>NC_139536.1:83415162-84615162 GCF_965153285.1 Podarcis tiliguerta
CTGCATTTCTTGCTTTACCGTCCAAAATAATTAGATATATAGAACAAAAAGACTCTCTTTCACGCACACATGCACTAGAAGACACCAAATTGGAGAGGGGCCACTATGTATAATGCAGAAACTGAGCCTCTAGTTAACTAACCAACACCATGACAAATACAAACTCTGTTTTTATGCTCCATCTGTTGTGATTAATCTTTTATGGTATCATCTAAAAGTATGCAGAAGTGTCGCTTTCTGATGTTCTGCCTGAAGTACTTCATGCTAAGGGGTACATCTGTAGGATCAGTTGCCTCTGTCCCATTAACATTTATGTGAGTCTCTAGGCTCTCTCCCCCATTATTTTTCTCTTACACTGTTCAGAAAACACTTTTCATTTGAAGATCACAGCAATATTTGATTTCATGTTACTCCCATTACAACCAGGCAGATCTCACAATTTAAGAGCCCCAAGCAAGGCTTTGAAAACACAGCCCTAAATAACGCCACTCCTACCCTGGTTCTGGAAACCCCGAAGTCCTTCTTCTACATCTCATTTCTTGAGAGAGATGTCTGAAAGCGATGAGAAAGCAACTGTTTCGCCAGCATCCAAGCAGGCAGCTACTGAATATCAACCCAGGAGGCCAAATCCTGTACTACGCTTGGGCTGTTTCCGAGTTGCTCCAGTGATGCAAAGCAGCCACAAACCAGGTGCTTAATCAGCCACTTAAAAGGGGTATGGTTTCTGTCCATCAGCAGAGTGCTGCAAAGGAACTGTTCAGCTGATGAGAGAGCACATCTTTCACTGCTTTGTTCCATGGACTGTGTGTTACTGCAATCAAACGTTATGCAAGAAAGTGGGGACCCACCTGTTTTTGAAGAGGACTTTGAATGACCTGTCTAAAAAAATTCCTCTTACGGGCAAATTTCATTGAAAAACCGGGCAAAGAAAGGTGGGGTGAATAACAGTACAGTGGTACCTCAGGTTAAGTACTTAATTCGTTCCGGAGGTCCGTACTTAACCTGAAACTGTTCTTAACCTGAAGCACCACATTAGCTAATGGGGCCTACTGCTGCTGCCGCACCGCCGAAGCACGATTTCTGTTCTCGTCCTGAAGCAAAGTTCTTAACCTGAAGCACTCTTTTTGGGTTAGCGGAGTCTGTAACCTGAAACGTATGTAACCTGAGGTACGACTGTATCTGCATGAAGCACAATGCTCTCTTCGTGACTACAAGCCACAATGGCCTTGCAATGTGGCCATCCACTGTTGCAAGTAGTATGCATTCTTCTCTTTCTGGGGAAGTATTGTAGCTCAGTGTAGAGCATCTGCACTGTCTGCAGAAAGGTCACTGGATGAATCCCTGGTGTCTCCAGGTAGGGTTAGCAAAGATTCCCTGCCTGAAAACCCAGAGAGCTTTTGCCAGTCAATGCAGACAATACCGAGATAGATGGACCAATGGTCAGACTCAGTCTAAGGCAGTTTCTTATGTTCCTTTGAATAACAAGTTGCTAGAAACTGCAGGGGTGGGAGAGTGCCCTTGTGCTCAGGTTCTGCTCGAGGACTTCCCATGGGCCACTCTGAGAAGAGGATGCCTGGCTTGATGAGCATTTGGCCTGAACCAGCAGGCTCTGTCACGAACGAGTGAAATTTCCAGTATGATGTTCCTAACTTCTAACAGCACCAGGGGCAGCCTGAGGCAAAATGGAAAGGTGTCCCCCGCAAGGCTGCTCCTCCATGCCAAAGCCTCGCTTACTGGGATTGCGTGGGGGCGGCAGCGAGGGTGGGATGCCTGTGGGCCACTACCCTGCAAGATTCCATTGTTCAAGGTGACTGTGCCACCTTGCCTCAAGAGTGGGCCGGCCCTGAACCCTGAAAGCTTGAGTTTAGCCTGGAGGACTTATTTTCCCATATGGCCTCATCACAATGCCCAATCTGTTGATTTATTCAGCTGCTCGATCAATTTCTTTTGCTTTTTGTTTTTTTAATTACAGTGACTTTAAAACGGTTGAAGATAACAATCCAGTGAAAAAAGGATTAACTGAATGAGAAGCAAAGGCAACGTTGCAAAGTAATTAAAGTATAACTTCATTTTAACAAGTAATCAATAAAATGTCCTATAATCTGATAAACACAAGAGTTACTCTTAGTCAGTTTTACTGATTAAACAGAAGCGTGTATTCAATGATCTGAGGTTCCTTCGAAAAAAGGGAAACATGATTCACACATCTCCCCAAGTTATTTTCTTTGCAATGGCCTACCTGCCTATTGACGGGGGTAATAATAAGACTGTCTTAACTAATAAGGATTGTGTGTGTGCGGGGGGAATAGATATTGTGCTACAACTTGAGGACACAGGAAAGGGGGACCTGGCACAAACAGGGATATAAAAGCCATTTTGGAATTGTGTTGTGATTAAAAAAAAAAATACAGAGAAGTGCTTCAGGTTACAGTGCATATCAAAATTTAGCTATCCACTGTTTCCCTACCCTCACTTCTCTAAATATTGCAGCACAGTTCTTGGTAGTTTAAATAAATCAAAATCCACATTTACATAATTCTTTGAGAAAAGGCACACATTTTAAAACATAGTAATATACTTTCAATAGAAAAGAGTCAATGGAAGCCTTTCTTTTGCAACAGAGGTAAGTTTTTCTTCAGTCATCTGCATCAATATTTTTTAATGACTAACAATGTTGGAAGTTCCCAGCCACCATGAGCTAAGCCATAAGGAGTGGTTCATGCTGCGGCACTTCAGCTGATGGAGAAGTCAATCAGTGTGAGGACATGTGCAATTCATTGCTATTGAAAGTCTGTCCTTTGGGAGGAATGTTAGTGTATGAGGCGGAAGTTGGAAGGAAGTGGAAAAAGGGAAAGGTGAAGTAAGAAAATGTGTGAGAATGAAAAGAGAAGCCAAACTGGAAAGGGGGGAGGGGCAAGTCATGGTTGATAGAATAATATTTATTTAAAAAAAACCTTGAAAAGTTGGGTTGAGAATAGTTTGGGAAATGTACAAGTAGAAGAAGGAGGAATGCAACAGCAAACAATGAAAACCATATTGGGATTACATTGTGAAATATACGACAGAGATAGAAGATGAATGTAGAAAGCTGGATAAGAATGAGAGAAGGGCAATCACTGGGAAACACCATGCTTTAAGACAATTAGATGCTTTTAAAATAGATTTGCAGCGCAAATCACTTTTTTCTGCTCAGATATTAAAGGTAGACAATTTAAAGGAATGTGGCTGGATCTCTTCTGTTACAGACTCTTGCCCTTCAGCTGTTATGTGGTGACTCGTTGCTCCTCCTGGGAAACTTTGGACAAGAACTGAAATACCACTGACTGTTGTAGTTGTGTGTTTTTTTTTTAAAAAGTAACACATTATGCTCTTCACACGCATTCACAGTGTGTGTCACCAGTCCAGTACATTGTGGTAATACGCTTAAAAATACCACGCCACTGAAAACAACTCAAGGTTATTTAATCAATAGCAAGCCATCTTACGAGCATCACTGCAAAGGAATGAAAATACGCTACAGACGTGGATTTGTATGCATAAGAGCTAAATCCATGCATACCAGATCCCTTCCCTGCCTGCCCTGGACTGTTGAGTGGTAAATGAATGAATGAAGCCACCTCCGAGCCAGAGAGCCTCAACATGAAGGAGCACTGCAGAGAAAGCGGCAGGGAACCAAAACAATTTGTTCTCTTCCTTGCACCAGTGGCAATGTAGGCTTGTCAGAACACATGGAAGCTTTTTCCAGAAGCGACAGGAGTGGCTGAAGGTGATCCAGTGCTCAGGGTTAATGTGATTCTCAAACAGCTTAACCCACTGTGCATTCATCATGCTATCTGCGGCACAGAAGTCAGGAAGATCATTTAGGTTGGGCAAACGCCACTGGCGGCTACATATTAGCTTAGCTTTTAGTAGTTTTCTTTTAAAAAAAGATACAACTAACAGTTATTAGCAATTCCATGCGTTAAGTTCTCTTCTACATAATTCACATCTGCATGCTTTGTAAGATATATAGCCATTGGCAGTAGCAGTTGATGCGTTAGGGCTACAATGCTTACCTGGCTGCAGGTAAGCATGGTTGAGTCACTGCTGCAGGCCAGGATGGAGAGGGGAAGGTGAGGGGGGCAGCATGGTGCAAGGTCAACTTGCTGCTCCCGCCAGTGTGTTTGCAGTGGGTTGACCTTGATGCCGCCTCACCCTTCCTCCTCTCCATCCTGGTATTCAGCATCCACTGGTCTGGAAGGAGATCAGATACATTGCACAGCCCCAGTGCACTGTCTGCTGCAGACTATTAACAATTACAGAATTAAAAATTACATGTAATGACTTAACGTCATGCCAACATCTAATCTCAGGGCTCTCCTGTGGGTGGTAGAAGCTCTGGCAGTGCTGAATTGGCTGCCATTGCTCCTGTATCCAGACTCTGGGAAATTGAGAGGAACAGACCAATATTTCTCCTTATAAGGGTGACTCCTGCTCATACCACTGACTTGCCATTGAGGCTAGGTATAGGATTTCATTAGCTTCTGTACTGGCAACTATTTCTAAACTATTTCTGGCACTCAGGCCAGGTGTTGTGTGAGACCTTGTCACACCTGACAGCGTGTTAGACATTGACAAATGATGCTGCCAGCTCTGCCACAAAAATCTCTATTGTTATTTGAAGCAGAGCACATCCTAAGTATGCAGTAGGTCCTTGGTATCTCTAGTTATAGGAATCTGGGAAACCACTCAGAGTTGGTGGATGGATCATCATTATCCTGAATTGGAACAAGGCTGTTCCTTATTCTTTTATTTTAACCATATATATCTACCCTTAAAAAAAAAAAGCAGTTCTATCTCCCTACCTTTTATGCTTTCTTTCATCATGCTAAAATACACATATATGTTTTCTTTTACTGTCAGCTTCCCACCGAGGACATACAAGCTGGGTGGCAAGCAGAGCCCAGTCCGGGCCATTGAGATCATGCCCATGTTAGCCACTCAGTAGTCATTCTCCCACACATTGCTGAACTAGTGGCTCTGGTGCCTCCTTCACTATGTTGTAACACCCTCCATTAAGGGCACTCTCTCAAGGTAAATCTTAAAAAATGTAGTATAAACACCAACAACTGGGAAACACTGGCCTGCGAACGCTCCAATAGGAGAACAGCCTTTACCAAAGGTGTCATGGACTTTGAAGACGCTCAAACTCAGGACAAAAGGGAGAAATGTGCTAAGAGGAAGGCACACTTGGCAAATCCACACCGTGATCAACTCCCGCCTGGAAACCTATGTCCACACTGTAGAATTGGCCTCCATAGTCACTTACAGACTCACTGCTAAAACCATGTTCACGGAAGACAATCTTACTCGGCTACGAGTGATTGCCAAAGAAGAAGAAGAAGAGTAAGGGCTTCCTTACTCAATTAAAGGCTGCCCCTCAATTGCCAACAACAATTTTACAACAAGCAATGTAGGAATGCCATGTTTACACAAAGACATATCTGGCCACAATTTATTTATTTAACTTGTGTACCACTTTAAATCTCTATGTTGTTTGCAAAAGATCATTAAAAAAAAATACAGTGTGAAGTGGAAATGATGACAATTTCACATCAATACCAAACAATACTGGGATTCTGGAAGCAGAATGCCGACTTAGCTGGACACTTGGTCTAATATAATCTAGTAAGCCAATTTTTATACTCTTACATTTATTCATAATGAAAGTATGAAATGAATCCATGCATTGTTAGCCTTGCGTATAGAAACCAGTTGGCAGAAGGACTAATTCAAACTAGCTGGCATTCCAGCGTTCTTGACAAAGTGCATTTCAAATCTCTAAGCTTCCTCAACAACTGCATTTTTTTGTGAATGGGGTTGCCTTTCTGTGTTAGAACTTTGTTTGAAAAGACATGTGGTTTAAACAAATGAGTGCGAGTAAAAGAGAAAGTAGCTGTCAAAGTGGTTAGGAGAGCAGCATGTGGAGAAAGAGGGAGCTTTCTTGAATCTATATGACCATCTCCAAGTAGTGAATCTGAAGTTAGGCTTTTCTAAACCAATGTTGAAATCTCCGAACAAGCCATTGAAACAAAATCCTGTATCGACCCAGTGCAGGTATGAAAAGATTTGTTGCAGCAGAGTACTGTTATTGCAAAATCCATCAAAAAGAACTCAGGAGAAGTAATATAAAAATATATTTTCATAAGCATCTATAATTGTCCATTTTGCTATTCTCTGCTTCATTTTGCACCTTTCAGAAATCTCTAAAAGTACCATCTAAGCTACAATAATGCTCTAATAGGGATTTATTTTTTGATTTGCTATTCTTCCCAGCCTATAAAAGAGGAACGTGTGAAATTGACCATTTGGGGAGAAAAAGAAACTTTAAATAATGATAAGAGAGAAAGACAATGAAACACTCATAATTATTTCAAGTAGTAAAATGAATTACTAGCCATTCCAAATGTGATTTCTTGTCTCTTCATCCTGGCAATATAAATACTGTGATAAATTCAAGGTTTTCCAATCAAATAAGGGCAGATTCTTCTCTTTAACATATATTTAATGGGTTTCTTAGAGGATAGCACAACGTCTGACCTACCAAGCCAGCACAATCCACCAGCCATGAATTGTGGTCCACAAAGTGCCTGTCTGCCACTCCCCAATGCTTTTTTACAACCTGAGCCAAGAGGCAAAATGGGGAAATTTTATTGAGATCCAAGTGGGCTTCTATTAATCACTGCAGGGCTGTGTTCTGCTTGGCCGGTCGCTTAGTGACCATATGCAAATACTAAGCCATGACTTAATGCACCAGGAAAGGGCTGCAATGAACCACAGAGTGATGCCCCCCTGCTCTTTCTGCACAGATAAAAGGCTGCAGTTCAGAAGATTTAAACCTGGCGACTTAAATGTGAAAAGTATCAGTCCCTAGTGAATTGTTCTCTCTGCAAGTTGCACTTTTAAGTTCCATGCAGTTATACTTATCAGCCCTTGATTATGAGAGTTTATGCTAGTTATAAAGACAGTCTGAGGGCCCAAGCTACACTTTATGCAGCAGATCCATACTGGATCTCCAAACCTTTCTCTTTTTAATTAAATGCAACCATGGAACCCTTCCCACTTTATCAGATGCGGCAAGGGAGTATGTTTAATACCTTTCTACTTGCCACATTCCCAATTAAAATTCTTCCAGAGAAGAAAAAATGTAAGCTTATTTATTTTGCTCCCTGTGGGGCAAATAGGAAGGTGGTGGTGGTTAAAAGGGCACGGGTGTACGCAGTGATGATAAGCAAAATAGCCTAAGGAAAGGGTTAAATATTCTTACTGCACTGTTCCAATCAAATTGGCAACCCAGGTATCTGCATTTCATTAAGCACAAATTGTAGACCTCCTTCTACACAAGGTGTAACTTGGCCCTAGGATGCCACACACTCATCTAAGTAGTGCAATCAAATTGTAAATGTGTGACACTCCCCACCCTGAACCCAGTCACCATATGAGGCCAACTCTGCAGTTGCCTGTATCAGACTCTTCTATGCCTTGCCATGCATAATGAGGCTCTAAAAATAAACTCCATCAGATTTTAAATTTGCAGAAAGAAATGCAACTTGCTGCATATAGATGGGTGTGCCAAGATGGTGCCGAACATGATCCGCAGTTTCAAGTCACTAAAATCAACCGAAGGGTATATAAGCGGATTAAATGTTATTTGATTAAACTCCCAACATACAGTGGGATTAAGACAGGGATGTGGTTAATCACCGAACTACATCCACTAAAAACAAAGTCTTTCAGATTAACTGTGTTGGACTTGACTTCATGTACACTAGCTTACATGGGTTCTGGATGGTATCACGTGATTAAAGCTGCTCTTCTGACCTTAACTTTAGTGGCATGAAGTGCCTGTGATTTGGCAAGGGCCTCCATGCTCAGCAGTGTTGGAAATGTGTGGTCACAGGGGAGGATTCCACACAGGGCTGGCACACCCATGAGGCAAGGTGGGGTGACCGCCTCAGGCAGCAGGATCAACAGGGGCCACAGATCCGGCCCCCAAGGAATGCATTGCTTGTTGCTCTTGCCATGCAGGCAGCAACAGCTGTGGCGTGCTCCTTGGGGGTTGAATCTGCCTCCTCTTCAGCTGTTTCCCCCATGCTGTTAGGAGACACTGCTAGTCTCCTCCCACCCCTAGGGAGGAAATGGAGGGGGCTGCCCTCTGGGGTCTCCTGGGCACGATTCAGAGTGAGCCCCCTACCACCCCATGATGGTTTACAATCTCCAATTCAACTGTTGGATAAGGTTCAGTTGATCCCCTACCCCCCCCATTGATCCCAATGTAGATCTTTATTCCCCTCCAACCCCATTCCCAACATAAATCTTCACTCTTCACTTCCCCCCCAAACGCCGAAATGTCTTGGGCTGGCTCTGAGTCCGCCCCTTGGTGTCTTCCCATGCCAGCATTGCTCCTATTACCATCAATGGTAACACCAGCATGGAAAGGGGTCACAGTGCTGGCTCTTCCCATGTGGCCACAGATTTCCAGTTTTACTGAGCAATGCATAAAGAAGCTGTGCTGCTAAAGGTAATGTGAAAAGGGCACACACAAGTTATAATTTGTAAAAACCTATACACTTGGCAGGTCTATGATGTCATTCCTGAAAAAAACCATGTAAGGGGCTGGGATAGGAACTCTTTTCTAAATCATCATTCCAATATTCCCTATATCAAAAGGACAAGCTTGTTCCCCGCTGAACAGGGGTGTTTATTTACGGAAGTCACATAGCTGCTTTTAAAGCTTCTCATCTTTAGTGCCTTAGAATTCCCTTGCCTTTTTTAAAAAATGCATGTTTTATTCATATATAAGCAATGGAAAAATGGTTTAATGACTGCTGGCTAATGAACACAAACATGGAATTCAGATATTTATGGAATGAGTTATTAATTCATTATGCATTTTAAAAAATCTGTGTGGAATATGTTTATATAGACACTGAGTTATATTCATTGTGGTGTGGAACTTCTAGCTAATGGCAGCCTTCTGCAATGTGTTTTTCAAAGCTACAAACAATTTTCACCTATTCAGGAGGTTGTACAGTGTCACCTGGAAAAAAAGAAGCATTTTCTCCCCCCCCTTTTTTTGTGGCTGTGTGCGACTAGATTGTTTCCCTCCTCTCTTGCTTTTCCAGAGCTATTTTCTTATTTCGCACTATGTTATCCCAACCAATTAGGAACCACATAGTGAGTGAGATTATGTCATGGCACAAGATAGCCAATTAGATTTGCCAACATAGCTTAGTTGTAGAGAGCAAACAAAAAATAATTTTCATGATGGTGGGGGGAAAGAACATATCCCGTGTTGTCAAGGCAACTGGTTGATGCTCATTATCTTTCCAGGCTCTGCTTTGAGGACTGTTTCATTGCCTGCCCTCACAGCATATCTCAGTGAAAGGGGGAGCATCAACCAGTTGCCTTGGCAATGCAGTGATGTACTGCCTGTCTTGTTATGTTGTGCTACAAGGGTGGGCAACAAATTCACCCTTGCAGCACAGCAGGACAAGATAAGGAGCATTGCCTGGTTGCCTTGACAACATAGCAATGCATTCCACACACTCCTCCTCCATCAAGCAAAGAAATTATCCATAGACTAGGTTGGGCAAGCGGCCTATTGCTCTCTTTGAAAATCATTTGGTCCCTTCAAACATTTCTATCAAATGTCTGAAACCTCTTGAGGAACAAAAGGCCCAGTTAATACAATTTGCCTACCACCGGGCACTCCTTTCCCCTCCCCCATGGAAAAAAAAATCCACCTTGCAGAAGTAGGATAGGGGCCTCTCCTTCAAGGAAGTGATGCTGACAGCATCATTTCTCTCTATCATTCAGTCCCCAGTGACAAAAGACATGAGCCTATTCTGTGGGAGATATCCAGCCTCATATAACAAATATGGTTAAGCCTAATTAATACACGAAGGGGTTAAGACCATAGAGTAAGCTGTCCTGCCAGGCTTAACTAGGTCACACCCTCTCACCTTGGGAGGGAGTGTTACCAAACTCTTTGTTATTTTTTCTTCCACCATGTGAACCCACAAAGGAAAGACGTTGAAGCTAGTCACTCCAAGCTCAGACCTCATGACTTTAGCAAGCTGTCTTTGTGTTTCTATAGAAATAATTTATAAACCCTTGCCATTTTTGAACCTAAGTTATATCGCCTGTCTTTTCTTGCTGTTGCATGGAAAAACACATGAACCTGACCTTTGAAGAGTTTGTAAGTAAACCATTTTAAACTTACCAAACGTGGTCTCTTTCTATGCTAAGGGGAAGTGTGTAACTTTGGAAGGAACTTAGAAGGGGGTATTTTAAAGGTCTAACAACCTATATTTCCATACATTAATTTGCTGCATGTTTTGTGAATTCAAATCTTTGCTGGGGATCTCTCTTTCACCAAAGAGTGTTTGCCCGAAACCTGGATCTAGGCATCCAAGGAATTCTCATTTTATTTTTTTAAACAAACTACAAAAACCCAACAGATTCTTTTGCCTGAAGCAAGAAAGGTCCATAAGCCCTCTTCCTTCTTCATCAGAGCCCTGCTATGCCATCCACCTTCCTCAATGTAAGGGGTTTTTTTGTCTATGCAAAATGGGGCAGGGTAGCAGCTGGCAGAGTGCTTGGGATCTGGGATTCAGGAAGGAAGTCTCCTTGGGTGCAGCACAATTAGTGGGGGTAGAGCCACTTCTCATCCACCCCTTCTCTTTGTTTCTTTCTTAAGATGATAACCACCCCTCCATTTCTCTCTCTTGCTCTCTTCAGAACGTGGGGGGGGGGGGGCTCTTCCAGATGACTTCTTTATTGTTCATCCATTCTGAGTTGCCTACACAAAGCTTTTGGAGTAGGTAGACCATGCTTGCTGTTTAACGAGCATTCATTCTGGGGTGTGTGGTTATACAACAACGAACAGTCATCCTGATTTACTTGTGGAGTGGTTCTATGGATGTCCTGTTAACCAATCATTTATCTCACAGCTTTTAGTGCATTCTCCATCGCTTTCCTAACGGCAAAAGGTAATCCCCCCCAGAAGCAGATTCATTGTGATAGAATAGCAGAACACTTCAACCTACTTTAATTCTGCAAATCTAGTATTTCTAGTATGCAGTTGAATTCCTCCCACAATATATTAAAAGTCTGGAGACAACTGGAAAGAGGCAGAGACAGGGAGACAAAGAGAGGAATGAAGGGGGATGATGATCCTAACCTTCCTCTTTCCCCTTGTCACCTGCATGAAATTTGGCTAAGGGCCCTGGAACCACATTTTACCCATCTCTAGTATAAAATCTTGCCTATGTGATGACTGAAGTGAAGATGCATGTAGTAAAAATGGAACTGTTCTACTCAAACTATGTCCCATTGCTGGGATCCCTTGGCTCAGTGAGTGACACATACTAGTATTCTTTATCTACTTCCATTCATTAGCTGCACCAAAATGTGGGTTTTTATAGCAGCAATTAAATTGGTAACACTTAAGACTGAATTCTGACTGACATGGCATAAGAGGATAGGCAGCCAAAGGCAGACACTTGAGAACCTTCTGAAATACGAAATACATGAAATCTCAGTGCAAAGAACAACAGATTTAAATTAATCCCATCTTCTTAGAACTCAAGATTCAATGAGCAGTGTGTTTCCTGACTTGCTGGGTTTAGTCATCCCTCAGAGGGCTCAGTGAAGATTGTTACAAGACAACATTTCGATTCTGTGCTTTCACCTTACTGTATATTAAGCTTGGGAGCATTACTCAGACCCCAGCGCTTTGAGAAATTATTAAATGCAGTATGTTTGGAGATTTAATCATCATACTGTAGAAAAATAAAACCCACTTCAAATTATATGCAGTTGTTCTTTTCAAAGCCAGATTATATAACTGCTTGCTGTCGTTTCACAATTTTGTGTCAAACTCAATTGTGTCGCCATCCAGCTGCTGGACTTCTTATGCCAGGGACACTTCAGTTTTAATCAGGGGAGAGCTCTTTGAATGTGTTCTTTACCCTAGCTTAAAAACTCACTAGTCTGAACTTTCCGACACTACAGAAATTCTATCAGGCTAAACAGCTTGAGGGCTATTTATTTATTTATTTATTTTTTAAAAAATTGAATTAAATTAAAGTTTCCCTACGGGGATCTGAACAATCTGCCTGCTACGTTTGTTAACAAGGCCGTGATTACTGGAAAAGTTAATGCTTCTTAACATTTTGCAGCTTTTCCTTATGCTTTGGACAGTCACATACTGAGAACAGCACAATGGGACTTCATTATTTGCCTGCTGTATCCTTCTTTGTCATAATACCGGCAACCACAACCATGGAAAAGGGAGAAATAAGCCCTAGGTGTTTGTCTATAATTGTGGTCCTACTTACATGACAAACTGGTATAACTGTGTATGCCTGGTGTTCTCTCCCCAACCCCCTCCCCCAAACACCATCTGATGATCTTTACAACAGGTGATGGGGAAAACTTGACCTGAGACCCGGATAGATGCTGCTAGTCAGAGAAGACCAACCCAGGGTTTCCCAAACTTGGGTCCCTAGCTGTTTTTGGACTACAACTCCCATCATCCCTAGCTAGCAGGACCAGTGGTCAGGGATGAGGGGAACTGTAGTCCAAAACCAGCTGAAGACCCAAGTTTGGGAAACATTGGTCTAACCTATTATAAGATAACTTCCTATGTTCCTTTACTACTACTACTACTACTACTACTACTATCCACAAAGATGAAACCACATTGCAGTTGACAATTGCCCCCATCTGGTATCCGGTGGTGGAAACACATCATCAAACCTAGCCATTAAACAAAGCTCTGCAAACACAGGCGGTGATAATCCCAGAACTACTTGCTGCCAACTTCCCCGAAAGCAGCTGGTACTGGCCACTGTTAAGACCTGAATAATGCTCTAGACCGCTCACATATCTTCCTCAGTGTGACAACTCCATTAACAAGTATTTAGAAATAATTTTCAGCCACTGCTGCTATAGAAATGCAGGCATAAAAAGAACTGCAAGAGATAGCACAGCGGTGAAACCTAACAGAACCCGTTGCCGTCCTGGCATGGATACAAAACACACAAAGCTGTCAAAATTTCTATGCTCTATCCTTCCAGACTTCTTCTTTTTTTTTTACTTAAAACTATTTATGAGCAAATCTCTGCCAATATGGCCGAAATACCGAAGTGTTTAAGACTTACTATGTGTAATGGTGGCAAGATGCAGGATTTATCAGACTGAGTCTTGGAAAACAAAAGAGCATGAAGGTTTGTTATAGAAAGGAATGTTATCTTCACATATCTAATTGCCCTCCGACTCCAGCAGTTATCCCATAGGTAGAAATTCTAATTGACTCAACGAGGATAAGAAAATGCTGCTGAGCAGGAAGATCACAAAATAACACCGAAGTTCTACATGCCGAAGCTCTTCATGCATTCACAAAGATATATAGGCACACAACTAGAGGAAGTTGGAAAGGTATTGACAGCACTCAATAACCTTGCTGTGCAAAATGCACATTTTTTTGTGCCATTCAGAATCAGAACTAGCCTTCAAAAGGATTGTGTCATTTTTAACATGTTTTAGCACTCAGGAGAATGAATTGCTTTCAGAGATTTATTATCAAAGAACCAATTTTTAAAACCTGTTTCTTTCCCTGCAAGTGCTTTTACTCACGCCTATGTGATATGTGAACTGTCATGGTTTGCCAAGAACAGAGGACAAATGGCCATCACTTCCCTGTTAAACAAAACTCTTCTCTCATGGAGCTGGATTGCCAAATAAATGGTTGGCCATTACTAGAATGATTATTTCAGATACTGTCAAATCAGAAAGGTATTTGCTTTTAAGGATCCTTGTTTGCCATAGCTACCCCTACTTAGCATCAACTCAGACACTGTATTTCTTGTGTGTAAGAGGGATGACTGGCTGAATATGTGCTTCTGAGTAAAATAAATTAATTAATAAAAGGACAGCAAAAATAAGTGAACCCAAGCTATCATAGTTACTGGACATCAGCTTGCATGACTGTAGCTCTTCTTCCTCAGCTGCCATACTTACAGAAATTCTAACCAACTGGTAACCCTACACACACACACACACATTTCTGCACATAAGTGTACACTCAAGAACAATGACTACCGTTGGTATGGGTGAGAGGCACAATGCCTGAACCAGTTTTTAGAATCCCAGGGTTGCTTCCAGTGATCTCTTTATTGAATATTCATTCTGGTTTGTTCACAGGGAGGTTAGATGATGTTGGCTATTTACTGAGCATCCATTCTGATTTGTTTACAGGAAGGCTGGATGACATTGTGCCAAGCAAGTGTTGTGCCATACTTTCCAGTGCATTTTCATATCACCTTTGATATCACAAATGGTCCAACTTTGTACAGAAGTAGGTTTTTGGTCAAGACTACCTCCAAAGCAACTTTAACTGTGCAATCTGAATTTGCAACCTGAAAATAGCGATAATGGCCCATGTTGCCACCTCTACCAAACACAAAGGGCAGGATCTTTTTTTCTTTCTTTTTGACACATCAGGGTTTGTTCATTTGCTCAGTTGCAGCTTTTGCCATTTGAGCTGGAATACGACCAAATGTAAAAGCATAGGAAGGGGGAATAGTGTCACACCAGGAATAGCTTCCTTGAGTCATCAACAGATTGCCTGGAACTATTGCAACAGGTGCTTTCAAAGGGACGTGTTGTTGCTCTTCATGGCTGTGGTGTGGGGTGATTTCCAGAGGAGAAAAACAATTAAAAATAGGCCTAAGAGAATGCACAGCAACCAATTCCATTTTCAGAACAGCATGTCATGATGTCATTGAAATAGTTCAGACTCTGAATCCTACAGGAGTAAATTGCAGCAAAGTGCCTCAAATTATACACTTTCCCTGTTGCAGTGATGCTTTCAAGGGCTCACTGCAGCTCACCACAGGGGTGTCTCAGCTAGGTCACCTAAATGCTGTAGATCATCTTATATTCTAATTCTGATACAGCCAAAGTGGTAGCAGCCACACATTATAGAGGGGTCATCAGCAGACCCGAGGTTTGCAGAAGTGCAACAAATATTTAGGTGTGCCACCTATCTCCATCACCCGCTTTTTGCCTACAGTGAAAAATCACCATGGTAGCTGCCAGGTAACCTCTAGGTAGATTGGACATTGTTGAAAGCTTCACTCTACACTCAGATAGTGAGACAGGTAAGGGATGGCTGTAGCTTAGTGGCATGGCACATGTTTTGTGTGTGAAGGATCCAAGGTTCAGTCACTGGCATCTCCAAGTAGAGCTCCTACCTGAAACCCTGGAGAACTGCTGCCAGCAGTGGATATGGTTCTTAGATAGCCAAACCAAAGGTGTAAGGCAATTTCCTATACCCCTATGCTAAGGCAACATGAAGTTTGTATTGGCGGAGCAACATACAGGAATGTAAAAAAGGAGCCAGCAATGGATTGTTGTCATGTCAAATTTGGACCCCTTTTAAATGCAAGCAAGTCCGTTCCCTGTTCAGTCAAGCCTGCCCCACTTTTTTTGCTTGCCAGAAACAGCTACTTTGGGGCATTGCTTCACAGTATTAAATGAGATGACCTCTAGGAGCATGGTGTATGGATTTCCCCTCCCTGAAAAGCCTTAAGTAGAGCATAACAAATGTGATGCTCTCATTCGATAGGGTATTCTGCCTGTGTTGTGAAAAGCTACCTTGCATTCTGCCTTAAAGGATCATGCATTGTGCAAACTCCTCTAAGGCAGCAGGACATACCAGTAGACTGAAGCATATGCACACCAAGAAGGAGGGAAGGTGTGACATAATTAGCTGCCTCCATCTGCCTTGATGCATTTTTGCAAAGGGTGCAGGCTTCTTGTCTTTACAAGGAAAATAGGTAAAGTGTTTTGTTTCATTTACATTGCCATTGCTAATGAAGCTGAAAAAGGCAGTTTCAGAATATGAATAAAATGAAAGTGTGTGTGTGTGTGTGTGTGTGTGTGTGTGTGTAAACATACAAGTTATTCAGGCGGATACCAATCACAGTCTCAGTAGGGGAAAGCCTACAATTGTGGTAAAGCTGGAACATAATCAAACAATTTATAGTAGCAAGCAGCAAGGTCCAGAGTGACAAAATGCAGCAATTTCTCTTGGTGGCATGGAGAGCAACAGCAAGTAGGTAATAATATGGAAAGAGTTATGTGATATAGGCCACAATCTAAAGAACCATGCAGCACACTTTTCTGGAAGCTATGAAACTCAAGGGAACTCCAGAGGCAGCTTTTAATGCAGTGCAAGGAGCAGCGAAAGAGACGAGAGGAAATAAGAAAGCACCTAAGACGGTATGAGAGGCCGGCAGAGACTAGTGGGTAGGAAGTGGCTGCAATTCTGAGAAGCAAATGCAGCAAAGAAGGGGCTAGATCAGGGTGCTGCAACACGAGGTCCGCATGCGGCCCTCAGTGTCTTTTTTTGGTGGCCCCTGGAAACATTTGACGTCCCCCAGCCTTCTTGCTGCCTTCCCCAAGGCCAGGAAAATGAGGTACTGGGCTTTGAGAAGGAGGCATGAGGGCTTTGACAGGGTCCTAGAGTCCTTCCACCTTCTTCTCACTTTTGGGAAAGCCTGGCGCCTCCTTACCCATCTTTCGACAGACAGCACGAAGGTTGGGGGCATCAAATTTTGGCCTTGCTCTCCCTCCTCCGTGCAGCCCACGGGTTCTGTGTCAAAGTACACTTGGTATGAAAAGTTGGGCCGCTCTGGTCTAGATCTTCACATATCTAAATTTCCCTATAGCCCATAACATATCCCCCCCCCCCCCACTGCCCATCTTTTCAAAAGAGCTAAAAAGCTATGTGACCTACACTTCTGAAGCTTTCAACTTAAATACTAGTTCACAGACCAGGAAGTGGGGGTGGAATGTCTCTCTGCAAGCTATGTGCATTTGAAATTTTTAGAAAGTACTTCAGCTTTGAAGAATTCAAGGTGGTTTTGTAGGATCCCAACTATACAAGCTTAAGCTTCTTCTTCCTGTGGCACAGATACAGCTTAACCCCATTTCTACTGAAGAAGACAAGAGGTAATTTAACAAGGCAAAAGCACAATCTTCTGAAGTCCTTGAAACTGCTATCTCCTCTTAATTCATACAGGGGAATTGTATAAAGCTAACAGAGACATAGTCATAAGACCTAATTTATAAGAACTGGTGTTTAATATCATCTTAAACTATTCCACTGCAATGATTTCATCCTATTTTCTTGCGAACCTCCTAAGATAACAACATTCTGTGGGCACTTTCAGCTGGCTGGCAAGAACAGCTAATCTGCATGTTCCTCATGCGTATTAGTTATTGTATTCAACTCTAGAATATATATTTTAAACAACCTGGTTTGATGTTTTATCCTATTTAATAATAAAAGGCAATTAGGTATTTGCTTGTTTCTGTTTCTCTTAAATGTTCACCATCAAGACAAATGCCTTTGGATTTTGAGCACATGCTTTTATTGGGTTTGGAGATCTGCTATCACGAAAGGCTTATTGCCTAGTAGAGGCCCTGCTGATTTTCTATGGTCTGGCTCATGTAATAATTCAAGAAATGAATGCAAGGTATGAAGCGGGCAGTTATGAACATAATGCATCACAGCAATTAATGTGGTTGTCACTAAAGGTAATACAATCATGGGAATGGCTGTAGACAAGCCTTCACCATCCTGGTGCCTCCAGATGTTTTGGATTAACTCCCAACAGCCCCAGCCACCACAGCCATGCTGGCTGGGGCTGATGGTGGAGGATAGATACCACGTTGGCAAAAGCTGCTGTAGACCAATAGAGGCTGATCACCCAAAAAAGGGGACACAGATGTACTTAAAATGTGCACACACTAGTTTATATGTACCGATGCAAATTTAGAAAGGATAGTTGTAATTTAGATAGAAATATAACACATCTCACCATAATTAGGTAAACGGTGACCAGGTGACATATGTTCCTGCTTAGTCTACTATCAAGGTGCTGCTAACTCTTGATGGACAACCTCCAAGCCCCTGCTCTCCCTTCTGATGCTTCGTTATCAAACAGAGGGGTGTTCTCTGTAAAATAGGGCACATGGCCACCCTAGATGAACAACAGCTGCCTGGCCTTTATCTATGTGAGTTATATGTGCCCAAGGACAGTGAGGCTGCTGACATAAATTAAGAGAGTATTGCATGAATTTGCATTAAGGAGTTGCTTTGAAGAAGGGAGCCAATCACAATGCTACTGCTGAGACTACAGAACTGGTTGCCCTAATGCCAGGGTGCAGTACAAGAGGCCAGTTTATCTTGCCACCATCTGTGGCAGCAGACAGATGCTCAATAACCCAGAAGCTGTAGATCTTGTGCTTGTCCAAAGAACAACAACAACCCAGGAGACTTATGTATTGTCACTGTGTCTTCAGTAGCAAGGCGACAGAAGCAGCAGCCAGTTAACTGTAGTTAGAAGAGCCAGTTCAAATACTTGGCAGGGGTTTGCTGCTTAACTGGTCTCTTTGCCTTCAAAGGCTTGTGGTCATGTCAACACTATAACAAGAGAGACTGCTTTTCTGTAACCCACTAATTGCATGTTTTATATTTTTTGGAGTGATACATTTTCTAAGGTAAATGTAAACAACAAATGTTAGTGTTAATCCTTGGCCTTTGATGGAATATTGTCAAAAAGTAGGGTTATTATTTAGCCATTTGCCACATTTGTATCACCAGTTCTTCTTCATCCAAGGACATATGGTACATACGGTTAAGAATTAATCACTGAACAGGGATTTTAATGTGGTTTTCTTACATCTACACGAAACCATTCTTCCTATATACATAAAAATGTAATGCTGTCATTGTGCAACCCCCACTGGAAAATTTGTAGTGCCACATCACAATCCTGAATTTGCATGGTGGGGGTGGGAGAGGGAGCAAAGGAGAAAACAGAAGATAGAGAGACACATAGGAAAATGGCAGTTTTAAGCAACAGCAGAGGGTTGAACAAAGCAGAGCTGGAGAAAGCTGAGAGGGGAAAACTGGTGATTTTAAGCAATAGCAGAAGTTTGGGTAGAGTGAGCAGGGGGTGATACTGAGGAGGGAAGTAAAACAATGGTTGAGTACATCATTAAGGGAATTTGGGGAGGCTTTATTGTGTTAGCTTTTTGGTGTTTGCTTCTGTGATCTATCCATCTCCTTGTTAAACTGGTCTGTTTTCTTGAAAAATAACCCCTCAGTGTCATTATATCCCTGCATTATTCAAACCTCTGCCATTGTTTGAAATCAGTATCCTTCCACCCCCACTTTACTTAAACTTCTACCATTATTTGAGTACAGTGAGAAGGAGATGGACGGACACAAAAAGGAAATAAAATGGCTGTTTTAAACTTCTCCTTCTTCTATTACTCAACTCTCTCAAGTGAGAGAGATATAGAATGTGGAGCTCTTAAGTATCCCATAACTTCCAAGAATGTAGTTCACTCCTGCTACCATTTGTTGCTTTCAACATAAAGTTCCAGATTCTGTGTAGCAATTTAGAGAGGTTTTATTAACAAGTGAGCACCCACATATATACAACACCCATCAACTGAACTTAACCTTCTCTAACTGAACAAGCTAGCTGACAGCCTTGCTCTTAAGATTCTACTGATCTTAAAGATGCAGAAACATATATCAGCAAGGGTTGGTGCGAGCCAAGAGGGCATGCACAGAGAGGAGGAGGCATGGAAAAGTGGAGTGGTCTGTGTGCACAGGCGAGTTGAAAAAAGAGGAGGTAGAAAAAGGGGGTGAAGTTGATAATGGGGCATGTGTGCGCAAAGGGAGAGAGGACAGGGCATGGAAATGAGAGTGATATGTGTTCAAGGGAGAGTTAAGAAAAGTAAGGAGGAGAGTGGAGGAAAAAAGAGCCTGAAGGTAAAAATGAGAGTGCAGAGGCGGTTGCAAGAAAGGAGGGATTAGGAGGCATGGGAATGCGGTTGAAAATGAAAGCAGGGGCACGAAAGGGTCTGAAGAATGGGGCTGTGGCTTCATAACTGGGTGGATGTGAAAAAGGCACTCAGCAGCTGAAATGCGTAGGAAGAGAAATGCAAGAGGTTGCCATGGGGGTCCTATAAGAAGGTAATATTTTGAACATGGCCTTAAATCTGTTTTGAGTGGGAAGAGCAGGGTTATATCTCCCTTTCAAAAATCCCCAATAAGTATTATTGTTCTGTGAAATACTGAATCAGAGTACAAAACCCACAAACTGGAATCTCAAATAAGAATCTGGTTATAGTAATTCACCCTCAACCTGTATTGGACACTATAGATTTACAGACAACTTTGGAGACATGCTAATTCCAAGCTTAAATATCTTCATGTGCATGAACAAATAAATCATGCAGGAGAAATATAAGCACAGACCTGGTTTCACACCTGCATTTTGAACTGTCATATCCACCAATTTTAATCAGAAAGGTATGGCAATATCTGACCTCCATCAAAGCAGCACAAAGCTTTGCTGAATTGTGTCCATACATGGGAATTTAGCATTAAACACATGAGATTGCACAAAATGCAAGGCTGAGCTGGTATCAAAATATATTAGCTAGGCAGTAAACAAAAGTGTTAAAATTAAATTTTGCTAGTAATTAATGAAGACACATTTTGGCACAGAATTCCTTACTCTGTCCTCAATCCATATAATATACTTTCTCAGCAATTCGTATCTATGGACTGAGAGATGATATAGACTAGGGGTTGGGAACCTTTTGCAAAATCGTTTTTAAGCTAGAACAAAGCTGGTTTGTAAATTTGCTTTGATTTCATTTTGGGGGTGGGGAGGAAATCCAGAAGCACTTAAACAAGACAGGGCATTAAATCTCAAAATACCTTTTCAGAAGTGATATAGTGAGCATTTTCTCACTGATAGCTGATACATTTAGTTGGAAATGCCAATAATCTGAATAGATCAATATGTACACACCCCTTTTCTATGCACACACTTTCCTCCTGCTGGAAGGATGATGGGAATCTTCACACACATACAAAGGGAGAAGGACAGGGAGTTTCCAACAGTGTGGGATCACACACCATAGGAGAAGGCTCACCTCTTTTATTCTCTCTCTCTCTCTCTGTGTGTGTGTGTGTCGCTCTGTATAGGGAGCTATAGGTGTCATTTCAGATATGAATGCTAATTTATGAATTATATTTAAGACCTCACATGAACAATCTATCTGAGTGAGCAGTAAAAGATGGGAGGAGGAAACTCACCCAGTTTTCAGCTTTTTGCCATGCTTTGTGCACAGCTGCTGCTGCTGCTGCTGCTGCTGCTGTGGTAGTTGCTTGAGTTAATTCCACACTGCACTACCACTTGAATGCATGATTAAGTGTAATCTAATAACCCACCCTATGACATGAGGTGCAGGAATAATGGAATACCATGGTAGCCTAAAGAGGCACAGTTTTATGATACCCATAGCTGTAAAGTCAAAACTTTTGAGGTCTATTTCCTTTCCCCTTCTTGAGAACAATAAGAACATCTAACTGAAATCAGTGGTAGAATACTCATTGATTTTCATGGATTGGTTAGAAAATGGCTAAAACGAGTAGCAGCTGTTTTTAAAGTATCACACATACATATATTCAACATCAATCTGGCCCAGATGCACTTAAAGGCAAAATGCTGATATTAGCTCTTCAGCTTCATCCCACAATCCTAAACATTTGTCATGGATCATCCACTGCAACACAGAACCCTTGCAACACATTTACACTAACAATATTGGAGTGACACAGTGCTAGATATGCCCTTCTAATTATACATTTGCTGGGGCAGCAGGTTTTAGAGATCAGACCATGCTCTCTCTCTCTCTCTCTCTCTCTCTTTCCAACTAATCAATTTACCAGCATCTGGAAATATTATCGAGGCCAGGAATCCCTCATAGAATTTAGAACAGGAAGACCATAGAGTACAGAATCCATGCACCAAACACATGTGCATATCTTAAAACACCAATTTGCCTTAACCGAGAAAGCCAATGTACTCATACGGCAATTTTCATTTGTTGCCTGCACAAATGCCTAGCCATGATCCACATATTAGTTATATTCCACATGACTGAATATCATCTTGATCCATAAGACAGTACAAAGGTAAATGGATTGAAGCTAATAGGTAATATGACCCAAAACCAATACAGGAAAGTAAGCGACATTGGTTTGAATGGAACTGCTGTGTACTGGGTTTAGGATCAGTTTGAAAGGATCACGGAATAACCTCATGTATTTCAACTAGGCTGAATGATGCCTGACAGTCATGTCCCAATATCAATACACAAATATAGGCAGAAAAGAAGTCACAGTGTAAAGAGAAGGTAAGCAATGAATATGCAGAACACAACAATTATCACCAGCTAAATAAGGGTTTTTAGAGCACTCAGATGGCATATAGGTCTGTTCAAATCTTCAAGAATAATACCTTAAGGCTTAATACCTTAATATCTTCAAGAATAATACCTTAATATCTTTTGTGCTATTTACTTGGGAGTAAGTTCCACTAAACTCAATGGAGCTTAGTTCTGTGTAATAAAAATAAAATTGTGCTATAACTATTTTCATGCCTCCCATTGAATGTCGGTATGCTACCAAAAATGACAAAAATACAATCCCATCACAACACCAATTTGAGCCAGAATCTGTGTTTTTGATGTATCATGTCTTTGAGGTTTTTTAGCTCTGAAATTTACACAACTTTGCTACACAAAATGCTAATTATTGAGAGGGAAGGTTATCAAAGGGAAGTTTGAAAGGGGGGTTCTTTGGCAACATAGGCAACATGTTGAGTAATTTGTTTGGCTCTTATCTGCAATTAAAAAAAAACACCTTATTTTTTTTGGACAAAAAAAGAGCAAATGTATTCAGCTATACAAAAACAGAATGCAATTATAATATAAATGTAGTTTATTCATACCTTATTATGTGTCTGCGTTTGTCCAACCAGTATAAGAATATTTGATGAGATAATAGACAGGCAGAAATTAATTAGAATTATTGACCTCTCAGATCTGATGTATCTGTCCAAAGAAAGACACACAAAAAAGGCTATCTAAATACATTGCATACCAATATTGTAATTTTTTAAAAAAATCTGACATTTTTTAAAGTTTTAAATAGCACTTCTGAAAAATAAAATGCCTTCTGTCAGAAGTCTGAAGATAACTTTTAAAATCATTATTTTTTATTATTAATAACAGCATTGGATAAGAAAAAAACAAGTACTCCATAATTCTCCAACAATTCCAAGAGATTTGCTACATGTGTGTTGGTAATTGGAGTTCATAGCCCTTGATGTTTATGATACAGCATTTTGAAATTAGCAGCTCGCACCACCTAGTTCTAGAGCAATATAGCTGCTTATGACTGGTTGCAGCCCCCTGGGAAATGATTTACAGAAGCCCTACTAAAATTAGTGCTTTTGCTCAGCTGCCACTCATTTCAATAAGACACACACTGCTTATTGTGTGATAGGAATATTTGAGCATATAAGTTTAATCCACTCATTAATTATGATGCTAGGTTATACCGGTACTTACAAAATAGCTTGTGTATAGAAGCTAGAATACAGATAATTTATGCTACTGCCAAATAATGCATTAAGTTGACAGTTCCACATACACACCACTGCCAATAGTTGCTTTGCCAGTAATTTAGGAAACTTTTTTAGTGTGTGAAAGTTCAAATTTTGTATATATTACATACACTTTTGCATGCTGTTTGATACAGAGAATCATTCAGAGCAAAATATTATGGTACAGGATCAAGTAGTATCTACCAAAAAGTAGCCATCTTTCAATTATTGGCTCTGCTGCACAAGATGCCTCCCCCTGTTCTTTGCTGAACCCCTTTCCCAACTGCAGCAAAAACAGGCAAACACCACACCAGCCTTGCATAATGAAGAATATTAGTTTTGCATTGAGAAAACTTTTTTGAAGGGTGCATGGACATTAGTCCACTTCAGTAAATTATGAAAGCATTATGAGTACTAGCCAACTTAAGTTTTACTTAGAGTAGACCCACTGAAATTAATGAACCTAACTTAGTCATGTTTATTAATTTCAATGGGCTTACCCTGAGTACATCTTAGTTGAATACTACCCCATGTGATCTAATTTTATTGTGATCATATGATCAACACAAGTCCATTTCACTTCTAACAAAAAATAGAGCTAAGTAAGCAAACTTGTAAAGTCTTTTTTTTTTTTAAGTCATAGGAATAATTTCACAGGAATAGGAAACCAAATAATTTGTTGCCCCAGACACTGATACTTTCATCTGTCCTTGCCAGTGAAAAAATGTTGCCTTGAGATATTCCTGTGTTAAATTATCAGTGTGATGTACAACCCAGTTGTGCTGAAAATATTAAACACATCTCTATGGACTGTGATAGCAATCCAAATTCTTCTACTCAACTGGGTTGTGGATCAACTAGAAATATGTTGGGGTTTCTAGTGGTTTGCTTTGCATTAAGTCGGGAATGTTCTGCTGGCAGCCCATGGTGCAAATCTGTTCTCCAAAGCAATTTTATCTGCCCATTGTTACTCCTCCTGGTTTCTAATCAAAGTGTTGTGAGAGCCTGAGCATACTTTCATTCATAAATAACTAATAGTGTGTGAGAGAGAGCCATTCCACTCTTTAATGTTAAATCTCTCTTTCAGTTTCTTATAAGACACCTGGGGGTATGCCTGAGTGAGTGCATGTGCCCCATAATTGTGAAGTAAGGCAGGCAGATGCAAAAGAGGGCAGGATTCCCACACCTGCAATAGATGTGCAGGAGACGAAATTTCAGCTGTTGTAGGTTGCCATGCAAGTTAAGCTGTTGCAATGTCCTCTTCTGGAGAACTATTAAAGGTGGGGAAGCCTTGTCTTATTTTGCATCTGGTCACCCTACCGTAAAGCCTTTATGGTTAGGAAGTAAAACATGATTGTACCATACATGAAAGTATGCATGTTTGTTCCTATCTTCAGCATTAATTTTTAGAAAGTTAAAAGAAGAAAGTATTGGTTTGTGTGGCCCAAATCCCTGCCACCTATTGGGATCCTGCCCTTAGAACAAAGTGGACTCCTGAGATATATGTCCTTCCCTGTACTAAAGAAAACTCACTGTAGGTAAGAATCCCACATGCTACTCAAGGATTCAAATAATTCAGGCTTTGCTCCATTTTGTTGTTGTTGCTGTTTGTGCATTACTACTTTTAGTAAAGACTGGGGTGCCTAACATTTCCACTCATTTTGGAAACAAACAACCTCAGTTGGGTGTAACATTCATGGTTATAGACACTACCATTTAGACACTGATACTAGCCCTAGGCTTCCTTAGTTTTAGACTCCATCAAGTGCTAGGAAAGTAATCCCACAATGCACTGGGCCAGCTCTGCCAAATAATTAGGTGTGAGGACAGTGATGTATTACCCTTCATGTTTCCCCACCATGATGCTGCTAGGCTCACTGTGTTCATTTAGATCAGAGCTTTCCAAACTGTGTGTCGCGACACATTAATGTGTCAACTGCAGTGTGTAAGTGTGTCGTGCAAACGCTCCCAGCGCTCCTCCCAGGGCTGAAAAGGGGTTAGTTTAACCTCCAGTTTGCTACAGTGTCACAGAATGATACATTTCTTAAAAAGTGTGTCACAAGCATGAAAAGTTCGGAAGGCTCTGATTTAGATAAATGTGTAACTATATAAGTATTCACCTATGGTTTTTATGTGAATTTAATCATTTATTTGTTTCAGCAGTGTCATGTAGCAATAAATAGTACTGATAAACCATCAGTTAGTACTACAATGTTCTTTTAAAACTATTTTATAAATAATAATTTCAAGAAGTGTCCACTTGGGAAAGGATTGGTGTAATCATAATTCACTGTCATTTTACAACTCACAGACAGATTCATCCTCCCCACTTCTAAACTGCAGCAGCTTCAGTTGGAATTTCTCCATGGCTTTCATTTGTGAATGTGATCTATGGGCAGCTCACACAGTCAATCCTCAAGAGGATCCATGAGGATGCGTTCGCATAAGAGCTGTGATAAGGAATGTGCGACCATCCAGATTTTGTTGGATGACAGCTCCCACAATCTCTGGCCATTGGCTGTGCTGAGACTTGGATGGGAATTGGAATCCAGCATCTGGAAGGCCACAGATTTCCCCATCTCTCACACAGAGCATGTCTTGGATCTCATCAAATAGAGCTGGGCATGTGGAAATCACTACAGGAAATCTCAGTTTGTGCGGGACGTTCACTGTGCTAATGTTCACATGGGGACACTCAAGGAACATTGTGTTAAGGCAAAATCGAATGTGTGAAGTTGCCTCAGGTCAGAAATTACTGAGGAACCATTGAGACCAAAAGCCTGAGTGATAAAGCAAACAAAAGCAGCATTTGTTTGTGTCATAAGGCCAGGATCCTGGAAGTAGATATCATCTAACTTCTCATTTTAAACAGAATCACTGATTAGAAGTGTGATTACAATGAAGGGCTATCACTTCAACCCAGAGTTCTTTTCATCCTATTTATTTACAATTTATTTTTTTGATTTATATACTGCCCTTTATCAAAAGATCCCAGGGTGATGTACAATGTTTAAAACATATTTTACAGAGCATAATAATGAAAGCATAATACAAAGCATAATAATAGACAGTATAATAACAAAACAAACTTAATAACAATCCTTCCCTCACCACCTTCAACAGGCCATACATTATTTAATGGCTGAAGGCCTGGGTAAAAAGGAATGCTTTCCCCTGGTACCTAAAGATATGTAAAGATGGCACCAGGCAAGCCTCTTTTGGGAGAGCATTCCACAGATGCGGAGCTACTACAGAAAAGGCCTGTTCTTGTGCTGCCATCCTCCAAACCTCTTGAGAAGGGTCTCAAATGTCAAGTACAGGGCCTGGGTCTGTTCATATGGGGGAGATGCAGTCCTTAATGTATCCCATATGTGGGATTCTCAACTGAAATGGCAGGTCCACACACTCTTCTCCAGTGAATTGAAAGGGGAAACCCTTGACGGTGGTGGAGCTCTGAATGTGGCTCCCCAGTGTTGAGAAGAAATGGTGATAATAATAGCAGATATCATTAATGCTGAATAGGAAGAGAAAATAGGGCATTTGATCACCACCAGGCCAAGCTTGAACAGAAACTGTGTCAACCTAATCAGACTTATTAATACGTTACAACTCTTCTGCAGTAGCGATCTTGTTTTTCCTAGATTAATAGAAACCCTTCTTCAATGACCCCTCAGTTCTGAATAATTGCACATTTCTATAAACCCACACAATTCAATTACATACCTCCATAGTGCTGCATAGACAACTGCTAGGGTGATCAAAGCCAAGCATGAAAGGCCACTGCCTACTATAAGGGTTACTGAGGGAGCACCAGATGATTCCATGATCTGTGGGTCATAACAAACATCTATCAGATAAAACCATGTTCCAGTAACTAAAGCACAAAACCAAAACAGGAGAGATGGATAGCTGATGTAGTGATTAGCCACATCATCTAAATAGCATTGCCAACAAGTAACCACCTCTCTCTACTTCAGCCTCTGTCCTAGTTCCTAAAGTATCCGAGGCCTGGGTATTTACAGAATACCAAGACAGTAACCCCACTGGTCTTTGATGATATCCTCAGCAGTCTATTGCATCTCATGAAAATAAATACATAGAATTTTTTTAAAAGAGAGAATAGGGAAAGCCAACAGTCTGATGGGCACCCATAACATTAATTGACATTAAAAAGCTCTCTAGGTTTTGCTTTGATGGGAAAAAACTACACAAGTAAAAATGGTTTTCCTCCTTGAAAGGCAGATGTATTTGGATAGCAATGTTCTAAACAAATTGTGTGATTTATTCTGACAAATGTAATGCCAACTAATTTCTTATCCAAAATACAAGATCAAACTTTCTAACTCTACAGTAACTTTGCCTTAAAGCCAGCATTCATTTTCTTTCTGTCTCTTAGCAGCTAAGAGAGTACCAATTTAAGAAAAAAAAGAGAACAAAACGTATGCATCATTTGTAAGATCTGGACCTCTGAAACAATAGCACTTCTAATGTTTAATATTTATAGGAGCTGAAGTATAAATGACCTTGAGGCAGAAAAACCATTTTTTTTGAGCTATGAAATTACCTCCAACACCCCACCTTTGCCCCACACACAAGCATTTACACTGGTTTTGTTGGTTTTGTTTTGTTTCAAAATGTACACATTCAATACAATTAGACCAGGAAGTTTGCAGTGATCTGCTGCTTGATTTAGCAGTGTGCTGCTGAAAAGCCTCAAGGCTCCAGTATAAATTGCATTTTATCAAGATACAATTTGTAACCGAGGTGAGGCAAACTGTATATCTTATCCAGGTTTTTAAGTTTATTTCTGCCAAATACTTCTAGTTTACTGCTGAGAAGAACCTTGGCCACACACTGAAAATCTTTTCCCCTTAAAGCTTCAAGGTGCTTGCTCTTTAAAACAAAAAACACCAACCAACCTATTTTATAGGCATTAATACTGTTGAGTTCCTATTTCTCAATCTTCATCATTGTATTCATACTAGAGGGTCTATTTTACAAGATATCAACAGACAGCATAGATTCCTTGTAATGCCCAATGCAGAACTGCAATCTGTTTAACTAGTGTAGCTAGGTTCCTGCTTCTACCAGCAACAATAAAAAAACCTTGTATATTCTTTTTTCCCTTCTTTTTTTTTAAAAAAAGAAAACCCAGGACTGTAATACATTACATTACAGTTGCTAAGTTTTCTCTAAGAAAACAGGAGTACCTCAGCACTTGAAACTGACTGGCATTTAGTTATAAGGCAAAACCAGCAATTCGTTCCCAAAAACTAAGAACTGCTAATAGATAAGAGAAAAGCCAGTCTTTTCCAGACCTGCAACGCTGATACAATTTCTCATCTGAGTTAATGCTGGACACATAAAAAAACACACCAAAAACCCTCCCAGTCATTGCATTAAACTCAGGGCTTTTTTCTTCTTCTTTCCCCCGTCCTTTGTTACTTACTATTTCTCTAGGTTGCTGAGCCAAAATGGCGAAGGTAGAGAGACGATCACATAAGCATTTCGTATGGGATGCATCGGTAAGCACAGTTTTACATCCCTGGGTGGACCAGGTTCCCAAAGAGTCGTTCCTGCAAGAAGAGAGAGGGAGGGAGACAGAGAAAGAGGGAGGGAGAGAGAAAGAGAGAGAGAAAGAAAATCGGGATAATTACGGCTGACGGTCAATTCCTTGAAGAGAAAATGCAGTTTAATTGAGAGCAGAGTCTAGTGTGGTTCCCGGACAGAAGAGATCTACTTGTTGTTGAATAGGACTTAATTTAGATGCATCTCCAGCTGTACAGTAATGCGGGGAGGGGGGCGAGAGAGGCGGCGAGGGAGGGGGACAGAAGGCAAGCAGGCAGCTCGGCGGCGCGCAGTGAGCTGTCCAGAGCTCTTGGTGCTGAAAGGGCTCTGTAAGAGCTCTCTCGGCTCGCCGTAGAAGCGGAAGCCTTCCCCGCTGCCCGCCGCTTTCCCAACTGCTCAGATCACTGCGAAAACTCATAGCGGGGGGAAATAAAACAAAAGACCCTTGTGGTTCCCCCACCCCCATCTTTCATACCAGCTCTGCCACGTTTTTGTGAAGCTATTACCTCGCTCTTCCGTGCGTGCGTGCGTGTGTGTGTGTAATTTAAATGCAGATGGCTCTGTAATATCTGTCTGATTAACACTGGTTAGATTGGCCAATTCTGGGTCTTCTTTTTTTCTGGCTAGGATTTCGTAGGTGGTGAAGCTATTTTGTTCTCCTTGTGGGTTTTAAAGCTCAGCCTTGCGGATTTCACCCTGGAAACGGGCGGCAGCGGCTGATTCCTTCTCCAACTCTTCCCTTTTTCGCCTGAGCTCCAGCGCAGGGGTGGATTTCAGCAGGGCAGCGCATCGTTCAAGAGACACCAGTTCGCCCTCCAGACATCCCTCCGTCCAACTCGCCCTCCTTCCCTCCCTCCTTTTCCTTTCCATGGTGCTGGTGGGTGTGTGGCGGAGGAGGGGGGGGGGACACGGGACACACAAGCGCGAAGAGATCGTTTGCTGGGGCTTTATCCACTACCACCCTGTTATTAAAGGGGGGGGGGAGCCTCAAGAAAAAAGAAAGAAAACGCCACCCTTGATTTGATTAGCAATTTAAAAAGTACAAAAGCTTCTTCTCTAATCCTCCCCGGTAGAACAATAAAATGGTATCAACCCGCGTTTTCCTTGTGCGGAGAAAAAGAGCAAGGCGGGAGTAGGGGTGGGTGGTGGGTGGGAAGAGAGAATCGCCTTGTTTTTCCATGTGAATCAAAGGGGTTACGGGGTCTCTCCTCAAGGAGAACTGCTCGGCTTCTTCGGACTCAAACCAGTTTTCACGCATTTAGTGTTTTGCGAATTGGAACAGGCGGGTGTCGTTTCCTTCCCCCTCACATGCCTTCGCACAAGCTCTCTCGCCCCCTCCCCCCGGTTTCCAGAACCAGGCTTCGTATGCAGGGATTCATGTATTGCCTAAGCTATCTGTGCACGGATGCCAGGAAGTCTCCTGCCAGCAACAGCGAGTGCTGTCAATTCCATCCCCAAGGCACTTAAAAACAAGGGGGAGGAGGAGGTGGCGAGAGAAAGAGAGGGAGGAGAAGAGCGCTTTCACCTTCAAATTCCTCCTCCTCTCAACTCCCTTTGAACCAGCCCTCCTGCTCTGGCTTTCCCACGTCTGTTCGCGGCGATGACTGCGAGCGCGGACTCTGGAGCCCCGGCCATTTGTGCTTCGAAGCGCGCGCCTTCCTATCCCACCAGGCGCCACTTGCCTTCCACACCCCGCGAGCTCAATGGTTGGCACTACAAATGGCTTCGGAGCAGAGTCATAAACAAAGCAAAAGACGGGGGCGGGGGTGAAGAGAGTCCCCCAAACTGCGCTATTCAGGATCTCCCTGTCCAGGCCAGCTGTAGCCTTCAAACTCACAAACGCCTAAAAACTCCAGGACTATTTTCCTTTAAATTGTGTGTGTGTGAAAAATTTGTATTTATGTTGTAATTCACACAAACATATATAATTGGTATATATTGTCTAATTTCCATACACACACGCACACACACACTCATATACTGGAATCTACCTGCTACTGATTAACCTCACCTACTAAATTTATTCATCCCTCTGAATCTTGTCTTGTTGTGACACGCTGTTAAAGCCCAAATGAAATACATTTATCAGGGGTGATTAAATATTAAAGAAGATGAGAGCTTAAGGGAAACTGACGTGGCTTAACACATAAAGGCAGTGTTATTATCCATTCTCAGAGACGTTTAATACACTCAGGGGTGAACTGGCCATGGAAAGGATAGGGCAGCTGCCTGAGAGGTGGGTCTCATGAAAGCTACCATTTCCCGGAGTTGATTAGTGCAGCTGGACTGGCTCGCTTGATTGCCACCATACCTTGTCACAACCCTCAGTTTGTTTCTAAATTACACCACTTGTATCCAACTCCTAGGTTTGCAGAAACACTACAAGCTGGAGAGCAGAGTGAGATTTTATCGGCCTTCTAAGAACAGGTAAATTGGCTCACACACCCATTAGGCTTAGATAATGTAAGACTATTTGCCCCTAACCCCCAAAGCCCCATTGGGCAAACACAAAGTTTTGCCTGCATGTTGTAGACTTCTGTTTTCTTTTTCTTCTCCTTCTTCTCCAATATGCTAACTCGAACTCCACAACTACAATTTTTCTGAGGTTTGAGGCTGGCTTGTCTGATGGCAGAGAGGGACAGAAGAGACCGAGAAGCCCTACTGACTGTACAGAATTTACAATGCAGCCCTTTGGACACTGAATTCATCTGAGCTGCTCTGCAAGTTACTTTTGCAGCCAGACTGCCTTTGAAAAATCACCTCTCCTGGGGCTGATTCCCATGCCTCATGTCATCAGAACCTAGTTGTCTAGAATGCCATGCAGTTACTTCCAATGCCAGCATCAGAGGCCTTGATGGAGGTGTGGTTGTAGCATGGGAAATACTCATCAGATCAAGGCAACAATGTAGTGCAGATTATGGAACTTCAACATGCTTCTACTGAAACATGAAAGTCAGCCTTGGGGAAACGGCTTTGCAGCAAGCAAGCAAGCAAGCATACTGCAGAGGCAAGCTGCACATTGGACCTAAGCTAGCTGAAATGTGAAGGATGTGCCATTTATATTTATTTACTATGAAGAACTGCTCTACCATGTGTGCTGCTCTACCAAACACAGAAGTGCAATTTTGACCCATACGATTCAGAAAGGAAAGCAAATATTGAATATTTATACACCATTGTGTCAGTAATTTCCCAAAAAGTGGGCCAGTATTAACATGCATGGCCGATTCAAAGAGGTTTGGCTAAGTCCACCAATTGAGCTCATACTGAACTGGGCATTTCTGTTTGTACTCTCAAGCCATTGCATTGCAACTGGACAATGCAATGGAGGGAGAGAGGCCTTAAATGAGTGTTGAAGGTATTAGTGAGCATGGGGAATGAATACAAGCAGAACTTACCCCTTCCTGCAGTGGGTGGAATGATGCATGTGTGTGGAGAGGTTATGGCCCATCCTGGGTGAAGTGAGGTGTCTGTGGACTGGGCTGGCCACTGCCATGCTACAACTCCGATTTGGGCAACTGTGGCATCAGGAGCTGCCTTTGCAGAGACATGGAAACCTGCTCATGTCTCTCCTTAGGCAAAGTGCTCAGGCATTAACAGACCACCCAAGGACAACTGCAGCAAAGAAATCCAGGTCAGTACCTTGGGTGGATAAGAACCTAAATTATCTCCCTGCACACATAGCCTCCAAAATTTATTCCGTCTTATTGGTTTATGATTTGAATGTACATGTTTTAAAAGTTGTGTCCATTATACTTCATGGGCTTACTCCATCTCTTTTTTGCTATCCACAGGGACTTCATTTGAAGATATTAACGCATGGGTGACCTAGTTTGCCTCTGGAGTCACGTTCAGTAATTGACATTTCCAAGTACAGGTGGGAAAGACTCCCATGTGAAATGCTTTGCAACTCAGTGTAGATGACACCCAAGACTGATGAACAAATCGCAATACCAGCATCCCTATGTTGTTTACAGAAGGGGAGAGAATAAAACCAATTGACTGAGTGGACTAAAACTTGCTCTACATTGGATCCAAGCCAAACACCATGATTTTTGCAAACTGTCTCCTGAGTATCTTACTGACATGCTTTCCTTATTTGCCTTATGGGAATGCCTGATGTTAAGACTGACACAGAGCAGGGTTCAATATTGTCAAAAGTTCATCTCTCATGAATATGGTTTTGAGCTCCACACTTGGAGAAGGGTAACAAAATCTTATTGGCAGGTCTGGCTTTTCAAAAAAAGGAAAATGAAACAGCAGTCATGAAAACTTGCAGAAAGTTATAGCAGAGAATTGACAGAATAAGGATAATAAATCAAGGCTGCATAATAATGTGACTAGTTAAATTTATTCCACAGCTTCATTGTTCACAACATACATTTGTGTATGGGGAGTATATTATGTGTATTTATTTAGAGGGGTATATGGGATGTTAGGGGAGGGGGGTCATACCTCTGGCGGGGGACACGTCGTGCTCCTTCTGGGGTAGTTTGTCAATCTTTGGTCCCCACCCTGCACTCAGCTCTCACCTGTGGCTCCTAGAACCTGTCAGCATGAGACAGCAGCAACACCCTGGGAACAGCTTTGACTGGCTGGCTAAACCAGGTGAGGATAGCCATGGGGTCTCAAACACTCGGTGAGTTAGGAACTGCCCCTGCATGCCCCTGTCTGAGTCAAGATAATGCAGCTGTATATTGGTACTTCTGGGGCTCATGCTTTAATCTGTTTATATTCCTTAAATGGAATCTTGGGAAATATATTCTGTGTGGTGAGTGGCATTCTACCATAGAGAATTCTCAGTAGCACCACAAAAGTTTAATTTTAAATTCCTTGGGGAAAGCTATGAATTAGAAAGCAGTTAGCTTTAAAGGTTTGCTATACATATATATCCTAAATAAACAGTGTCAAAATTAAATTATTTTAATGCTGCAACGCTTGAATTCTGTTTGATTTGAAGAAGGCACAATTTATTTCTTAGGGATGGTTATTTAGCTGTCACCACAGTATGTTTGAAACTTTCAAGATATCTGGCCACAATAATGGCACCAGACTTGTCCTCCTTCCTATTCCCCCACCCCCAAACCTATCCAATCATGCTTCCTTTTGTTTTTTGAACTTCCCTGAGGTTCCTCTATTGAGTCACTGGCTCAGGCTTGTAACTCTGACCTCAAACCACAAAAGCAGCAGCAAATACTCAATGCTCCCAGCTGGAGCCATCAGCTTTTACAAGAGAGGCAGAGCTGCTGCCCTAAAGGAATGCCCCTTGTTGGTTTATGGGGAACAGCCTGCCACAGCAGTATGTCATATTGGTCTAATTGCAGAGCATCACACAGGATGCTGTATTTGCTGAACATTTATTTGCTGTACAAAGATGTAACAACATGTGATAGCATGTGTCTCCCCCTTTTATCAGGGCAACTCTGCTTACTTATTTGGACCTAGGATTTAGCCTTGGAACCAGTTAAGTTATTGATAAAGAGGACAATATCCTGTTTCCTATTGGGAATGTTTTCCTAATTATTCCTTCTTTTGTTATAAGGTTATATTATAAAGCAAGGTGTATGTGTTTTTGTGTAATAGTTATAAAGTGGCACACCTACCAATATTACTTGCTGGTTCTATGTCAAGTTAAAAATTAAAAATTCTTTAGCTAAATTTATTTGCCCAGGTTGACCAGTTTCAGAATGGTGCAATACAATTCTCAGCTAGGGCGACTTCTGTGACTCTAGCATCATCCTGATACAATTTTAATTGTTTCAGGATTGCGTTTTTATTGTTGTGAACTACCTTAGAGGCAGAAGATGGCATATAAATGCATTTCCTTATGTCCGATAATATATTCAATATATGAATATTTGAAAATGATCCCTGTTTATGAGGACTTTGAGTCTCAGGACTGCCTATCTATATGATGAGGTTTTAGCAAAATGAATGCCAAGTTATTTCCCATTCATTGTACATAATCACAGCATCTTCTTTTGAGATTAACCTTCTCTTTTGGAGATATTGCAGTCACCTAGCACTGGATGTACTGTATATTGCGCATGAGAAAACACTGCATTCCTCAAGGTTGCTCATCCTGCTCCTATTTTTGGTCTATTCATTAGCAATTTGACAGCCTGTGTTATCACAAGCCAACAACAAAGCAATACAGTAAAATTATTAATAAACAGAAGAGTAAAAATGTGCAATGCCCTGAAAGCCAGAGCTTACATACAATGACAAAATGAATAAGATTCTGATCATGAGCATATTTAATTCTTCAATTCCTCAGTGACTGAGCACTCCCCTTCTCCAAATCCCCAGTACTGGAGTGCTCATTCAGCTCCATCCTTTTGTCAAATGTTACTTTTTATTTTTATTTATTTGAGTTTACATGCTGGTTATGCACTCCCCTGTTGGGCTAAGTCTGCACTTGAAACAATAATTCAGCCCCATTCAGGACCTACATTTTAGATTGAGATGAGACCTGGTGCTTTAAAACGTTACCTTTGAGCATCTTTGTGCAACAAGAATCATGCACAAAGATGGCAGTGCCAAAATTGATCACAGAGTTATGATCAGGCCGCACATGATGCACTTGCAGCCACATTTTGTAGATAGCATGCCCATGCATGAGTCTTAAGTCTTGTTGAAATATATGCTGCAAATGTCATATTAACTGCAGTGCTATTTTGTATAATTAAAAATAATGATTACTGAGAATGTGCCAGGGTACTACTGTAAAATACTATTCATGTAGCAATGCACTTATCACATAATGTACACCAATTACCCCATTATTCTCCTCTGATGAATCCTTGCCAATATAAGAAAAAAAGGATTTGTTTATTACTGAGTGGATTGTTATTCCCTTACTCACATTGGTGACTCCTGATTCCAGTTACTAATTAACTGAGTAATTGCACACCAGTGTGCTTACAGGATATAAAGCCTACTCTTATGTGCTATGGGCTTACTTTAGTGATGCAGGATGGTGCAGAAAACTCCCACTATTGTCAGATAGTTATGGAAATTTATGCACAGGAAGACTGACCACAAAATATTTCTCCTTAACACCACATTTAGAGAAACAATTACGCCATCTTTGATTTTCACATCAAACACCACTTGGCCAGACGCTATGTGTAAATGTGGAAGGAAGATGCAGGATCCGCCTTGTTGAGAAAAGTGCTTTCTTTCAATCTGTCTTTGGAAAGGGCAGGCCAGGATCTTGCCTCAGGACAGTACTCTTACTTCACTCCTTTAGTCAGAAAGAGAACCTTTGTTCTCCTTACTAGAATTCAGCTAGTCAGAATATTGGAAACAGATTCAAAACCTCAGTCATTTCACACCCTTTACTTTTCCAGTGCACACCATTGCTATAGGGTAGAGCAGGGATGGGAGAGGTCCCTTTGATCCTCCAGACTTTATGGGACTTCAACTCCCATCAGCCCCAGTCAGTATGGCCAATAGCCATGGATGATGGGAGTTGGTAGTCCAGCAACACCTAGATGGCCACAGGTTCCCCATCCTTGGTACACAGTTCAGTGAAGAGTGTGCTTAGGGTGTGCTGAAGCCCACTGAAATCAATAAACTCAAACAGGCCTAACTCTATGTTGAATCATGGTCATTGAGTTGAATCTCACAACCAGTTGCAAGGGAATTTGTGCAAGGGGAATCTTCATATTCCTCCTTCAGGCCACAGCAGCTAATAACATTTTCTCTGAAAAGTTCATATCAATGCATTTTAAACTCCCAAGTGACTCATTTGATTAGCATCTTTCTTATGCTTCATTTAAACAAGGGGGAAAATACTGAATATATGAAATGAACAAATACGAGAATGTGGATATACCGTATTTTTCGCTCTATAAGACGCACCAGACCACAAGGCGCACTTAGTTTTTGGAGGAGGAAAACAAGAAAAAAAATATTCTGAATCTCAGAAGCCAGAACAGCAAGAGGAATCGCTGTGCAGTGAAAGCAGCAATCCCTCTTGCTGTTCTGGCTTCGGGATAGCTGCGCAGTCTGCATTCGCTCCATAAGAAGCACACACATTTCCCCTTACTTTTTAGGAGGGAAAAAGTGAGTCTTATAGAGCAAAAAATATGGTAAATATTCTGCCATTCAAATACCCATTGAATCTGTACAGTTTGGATTACGGACTGCAGATGAAATCAAACAGATTACCAATTATATTTTCCCTTCTCAAGTATATAGGAGGATTTCAGCATTTTGGTTAATGTAACTAAACACCCTCTGGATGTGTACGTTTGCCAATAAAACAAAAACAAAAAGCCCTGAGATTTTCTCTTCCTGATCTCTAAATCAAAAATTAATCCCATTTAAATATTATTTTTGCAAAACAAATGTGTATCTGGGCTAGAAACCAAATTTTAACCCAATGAGATTTGAAGCTGCTCAGGAAATAAACCTTAGGAAAAGAAACTCAACTCCACAGGATTTATCACAGTAACACTAAAGTAATGAGCATATGCTATGTATTGCAGTAGCTCAGTTATAATGCCTGGACAGCCAAACAAGATCTTCATACCAGCTTTGCTGCCTTCTATTCTGTATTAAATAGGTAGATATTTCCCCCTGGACTTATGTAAAATTCATGAGGTGTGTATTTAGTATTGACATGGAACACTGGAAAGGAAGTGATTGACGCTGTAGGGGGAGAGCACAATCTGAACTATAATTTGGCCATTTTTCTATCTTCATTCATTCCAGAGATAAACTGTATACATTTTGCCTGGTTCAAAGACATTATGAGGCCGATGACAGATACTGAGACCCACTGGTGCCAAACTGTGGATCCCAGCAATTATGACACCAAGGTCACACACAAAAAGCACATTTGTGTTCCACAGGAGATATCAGGATTCAGACATCTTGGGCCAATAAACAAATGGTTTACTGGACTGGAAGTGAGTTGTGTTACTATATTTCCTTGACTTTCCCTTTCTCTTGTCCCTTCATGCATTTGGCTTCAGCTATTTCCTGGTCCTTTAAGCCATGGTCTCCTGCAATGTTTGAACTGGGAGACTATAGCTTAAGCTGGCCAGAACAGAGGTGCAGAGACAGTTGTCTCCTTTTGTGAATGGAAGCTCCTACCATTAATGGAATGAAAAATTAGGACCCAAGGCTATGAATCTACAAAGACGCTAAAGTTACGGGATATCTAATTCACATTAAGGCTGCAGTCCTGTACACACTACTGGCATCCTACTGAAGACAATGGGTGTGATTAAACTAAGCTGTTGTGTGCGCAGAACTGTCCACTCATTAAATGGGACTTCTCCCTTCTTCTCCACATGCACTGCGTGCCCCTTAAATCTGCTATGGGGGTTATGGGGACCCCCCTCAGAACAGGCTTAGGGGGCACATGGGGGAGGAGCAAGGCCGTAGCTAGGGGGTTGTGAGGTGGACCCCCACCAGGGGTGCAGGCGATCCCGCACCCCCAAAAATTGACTGAAAAATATGTCCATAAATATACAGTGGTACCTGAGGTTAAGTATTTAATTCGTTCTGGAGGTCCATTCTTAACCTGAAACTGTTCTTAACCTGAAGCACCACTTTAGCTAATGGGTCCTCCAGCTGCTGCCGCACCGCTGGAGCACAATTTCTGTTCTCATCCTGAAGCAAAGTTCTAAACCTGAGGCAATATTTCTGGGTTAGTGGAGTCTGTAACCTGAAGCATATGTAACCTGAAGCCTATGTAACCCAAGGTACCACTGTAAATATATCGATTATTGCCTCATAAGAAATGGTTTTAAATAGGGGGAGAATTGAATGGGGGGTGGAGGAGAGGCAGAAATATGAGCTATTTTGTCCATGGAGAGCAATCTGGACGGTTCCGCCAAGGGCGCAAGATCACCTAGCTATGGCTCTGGGTAGGAGAGGGGGGAAAGTCCCACTGCATGAGTGGATCTCATTCCCTCTATGTGCATGTCCTCTACATTGAATTCCACTCAATGGGGTTTAAGCTAATAGTGTACAGTATGGAATTTGTGCCTTAGACTGCAATCTTATATTCACTTATATTCACAAAAAATCTAGGCAGTCTACATAGAATAATATAATATAATTATCAATGCTACATAGATAATACACAACTATGCTTCTGAATAGGCATAGATAGAGTTGTGATGTTAAGCTGTTTTGACTAAATCCCTCAAACCAAAGCAGTGCCATTGTCTTGAGGATTGCACTGTTTGGATGCTTTAAAAAGCATGCCTTACTGAGAACACGCTGAGTTGGGAATCTATATTTTATCTCCTTTGCAAATTCACCTTTGAATTTAGGGACATTTCAGATGTTTTAATCCAGGGGTGGGTAGAAGGCAGATGGTGATGTACCATTAGATCACTGAGTGATTTGGTGCAGATCAGCAGGGCTTCTGACTCTCAGCTGTTTAACAATAAGAAGAACAAAAAAGTTGCTGAGATGAAAAGAGCAGAACGGTGGGAAAACCAGAAGTGTGCTTCTGTGTGACCAGATCGAGAGTTCTGTCCTGAACTGGATGGGGCTAAGCATGTGCTTGGAGCACTCTTTTCCTTGATTCTGTGTTGCCTCTAACACTATTTTGCCCCTGGCTCCGTTTGGTAGATTTCAGGGTTTTATGAAAGAAAAAGAAGGGCTCGTATCCAATGAAATAGTTCCACTAGTGCAAGGACTTCTGGCTGCACAATGGAACTTCCTGTCCCTCTATTCTCCCTGCATGCTCTCATGTGTACTCCCTAGATCTGTTCCGGGTTCCCCCCAACCCTTTGGCACTGATTTGGGGAGCGGGCATGGAAAGAGACAAAAGGAAGGGGGAGTTCTGTTGCACAAATTAAAGTTCTTGTGCTAATGGAACTGCTTCGTTGGATAAGGTCCAGGGTAGATCCTTCAAGCCTGAAGTCTACCCACTCTTCCTTTTAATCTATAGATTATAGGTGATGAAGTTTTTTTGTGATTTTCTCCCAACGTTTACCATGGCCTCTAGTCATGTGCTGCCTTATTAAAGTACTTATTGCCACAGGCCTAAAATAGAAACGTCAAAAACTCTTCCTGGAAATTAAAAATTGTGTGTTTGCCAATGATTGGTGAAAGACTGCTGCTGCTGTTAATTTTTCCATAAATGACAGGGATATTTAAAAATGCTACATAGGGTCACTATAAACTTTGGCAGCGTGGGCAAGCCACTAATCTTTTACATGTAGCCTTGGACAGTTGGGGTGCAGAATAAGCAATAAATAGGCATATGCTAAACGCTGAGGACAGAAAGGATAATGTATTTCATTTCCATATACTTTATCATAGACTTTCTGTAGACAGGATCTTCCTTCTCCCCATAGCCTGGGCACTCCATACTTCCATGGCATATGAAGTAGGAGTGCACAGCAGTTTCAGTGAATCCTGAGCCAAATCAGGGTGCTTTGGAGCAATTCAGAGCTTGGCCAAGCTGATATAGGATTTGTATGAGGCAACATAAACTGAAGCAGGGACCACCAGAAAAACTTGTTGATGCCTTGGCAATTCACTTCTGTTGTTTGTTTGTTTGTTAAAAATGCTGCTGGTATTGAACACTGGTCATTATCAAGTTGCAGAGTGATGTCATAAATCTTTACTCAGGTGGAAGTCCCACTGAATTAAAGGGGCCTTACTTCTGAGAAAACACACATAAGGTGGAATTGGGCTGTCCGTGATGTTAGTCTCCTGTGCCACAAGGGATGGAAGAAGGGCGGTAGCTCAATGGTAGAGCATCTGCCTTCCACATCTCAGGTTCAATGGTTCAATCTGCAGCATCACTTGGTGTATCTGGGAAAGACCCCTGCTATGAACCATAGAAAGCTGCTGCCCCTCAATGTAGTCCAGGCTTTCCTAAACTTGGGACTCCAGCTGTTTTTGGAGTACAACTCCCATGACCCCAGTAGTCAGGGATGATGGGAATTGTAGTCCAAAAACAGCTAGAGACCCAAGTTTGGGAAACCCTGAGTAGACTATGCTGAGCTGAATGGACCATCAACTTGATTTGGTATAAGACAACTTCCTACAAAAACCTCAGACACTTGCTTATAGTTCTCAGAACCAGTCCCAACAAAAACATGGTATTAACATACTAATACTAGTAAAACAACTAAATATTAATACAAAATAGTAAGCATGATTCTTTCCCCATTTCCTTAAGAGTCTCCAACAAAGCCAATGGTATGAGGTCTTTGCATTATGAAGCCCTGGTTTATTCCTCTGCAACACAAGGTAGAAATGTACCTGAAATGGTTAGGTGCAAGATTTAGACCAGTGTTTTCCCAAACTTGGATCTCCAACTGTTTTTGAGCTGCAGTTCCCATCATCCCTGACCACTGGCTCTGCTAGCTAAGGATAATGGGAGTTGAAGTCCAAAACCAGCCGGAGAGGTAAATTTGGGAAACACTGATTTGGACTAATCACATATTAATTAGAATTATAAAATAATTTAAGTGCATGACATGGATATCAACACTAAAGAGAATCAGCCAAAGCCATAAATCAAGTATCAATTGAGCTATATAATACTAAAATGCTGTTTCCAACTAGGAGTGCCTCATCTAGCCCATCAACACCAAATTTAAAGAATGTGCTTCTAGAAAGTATTGAGGCTCTATCTTGGGGGTGTCTCCAGGATAAGAAATTCCCACATTTGTGAAGTTGACTTTCTACATGTGCTTGTGGAGTGGAGTGGACTTGTAAACTCAATGCATTCAAAAGATTGTTCTTGAAGATCATGATGGAAAAGAAGTCACATAGCAGTCTTTAACTGATCAAGATATGCTGATCAGTGAATTCCTTTCCCCTGCCACCTGAGAAGGATTCTGACTGGATGTTTGCAACTCTTTTATGATCCTTTATGATCCTTCACGCTACACCAAAAGAAGACGAAAAAAAAGAGCTACAGCTGGAGCAAGGAAACAAACCCACAACCCATTGATTGAAGTGCTCAGTGACAGACTGAGAAGGATATGAATGGCTATATTTGAAAGCTCCTTCATCTCTGTGGAATACCCTAAATCTGCCAATTTTTTTGACTATCAACTGCTACATTTAGTTCAAAACATCCATCAAAGGACTGTGCAACAATGTATTCAGTCCTGCGAGAAAGCAATCCATTACACTGCTAAATGGCTCTGTATTTAACATTTGCACAGGCATAACTGCTTAAGATGCTACGATAATCACCAAATGACAACAGCATGATCAGTGTCAGATCAAGTTTTGGCTTTAGGGTCGAAACAGACGCAACAGGAAGGTCTCTGATCAGATCTCCTGGCTGCCATCCCCACTTTGAGGCAGCTGTGAGGGCTGCTAATTTGATCAGGGAAACACTACTGGGGTAGGAGGGTTATTCCTCTCTTCAAAACCATTTCCATGATCTACATCTACTCCCAAACCTCCTGTTAGATCCATGTGGAGAAATGCAGATACTAGCACCAAGCCTCTAGGCAAATAAAAGAAAAAAGGAGGTGATCCTCAAACAGGTGAAAAGAATAAATGAATTTTTATTAAGTTGTCCAACGCAGTTTGATAAAATCTTCATCAGGAGTGGGATGCCTATAACTTATCCTAGAACCAAAATAAATATTGTGCTGGTCTGGATACTTTGGAAGGACATTTCTGTCCCAGCACATCAAATTAGAAGTATGTTGAGCAAATTAATAAAGCTTACATCTGTCTTAGGCAGCTGCATGAGGGTCACTTCATTTAGATGTTGCTTTCCTCTATCTTTTACTTTCACAATACAGCATTGTGGGGTGGTTTAGAGCAGAGAAAGAGCATTTGGGTGGAAGCCCTAACACCACTCCCAGCATTTCTTTCTGGTCAAATTGGCAGTCTTTCGGATATGCTGAAGTAAAGACAACATATTAGAAGATTCAATCACAGATATCCCGCATTGCATCTGTTTGGGCCATTTGTTCCAACACAACTTGGAGTTTACTTTTCAACAAGACTGGAGCTAACTTCTAACAACAACAACAACAACAACAATTACAATTTTATTATTTATATGCTGCCCATCTGACTGGGTTGCCCCAGCCACTCTGGGCAGCTCCCCCCAAAATATTAAAAACATAAAAATACCCATACTTAGGTTTGCGCAGTAAAACTGAACATGTAAAAAGTCTACACTTCAATGGGGATCAGTCTCTGTGCAGAAGTAACCGAACTGCGTTCTTTCTTGTTGTGCAAGCAATTGACATTCTCCTGCATTCTCCTGATACATAGTGGTTTGTGAGAGTGCCATAAAAATGCAGAATGCAATTAATTTATATTAGGTTACTTTCTTCGGAATTATATTTGGATTACTTAATATATGGAGTTTATTATCCTGAATAAATTTTCCAGAGCACTCAATAATGATGAATATAGAATAGTTATTGAGGAAGGCAGAGGGGAGGCATCATCTCTGAGACATGCCCTCCTACCTAGCTAGGTGGTGGTGCCACCTGATGATTACGGACAAGTCACTTCTCCAAAGCTGACTGCAAAAATTAGAGGATTCTTACCAAAGAAACATGGCAGCAAACCCAAAATCACAAAACATGCTCACACACCAGAAAACAAAAATCCATTATAGGCCATAACAGGTCTATAAAAACAAACTAGCGCACATCAACTGGATTGTATGCCTGTAAAACAGAACTAAAAACTGTAAGTTATATAGAGGGAGAAATTATAAGGAATGCATCTCAGGGAGCCTAACCCACATATTCCTGTTGTCCAGAAAGAAGCATGGCTTCAATGGACACCTGTGGTGGGAGGCTGCCCTCAAAGACACGAATTAACAAGAATGAGAACATTCCCACTTTCTCTGAGGAAAGGTAAGAGAACAACCATCCTCTGAGATGAATAATGGCAAGTCTGCTCACAGGGAGGTAGCTCAGGGAACAATGGAGATAGTGACCAGCACTTTCAGAGATGCTGATGAAGTTTCACAGAGTTTGTGCTACCCAATCTATACTCCCATGTCACATATGACCTTGGGAGCCCTCTCATCCTCTGAAGGAATGACTGCTGAAGAGGACAGTGCTGCAATATAACGTGTTAAGTGGAGGAGGACAAAGATGAAGGAGAGGACTTGAGCCAATGTGGTGCAGTTGATAGGGTGTTGGACTAGGATGTGGGAAAACAGGGTTCAAATCCCCATTGAGCCATAAAGTTAATTGGGTGACCTTAGGCCAGTGACTATTCTTCAGCCTAACCTACCTCAGAGGGTTGTTGTGAGGATCAAATGGGGAGGAGGAGAAGCATGCACACTGCCTTCAGCTATCTGGGTGAAAGACAGGATGTCAATGTAGCAAATAAGAGGGGGAAGCCCACCATCTTGAGCTAAAAGGGGGGGGGGAATGCATAACAAGTAGATTGTGAAAGGGGAGAGTTAATTTGAAGCTGGCTGTATGAAAACAACAACAGCAACAACAAAGGGAGACCTGCAAGAAAAGGTAGTAGTATAATCCCGCCCCTAACAGGAATGCCCATATTCAGGGCTTGCAGGGCAAGGGGATATTTCAGGAAGCAGGAAAGGAAAAAGGGAAACCATTTTCTTTCCTGCTCTCTGAAAGTCTTTCCCTATTATAAAGATAAAGGTAAAGGGACCCCTGACCATTAGGTCCAGTCGTGGCCGACTCTGGGGTTACGGCGCTCATCTCGCTTTATTGGCCGAGGGAGCCAGTGTACATGTGGCCAGCATGACTAAGCCGCTTCTGGTGAACCAAAGCAGCACACGGAAACGCCGTTTACCTTCCTGCTGGAGAGGTACCTATTTATCTACTTGCACTTTGACATGCTTTTGAACTGCTAGGTTGGCAGGAGTAGGGACCAAGCAACGGGAGCTCACCCCCTCGCGGGGATTCGAACCGCCGACCTTCTGATCGGCAAGCCCTAGGCTCTGTGGTTTAACCCACAGCGCCACCCGCGTCCCAATTATACTTAGTGCTAAATAGCTCAGGTTCAGGGCTGACTGCTTTGATCAACCTGATGCATATGGGACGACATGAGTGTATGAGTCCTCTCCTCAATTATGAACTCCAGCAATTGGTAGAGTTTGGAGACAACAAATAGTCATTCTAGCTAGTGCTCATGGATAGCCTCCAGGTGTTTGTCTAATCCCCCTTTATAACTATTCAAGTTGGTGGACATGTCCACATCTTGTGGTAGCAAATTCCATTGACTAACTATGCGTTGTGTAAAAAACAGTACTTTCTTTAGTGTGTCCTTAGTCTGGGACTGAACTTTGGGGCCCGATCCAGAGAAGAACTCTAAACAGGCTCTGGGGTTTTATAGCATTCTAGTAACAGTTTAATCACTGCAAGGAAAAGATTTCATTAATTGGGAGAGGGAGTTTATCAGAAACGTTAGTTGTTCATTCTGCTCACGTAGAAGTCAAATTCTTATTGATTTCCATGAATCCTAAATTAGGCCACCGTAGCAGCTCGGCTCTGCAGCTTTCTGTTAATACCTCCAGACAGATATGGTAGAATTGCTTGCTTTCACAAAGTGCTGCATTGTCAAATGTTTGTATTCCCACCCCCCCCACCCCAAAAGGGAAAGCTATTGTACTGTTAAATATTTGTTGCATTTCCAGTAGTGGGTTTAAGAAATGGCATAGAAGCAGAACTGTACCCATTTATATTCAGAAATCATCTACACCATACTGCCCGAAGGCTAAATTCAAACACAGATATGATTCCGCCCCCCAAAACTTTAAACCTGGTTCTTAACTATGCAAAATACATGGGTGCTCTTACAGGTGTGAAGAGTGAGTTTGCTTGTGTAGAACTAGGCACCTGTCTCTTTACAAACTTGGAATGGACATTCTGATCCTTCCCTGCTAAGGTACAAAGCAACATTTTATGTGAAGCCCTTGCATATTTCTCACAAAGCACATGCTCAATAACTCACCACCATCTTCTTTTCACGCAAGGGAGTTCTGATGCCAACTGCAGTACTGGGGACATAAGAGACTGCCTTACACTGAATCAGAGCCCTTTATCAGTCTAGCTCAGTATTCTACATGGACTGGTGGCAACTCTCCAGGGTTTCGGGCAGGGAAAAATCTCAACCTTACTTGGAAATGCTGAGAATTGTACCTGGGACCTTCTGTATGCAAAGGGAGGCTTTAACCCTTTCAATCCCATGTTGTTATCTCCCCCACATTTTTGCTATCCCCACCCCTTCCCCAAGTGCTATTTCCTGCAAATAAACAGGTCCCTGCTCTGCCTTTGTTACAGAATGAAGGTATCAGGACCAAGGGGTTGTGCCAAAGGAAGGAAACATTTACATCAAAGAAGAGAGAGGGGAGGAGAGATGTAGACAAGGTGGGTTCCAGCAGGACCATTCTCCCCAAAGAGGAAGTACCAAGACAGTGATAGAAGGGTATCTAATGAAAGGGGTTTTCCAGGGGAACAAAAGAGGTGGAGATGGCCAGACTATTTTCTCAAAAGAGAGGCACTGAATGGTTGTATTTGGTGCTAGATGTAAACCTGCAGATGAAAGCAGAGCTCTTGGTATCGCTAGTGATTGAGTAGCAGGGTGTTGTCCTGATTGCATTAGAGGGAGATTGGCTTTTGAGAGTCCCAGACTTTCACAGCCAAGGGCAATTAGGATGGCAACCTCCATTTTCTGGCCCAATCAAGGATGGCAGTCAGCCTTAGCTGTCAATCATTATTGTCTTGGTTAGAACCCATTGCCAGCTTAGCAACTATTAGAAAAAGATGGAGCTAGGGACAGCAAAGTAGACATGATCTGGCAACAGAGCTTCTGATGTGAACTTGAAAGTTTCTGAAACTAAAATAGCTGTGTCAACATCATCTATCATGCTTTTATAACACTTTTAGGGTAATGGTCAACACAGCTTATATTAGACTGACTTGTTTTATGTTGGTTTTATGCTGTAACAATGAAAGGAAGCTTTCTCTTGAAAAAAAAATGAAGGAAATAAATAAGAAAATATTTGAGATATATACCCAGAAGAAGTCCCTGCAGAGTGATGTCTCCACAAAGGCATGAATGGACAAGTTTCCAGCCTGAGCATTTCACCATCCTGTACCTAAAAATGTCACTACTTTGAAGTCCTGCCCTGGAGAGTCCTGCAGAGACTGAAGAAGGAACTGTGCAAAAGGAAAATTCTCAGTGCTCTTTTTAGACACATAGTGAAGCTTCCAGCCTTGCAAGGCTGCGTGGAATCAAAATTTTCAGGTCTGACATTTTAAACAAAATGTATATAGAAAGAACTTTTACAGGGACAGTGTATTTAGGTCGTTCGAAACATTTTTATCGTTTTCTCTTGAGATCTATCTCATGGGGTTCTTGGATGCCCAGAAAATATAAAGTATAAGCTTGCAGAAATCCCCAAAGGTTGGGACAGTTCAAATGCCTAGTGTAGTCCCACTGTGATTAATAGGGGGACATGAGTGCAAGCGAACATGAACTGCCTTGAGGCCCCTTTGGGCCCAAAGGCAGGGATAAAAATAAATTAAAAGTGACCTGAGAGCCGAGTCCTGAATCACTGCACCAGCAAATAAGTTAGGGCACAGGGTGAGTTGTTCCACTTGTAAGACTTCTGACACAAGACCTGGTGTTACATTGGCTTTACAGGGGCATTATGCTGTTATTTCAGACATGCATGTCGACCCCACCAACATCATTGGTATACTTGGGCATCTGCCAGGGTCCATATCCTAGGAGGAGAAGAGCTGCCTACCCCCTCACCCATCTTCCCCCTCTGGTGCTTTTTAATGAGCTGCTTCTGAGGTACAGGTGTGTGAAAGAGTGGGAAGAGTCAATGGCAAGTAGGGTGAAGAAAAACACAATCAGGAAAGGGAAGAAGTAGGAAACAGTTAAGTTTAAAGGATTTTATGTGCATGTTGTAATTTGAGATGCTTCTACATTGGTCTTTTTCAAGGCGGGGCTTCAGGGATGCAATTGTGAAGTTTCAGTTACCAATGCGATTCTTATATTCTGCGGCCACTTACCTCTGAGGTAGGTGGGGGGAATCTTCAAATTGCAAAATGAAACAAACAGCACCATCTACTCGCTTGCCAAGGCACAATTTGATGCAACAAAGCATCTCACAGAAAGCAGAGGTTATACCACATCTCACTTAGATGAATCCAGTAACTCATTGTATCCTCGGTACTCGTTCACGTCTTTTGGACCTTCTGTTTGATAATCTTATGGAGGCGTGGGAAAGTTTCTGAGAGACTGCAGTGCGGCATACTACCCAGCACAGTAGCAACTTAGCAAGGAAGCAAAGGATTCTGTCAGACCTCTGTGGGTGTTGCTCTGCACCCAGAGTTCTCAGACACTAAATGTGGGAAATGCATATAAATGGAGCTTTGAAGACACCTCCCCCTCCTTTTATTAAATCTCTGCCTTTTAAAGCAAAAAGCGTATCTGCAAGGTCAATGTGTTCCTTTTTCTAAGTTTATTTGGAAAAGTTGTCTTAAGAAAAGTTGGTCATGCTCTAGGCTTCTTTAATATATATATATAGTAAAGTCCACATGGAAGACAGAAGTGCCTGGCGTGCTCTGGTCCATGGGGTCACGAAGAGTCGGACATGACTAAACGACTAAACAACAACAACAAAGTCCACATGTACACATATATTCAGAATATACCAACGACAGAAACCCATTGTCACAACTATATTCCCCTGAACTTTTGATATGGACAGAGCAAATGAAACTCTTTCAGGCATTTAGCTTGACCTAAGTTAAGGGAAGCAAATCACCAACGTTATTTAGAGGGGTGAGGGCACCAGGAATCCTTTCCCCAACCTTTGTGTATTTAATGCAAAAGTAAGAAGGAGGCTTCTAACTTCTTTCCTCTGAATGTGATTAGAAACATCTGCTCCATAATTCTGCATTATCAGGATCCCCCAATGTACAAATATTTTTTGACTGCACCCAGTTAAATGTAGAGAAGGACCATCTTCAGGCCTTTGTTTCTCTATGAATGAAAGTCTGAGGAGTGCTGTTACACATGGGGCAACTGGGGAAGGTTTGTGTGCACCCTTGTCCCTCTACACACTTTGAACCCTTGTGTGTTCAGCTCTTGACTCTCTCCCTGATCTACGTTCAACATTTTCCTGGCAAAATTGTTGCTTCGGTATCTGCAAAGTCAGATGAGATTTAAGGAGTTAGGCCCCTCTCATAAAAAGTGTTGCAGCCAGCAACAAATCTGCTGCTAACACAAGTGGGTTTTTAAAGGCAGTTTTCCTCTGTTGCGCCAAAAGATTTTTGTGCTAGGAAAAATACGGTAACAAAGTGTAGGACGAAGGGTTTGTAAATTTTGCATGCAGGAATGAAGCAGCTAGATGGCTCTGCCCCATTGCAACAGGTGGTCAATGCAACTGTTGTGGTATGAATTTCTGTTTATGGTGCAGCTTTGAAGTGATAGTCAAGATTAGGTTAAGGCATTTAGACCATAGCCTAAATAAGAAAAACAAATTTAAGTTGATTTATTCAAACATGATGCTTTCCAGTGTAATCATCTAACTGATTCGTGGTGAGGCCAAGCTTCTCTGAGCATCTTTGTGGTGGGACAGAGGATTCACAGTGGTTTCCATGAAATACATCTACTAAATCAAGTTAAATTGGAACTGGCTTTGAGATGTGCGTAGGGTATTGTTATCCAGGTTTTAATCAGGGTGTAAAGAGGGAAGGGCAGGTGAGCGGATCCCTTTGCTCTAAAATTAAGATGTTTATCTCTGATTTTTCTAAGGTAGGCCACTGTGTTGCCTGCTTATCTCTCATGTTAGCTTGCTCTCACCAAATCAAGAAATGCTCTGTATGCCAGAGTTATTTCTTAGATGTGCTGCTATTCACTCCCTTTGAAGAAAATTGTATTTAACAGCATGGCAATGACTCATGAGATTTCTACTCTGTGGAAAACACCTATAAATATATTAGCCAAAAATGTTTTTTCTCCTTTCCCGAAGCATAAACATCAGCTTTGTCTTTCTACTTAATGTGCAGGCAGCTGTCTCACACCTCAGCTCTAGAGTCCCAGATGAATGATGAAATTAGCAGTTTTAATAAATGGTCAGGCGTTTTTATGAAGCTTTGATTATTGCTCAAAGTATTATGTCACCCCAAGCTCTAAAACGGCAATGTCCTGAAAAGCTTGTATGGCACAATTTTGTCCACCAATCAGGGGCCAATTCAGAAATGATTCTGGAGAAGAATGTAAACCTACCCATGTTACACAGTTCACTTTTATGGAAGCCTTTGTGGTTGTATGTATGTATGTATGTATGTCATGTGTATGTATATATGTACCCTGATGTTGGGAAAGATTGAGGGCAGAAGGAGAAGGGGACAACAAAGGACGAGATGGTTGGACAGTGTTCTAGAAGCTACCAACATGAGTTTGACCAAACTGCGGGAGGCAGTGGAAGACAGGAGTGCCTGGCGTGCTCTGGTCCATGGGGTCACGAAGAGTCGGACACGACTAAACGACTAAACAACAATGACAACAACAACAACAACATGTGTGTACTGTATATATATATGTATGTGTGTGTATATATATATATGTGTGTGTGTGTGTGTGTGTCACAACTAGTCCTAAGCTAATCCAGAAGGCAGCTGTTTCTGTTGTCGTGCTTCTAATGCATAACTTTGCATTTTTCTTTGACAGCAGACCTTTTTAGTGCTGTTTAATGATAGCAAACTCTAAATCACACACTTGTGAACTGACAAGCTCCACTTTTTTTGTCATTTCAGTGGATGCCGCATGATTTGAGTGGTGATAAATTGGTTCTTGGTGATTTTTATCTCACATATGGTCCAGATGGAGCACTCTTTCAACTCTGGAGTAATTTTAATAGTCCATATTTGTACTCTTGTCAAGCTATTTTTTTATCATAAGCAGTTTAGGATCTGGACTGCCTGGTATATTTGCAGAGTGCTTGATAAATTAGGGCCTTGAGGCATGAAGAGACCCGTGAGCATGACATTAATAAGGCACATAAGAAAACAAACCTAATATTGCCTGGGCTCCTTTGGGAGGAAGGGTGGGAAATAAATTCAATAAATGAATAATATGGCTTGTTGTGAATTGTGCATATACATGGCTGGATAAGGAGTGCAGAGCTCTCAACCTGTTCTCCACCACAACACTAAACACAAACCAGCCTTCCTATTCTCAATAAGAGACTGTGCCAAACATGGACACACCTTCTACTCTTACACATAACACTGCATGTGATGATGCAAAACCATTCATGTTTGTGGTGAGGTCCCATTGGGAAACCATGCTCAGAAAAGGGAAACCAAAATGATCAAGTAGACAGAGCCGCTGCCCTATAAGGAAAAGCTGCAGCAATTGGGGTTTGGTTGTTTAGAGAAACAGGAAGTAAGCTGTGGCATAATAGACGTGTATAAAAGCATACATGTTCATGAAGAAAGAGGGCAGAGAAAGATTTGCCTCTTTCATAAGCTGGACATCCAGTGAAGCTGGACATTGGAAGATAAAAGAAAGTACTTCTTCACACGGCACACAGTTAAACAATGGCACACGCTCCCACAGGAGGCAGTGATAACCACCAACTTGGATAGCTTTCGAAGAGGATTAGACAAATTCACGAAGGATAAGGTCATGTGGCTACTAACCATGATGGCTACATTCTGCCTCCATGGTTCAATCCCCAGCAACATCTCAAAGTAGGGCTGGGAAAAGACTCCCTGCCTGACACCCTGGAGAAGACACTGCCAGCCCGTGCTGACAATACTGAGCTAGCTGGATCAATATCAGGCAGCTCCTATTCAAAGATGAGATTCCTGCATTATAGAGGGTTGGACTATATGACCCTTAGACCTTCCAGCTCCACAATTCTATGATCTTCTCAATGATCAACTCTTGAAAAGCCACAGAAGAACCTGAGGGCTCCTTAAGACACATTTTGAAAGCCAACTTCTTGGAGCATTCCCATGACGACGTTCAGCACCCACAAGAAGCTTGAGTTGATGTCATGCCCCCTTTCCCTACAACTGAATGAGAAAGTGTGGCAGCAGAGTGCTTCTGATTCAATTATACTTTGTAATTCTTCTCCCATTGTTGGCTTCAAGGGCAAAGCCATCCATCAACCTACTGCAAAATGGCTGTATAGAAACAGATGTTAGCGTTATTTACACAAATGGTAAATTTGCAGAGGAAGACAAAGGCTAATTGCAGTCTTAAATACTCTAAATAAAGGATGCACATTAAGAACAAATTTTATATGGAACTCAGTTAAAGCCCATTTCACATTTACACACTGGGCCATTATAAAATCACAGCTAACCTTCCCTATATAAAAATGATATTTATAATTTGCTGGTTTTTTCTGAAGTAAGATGCAAAAGGCGGGGGGACATTCGTAGGTTCCAGGGTGTGTGTACCGTATTTTTCGCTCTATAAGACGCACCAGACCACAAGACACACCTAGTTTTTGGAGGAGGAAAACAAGAAAGAAAAAATTCTGAATCTCAGAAGCCAGAACAGCAAGAGGGATCGCTGCGCAGTGAAAGCAGCAATCCCTCTTGCTGTTCTGGCTTCTGGGATAGCTGTGCAGCCTGAATTCGCTCCATAAGACGCACACGCATTTCCTCTGACTTTTTAGGAGGGGAAAAGTGAGTCTTATAGAGCAAAAAATACGGTACTTCATTTTGCTTTGGCCTAGTTGATTTTGTTACCGTAATCCAGTTTCAGGGCCCCCAACACTTGTATCTGTTTGTTTGTTTGATAAGGTTTTGCAGTATTTAGTCACCCCTCATAGCCTTGCCCATCTGGAACCAAACGGTCTCTTTTTCAACCTGGTCTCTGGGTCCCAAAGCATCATAAACAGTGGTGCTTTGCCATAGGTAAACACCAACCTCTCTCACCACCAAAGGAACACAAGTGAATAGCAGAGAACCTGCACAAGTGACGCTGACGCAAACCCCCACATATATTAAGTAAAATAGAAACACCGCCACCCACCACCCACTCACCTTTCCCCCCTCCACCTCTTCCCCCTTTTCTTCCTAATGTCTCAACAAATGAAACTGATCTGTAAAAAATGTTACTTGAAAAGAGAGAGAGAGAGATTGCACATACTTTTGTAAACCAAGAAAATATTTAATAAAAATACATTAAAAAAAACCAGTGGTGCTTTGGTGAGGGAACTACTAGCAAATCATAACAAGAGCCCCTCCCACCTCTTGTATTGACTTGAGCATTTAGTATCATCTTTTACTTTCTGGGTGTATGGAAGAAAGTTAAACTCCTTGAAGACTCCTTGAACTAACACAGCAAACCCAAGTGGTTTTTTAATGGGAAGAGTCCTTGAACTAACAGCAAACCCAAGTGTTTTTTTGTGGGATTTATATATAAATTAAAGGGTCCAGTAACTTTCTTTGCTGCGGCAGAAACAATCTATATTGGTGCTCACAGAGTACATTTCAATGCATATCAATTTACCTATCTTCTGTATAATCCTGAACTTCTGATTTCAGGCTGAGGTCCTGAATTGTCTGAAGTTAGCTCTCAGGACTCCGTGCAGTTTACAGTCTGTTTACCAACCACAGTACATCCCCCCTCCTCCATGGTATAGCATCACCATCTGCCTTGCATTTAAAAAGTGAATCTCATACAGAAACATTTCCCTGGACCACTTGTTTCTCAATAAGTGCCCCTCAACTGCTTGTTCAGCATCAGCAGTGATGAGTTAGCTGTTGCAGCCTTACTGAGTTGGCCCCAAGTCTAGCAAATTTACTTTGCCCCTTTCTCCAGCTGTCCTTCCCCAATCACATTAAGCATAATGGATAGCATGGAAAGCTGAATGATACATATGAAAACAGATATCTCTCTCTCTCTAGTGCTCACATGGGAATGTCTTTCCAGAATCCCCACTGATACTACTCAGCTTCACCATGCAGACAGAGAATGAGGATTCCTCAGTGAAGTTTAGCTACGTTATAATTTCGTAATGCAAAGAACGACAACATTGTGTCTGGTCTTTTTGTTCATCTAGTGACTCCTAGGTAGGCAGAAGACTCTGTGCAAGAGATTTTAGGAAAGATGTTGCCTGTTATTAAGGCTCAATTCACAAGAAGTATATATTTGTGTAACATTGTTTGAGCCTGAAGACCAATCTAGATGTGAAGTATAAAGATTTATTATTGTGTTTCCTAGCTGTGATGTGGGAGGAGGATCCCAATTAGATTGGTGCTGCATATCTGCTGCATCTCAGACTGTTTCCCCAATCTGCATAGAAGCTTTGAGGGCAATTTAGACAAGGACAAGGACATGAGGAAATAGGTTATTTCAATATAACAGCACCTGGGCTCCATTTGCTTTGGGGCTCTTCTTCCCCACAATTTTTACAAAAGAATTAGGAGATTGAGTATTTGGCTAGGGTGAAGTTCCACCTGTGCTTACCTATGGAACCTGGGATTCATGCCAGGATACAACCCTGGAGGATATTATAAACATGGGTTATCTGCACATGGGCAGAGTGCTATTCCCTCACCTGCAAAAAGAATACTTGGATATGTAGCATCGGCAGACAAAGCTTCTAGCTCCAAGCTGTTTAGCCATACCACCACCTCTGGGTTTTTTTTGCAAATTAAGCCCTGTGACGCTTCATTCCCCCAGCCACCCATGAAACCACTCTTGCCAGTGCCACACTCTGGCCTTGCTTTCTAATCGGCACATGTGTTCCCTAGACAACCTGGTTTATCAATGCAGCCTTACATTAATATTCTAGGGGAAAGCATATTGATGCTCTAAAATTATCTCATAATATTCCTTCTGCCACATCTGCAACATTTGCTTGCCAAACTAATGTGAAGGTTTGGATTGTAGAAATTTTCCATCATTTGCAAAATATGGACCAGACTAGAAATTGAGAGCTAGCACCCATGGTGGTAACACACTTTTTAGACATGCATCATTTTATGAAATAGCAATCCACTTTTACAAGCCTGGAGGTTAAACTAATCCATTTCCAACCCCGTGAGGAGCATGGGGAGTGTTCACGCAACACATCTTCACACTGTAGCCGACACCCTATTGTGTCGTAACACAAAGTTTAGAAAGCTCTGCCCTATTCCCTTCTTATAAGTTATATTTGTGGTTCTCTTGAAGAGCATTTCACAATGCATATGAAGTTTTAGGCTCAGTTTTCACATTATGAATTTTTAGTCACAGGAGTGCAGGGGGTTAATGGGACTATCAGAATGATGGGTTCTCATTCCTGCCACTTAGTTTCTGTTATGGCCTTCCTCAATAATTGAGCATGCCTTTGAGACGACAAATAGGTCTTAAAAAGCAGGCAAAATTTATATCTGGTGCATCCATAATGACATGGGTGTTAATTCTTCCTATCACTCTTGCTCGCCTTGCATTGATCTGCCCTGTGCCACATGCAGGATTTCTTGCTAAAACACAACTGCCTATGGCAAAGTGCTACTCCAGAGGTGGACCCATGACCCATTACTGGCAGACTAAGCATGACATGAGGAATTTAAACCCAAACACAAGGTTACCCTTTGCTTTCCATTGACCACATCTGACCAAGGGCAAAATCAGAAAATGATTACAGGGGGCAGATCAGAGCACAGAATATATATCCAACCACAGAGAGCAGCATGAATGTAGGGGTCCCAAAGGAAACTTTTCAAAGTGCTTTAGGATCTCAGGGGGGAAAATAAGCCAGAGATGCAAAATAAGAAATGGAAAACAGCATTTCAATGCTTTCAAAGGTATCCAAAATGGATCCAGTTACTACTCCTGAGCAGCTAATAGTAGTAATGGAAATACTACATAATATTTATCCAGCATCAATAGTAACTAGAGGTGGCACACTGGCTAATGAAGCTGCTACCTTCCCTGCCTATAGAATTAAAATCCATAATAGACATGGCACTTAAGTAGGGGGTGGAGGATGAATGATGTTACGAAGAAAAGATGAAATACCAAGTCAAAGGGAAGGGGGAAGCACACAAAGGAATTGTTTTTCACAAAGGGAAAATACATGAAAGATTAGGTAGGTTTCAGCAGATTTTAAAGATTGTTAGTGTAGATATTGGGGGGATGGAATTCCAGTACCAAGCCCTTTCCAATTTTAGATGAAGAAAGATGGCAATGATGTCACAATCAATCTTAAGAACACAAGAACAGCACTGCTGGATTGGATCAATGGTCCCACTGATGGATATAACCTGGTGTCATGAGCCTGGACCAGTTATCCTCAGATGTAGAATCCTTCCACAACAGTAGCTCAGAGGAGGAGAAGAAAGGAGATGAATACACTCCCTCGTCTCTCCCATGTGGATTTGCTAACAGTGGAGGATCAGAAAGGACCTGAGGAGCCTTCCCCAAATATGTTTCTGAAGCTTGGAACTCTGAGGCCTAGAAGAAGCCAACTGCTGCAGAAAAAGCAATCTGTCTTTACTGGCCAGGGTGGGGCTTTCATCTTGGCTATCTGCTATGAAACACTACTGGTTGCTCCAAGAAGACTAAGACAACTTGCTTTTCCTCCCTCAGTTGTAGGACTTCTAACTGTGGTCCTAACTTTGCTTTATCTTAAGCCTGCAGTCTATTCCAGAACTCTGGGATACTGCTCTCCATCATCTTCCCTTGGTGGTGGACATAATAATAGATACCTACTATATCAATTTGTCCTTGATTTCCATATATTAATTGAGTGAAAAGAGCTACAGCCAGTGTCAGGGTCCCTTCAAACCTATTTTTCAAAGAGGGTCAAGACATCCCATCCCCACCCTTAAGACCTCCTATGTGAAAATCTTTACCTGTGAAAAGACAGCGGGAGTTAACAGCAGTGGGGAAGATTTGCTAGACATAAGAGAGGCTGTACATGTTATCAACTCATGCAAATGTAAAGCACTATCCAAACAGGATGCTACCAATATACGATGAACAGATAGACCTTGATAACAAATTATATTTGCTTTATAAGGATAATCTTCTATCAGAAAGGTAGTGTGTTAATTTTGGACATAGGCGATCTGGGTTCAAATCCTACCACAGCCATGACACCTATCCTTTCCTATAGCATGTATTTAATTTGTGTTTGGGGAAAACTAAGCCTAGCTTTATTGTAATCCAGTCTGAGACCATGGGAAGTGGTGAATCAAGGGTGGAAAAAGCAACCATGTGCATATGAACCATACTGCGATCTGCTCTTTTGTTCTTTCCATCATCATGTTTTCCAACATTCCTCTTAACATTTGCTTTCTCCAAGGTACCCTATTTGAAAAATGTTACTAGTTCCTTGTCCACTAATGCCTGCAAAAGGTGCTGAAAGTGATATACCATGTTGCTCCTTTATACTAGGACCTTATCAGTCACATTGCAAAAGTGACCCATCTTGCAAATTTTAGCTGGCAAAACGGTCTGAAAACACAAAGATGCCTATAATGTTTCTTGCAGTATCTCTTTAGAAGCATAGTGCTGGTATCTGGTAAGCCCCTGTGTATACTTTCCACAGTCTCACAGTGAAAAGGACAATACAATACATGCTAAAAAGGCCTAGATAGCTCAGTATAATAATATCCTCCAGGCAAGTGATATTGGTATAAATGCTACAAGATTCCAGAATACAGCTAATAAGCTGCAGTTTGCTGCAGTTTGCTTCAAAAAGCAGCAGGAGTACCACCTCAATACATGTGTACTTTAACATCAGAAGTAAATAAACCTTTGGGCAATAAGTGAAATATGCTGGCCTGAGATTACCCCAGAAAAAAGCCTCTAGTATAATCTCTTTCCCACAATGCCTGGAGAAGTTAAGAAACAAGGAATGACAAGTGAGACTTGCAATGAAATGTTGCAGTGTGGACAACAGAAGCAACTGAGGTCATAAAATAAATAAATCATTGCCACATTTATTTTCCTAGCCTTTCCCCCAAAATATTTTTGGTTTTTGGTGTGAGATGAGGAATGCTGCAGCATTTCATGCATTTGTAAATCTTACCTACACAAGTGTTCTTGGCTTTGAAAAGTACATGAAAATCTAGCTATTTGCCAGTTATTCAATTTACATTTTTCAAACTATTGATTTAGGCTGCATTCTCACACAGCTTAAATCCCCCGTCAGTGGAAGAACAGCAACCTGAATGCAGGAGTGCATCTTAGTTTAAACATGTTCTATCTGGTCTAGTTATTCACGCCATGTACTAATTCACTCTCCTGACCTCTATCTTCATCTACCTTGACAGTCAATATGGGTGGTTTCATCTGTTGTGATCCATTGTCAGTAACACTCCCTTGCCATTAAGCTTGCTGCTTGACTTTATTTTGCACCTTTACAACCTTTCTAAAGGAAAGGTGGTGCAGCATCTTCACACTTTTGCCTGCGGAATAATACACTACCACCCTTGACATAAAGGATGTAATATAGAATTTAGTGCATATTATTCCCATGTGATCAAACTTAAGTATTACAAAGGTTTTAGGAGCTACTGTGTTGCTAAACTATAAAGCAAAATCTACAATGTCACATGACACGATGTTAGAGCCCCAGAATCAAGAGTGATAGCCATGTATGTACCAGAATTAGGCTCCGGCTGAAATCCTGTACACATTTACTTAAGATTAAGCCTCGCTGAAGGAACAGGGTCTTGTTCATAGGTAAATATTGCTGGAATTGGGACATGAGTAACTGTGACTGGAATCAGATTGCGCATGTATTTACTTGATCTTTTCAGGATGTTTGTATACAGCAGTCCTGCACAGTTCTGCCATTTCTTTCCGGTCACTTACGGTAAATATTTGCAATGAGTTTTGGGTTTTTTTGTTTGGTTCTGTTTTGTTTTCTAAACGGGTGCTGTTTCTTTCTCTTCTTTCTTGTGTCTTATCTTACTCTGTGCACTTGTAATTATGTACCTTTTATGAGGGTTCCTTCCAACTCTATAATTCTATGCATCTATGATCCTGGTGGCTCTTGGGTTTGGATTGCTCCCTAAGTCTCACTGAAAGCATTGGCATGGGGCTTAGTCTGAGGTCTCATTTATTTCAGTAAGACCAAAAGAAAAAGCCAGTTGCGGAATTTATTGAATTGCATCCATAGTGTAGATATAATATTTTGTTTCTTCTTGGAAGATGTGGTTTACGCCTAACGGAAATATGTGGCTGCATAAATTCTCTTGAATTATTATTATTATTGATGAAAAGCCATTTAAACAACTTGCACAATTGCAAGAAACCTGTTGCTAAATCTACTTTGCCAAGGCTGAATAAAACAAAATCCTGAAGTTCCAGAACTGTAAGTTTTTAGAAGTCAACATCAAAATGCCCAGCTTTTGACTGCAAGTAAGGATAGAAAAAACAAACACCACACATTCCTAGGTTCCAACATCAAATATATAGATGTGTGGAACTATTGCAAGGAATAGTTTTCTTATCAGAGTGTTTCCCTGCTGCAATAAGCTTTTTGTAAACTCCACCTGTGGCCATCATACGCTGAAGTGGAAGTTAATGGAGAGGTTATTTCTTTCTTCCCATTCTTTTAGATGATTCTGAGAACTGCTAACAGGTTGAATCAAATGTCAGCCGAAATCAATAACCTGGAGGTGAGAGTGTCTATGGACTAAATCAACCTTAGTGGAAGGAACAAAGTGGCCACAGGAGACAGAGTCCACTTAGAAAAACTGACGTCCTCCTCTGGCACTTAAAAGAAATTGCATCCTGCAGTTATGGGTATGTGCTGTAGGTTAGGAAGGACAGAAAATAACTCATCACACCATATTGTCCAGATCCCTAATTGCTACGTGGCTATTTTGTGTTGTTAAGAGCTTGTATGAAACATAATAAAAGAAGCCCTGAATTTGAAAACTTCTATCAGTACATAAGCCAAAAACCAGCATGACAGTCAGTTCAAAATACACATTGCTCAAGGATGCAGACCCGCCCCTACATAAGCTGCCTAAATCCTTATTGAGTTCAGTGGCACTCAAGCAGCCCAAGTGCTCCAAATCTTAGCCAGTCACTTGGATCTTAAGAACTGCAAGTGGAGTTATGCTTGCGGAGAGGGCTTTCCTGCCTCCTCCCCCGCCCCCAGGCTGACCTGCACACCATACAAAGGCTACATTGGATTTGAGGGCCTTATTGTTGTTTAGTCGTTTAGTCATGTCCTACTCTTCGTGACCCCATGGGCCACAGCGCGCCAGGCACTCCTGTCTTCCACTGCCTCCCACAGTTTGGTCAAACTCATGCTGGTAGCTTCGAGAACACTGTCCAACCATCTCGTCCTCTGTCGTCCCCTTCTCCTTGTGCCCTCCATCTTTCCCAGCATCAGGGTCTTTTCCAGGGAGTCTTCTCTTCTCATGAGGTGGCCAAAGTATTGGAGCCTCAGCTTCAGGATTTGTCCTTCCAGTGAGCACTCAGGGCTGATTTCCTTAAGAATGGATAGGTTTGATCTTCTTGCAGTCCATGGGACTCTCAAGAGTCTCCTCCAATTCAAAAGCAAATTCTTCGGCAATCAGCCTTCTTTATGCTTCAGCTCTCACTTCTATACATCACTACTGGGAAGTTGGATCCTCCTAACAGAGGGTCCATGTTGTGCTCAGCCCCTGAAACTCTTCCCCAACCGGCTTCTGGGCGGGGTTTGCTCCACTCTAAGCCGGTGGTGCCACAGTTATGCCACTGGCCTTTAGCCAATCGGCATCGTGGAAAAGGTTGGGGGTATCTATTTAGCAGCGAGACATAGGGACCTCCTTTTGCTTCATGCTGCTGAACACCTGCCCACCCACCTGTTAATTAGGTCGTGTTTGGCCTTGCTTTGGACTTTGGTTGGTCGCCTATTTTGGAATGGGGGCCAGGTAGGAATTTTTCCCAGTGTGGCAGATTGGCTGTGGCCACTTGGTTTTTGCCTACCTCTTAGCAATTGTCACAACTTTGTAAGGTTTGGCGGTTAGGCATTGGTTTAGGGGAATGTGGGGAGAGGAGGTGCGGCCATCACCTGCCCCTCCAATGAATAGGGTATTCATTTAAAGGAATCCGGGGGTCTGGATCTCGTCCAAAGCCCGGAGAGGGACTAGGGCCATGGCAGGACCCCCAGGAACCCCAGGGGTGAGCACCAGTCAATATACACTGACGGAGATCCCCCTGCTGGTTGTTTACCCTTACAGGAGCCAGATATTGTTTTAATACCAGTGCCTAAGTCAATACCAGTCACATTTGTGTATTCAATAAAGTTGCGGCCAAAATTTGCCCATTAACATTTAAACTAAATTCTGTCTCCACTGTGCCTTTATTTCCACGAGGGATGGGTTTTGGGGCTCAGAGCACAAAACATTAGCTTTAACTATACGGACTTTTGTCGGCAAGGTGATGTCTCTACTTTTTAAGAAGCTGCCTAGCATCTTCGGGCCTTAGGGAAAGGCAATCAATGTGGCATACAGGGTGGAAGCTGCAGCAAACAAGGTATCAGTGCAGAAGGCAGGCCCTGCTTGCATGGCCAGCAGTACCTTCCACTTGCACTAAGGCTCTATTGAATGGAACACACCCAAGGAAACTATAAGATCACTCTGTTGCTCTTAATTAACTTTTGAATTGAGCAGCGGCTGCCTGTTCTTTATTGAGCATTCTTTATGGCAGGTTCCTACTTCATGAGATGCATGGACAGTGGCAATTTTCTATCCAGCAGTGAGTGTTCATCATGAATTGCTTGCACAAAGATTATATATGTTTCCTGGCAATCAACTGTTTCCTGGCAATCAACTGTTTTCAGTGCATTTCACCATTCTAACTGCAAAAAAATCATTTCCTCTTCTTTTAAGAGGATTCATTGCATACCCTCAACATTTCTCCGATGAAAATAGGGATGTCCTATTCCATAACAACATCAACAGTTTTAGTATTTATACCCCACTCATCCAACTGAGTAGCTACCAGCAACTACCACTCTGGGTGGCTTCCAACAAATATAAAAACATAATAAAACATTAAACATTAAAAACTTCCCTATACAGGGATGCCTTCTAAAGGTTGTACAGTGGTACCTTGGGTTACAGACGCTTCAGGTTACATACGCTTCAGGTTACAGACTCCACTAACCCAGAAATAGTATCTCAGGTTAAGAACTTTGCATCAGGATGAGAACGGAAATCGTGTTTCAGTGGCACGGCGGCAGCGGGAGGCCCCATTAGCTAAAGTGGTGCTTCAGGTTAAGAACAGTTTCAGGTTAAGAACAGACCTCCAGAATGAATTAAGTTCTTAACCCGAGGTACCATTGTATAGATATTTATCTCCTTGGCTCAGGGGTCACATCTCCTTACCCTCTGACATTTCCCTGATGAAAATAGGGACTTCCTAAGGAAAAGTGGGACATTCCACGATCAAATAAAAAACCAGGATAGCTTCTGAAAATCCACGTCTGTCCCTGGAAAATAGGGACACTTGGAGGGACTGTCATTGTGCCAGAACACTTTAATGCGCTCTAATTGAGCAGACCTAAATTTCTGATATGTGATTCCATAACTCCTGCAAGATACTGAGAGAGGTGATCTAGATAAATATGTCTCACTTTCAAGGCCTAAGCCCTCCCAAAGTGACTGACAATAGGACACTATATATATTGAAAGGAATAAAAATCCAGCAGAAAACTAAAATACATACATATGCCCATATTGATTGACCTATGTAAGCTGTCTACTCTTTCATGTACAGTGTATGTTCAGTTTTCAAAACCCAGAAACAAGTATTTATTTCTTCCACTGTGAGAGAGAAGGAGAGATAGAAAAATGGTCACTGCATCCCATCAAGCAGGGACTTGCCATAAAAACCCCATGGCCCAATGTTTTTGTTGATTTTTAAGGCAAATACTGGTAAGTTAATTCTGATGCTGATAGCAAACTCCCAAAATTATCAGCATATTAATTACAGGAGTTTCTTCAATGGCAAAGGTTGTAATCCACAAAGTCCACTATTTCTTCCTAGCAGCAGTTCCCATGTCAAACTAGACACCAATAATGAGAAAACATGCACTGCTGGGGGGGAAATGCACCGAAAAGAACAAAATGTTACACCAGCCCTTTGATATTTTAACGGAATGGTGTGGAAGAACATATTGTCATCTACCGCAAGCTCCAACATGTCTATGAAGGAGGTTCCATTTCCGTCCTGAGCTGCTGCTCTGCCTGATGCAGATATGTTATGAACAAATGGTGCAGTAGGTGGGTGTTGCGTATATTTATGCATACACAAAAGACAGGTACAATTTGACACTGCAGTTCTGTTGTCCACAGAGACAATCTGCGCTTGCAAGCTAAGAACTACTTATTAACACTGAGGGGAAAATGTAACGCCGCCTACACAGATCGTTTTCAAGTCAGATTTCCATATACTATGCCTCATTTATTTACTTATATATTACAGTTCCACCCAGCCTATTTGTAAAACAAAACAAAACAACAACAACAACAAAACCCCTCGGTATGGCATATAGTTGGGGGGAAAAGAAACAATTTTAATAATTAGCAATTTAGAATACATTAAAAAACCAGCATTCAAAATGAATATCCCAATTAAAAACTAATTCAAGATATGTATCTCACAGCTTTCATTCATCTTATAAAACCTTCATATACAAAAACATGTTGCAGCGTCGGAGGGGAGGAATCTGCATAATTGGGCTCTGGTAGAAGTATGTCTCTTGGAAAGGAGTTCCATAATTGTGAGACCAGCACAATGATCACCGTAATACTCGTTGATTTGTACTCCAGTGCACAGAGGATACATTTAACCAGTATCAGATGAGGAGCCACCACATTATCACTAATTGGAGCTTATTGAATGCTCTTTCTCAGTAATACAACAATGATATTCTTGGGTGGCCTAGTTCACCATGAAGAACAGAAGGGGGTGTATCTATCCTCCCTACCCTCACAATACATGGGGACAATATGTCCAAACTCAACCTCTGTGCATAAAATCAAATGTGTAAAGACCTCAACTGTATAGTTGATTCCCCAGAAAATGCCTGGAGAATTTATCATGAAGTTGAGGCCCATGTATATTTGACACTGGTTGCATAGGCAGAGCTTGGATATGTCACCCCCAAATTACTACCAATACTAATACCAATACTACGAGTATTATTGCTTGGTGCCTTGGTAGCTATACTATGGGATTCCACAGGACTCTGTTTATTCCCTCAGGTTGTTTAACAGGTTGTTGCTTAGATGCACACCAAGGTGTCATCAATACACAGAAGGCACCTTAAGCTCTATCTCCCTTTTTCATTAATTCCAGGTGGATGCTCTAATCAGTGCTTGGACACAAGAGTGAACTGAATTAACTTTTTGAATGGTTCAGAGAAGTGTTAATGAGCAGTATAGAAATGTCGCAAATAAATTAATAAATACATGTGACTCTTAATCTCAGGGTCCTGGGTTCGAGACCCGTTTTGAGCAAAAGATATCTGCATTGCAGGAGGTTGGGCTAGATGACCCTTGTGGTCCCTTCCAACTCTACAATTTTGCGATTTTATGATTCTACAGCAGAGAAGTGGTCCAGCCCATAGAGTAGGTTCTACTTTGTTGGTTCTGTAAACAAATGGAATTACATGGATCACAGAAAAAACAAAAAATGAAACCAGTCTGTTTGTGTGAATTTGGCCTTACTGGTAGAGAAAGAACCTCATTTGTTCCATCACTTTAACACAAACTGTTCACTTTCTGAAATAATGCGTAAGATCCTTCTCAAATCTGGTGCCCTCCAGATCTTGCTGGACTCCAACTCCCAACATTTCTGACTGCTGATCTCGCTGGCTAGGGCTGGTGGTGAGAAAGACTGGCATCATCTGAAGGGTATGAGGCTGGGGGCAGGCTGATGTAGAATAACTGGGCAGAACTCTTAACCATTTTTTTTTCTAATTTTGGAAACAAGCTGCTGAAGATCCTGACAACAGTGACCTACTTTAACGGCAATCAGTGGCACACACACAGTTGTCATGCTCTGATGATAAGCTAAAAAGGTGCAATCTTTTCCTCCCAATACCCAAGCACCACCCTCCACAACAACTAAGAGAGAAAATCATTAGTGCTATATGACTTCATACCACAAAAAGCTCTTTAATGCTGAATGAGTCTTGCTTCTACTGCTGCAAGTCATGGCAGAAAATAGCTGGCATTAGTGCTTGTCTTTCAAGCAGAGCATGTTTCTAAATACAAGGTGAACCAAAAGATGATTCTTGAGCCATAATATTCCTATGAGAAAGATGCTTTGTAAAACTTGCACAGTAAAAGAAGACTCAAGCAGCAATTCCTGGTCACTAAATTTCTCTCAGCAGGATTGATGCAGACTTCTGTGTCGCACAGCAGACCAAAATCTTTGGTTAGCCATTCAAAGCCATGTTTACTGAGACCAATTGTTTGGAACACATATGACAGTCACACATTTAAGATGTAACTGAAACTCTCTCTCCCCACCTCTAACGTTAATGGATTGGAGCCAGACTTCCCGTGAGCAAAATTCCACCCAGGAGATTCTTCTGCTGGAGATGTGGGGGTGGAGTGCCAAGTCCTCCTCCCTACAGTCCCTGCATCCATGGAAAAGCTGCTCTCTGGAACAATGTGAGAGGCAGCACTGGGAGTTCAGTGGGACAAGGAAGCCAGCAGAAATCACATCTCTCTCCTCCATTGGGGAGAATCTGCTAGATCTCACTCATTTGGGCGAGTGGAAGAAACCTTTCCTTCTGAAGACTGGCAAGTCTGAATCTAACCCAAGGTTTGTAGAATCTGAAATGTTCTGATGCACCCTGATAAAACATTAACCATATGAGGTGTGCAGTTGACTTGGTTATGGCAATGTTCTGTACCCAAGCCAACACTGAATTTATGGTAGTTCAAAATGGTAGCTCAATACCACCCATCGTGAATTTTAGACTTGAATTCCCTGTTTGTAGGCAGCCAAGAAAATTGCTCAAATCAGTGGGGTGGTGGTGGTGGTATGAATTGCAACACTTGTGGCCTGTAATTTGTGTTTGTGTGTGTGTGTATTCTTAGCTACACTTAAATAAATGAAGCCTATTTCTGAGTCAACATGCTTCCATTGTCTTGATAGTATTTTCCAACTGTTGGGTGCAAGTATGTATAGAAGCACAACTGTTCTACACAATCATTAGCCTGAATTCATGTTAAAAATAATGATATGCCAGATGAAGAAAGGGGGGAGGGAGATTGCTCAGCATAAATGCTTACAAGCAAGGGATGTGCTTTAGCAAAAGCTTTCATAAAATGTTTTGAAACTATTTTTATCTTCAATCTCATGAGTGAGCTTAATATCTCAGCCTGGGTGCATTGAATAATATCTGCTGGTAGTTCATTCACTTGACACACTTTTCAGACTAACTGTTTCACTTCTGCAGATCTCAGGGCAGTGCCTTGATCACAGTGAGGTTGGTCATGTGTGTCCTTCAAATATATTTTTTCAGAGCCACAGTTCAAAAGCAAAAAGAACAAAGAAACATCTTAAAGCAGTATTGGGAGAAAGGAATTACATTTATGTCCTTCTATCCCACAGCACATTCTGTCCAGTGCTTTATGTTTTTTTTAAGTCATATTATTTTCAGGCCCCTGCAGTGGTGTCACAGATTTGAAAGGGTCTCTCTGGAAAATGAAAGATAAGGGTGTTTGGTTTTTTTAAGTGAAAGGGATGGTTTCAGTGACATGGGATTAGAAGTAAACTTTCTTTCTTCCCCTTCCTTCCAATCACCGAATAGATAACAAAACACCTATCAAGTACAACAGCAATAAATAGCTAATCTGTGTTTATGTATGTTATTTATGTTTCCCTAAGACTTTACTTTTACTTGGTTATGTAGGTTGTGGCATTGTATAAATGGAATGAAAAATTGCCTGAAGCTGCTTCATTTATAACTCAGGGTGTAATCACTTTCGGTAAGTGGAATTGCTCGGAATGGAAGCACAGATGAAGGAACCGAAATAAAAACAGAGTGTTTTATTGGGTACTCCATGATAAGGCCTTATAATTTTAGGATGAAAAGAACTAAGGTGAGAAATCAGAAGTAAAATAAGTTAAACGTTTTTAGTAACTTAAATCCACGGAGCATAGATTTTTCTTTTTTCTTTTGCTAAGGTGCAGAAGTGAAGGTGGCCACATAGACTTCCTATTATTATGTAGCAGTTTCTAGCCAACATGAAAACAAGCCCATACTGCTGAAATAATTAGTCCCTTGTTGGGGACAGATACAGTGGTACCTCGAGTTAAGTACTTAATTCGTTCCAGAGGTCTGTACTTAACCCGAAACTGTTCTTAACCTGAAGCACCACTTTAGCTAATGGGGCCTCCTGCTGCTGCCATGCCGCCGGAGCCCAATTTCTGTTCTTATCCTGAAGCAAAGTTCTTAACCTGAAGCACTATTTCTGGCTTAGTGGAGTGTGTAACCTGAAGCGTATGTAACCTGAAGTGTATGTAACCCGAGGTACCACGGTATAAGTTATCGCTGGCAGTTAAGATTATTGCTGAAGAGGAGCAGTAGTAGTATCAAATGATGGTGTACAGAAGGAGGAAGACTATCTGGAGTCAAATGAAAGAAGCATATCTTCCCTTGGTGGGAAGGAAACACAGAGATGAAATGTGGAGAATAGAGAAACAACGGACTTTGAACTTTCTCTTCCTTTCCCTACAGAACCAGTTACTAGACAATGTAGACCCAAATTTAGAACTGGGCTGTTGTGATAGACTCAGATGGACAGGCACTGTTTGGATGTGAAACTTTATAAAGGTTAATGGATGGAAAACTCAAGCAGGCACAGATCCAGAAAGTGATGCATTATCTCTCAGCTGAAGTGAGATATATTTTATTTATCCAGTTTCTGCCTTCGAAAATGTTAGCTTCCCTTTTAGAGACCAGCATTAGGTTGACTGATGAAGACTGATAAGCATGCCCCTAAGTGCATGATCCAGGAATGACTCAGCTTGGCCTAGAGTCTACTGGACTTGCTTAGATATCTAATGCGGCTTGATATAATACAGTCTTGGCAACATACTTTTGACTAAGCACATACACTCCAACAGGCCTTGGGGAATGTGCAAATCTATAGAGGATTTTGTACAAAATCTCCCTTCACCTCCACAACCACCTATATGCACCACTCATAGCAGAGGGAAACTGAGCAACAGATAAATGGATACTGAAGCAACACTTTCTTTCTGCTGTTCCTCAGCTGATATGAAGGAGGGGATCCCATGTCAACAATAGGCTGCATGTGGCCTGTGGGCTCACCTCTCAATGAGTCAAGGGATGAAGGCAGTAGCAGCCAATGTGGCAGATCACTACCTCCCAACACCTCTATTGCTTCAGCTTACGTGTATGATGCTAGGTTAGGGCAGCACTGGGGTGATGTTGGGACTGTGCTAACGCATAGGTGGAAGTTCTGGATAAGTTCTGTGAGTACATCTGAGCAGCCCAATCTTGATAGCCTGTGCTGATGAATTCAGATCTAGGAAACCTGAGCAACACCGATGATGGAAGGCTGGATGACTGTGTGGTGGGGTAGCACCACAGTAGCTGTGGAGAATGTGATATTGGTTGGAGAATACACAAAATGCATTTGAGATTTGTACATTTCCCAAAACCTCCTGGAGAGTACTCAGTGGGCCAGAGATTCAGCTAAGTTGTCGCACTAGTAGAAGCCAGTGCAACAAGTTCCACTAGCACAATAACCCTTTCCTTCCCCACCCCACTGTGATCTCCTTGGGATGGTCAGGAGAACCCTCAGAACAGCACTTGGGGGAGGAGAAGGAAAACCATCCCCCAGTGCAAGTAGACTCATTGCGCTACATTGCATTTCACCCAATAGGCTTAGAAAACCCAATGCTAACCCTAAACAATGCAAAGAACTCCATTATACATCCAGTTACATCACATGAGGTCTTTCATCAATTCCTCTTAGGCTGCCAACCCTACATTCTATGCAAGACCAGGCCTGGAGCAAGTCAAAAGAGATTTACAGCAACACTGTTCAGATTATCATGCTTGGATAAATTCAAGATTTAAATTGTTATAAAGCAAGCTGTTCACTCTGTTGTTGTGACTATGTATTCAATCCCCATAATAATTACAGCAATGTATCAGCACAGGCCACATACCAAATACCCCCCTCCCCCCTTTTTGTGTTGATATGATATGATATACCTTCAGGAATAACCAAGCCCCCAAGAACTCCCACCCCCTGTTTTGTTATGGTTTTCTCAGGGTAAACTTACCTTCCTCAAAAAACTTTAAGGCAAGTTTTGTATATCATTCTAAGAATAGCTCCTCAGAAAGTGGCCTTGGGCAGTATTGTCTCTTGGAGAGTGTGATGTCTTTTCTCTTTGACACCCAACATTATTATTTATTTATTATTTTTACCTACAAAAAATATTTGCCTGCGGACAATTACATGCATGCACCTGTGTCCTTCGCTGAGAAGAGTCTCCTTCGTGGGTCCATGTGAGTTCTGCATCCCTCATTCTAATCTGTCTTCTTTGAGCAAGACATTTGTTAACACTGCGGTCACTGTAATCATGACAGACCACTGCAATGGCAACATGTGCACAGAGGTGCCTTTTCAATGTCCTCAATCTCCGGCAAGCCCCAAATAACATCATCCCACATGTCAGGTTTTAAATTACCATTTTCTGCTATCAAATTTAACAGATCTCATATAGTAGCAGCAAATGTGCCATTTCATGTTTTGTGGAAACAAGATTATCAGCAAGGTTGAATGGTTTGACTCTTGGATATACTAAAAGATTAAATTGCAAAAGGCAACCTATTGTAAGCACATTTATTTTGGATATACTTGAGCTCTCATAACATCACTATAGTTTCTTATTATCGACAATGGCTAAGTAGTGGCTCCTTTTTAAAGCAATCTTCATCTTTGTGTGGATACATAGGGTTGTGTGTGTGTGTTTTTTAGAAGTTGCATAGATACTTTCTTTTCTGTTTCTATTAAGTGCAAATACTACAACAACTCCCACTACAGTGGTACCTCGGGTTACAGACACTTTAGGTTACAGACGCTTCAGGTTACAGATTCCGCTAACCCAGAAATAGTACCTCAGGTTAAGAACTTCTCTTCAGGATAAGAACAGAAATTGCGCAGCAGAGGCGTGGTGGCAGCAGGAGGCCCCATTAGCTAAAGTGGTACCTCAGGTTAAGAACAGTTTCAGGTTAAGAATGGACCTCTAGAACGAATTAGGTTCTTAACCCGAGGTACCACTGCACTTCCACCACTACCACCACTCCAACGTTGCATTAGCCTCTGGGTCCAGACCCAAAGAAGATGGAAGCACACTTAGTTGTGTGGGTGGTATAACAATGTTGCTTCTCTGTCTCCCCTGATATGATAGTGAAAAAGCGGCCTGGAAAGAACCTATGGACTATCTATTGCAGTAAGGCGACTTTTGGTAACAGGAGAAGAAGAAACAATTGCAGCTGTGTCTGAAACAAATGGCTCATTGGAAGTATTCAAAACCAGACAAACATCCATGGGCGAGTTTCTACTATACTCTGCCATACAAGGAGTACTTTGCCTCTTGATAGCAAAAACATCTCCTGGCTCTCTGGAGCTGTGGTTTGAGGAAAGAAATCTATGAGCTTGCCATTGCGCATGGAGTAGCAACCGGAATCATTTGATCTAGGCTAAAACCACACATTACTGCTCCACTGATTCCCCCACTTCCCCAATGATGCAGATACTTAGGACTGCAGGCATACTTCGCTTTACTGCACTTCACAGATATAGCTCCTTACGGGGATGCAGCTGCACCTGCAAGCAGCGCAGCTGCTTCTCGGGGAAGGAAGTCCCACTGCCCCTCTTCTGGCCATGGAAGTGTATTTCCCTATAGGTGTTCAGCCTTAGATATTGTGAACTGAGTCTAATTTTTCCTCTGCATTTCCAATTTCTTTTGGCCACATTCTATTATTGATCATACTTCCCAGCAATCAGCTATTACCTAAGGTAAAAAATCATTAATATGCTGTTTATGTTCTTTTTGAGGTCATTAACAGAGATATTAAATAACTTCCTGTCTTGGCAATCATCTCTGAGCCATCCCTTTCAATGCCTCCTCTCAACCTTGTACGGTGTTTATTATTTCTGTAGAGTCTTTTAATCTCATTTTTCCGTGAGCACGATCACAAATAATGCCAATTATAATATGCAATTGAAGATCTGAAAGGATAGTGAACCAATTGCTGCATAGAAACCCCAAATATATTATGTATGCATTATTCCACACATCCATTAATTTTGCAGTTGCATTCAAAAAGTAATCAAAACTGCACGATGAGGGTTTTTTTTAAAAAAACAAACCCTGTTGCCTACAATTATGTGAACCTTGAGGTAGGAAATTTAAGCCTGCAATCCTATTCAGCTCCTTGTGAGTAAACACTATCCATGTCACCTAGTGCTAGAGGAGAATTTTGTTTGGTCCACAGTTATTAAGAGAGTTGACTCAGTTCACACCCTCTGAAGTAATACAGTTTGGAACAATTATCAGATTTCACACTTCTATAAATTTTGTGACACAGTTCTTGGCTGAAAGAAGCACCAAAATGCATATAAAAACAACATTTTAGGATAAAATGCATTTAGAGATGCATACATTTAGATGACACACATATTGAAATACAATCTTGGTATGGAATTAAAAAATATATATTATAAGATTCAGGCAGAATCGGGACCAAACAGACTTAAAAGGAGCACATGTGAAGTTGACATGGACTAGAAACTGTCTGATTTGCTCATATCTAATCCCATTCCATATATATAGGATGCATGTTGGCTGAAAATGTCATTTTCAAATGTAAGATTTTGCAGCTTTTTTAAAAAATACAATATTCTGATTTTCTTCAGTGAACCAAGTCTTTTCAAAACCAATTAGCAGTGGCTATAGCCAAGTAAATATGCAAGAACCTAGAACATATTTCATCCAGACATAATCAGGTACATCTGTATTACATGCACCTTAACTGGCTGAAAATATGTTTTGCAGACTTTTCTCTTTTTCAGCTGCAGTACTGCTACGAATCTGACCCCTAGGGCTTGCCAACAAAGTATTTTGAGCACTGGTATCCAAATTTAATTTGAACACATTTGTAAAATGAGGTCAGCATCTCAGCTGCAAAGAGCAATTATTTATTTCTTCTTCTTCTGCTACTTAATGGAGCAGCTTTCTTCCCAATATTGTTTTCTCTCTCTCGAATCGGTTTAAAAGTCACATTTGATTAAAAATTATGTTTTTGGAAGAAGGCATCTAAAATAATTCCATCCTCTAAATTTTGAGATTACCTGTAACTGCTAAATTTCCAAAACAATTAGCACATAATACACCAACACTCCCATGTTGTATATGTATATTCGTATATATGTATATACATTTATCATGTATTTATGTATGTATATGTGTATGGGGTGTTAGGGGAGAGGTAGTACCTCTTGTGGGGGCATGTCATGCTCTTGTGGGGTAGTTTGTCCACCTTTGGTCCCCACCCTGCACTCAGCTCTCACCTGTGGTTCCTAGAAGATGTCAGCATGTGACAGCAAATACAAGCTGGGAATGGCTTTGACTGGCCAGCTAAACCAGGTGAAGGTAGCTGATGGGTCTCTAACCCTTGCTGAATTATGGACTTTCCCTGCATGCGAAAACAGGCTCCAGTGGATTGGTCTCCAGACAAGACCAACAGTGGGTTCAACAAGGCAGTTTCTGCACAAGTTGTAGAGGGAAGTGAGGGTCAGATGGGGCCTGTCAGCATTCCCATATAGAACAAGGAAAATTCTGATCCTAAACCTTCACTGCTTTGCGAGATATCCTTGGGAGAAGGAAAGGCTAAGGAGTAAACTTGAGACAAATCTGGAGTGAAGTCCCTAAGATGGTTGGATGGCGCCCTTGAACGCCTCCTTCCAGAAACTCCTTCCTGCAGCCAAGCTGGTGCAAAACGTACTGCTCTGCTTTCCTTCAAACTACATCAGTGAGGCCAAGAGGGAGGCAGCCCAAGACCTCCACACACACTGCCCAGGCTTGCACACATTGGAAGGTCACATTGGTGCTGCTAGCACAGCAGTTTGACTTCACCCCTGAGATGTACTCCATTGTCTCTCAAACATGACTGACCAGTGCTTTTTTCAGGGGGGATGCAGGGGTATGCATACCCCTAAACATTTTGTGAATCCGAGTTTGGCCTCATTGAAAGGCAGTATTTCAATATGAGTAGGGAAACGAGAATATGCATTGGCAAAATTGATGTGGCCTGATCTTCTGAGCTGCTGCCCTGAGGAAGTAGGAGGCATGCACTTCTGCAACATCATTCTGAGGATGTGGTTTGCATGGCAGAGGTTTTTCAAGAAATGTGCCACCCTAGTTTAAGAACATAGGAAGAGCCCTTTTGAATCAGACTAAAGGCTGATTCAACCAGATATCTATGGGAAGCCTATGAGTAAGACATGAGGAAAATGCCTCCACCCTCCCCATTATTTCACATACAAACTGAAGTTTGTATGTAGCCAACATGAATACTAGTCACTGAATTTTGTCTCAGAGTAGAATGCATTCCTTATATGGACCACACAACATGCTTTGATACCATCTTTCTTTCCAGATCAATTCCCTCTACTGTTAGGGAATTCTGCTTCTTAACACCAGTTGCTGATAACCACAGGAGGGCAGAGTGCTCTTGTTCTTGGATGCTGTTTGTGGGCTTCCCATAAGCATCTGGTTGGCCACTGTCAGTACAGAATGCTGGACCAGATGAGCTGTTGGCCATTGGCCTGGTCCAGCAGGCTCTTGTTATATTCCTATACGTTCAACCTTTCCTCACCTGCTGAAAAGGGAACTTTATTTGTCCAGTTCATAGTTTGTTTGGAATCTGGTCTTTCCTAGCAGCCTATACTCACTTTTCTGGAAGTAAAACAGCAATCCTAATACCATTTCCCCAGGTATAAACCCCACTGATTTCAACAGGAGTTACTTTTGAGTAAGCGTGGTTGGGATTGACTGAAAATCGGTGGAATTTACTTTTGAGTAGATAGTGGATTATGTTGTTAATCACCCTCCCTGCCTGCCTGCAATCCTATTTTCAAAGAAATTAGGCAGGGATTACTCACTGCTGTTTTTTGGCAGAAAAGTAATATTGATTTTAAAAAAATTGCTCTGCAATGACCAACTGGTTTTGACAATAAGCTATTATATGCGGTGTATCTATTTTTACATCCCTAGCTGTGGCAAACGTTTTTGTTTTGATATTTTGCTACTGATGAGATTTTGCTTCCGATGAGAGAGGCTGAAATATGTCTAAAGCAGAACCTCTCCCAATCCATAGATGTGGAAGTCACCCATACTGAGAAGCATTGATTCTTTATTTCCCATACAAAAGTTCACTAGCTGCGTTGTGATTTTCTGCAGCTATGTTTATGCTTGTCGTTTGAGAAACAGTATAGCATTACTTCTAGAGTTACGCTTTTATAGCATGGGTGCCTTAAAACATGTTAGGAAGGTAGAAATGCTGCCTTAAAGTCAAGGACTGGGATTCCTGCATTCCCCTCCCCCTTCCCATGCACACCCTCCTTCTTCACTGCCAACTAAAACAGGGACTTTGGAAGCAATTCTTTTAGTACAGTTACTGTATATTAATGCCATTCCTAAGATTGCAATACATTATCAGCATGCCTCTTGCATAATACATTTCCCCCTCACTTAAAAATGACAGGCTTTCATGAAAGACCATTTTATTTAAATGCAAGTCATTACATTTAAACAAATGTCGCCTAGAAGTAAAACGTCTGTGTGTTCTGATGTGATGCGCACCATTTTATAATAAAAATGAACATGTGGAAAGCCAAGCGAATTCACCGTGTTTATGCGCCTTTATTTGAAAAATACTGTTTTGGTGCCCACTGTTTTTCACTCCCTCAGTGCTGCTTCAGTCACAGAGGGACATCAGCCCTACTCAGGCATTATCCACTGGGGTTAAACAACTTGTGTATGGCTCGCAGGGCTGCGCATGCTGCTGCCACTCCACATCTGCATCCCAGCCACCTCCACTTTTGACCACTGGACTTTTATCACAAGGTCTGAAGGGTTCACCTAACCACATTCTACTAGACATGCTTAGAAGCACCCCTATGACCGAGAACCTTGATTGCAAAGGGTCCCTGTTCACAGGGAGACTTTTCATGTAGCCGAATGCAACTGAAAGCCCCCTTCAGGCTTTGGGAGAAATGTGCAAAGGCCCGAAGAGGAGCCAGTGTTAGGGAGGGGGGGTGCAGCCAGTGTGCAGAATCCCACAGCCCCTGTGCAAGTTAATTCACTCTCGTTCTATGCCTGAGCACAGGCAATGTATACACACAAAGGTGCACTCTATCTATACAAAATACTCATGTACTCACACTATTTACATACATACCTTTCTGAAATAGATGGTCTAGTGTTAACTGTGCCTTTGATAATGCTGCTTAGTCTCATCTTGGCTGAAACTTTTCCCAACCAAAAGCGCACAGCCATTTCTGTCCTTAAGCCTGTGTTATGACTAAGGCTGGGCTGGCTTTACCTTGTTTCGGGGTTTGATCTATCTATCTATCTATCTATCTATCTAAAAAGCTCAATGCAAGCTGCAATCACCAGGTGGAGAGGCAAGGCATTATAAGGGCATATGTAAGTTTGTTTACATCAGAGATGCACCCAGCTTTTAATAGTTGTTTTGATATGCTTAATAAGGATGAAGGATACATTATGCTGAATCTATTGTTTCTTTTTTGATATTGTACTCCCTACTCCATGCAACTTAAGCTGTTGTTCCACTGTAAATTCCACTGCCAGCAACTCTACTCCAATAAGGGAATTTATTGCTGCCTCTGGGTCTATAATGTATTTGGTTTCCAGATGGGATATTTGGGCTGGCTGACATTGCTGTCTGTGACATTAGCTGCAAGGACGATGTTGATTGTTTTGACTGTATAATAATGATCAATGCTCCATTTGCACCAAATCTTTAAATAGCAAAATCAACTGGCCTGGTTTGCCACTGTAAATAGAGAATGGTATGCAATCTGTACAGTGGTACCTCTGGTTACGTACTTAATTCGTTCCAGAGGTCTGTTCTTAACCTGAAACTGTTCTTAACCTGAAGCACCACTTCAGCTAATGTGGTCTCCCACTGCTGCCGCGCCACCGCCACACGATTTCTGTTCTCATCCTAAAGCAAAGTTCTTTACCTGAGGTACTATTTCTGGGTTAGTGGAGTCTGTAACCTGAAGCGTATGTAACCTGAAGCGTATGTAACCCGAGGTACCACTGTATTTCAGAAATTCCTGTGCCCATGCTAGGGTGATGGCTAGAGTGATGGATTTAACTATGGGCGATCCAAATACAAATCTGGCTTTGACTAAGTTATTTTGCTTCAGCCTAACCTACCTCAGAAAGTTTTGTGAAGCTAAAATAGTGTCCATTTCTGAGGAGGAAGGGTGAGATCACAACCTATGATAAACAAATGTGTTTGCACACTGATGCTTTACAGCAACCATTGCCAACTTGGTGCCATCCAGATCTTTTGAACTACAGCTCCTATCAGCCATGCTGGCTGGGGTGATGGGAACTGTAGTCCAAAACATCTGAGAGGCACCTGGTTGGTGAACGCTGCTTTAGGCTGTGCTATTCTTCTAAAGAAGTGCCAGAACTCACCACAAACACCTCCCTCGTTCTCTTAGAATGGCAATGGCGCCCACCTGACGAGGTACGGAAAATGAGTTCTGGCTGAAAAGAATGCCCTGATTTCTATAAAACCCAGATGTCTTGTATCAGCTCTAAACATGCCTTCTCAGAATAGGGCCACTGAGTTCATTGGGCTTTAGGTATGTATAGGTTAGTATGTTGAAATTTGTAGCTGGGCAGAGTGATCCAAACAATAAAGGGAGGAAGCTTCAAAGATGGATGATCTGATTTCTTCCAGTGGCTTGGGCTTTTGTGTGTGTGTGTGGAAAGAATGGGGAACCAGCTCTAGTTTCAGGGCCTGTATATGCTTTCTCCTGTTTCAGGGGTGTGTTGGGGGAATGGGAAAGCTATGGATACTTTGATCCAAGCCTTCCCCTAGCATGCCCACCTTTTACCTCTACTGAAGTCAAGAGTTCCAAGGTCGGTAAGACAAGGTCTGCAGACGTTTCTGCAGTGGTGAACAAAGACCTTTAGGATCACATCTCTATGCTTGTCCACCCTTCACTTATCCCATGCCTAGAAAGCATGGGTCAGATCAGTTTTCCACTTATTCCGTGCTTTATAAGGCAGGGGTCCTACTGGTTTTCCATTTGCCCTGCCACTTTTCCTGGGAAAACCCATCTCTTTACCACTGAATCAGAGCAAACGTCATTTCACGGAAAACCTGATTGACAGCTGTTGTGATTCAAAGGTAAAGAATGGGTTTTCCCAGGGAAAAGCGGCAGTGGCAGTGGAGACAAGATCTCTGAGGGGTTCTCTTTCATTTTCTGCAGTAGCTTCTTGAATGGAATACCTTCCCCTCTGAAGTCTGTCTAGTGCCAGCTTCAGCTCAGTTTCAGCGTTAGGTTAAGACTTAGCTATTTTCTCTGGCGCTTATGAAACTGTTCACTGTGAAATAATAGGGGTATCAGCCACTCTGCGTTGTTGTCTTCCATTCTTGTTTTATTTATGTAATTTTTTTAATGCATTCTTGCATCCTACTTTGATAGAGGGAATGTTATTAATATTTTAATAAATAAATAAATATCCCTTACCCACAAAAGCGGTAAGAATTTATCTACACTAAACTGTCCCCTTGAATTCTCAACCTCTGGGGATTGAAGGCAAGAAGAACATTTCTTCACCCAACCACAAATATAGGAAAATTCAATTCCCGGCTTAGTGGAGCACAATCAATATAAAGTTAATATAAACTTTTACTAACTGGTGGTTATATCATATCTGTTTGAAGTATATTCAATAGAATACCCAGATCCTCCAAAGACACTCTGTTAGAAACATTATGCATGCATCTAAAATATTTCTAGACAGCCCTCCATCTGCACCGATTCTCGGAGAGTATGCAATAAGCATAAATAAAAATTAGTCATACCAAGTGCAATACAATAAAAGCAACAACCTTCATGCAAACAAAAGATCGAGATTGTAAAACTGTAAGGCCGATTGCCGCTGACATAACCATTCCAAAAGCCTGGGCGAATTAAAATGGCTTAATCCAGGGATAAGCAGAAGGTAGATTGGGGTGTACTGCTAGATGTTTGGGCGATTTGAAATAGATCATGGGATGGACATAAAGAACAGATTTTTATGTGGAAAGATTGTGAGTTTGGTTCAATTTTGGTACTCAAAACAAGTTTCTGGGCTAATCATTTATTTGAGACCTGGCTCCATTTGGTGAGTGTTGGGATTCTAGTAAAAAAAAGTAGATCCTGCGAGCCCTTGGCTTTAAAAGCAAACGCTGTTCATTTGATTGGTTCTGAAAGATAGAAGTGGCATTTAAATATGCCTGAGAAAGGCACACACTCCTTACACTTCTTGTATGGGTAGGCAAAGGATGAACACAGCTAAACATTTGGCACCATCCTTGCTTTCGCTTATGTTCCAGGTGAAGTCTGTCCTATTTTTTCTTGCTTTCAGTGGGATTTAAGATCCCTTTTATTTGCTATTAGGAGCTTTCGCTGTGCTTATTGTTTCATTGTTTTGTTGCACTGTTCTCCGCTGTTTTATTAAGGTTTTTTGTTGATTTTTAACTTTGTTGACTGTTTTAAAATCTTAATTGTTGGTAGGTTGCGGCGAGGATTTTATTTAAAGTCAAGGGATGGGATACAAATCTATTTCCAATGCAAGCTAGCCACACATACACAGAGGTAAACACTCATCGAGTTCAACCGCTCCCAGGAAAATGTGTAAAAACCTGCAACCTTAATGAAAAAAGTGTAACAATTTTTTAAAAGCATTCTCACCATGTAGGCAGATGCCCCAAAGAAATGGCTTCTGTGCTATCGTTAGCACTTGGTTTAGAGGTAAATTATATCCTTGGTTAGGGGTAAATTATATCCAGCCACCATGACTTAATCTGGCCATTTCATTCTTCCCTAAAAAAAAAAAAAGGGGGGGGGAGATTTCTGCGAGTTGTCACCTAGCAGTCGTGTGGGGAATGCAGCCCATGAGCTTTTTGTTGCTTACTCCTGTCCTATTAAACTAAGTGTTTAAATAATAATGTTTTCTAGATTGTGCCCGGTGGACTATTGCTTGTGTTTTACTATCTTATTATATGTCAATCTGAAAGGCATTATAAAAGCTCCCAATTATAATAACATTACGGATCACAGAATGAGATCCTAGAAGACCTCAGACACCATTGCAAGCCCTGAACTACCCAGGAATATTGAGGCAATCTGCAACGTCAGAACAGGTATGAGCTAATGTACTGAAAATGAACAGTGAAAAAGATATCCTTGCTTTACATGAAGATTGATGAAACGAGAAGATCTGTGCACATCCACTTTGCATGACAAAGTTTACAATTCTAATGTTCAAGGGTAAGTAAAGAAGGACAATACATCCTGGGCAGTCCTGCAGCAGACTTGACCCTGAAACTCTCCCACAGGCCACATCACAATTACCAGCATATCTCTTAGTGGAGCCAGCCTCATAGCCAGATACTGTACTTTTGTGGCTGCTAGACTGAAGCCTTCCTTGCCTTTGGGTTCTGAAATGCCAATCAAGACTTATAATATGACCTTGTGTGCTAACTCTCCCTTAAGGAGGTCATAAAAGGAAGGCACATCAGAGGCTTCCTCATCAAGCAAAACCGTGACTGCCTTTGTTTACTTTACAACTGCAATTTTAGAAAGCCACAGTACTGAGTTCCCTGTATGCTGGCAAACTCAACAAGGTAAACACAAGGTGGTGGTGGTTGTTTTTAAGATGAAGAAAAATTCCACAGAAATACCAGCTCTTGTTCCAAGGTACCTTATTTTGAGCTTTCTTTTGTAATCAGCCCAAGAATGAAAAATTAAAGACTACACTTCGTTTCCTGGACTTCCGGCAATGCATTGTAGACTCAATAATGCATTGAGACAGGCAGTAAAACATCATAGCCGAAACAACCAGAGTAATTATTTTGCATGCCTTGAATCTGAAATGGGAACCCGTTTCACTAGATTTAATTAGGTGGTATCAGTGAAATCTCTGCCAGTGTTAAGTAAGCATCCCTCTCTTATTTCCAAGTTGGGCCATGTTTCTTTGTAGGGATTCAGTTTAAACCACTAACTTAGGAAGAGATCTACTGATTCTGTCCATTGGTTAAATCCACAATGCATCATCTGCGGCTGTAAAAACAGTGAGTTCTAGTCAATACCAGTGAAAGGTAAAGGGACCCCTGACCATTAGGTCCAGTTGTGACCGACTCTGGGGTTGCGGTGCTCAACTCCCTTTATTGGCCGAGGGAACTGGCGTACAGCTTCCGGGTCATGTGGCCAGCATGACTAAGCCGCTTCTGGTGAACCAGAGCAGTACACGCCGTTTACCTTCCAGCTGGAGCGGTACCTATTTATCTACTTGCACTTTGTCGTGCTTTCGAACTGCTAGGTTGACAGGAGCTGGGACCGAGCAATGGGAGCTCACCCCATCACGGGGATTCAAACCGCCGACCTTCTGATCAGCAAGTCCTAGGCTCTGTGGTTTAACCCACGGCGCCACCCACATCCCTGAATACCAGTAAAGGTCTCACTAAAAACCAAGAGTTTGGAAGGATTTCAAAAGGTGGAGTGTTGTGCATCCACCTTCAAGAGCCTGTTCCTATTTCAAATGTAGCTTGGTCATCTGAATGTACCACAAATCTGGTGCCACCAATGCGCATTTCTTCAGAGCCAGTAGTTCTGAGGTGGATGGGGCGTGAGGAGGAAATCAGATCATTTGCTACTGCAGTCATTATAGAGACAGATTCACACAGATTACTAGCCCTTCACGTACACACACATGTAGAGTATGGTCAGTCTGGCCCAGTGCACACAGACTGAGTAGACAATAGCAAATTAGATGGATCAGCAGCCTGACCATAAGAAGCTACCTATGGTCAGACTGTTGAACCATCTAATTTGCTACTGTCTGTTCTGACTCACTAGCAGAGGCTCTCCAAAATCTCAGGCAGCAGTCTTTTTCACCGTCCCCCACACAACCCCTTTGAAGGGAAATGCCAGATAATCAGCCTGGGACCTTGTGCAGGCAAAGCATATTCTGTGCCACTGAGCTATGACCCATTCGCTAGTACTTCGGTTCTCTTTTGATTTCACTGTGTGCACCTCCAAGTCATCATGGAACTTAGGACTGGACTAGAAAATGTAAATAAAGTCACCAGAAAAATTGACATAACTGTAAAAGAAAATTGCTTATTTCAGCTTTTACTGATAAGGGGGGAAATGTTTTGTATTTCCATCTGTCTTAAGCAGATGAATATTTTTAAAAAAGGATTGATGATGCAAAATGTTTTCCATTTCTGCAGATCTTTGAATCTGCTATGTGTAAGTCTTAATATTTTGTAGAAGGCCCACATTAAATAAAAAAATTAAAAGAAGCTGGTGAACTAAATACCATACAACAGAATTACAGGTCAGTTCACCTGCAGTTCAGCATGGTTATAAAATATCCATGCATACAGACAGTAACCATTATTTTAGGTGTGTCCAAATGTCTGTTGTGTGGGTCCTTTGGGACCCAGAAGAGGGCAGAATGGCGACGGGGCTGCCCTGTGCTTTGACAGGGCTGGAATGTGTCCCTAAGCTTTGATAATGGCTCTTGCTGGCTGAATGGAAGACAAGAGAGATGTGGTAGGTTGACTGTAGAAACCTCTTGACGTCTGCATAGTTGGACGTACCCATCCTATATTGTAGAAAGATATGAGTCACATTCATTGCTCTACCCACTTTGCCTCTGTTCCTGTCCACTACTGGCAAGCATTCATTGGAAAGCAGCCCAAGACAAAATATGGCCACTGGCTGAAAAATGGTTCCCAACTCCTGCCCTAGGAGTCCTGTGTGAAACTTTCCAAACTGGTAAATTATGTTTCGTAGATGCTGTAAAAGTAAAATATTTATCTCAAGATAAATAGTAACTCATTACAGTGGCTGTATTCAGACATCACATTTGCTAATCCCCCAAACAATGGGTTGGAGGTTTGGAAATGAGGAATGTGTGCACACACTCCATCGCCACTTGTGCTCTTAGTTTAATCTAACATTTCCTGGTTTGCCAAAGTACAGTTTGCCATGAAACTGGTTTTAGTGATACCTCTAAACCAGGAAGGGAGATCTGAATAATATCTGAATGCCAGATGGCATCTGTGGTATCTGAACACAGCCATTGTAAGTGAGTCAAGATACCTGGTAGACCAGGGACAATTTAACCATCCGTTTCTGGATTTTTGAGAAAGTACCTCTCCCCTATACTAGATATGACTAAACCAATGTGAAATAGGAGTTGGAGAGATACAATAAAAAATATCAAACCTCATGGTAGTACTTCAACATAGCCACTTCTCAGAGCAGAACTGAATCCTTAACTTTTATTAGATTAGCACGGGTTTTTTTGTTCACTTTTCCACAATATTTGATAATGGACTCACTTTTTGTTTTAAGGTACCCTGATGCCAATTTTGTAGTTGTGCAGTTTTGCCTCATGAAACAGAAAATGAGGGTTGTGATGGACATTTAAGATGCCTACCTAGAATTGAATTGCATAATTTCCTAGAGAAAGAGAAACTGAAGAAAAATTGTAAACCAATATACTAAGAATGAGGTGTGGGGGGGACCACTTTAATATATTATAAACTTTTAATGCTTGCACTTGTCTTACCCATTACCTTGCTTGGTTAAAGGCAAGCAATCTGTCATGAGACATGCTGACTGATTCATCAGGACTATGCTCACAGGGGGTTCTCAAAGTGGCAGCAGAAATCCCACATCTGCTGAAAAAACTATGTCTATCCAACATAGGTATAGCACTCTGGCCCCTCCCCCCAAAACAATAGCCTCTATTACAGGGTTAAAGAACTTGTGGCTACCCAAATGTCACTTAACCACAACTCCCACCAACCCTGACCATTGGCTATGGTGGCTGGGAAGGAAGGGAATTGTAGTCCAGCAAAATCGGGAGAGCCACAGGTTCCCCCACCCTGCTCTATTAGCTTGGTGTTGTGCAAGAGAGATCTGGGCCTGGTTGGTCATAATGGAGCCCACCCATTGCTTGTGTCATACGTTTCCTCCGTTTCATTGAATCTATGTAATCTGATGCCTCAGATGAATACTTTCACAGTGGGGGGAAAGTGAAATAAAGGTTATTTTACTCACACTCTACAAGCTGGATGTGTATGCTGAGGTTCAAACAAACAAACAAACAAATAATTTTATTAATAAATTAATTTATACCCCATTCTTCCTCCCAAAGGGGAACCTACTGCTCACTAGTGTTAGTAAGCATGACGATAACTAGGGTTGCCGTCACCACCCAAGCAATGTACAATGTAATTAGATTTTGCAGTTTCCTGGCAAAGAAAAACACCTGTACACAGAAAAATGATTGATTAAGTAATCATTCATTTTATCCTGAGATTAAAAGGATAAGGGGGAAAATAACACCTATCATTTTAAACCAAAGGAAATAAAGAAAAAGAATAAATAAATAAAATGTTTGCTTTCCTCAAACTTTTATTCCAAAGGGAAATGAAAACCGCCCACTGCTCTACAAACTTATTCTCACGCATTATACTTTCTCTTGTGTGGGTGTAATACCTTAGTTTATACATAACAACTATGTTCTAAATCCCCCCAAAAGGTAAGGTAAGGTAAGGTAAGGAAAAAGAAAAGAAAAGAAAAGAAGAAACCCAAAACATTTAGACGGAGATGGTGGAATTATTAACCCCCCAATACTGACCATTTGCGGAAGGGAGAAAAGGAACTATTTCAATATGCACAGCTTCAGAGTATCATTCCAAATAGTTTAAGAGTGTATTGATAGGTTCCATTGGTAATTTATAACCTGTTATTCTTTGAGGTCTCTCAGTACTAAACACTCAAATGTTTGAATATTATGGCATTTCCAGAAAATATGAAGGTAATCTGCATGCAGTTCCCCCCATCTCCAAAAATTATCATGGGGGAACTTATGCATGGGCTTCAATCTACAGGTGGTTACATTGGTGTAAGATTTTATAATAGTTCTCTTTCAAATTCATAGATATCAGTATACATATTTTACTTTCTATCTATTTCCCACACCCTTTCAGGTATATTGATATCCAAGTCTTTCTCCCAGTTTTTGGTTGGGATTTTCTCTTTTCCTCCTTTAACTCATGAAGTAATTTATCAATTCTACTCTTCCCTTTTAGTTATATAATATTACTTTGGTTTTTGCTAGATTTTTAAAAAAATACTTCCAGATATTCTTACTAAACTCTTTATGCATTTGAAAATATTTAAATCTGAAGAGTAACTGGGAACATATTATTAGTAACTTTACAAATTAAGACCCTCTGAATACAGCAAGTTTTCTTCTGTCAGAGAAAAGCTGTGAATTCTCATCATTAGATCTCTCCTACAAGGTTTATTTTTGAACACAAATGAATTCCTGGCTTCCTGCAGAGGCCATGTTAAACTAAACAAAACCTCTCGTTCACATCTTAATCTATCCTCCTGCAATCTCTTCAGTCACAGACTAGGATCCTCTTAACCTTTCTCTGGATCTGAAGCTTTTAGTTGAGCCCTCAACCTCCCAAATCCCTCACTTTTTTCAGCATTATCTCCACATGCTCTTTTCTTAATGCTCCTGCCTTTCCCTCACACCCACAGTGGCTGCTCATACTTATCCATCAGCCCTTGCGCTCCGAGTTCTAACCCACGTTTTATGCTGCCCCCTTTCAGAACACCCAGTTCGGCAGCTACTCCAGCTTCCCTGCCCTTATCATTGATCAGTTATTTGAGTGAAACAACCTCTGTGTTATTAGACTTCCAGAGTCTTACAGAGTGCACAAAGTCTTGCGGAGCGCATGAAGTTCGTTATTTTCCCAATTCTGAAGTATTTCTCTTTGTTTTATTTGTTATTTATATGTGCTAGACGAGTGTCCAGGAGAAATATCTTTTTTATATTTTAACCAGACTTCAAAAGATGCTTGAAAATCCTTCAACCTATACATTTGTTCATTTCCCTCAAGATTAACCAGTCTGAAATATTATGCATATGGCATGCTGCACAGTACAAATAAGTATCAGGGACTGAAAGGCTTCTTTCCACCTTTGGAGCACACATTGAAATCAAGGCCATTCTCAGTTTCTTTTTCTTTCTTGCTCTTACAAATAAAGCTAGAATGGAGGTCCTGCCATTCTTGTCAATGTTGAAGTACTAAGGTGCAGTAAAATGGTCTTTAATCATAATAAGAATTTGAGGATAAACAGACATCTTGATAATTCCCATTGTTCCATCCATATTATTATTATTTTTTAAACTGTAGATGTTTTATTGAATGGTTTTATTTTTTAACAATGGCATGGAGAAAGATGACAGTAAAATTGTTTTTTACCTCTTTTGTAACACAAGTGGGCATTCAATGAAGCTGAAGGTTGGAAGACTGAGGATGGAGAAAAGAAAGTACTTCTTCACACAACACTATGGTTGTTAAACAATGGTACTAGCTTCTGCAGGAGGCAGTCATGGCCACTAACCTGGGTGGCATTAAAAAAGGGTTTGGACAAATTAATGGAGGATACAGCTGCCACTGGCTACTAACCGTGAAGGCTATATGGTCTGCCTCCATAGTTGGGGGGCAGGCAGTAATGTTTCTGGAAGACACAGAGGGGAGAGAGCTCTCGTGCTCAGGTTCTGCTTGCTCGTTTCTTACAGGCATGTGGTTGGCCACTGTAAGAACAGAACGCTGAACTAGATAGACCATTGGCTCAATCCAGCAGGCCTCTTCTTATCAAGAGAGATTTATTAGGGAAAGGCCATAGCTCAGTGATAGAGCACCTGCTTTGCATGCTTGAAGGACCTAGGTTCAATCCCTTTCATCTACAGGCAGGTCAGGAAAAGAACATTGTCTGAAACCTTGGGGAGCCATTGCCAGTCTGTGTAGACGATACTGTAACCTCCAACACACCAAAGGCAAACACCAGGTGTCAAATCAAGATACCAAAAATGGTCACTCTCCTTTCATGAGAAGAAACAAAATGTTCCGGTTTTTCTGGGTCACTTGTGGGGTATGTGGTATGAACTATAAGAATCATTGGTCTGATATACTATATGTATGCTCTATCTATCTATCTATCTATCTATCATCTATCTATCTATCATCTAGAAGGCTGATCGTCGAAGAATTGATGCTTTTGAATTATGGTGCTGGAGGAGACTCTTGAGACTCTGCAAGAAGATCAAAGCTATCCATTCTGAAGGAAATCAGCCCTGAGTGCTCACTGGAAGGACAGATTGTGAAGCTGAGGCTCCAATACTTTGCCCGCCTCACGAAAAGAAAAGACTCCCTGAAAAAGACCCTGATGTTGGGAAAGATTGACGGCACAAGGAGAAGGGGATGACAGAGGACGAGGTGGTTGGACAGTGTTCTCGAAGCTACTAACATGAGTTTGACCAAACTGCGGGAGGCAGTGAAAGATAGAAGTGCCTGGCGTGCTCTGGTCCATGGGGTCACGAAGAGTCAGACACGAGTAAACGACCAAACAACAACAACAACAACAACAACAACAGCAACATCTATCTATCTACACACACACTAAGGCAGTTTATTTAGGGGCCTGCAGGGGGGAGAAGCAGAGGTGGAGCTAGCTGCTCTGGCACCCGGAGTGGCGCACATGCTGTGCACCCAGCGGTGGGGCTAGCTGCCCGCAGGGGCGGAGTGAGTGCCCCAGGGGGGCGCCGCCCACAGTGAGCATCCCAGGGGGGTGGGGCGGTGATGTCACCCTCCCTCAGGGATGACATTCGAGGTGGACCACACCCAGCACTCCCCCCTTCCTCTGCCAGTGGGGAGAAGGGGGTGGTAAAGCTTCCTTCTGTGAAATTCCTTTAATTAATTTATCTTTGGATCTAAGCCTATGACTGCCACTTCAATTTTTAACTCACTTTTCTCATTTTTTTTGTCTTTGAAACAATCAAAGAATGCTAAAATATTGCTGACAGAAGACAGAATGGTGTGGCAATGGAAGGTACAAATGCACAATATTAATTCTTAGCATTTCTGTAGCACATACTTGAAAATACTTGAAAACATTGTCTAATGCTTACAACAATCCCCGCAAGGTAGGACAGTATAATCCTTATAATATAGATCGAGGTGTCATTTACAATTCCCATCATCCCTGACCACTGGTCCTGCTAGCTAGGGATAATGGGAGTTGTAGGCCAAAAACATCTGGAGGACCGAGGTTGAGGAAGCCTGTCATTAGTTGTACACGACCATTTCACAAGTTCACAGATGTAGCAACATCTTCAGTCATAGGACTTCTTGTTCCACAATTTACAGTCTTCATTCACAGCACATCTCACACAAACTGACTTACCGGTATCTAGCAGACAGCAGAATAAAGGTTTGGGGCTTGATCCTTTAAAAAAATGCACACTAACTACTATGTTCTAAATAATATTGATTGTCCTTTTGCTGCTCTTGTAGTTGTTCGGGATTTCAACACATTTTGCTTATTACAGTACATGATTCAATCTAAAATGATACCCTCCTGGAAAGAATGCATAACATTTAATACAAGGAGAAAAATGTGATATGGTGCTAAACTGAATATGCCCTCTCCTGCACACTGCAGGAATATAAGAATTAAAGGATCCTTGAAATGAGGATGGCCAACATCTTTTCTTTTCAAAATTATCATAGAACTGGGAAAATGTGAAATTACTCAAATATTGACACAGAAGAGCAGGATTTTAATATCTGTGTCACAATACTGTAAACTCTTGTTATAATATAGACTTGTGATAATGCTGTTTAACTGTTAATTAACTCTTGTTATGTAGCACTGTCTGCTGACATCAGTAATCCACACGCACGATTCTTGCAGCTTAATAAGTTCCAGAGTAAACTGTGACCGTTATCGGCCCTGTTAAATTAGTTTTAATATACAAACACATAAAAGTGGCAGTTTCTTCGGGCTTGAGAAGGAGAAAAAAGTGACACAAGCCACTTCATTCTAGTTGAATTTATATCTTTCAGAATATTAAGAGAGACAGCTGGATCGTTACTTGGTGAGCTTTCTAGCTTTTGGAGATGATTTAAGAGGCTATTAGAAATATTGAGATGCAATTGTTATTAATAAATCAGAAAAGGGTGGTCTCCTTTGCTTTTGTCACTAGGCAAAATGAGGCTGAATTTTCTGCTTCACAAATTTCAGGCCAACTCATTATTAAGAAAATATGACAAGGGAGCTGTAAAGTTGGAATATTTAGCCTGATTGATTCTTTGCCCATATAAACTGATAAATGGCGCACACTTGTTCTGACAGGTATTGAGGCCCAGGAGAAACAACACTGTTGAGAAGAACACATAAAGGGCTGCCGTAAAAGACTTCGTACTTCCCAGGTATCTATCCTTCAAGCCAGAGATTGGATCTATTTGCATGTTAGTAGTCTAGAATGCAGAGTCTTACATCACTTTAAACACAATTTGACAGCTCTGTCGAATCCCAGGAAAGAAATTTGCAGAGGCCTACAAGACTGCAGTTTTCAGATTGCAAGGAAACTGAATTAGTATCTGACCACTTTCCATTCTCGTTACAACTGTTGTCATGCAAACCGATTGATAGTGTTCTATTTTCCTATTTGCTACCATTTCTACTCTGTAAGAGGGAGCACACAACATCAATCTGGCAAATGTTAATAGTTTAAGCTCTAATTTTTCTGTCAGCAGGAGAATTTTTTTTTTCAAAAGTGGAAACTGAGGCCATGTGAAGTTTCTCAGGTAACCAGAAGATGCCTACCTTCCTGATAATGCAGAGCAGGGAGAAGACATAGAACAGTGGTCAATATTATATTATTGGAGAGCTGACCATAACCCTCACACCAAGACCTGAACGATCTCACAATAAAAAGCTGATTTTTTTTTTTAAAAAATGTGCTGAATTCCATAGGGGCTTGATGTAGACACATCAAAGAAGCATTTCCGTTAAACGCGTTGTAAATCTGGTAGGGGAAAATGGGACTCCACAGAGACATCTGCTGGCACAGTGTTATATCGCATATACAATGCATATAAATCACTTTTTCTTTACCAATCTAGCTGAGTCCAGGGTTAGTGTAAGACTATAAGAAAAGCTCTGCTGGATCAGACCAATGCATATCTAGTCCAGCATCCTGTTCTCTCAGTGTCTGGCTAGTTGCACTTGGGAATTCCACAAACAGGACATGAGCAGAATCACACTTGTGGTGTGGGCAAAGAACCAGGAGCAGACGGAAAACAGTTGCCTACAAGTATTCTGCAAGAACTTGCAAAAAACCATGAATGCTATCCAACCAAGCCATGCCCATTAAAATTAACAGACTGAAGTGCATTGATTTCCATGGGTCAACCCTAAGTATGTCTGATGTCAGATATCACCCCATGTGCCCAAGTTCATGGAGTGCTGTAAGAAACAGGTGCTATAGAAAGATGTCGAGTTTCACCTTATGCCACAGCTTCTGCAAGCTCTTGCAAACAATGGAGGAAGAACAAATTTGGATTTATCTTCACTTTTCTCGTGCAGTGTTAAAGTGTGATGTATAAACAGACAGAGCTCCAGATCTGTGGGGACCTAGGTAATCTGCAATCAATGAGCCCTTCCATGAGTGCAAGATATGTTCTTCATGCAGAGGGAAACCTTCGGATCAAACTCATTATTTGTGTTCATGGACCTATATGAGACTTAAACATGCAACAAACTTTCTCAGTTTCCCTCTTTGTTCTCCCCCTTTTTTATTTTCTGACCTGGTTCAGATTTGGGCTAGGGGACGAGGGGAAAAAAGACCATGTTCCTCTTTGTTCCTATTTAAATAATGTAAACAATAACAAGACAGCAACATGCAAAAAATAAGCTTCTGATTCCCCACCCCCCAGAAGGGTGATGCAAGTAAACAGGTCTCATTCTGCCAAACTATATATTGAAACAATAGGAACAATCTTCATTTTCTGCACTCAAATGATATAGTTCTTGAAATTCTAAAATGAATGCTAAGAGGCAGGGTTTAGCTCTGAGCAGCACAATATGGTTCTAGAGGCTAAAATAAATGCTGAGACATAGGAGATATTTCTATTTTGTTGTTCTAATCCTGGCTGTAGCACTGCCTCACTTTGCTTTTTATGTTTTCTATTGGCTCCAGATGACCCAGATAGAAAATTGAGATACCACAGTAAAGCTCAGAGGAAATGAAAGGTTGCATGTGACCTAACCCTTCTTAGATAAACAATTACAAACTAGGAAGAAAGAGTGATTGTTAAAGAGACACTACTGGCAGCCTACAATATAAAGGAGGAATTGGATATTTATTTGTTTAATGCGGCAGGTTTCCCTCTCTGATACAGCAAGCTTGATGCAACAGCACAGAAAAGTACATTTTTAAAAGAAAGCAATCTGTTCTTTAATTTTACCTTCTTTTATGTTGAGAATGTTTGCTATCTGATCTATTGTGACTAACTGTATATTCTATTCTATCAAGTAGCAGAGTGAACAGGTGATGGAAACCCATAATGGTGCTTGGAATTGCTAAATGTAAATCTTATATCTTTCTTTTTCATTAGTTTCCAAGAAAACAGAACCCCTTCTCCCACCCCCACCTCTCTCTCTCTCTCTCTCTCTCTGTGTGTGTGTGTGTGTGTGTGAGAGAGAGAGAGAGAGAGAGAGAGAGTGAGTGTGTGTGAGAGAGATTTATACACAAGTTCTTGGCTTTTCTACCTCTTCTTAGTATCCTGCTACAAGTCATGATGACTGGGTATTGCCTTTAGTAACAGAGGCGGCATGCCTGTGAATATCACTCTCTGGGGAACAACAGCAGGAGACCGAGAAAGCTATTTTCCTCATGCCCTGCTTGTTGGCTTCCCATAGGCAACAGGCTGGCCGCTGGGGAAAACAGAATGTTGGACTGGATAGGCTGGTAGAGCCAGGAGAGCTCTCCTTATGTTCCCAGTAACAAAAACCCTGTCGTGCACTTTATTTATTGTTGTAATCAAACTTCAAGAATATTCAAAAGAACTAAGGAGGGAGTGGAGCTGGGCCAGTGAGAAGTGTGGCCTAGGGAGGGGCGGCGTGGTCTGGGCAGAGGTTCATTGGCCCTTGAGAGTGTCATGCATTTGGTTTCCCAGACCCAAGGTTTCCCCCACCTGCTTTGACAGAAAAGAAACAAGGTGTATGTTGTGTTGTATGAATTCTCACACTTCGTACTTCATGCTCTCCGTTTCCCCAGTTTGTCAAAAGCCTGTTGCATCAAGAGTTTTATTAAAATAAAGCTCCAAAATGCTAGGACTTCCAATCCACATTTAAGAATAGTATAGGTTAAGCATACCTGAAGTGAGTAATTTGTGAATTGCTTATTTAGTACAAATCCATAAGATATAAACTGTCTTTCAGGCAAAAATCTTCCAAAAAACAACCATATGTTTGTGTATAATGTGCCAGACACATAAAAAAAAGGAAGACCAATTTCCTGCTATGGAAGTTTTAACACCTTCTGTTGCTGTTGTCCATGAAATGTCTTTCAAATCAATAGTGGTACTTACTACAGGTGTGGGACTGACCACCAGATTCAGCTGAACCCCAGCTTGGTGCTTTAACAAACAATCCAGTTGGGCTTAGACCTGTGCTGATAACATTGCTGTACTTATTAGGCAGTATAAATAAATAATACCAACAAGCGGTTTTAGAATATACTGTTCAGTCATGAACTTGTCCCTGAATGGGTGTCTGAACCTTTGCTGCTGTAAGTCTTAAATCTCTTTTAACCCCCCCCCCTCGCCCCACCATCTGAAATACTATGTCAGGGGGATCTTGCACAGAATGTAGTATTGCCAGCCTAATATCAGTGAATGAAATACCTATAGTAGCTTGAAACATGAATTCTTTGCATGTTTTAGGGTTGGGCATTCAGGGAGAGCTGCCATCAGTTCAATGGATTAAGCCTTTTCATGTATGGAAGTGCAACTGTGGAAAAAAGTATCATCTGATACCATTCTGTCTGGCATATCTTTTTTTTTTACTGGTGTGTGGCCTCCAATTTATTTGGGATACTCTGTCCCACCTGGAAATTTGCATATGGCAGAAAAATTCAATTTTTAATCAAAATTTGTTTCCTCTTTTGCAGGTACGCCAGGGGGCCAATCTACACACAGTATACTTGGCACCTCTGTGGTCGATTAAGCCTAAATGGCAAACTGATTTACTGAGATACGGAGAAACAGAGCATGTGATGAGAGGAGGGAAGTTTAAGACAGAAGCTAATGTAACTCCAAATCATGGTTTGGTGTTACAGGTTAAGCCAAATTAATATGTCTCTTCTTACAATGTGACTATAACATAGAACTCAGTCTGCCTCTCCACAAAGCAAGCCATTCATGTGTATAAGCTTGCTGCACTGATTCCATGGTCTCTGCATTCCATGGTCTCCTAGAAGCCAGCACCAGAAAATCTGGATACTAAGAAGGAAAGAAGGTACATGAGGGCCAATCCTCAAACTGAATCAACATACAGTGTGGTGTAGTGGTTAAGAGCGATAGACTCGTAATCTGGGGAACCGGGTTCGCGTCCGCTCCTCCACATGCAGCTGCTGGGTGACCTTGGGCCAGTCACACTTCTTTGAAGTCTCTCAGCCCCACTCACCTCACAGAGTGTTTGTTGTGGGGGAGGAAGGGAAAGGAGAATGTTAGCCGCTTTGAGACTCCTTCAGGTAGTGATAAAGTGGGATATCAAATCCAAACTCTTCTTCTTCTACTTGAAACTCCTTAATGCAAGGAGGAAGGGTTATCATGCTGTGACTATTTCAATAACCTTCCAGTGTCAGCCGTAATGTGAGAAGCAGAAGCGATTTCAGTGATGGCTCATGGACAAACTGGGTGGGGCCTGGATTTGAATCTGATGGGACAGTGCAGACAGCTTGCAGCTGCTGCCACACGGAGGCAACTTAAAGTATTCTCTATGTGAGCCACAATAAATCCGGACCGCATCTCAAAACCTTAATAAAGAATTACTATATCGAGCTATCTTTGAAGTAAAGGCAAACCCTTTATAAGTTAGGGCTATATGTAGTTGACCAATTTCTTCAGCAGCCAATTTCTGCTTAAAAGTGCTGGGCTAACAGAAGGCATGCTATTTATTGCATTGCTAACTGGGACGCTGAAGGACTTTTGGATACTTTTGAGATATCAAAATATAATTCCGGGACTTCAAAGGTGAGCATTTTGTGCATTGCTGTATATCATCAAAAGGCTTCATTTGGGCTCAGTATAGTAACTGAGTAATCCATTTGATGTCATCCTCCCCCTTCCTTATTTGAACAGTTTAGGATTGGTCCCCTATTAGGTTGACCTGAGAGACTCAGCTTAAGATATGCAAAAGTGCCATCTACTTTTGTCTCCTAGCACAATGGGGTCATAAGGCCAACCATTTCAAAGCCGTTGATGGGATAGAGCTTCAACATAAGCTTCTGTTAAAATGCAGTGCTTTGTGGACTGTGCTCTGTAATAAGTAGAAGTGTATGTCATGTTTGCAGCAGTAACTGCAGCACATGGGATTCAGATTCGCAGTGTATTTTTTTTCAATCCATTACTGAAGAATAATAGAATGGATTGGAACATATTCTCCAGCACCATCACTTCAAGTGTCTATGTACATATTGCTTTCTCCTAATTAGCCAAGAGCAAAATATATTCAAATCCTAGTTAATGTTATGAGGGAACACAATAACATTTCTTTTAAAAAATCATCACAACAATGTGGTACTTTCAGCCGTATTTTTTTTATATAAAACCTATTCATCCATAATCTGGCGGTTATTCAAGAGGGAGCCTTTATAGTGAAATCTCTTAGCCTGATGATGCTCATTTGACACTAATACTTTCCATTTAAATATGCTTAAATCCCAGAATATTTTTGTATTAGTCTTACTAAATATGACCATCCTGCATGAGCTTAATAAAAGATCTTTCAAATGTAGTAAGTAGTATGAACTTTGTCTTTACTAACCTAAAGAAAATACTCTGTCTATAAGGGGATAATAAATCAGAATTTTATTTCTTATTTTTCTTGCAAGCTATTTTAATTGGTTTTTTTAGGGGGGAGAGCTTAGACTCATATTCCTATGAATATATTCCTTTTGTCTAACACTAGAGGACATAATCTTGGCTTCTAGTATTTATCTTTCAAAAGGAATTCAATCAGTCTAACCTGCATAGAGAATGTGAAATGATTTAAAAGGGAGGGGTGGGAATTAAATGCAAATTGTATCTATTTCTTCTGGAAGGCAGTATAGTCATAGACTAGATTCAGTGCAGTACATCATAAAACTGAGCCACAGAGTAACCTCATATAAAATGAAATATTCATTTAATTGTGGTAAGATAAAAAGCAAAATTGAATGCATTTTATTTCAATATTTGGTCAGATGAAACTAACAAAACAAGAATGCATGTCCTCAAGGCATTGTTTTGAAAGTTTTGCATTTGTCTTCCTGTTTAAAATATTATGCATACTTTGTCATATTGATAGGCAAAAGAGTGCATGGTGAGGCCTCTGTCTTCTGAGAAATGACTTCCTGATTCATCCCCTAACCATTGGAGGCCGTAGTCCCAAACTGTTCCCAATCCTTAAACTATGAAGAGAGTTCCTAGGGCAGGGGTAGCCATTGTGGTGTCCTCCATCACCATGCTAGTTGGGGGCAGATGAGAGCTCTAGTCCAACAACATCTGGAGGACAATACATTGGCTATCACAGTCCAAGAGGTTGTTGATTTAGACAAAAGATAGTAAGAGGGACTAAACTCCATGTCTTTATTCAAGATAGCTCAGATGTCCTAGGCAGTGCAGCACTTTAGCTAGCAACGCCGCCAGCAGATGGAAGCCAGCTGATCTTGAGGGATGCATTTACTCAGGCTGTTGCTGCTGGCTTGTTTCTCTATTCTGGTCTCTGGAGTGCAACCTCAGAGCTAAGGCTTTTACAAAGCTGAGGTGTTCACATGTTCTGAGGATATCTGCACTCGAATTGCTGATCACAGGTGCTTCTCAGTCCCACCGGTCTACCACTTCTGTCTTTGGCCTGCTTACCAGGTGAAACACAGTACACTTCACATGGCAGATCCACACTCCTCTTTCCCAACAGCATGGGCACTGCACATGGACCACATCTATTCTTCTTTTAAATCCCAGCACAGTCAATTCAAATTTCTGGAAGTGCATGTGATATAAACCTCTTGTGGGACTGTGTTGCCTCAGAATGTGCACAAGGGATTCCCTCTCTGACAGTGCCCACCTGTCCAAGTCTTCCAACAAATAGGCAGGTAAAAACACATTTGAGAGCGAGAGAGCTAGTTCTCAGCCTGGATACCTTTGGGTGATATTCTTGTCTGGCTATGGAATGGAATGTGGAAAAATTCAGAAATTAAGTCTAGAATGAGCCATGGCTTCTCAGACTCCAGATTAGCTAGTCCACCTGTGCCAAAAAAAATGCAATGGTGTTTTGTTTTGTTTTAAACCCACCTGCCTGAGGTAGTCACACTGAATTTAATAAAACCATTCTGTTTGGTAAATGGATTGCACAATTCCCCCACCCTGCTATACTATATTATGCGTATACACACATACATACACATATTACCTATCTAGCTAGCTATCCACCCACCCATATATAACACACCCACCAGGGCTGTGTTAAGAGACTGTTCTACCAGTACAACAACAAAAAAGAATAGACATCAGTCACATTGAGAATTAATTTATGTCTAGCCCCAGCTGAGGCTCCAGTACTTTGGCCACCTCATGAGAAGAGAAGTCTCCCTGGAAAAGACCCTGATGTTGGGAAAGATGGAGGGCACAAGGAGAAGGGGACGACAGAAGACGAGATGGTTGGACAGTGTTCTCGAAGCTACTAACATGAGTTTGACCAAACTGCAGGAGGCAGTGGAAGACACGAGTGCCTGGCGTGCTCTGGTCCACGGGGTCACGAAGAGTCGGACACGACTAAATGACGACAACAACAAAAACAACCCAAGTGTGTCCCTTTCTTATGTATGGTCGGTCACACACACACACACACACACACACACACACTTATGGGTGTATTTATTGAAGGATTTTAAAATTGCTACAGCAACACCTATGTTTCTCTATTTGGATGCTTGGAATCATCAAAGCACACCGTTTGTAAATAACTTGATGCAATTCTGACGGAAACCACTTGTGCAGTATTTTAAAATCTAAAACATAATCTTGAAACTGTTAGTCATCCAAATAACTGCAACATATTCATGCTAAAGTATGGGATACTCCAGTGAACATGGACCTGTCAAATTCAGTCCCAACCCAATGGTGATATCTTGAATTTTCAAGTGAAGCACAGAAAAAAAACAACTGTTCTAGTTTGGGACAATTACGTAGCTGTGGGTTAACCAAGTGGCTAGTACATCAGCTCTAAGGGCATTTTGAGACATTTTGTCTCAGAACAAGCTTCATATGCTGTATAACATAATCAGCAGTGTTATAAGTCATTTACTAGTGGTGACTCACAACTTCTAGTGCAGTGAATTACTTGGATCTGTGCAGCTGGCCTTCATATTAATGCCCTATGCAGCCAGAGGATTTAGGATCCCTCCAGGCTCTGAGCATGTCCCTATGATGTCTTGAGGGATTCACATCCTTCTGACATCCCCACCCCCTGAGCCTTTTGGCACTAAGCAGGAGTACAACAGGCATCAACATGGTTCCATTCTCTCCCCCCTGTGAGATGTTGGCCTAGGGAATCCTCCTTCACCAGCTAACCAATGCCTCAGAGGGCCTGCTGAATCACCAAATATTATGCTACCCCTTTAGCAGAATTCTCCCCACTCCCATTTATTTATTTATTTTAATTTATTATTTTAATATTTATTTATTTATTTATTTATTTATTTATTTTGTAAGGCACCCTGAGTAATGGGGTTGCAACAGTAGGGCAAAGTACACATTTAAAATCAACACGCCCATAGAATAATAGAACTGCAGATAGAACCCAAGGGTCATTCTAGCTCAACTCCCTGCAATGCAGGAATCACAGTTAAAGCATCCCTGACAGATGGCCATCCAACCTCTGTTGAAAAATCTCAAGTGAAGGAGTGTCCACCACCTTCAGAGAAGTCCAAATTCAACTGGACTCCCCTAGCCATTGGGGGAAACTCCTAAAGGCAGCTGACGTGTCCTACTTTGTCCTGTGGAAGGGCAAGCGGTGCTGATTTTCTGTTGCAGAAGCAAGTCAAAAGTGGATGCTGGCTTATATTCTGCCCACCTCTCCAGCTCCCACTGTTCAGTTAGCACAAGGCTGATGCTTTCAGGCTGCTGAGGTCCTGCCCTTCCATGGGAGATAGCCAGCAATGGGATAGCCCATCTGGTCTCGTTATCACCTCTCCTCTGGTCTTCAACATACCTATGTGTGGGGTGTGCGAGGACAGGGCTGGGCAAATCTTTTAGAATTTGGCATCTTAGGTTAGCCCAACTCATTTGGGAAGTTGAGAGATGGGGCTGTCAAAGTTGTCCAACTTCCTTGCTAAGCAACAAGCTTTCCTCAGTTTGTGTGTTCAGACTTGGTGGAAGGGAGAAGTGACCTCTGTGCTTGGACATGATGGAAGACAGGAAAACCTGCCTATCTTAGAGGGACATGTTAGGGCAGGTCAGACTTTCATGACAGCATTATCCTCAATAGTAGTTGTACAACAGTACCATCATCACGAAGGGCTAACATACCATACCCATTTTAGGCAATCTTGCAATGTAGTGCTAGGATTTTATGCGAATGAATCATCTTCATTTTTGCCAAACTTACTCCCACTCTGCAATCAGGTAGGCGCAACAGATCCTGATATGTGGATATGTTAATTTTGCAAAACAGCATGATGTATTTTTTTATGTAAATAATAAGCACCTTGCTGGTCCGGGGCTCATTTCAAAGAAAATAAACTTTCTTGACTTCTCTGTGCTTCTTAAAATATGCATGTTAGTTGAAACCTTGTCCATGTTGTGATGGCATGCAATGAAGTGTAAAATTAACAAACACACTGCAGTGCAAAATCGTGCACCATTCCACTTACTCATAAATCATTTATGTACATGTTTGATAATCCTGTCTCTTACATTTTCATTCAAGATTTCAAGTGAACCAACTTATCTGCATTCTTTTTCTTTCTTACGCATTTGATTACTGTGAGCTTCACACGTGACACAGATAAAGAAGCAAAATTGCAACATTGGCATACAACCCAGCATTACAAACACACTATTTAAAAGCAGAATATTGTAAAGCAGGCATAGGCAAACTCAGCCCTCCAGATGTTCTGAGACTACAATTCCCATCATCCCTGACCACTGGTCCTGTTAGCTAGGGATGATGAGAGTTGTAGTTCCAAAACATCTGGAGGGCCGAGTTTGCCTATGTCTGTTGTAAAGCATCATCATCATCATCATCATCATCATCTTTTTATATTTTTATATACACATAAAATCCCAGGGCACTATCTTTTAAAAGTTAAGCCAGGCTGCAATGCTACAACCATGTATTTAGGAATAAGATTTGTTGAATTTATTAAACATGCATAGGGTTGGGTATTTAAAAGCCACCAATCTTAATGGGAGACTCAAACATAAATATATCCCCTATTGAAAACAATAAAACTTCTAAGATCTACCTTGCAAAAGCACTGCCAGACTCATCAGATTAGGGTGGACTAGCCATAACCTAAGTAACTCTTAAACTGGTCTTCATTGTAGTGACTTGCAAACACAAGCCTTCTTCAAAACTTACACCTCCAAATTTTATTGGTTGCTCTTTTGTCACAAAACAGAGGTACAGTATTCAAGTTTCCAGCTGTATTAAAATGTGCAAACTGTAAATATTAGTCAGTATGAGAGCCGGTTTGCCCTTTCTGCATTTTCAAGGCAGGACCTGAAGGGCTGAATGAGAGTGAGAGAACCAAGTTATTGGTGCACTTAAGCAGAAAGGGCCACAGAGCTTTCGTTTTTGCAAATTTGGCCAAACATGACTGAAATGGAATAAAGCAGTTCCTGAGATGTGGTCACGACCATTCACGAAAGGCTGGGTTAAAGAAGTTGAAAACTGATAGTAGGAGGAGAAGCTATTCCAGGACCACATGTAGCCTTTTTTTGTTTTGTTTTTCAAGGGTCTGGCAGTTCTGTTATGCAAAAAGAAAAATCACATCCTGTACAAAAAACACACCCACACCTCGCAACCAATTTACCATGCTCTGAATAAATTATGCAAATGAGCAAAATCTAACTTTGATTAATTCAAATTGCAATACTTGTATTTCAAAGAGTTCAGAATCTTTTTGTGAGTGGGGAGGCGATACAGTGTAAGGAACAAATGGACATAACAGATGGGAGTGGTAGTGGTAAATTAAGCTACAGGGCAAAAGGCAGAAATTCAGAATAGAAGGACCTGTCAATTTATTTTAAAACTTTTCTCTACCACAAAGCCTAACAACTTGGACTTTCTAGAAGAAATCCGATTTAATTGTGGAACACAAGCCATCACCAGTTGCTTTCTCTTATTCCCTGAGTTTAAAAATGTCCAGCAGTAACACAAAATTATGGGAGAGGATACTTGAATTGATAATGCATAAATAAACATATTGCTCATGTACTGTGTACTGCAAACAAAACTTAATGTACCACTGGACAAGTTACGGTAGTTATATGTTGCTCTTGTATTTACATGAAAACCAATAAAGATTATTTGACCGGGGGGAGAGAATTATGGGTTTAGAATTATGGTTAATGGTTAATCCCCCTGCTGACTGACCCTTGAGACAAAAACATAAACCTGTTTGGAAATGTGCAAGGCCATTAAAAAGAGAGAGAAAAGTGTCCTTTGTCCAATTACTTACTGATTTACTGCTATTCACTAGATATTCAACTTGCACAAAATGGTATGGGTAAAAGATCGCTAAAATATTTAAGAAGAAATTCTTAGTGCTCAGGTTTCTATCTGTGTCTAATTTTAAGGTTGTCCCAAAACAACAACAGGTCCTGTTTACCCCAGAGCATCATCTGAAGGTGCATGAAGCGACTGCATCACCAAAGCTAAGCAGGTTTGGGTCCAGTCAGTGCCTGGGTGAGTGACTGCCTGGGAACCACATGCAAGCCACCCTGGGTTCCATGATGGAAGGAAGACGGAATATAAATGTATGGAAACAGATCAATAAATACACTTCTGCTTTAGGAAGGCAATATCTGAGATTTCAGTTTTTTGGTGTGTGTGTGTTTTTTTTACCCTGTTTTCCTGATGGGTTCAGTGTGGCTTGGATGCTCTGTAGTCTCATCAAAAGCCACCGTGAGTAGTTTTGTCAGCAGTGTGTTGATGGAGAGGAAGGACGTGGAAGGACATGTGGATCCAGAATTGGCCTCCACAGTCACTTACGGACTCACTGTTAAAACTGTGTTTATGGAAGACAATCTTACTCGGCTAAGAGTGATCGCCGAATAAGAAGAAGAAGAAGAAGAAGAAGAAGAAGAAGAAAGTTGATAGAGACAATCATGCCTTGCTCAGAAGCTGTAATATGCTAAATGAACCTTACACTGCTCAAACTTTTTAACTCGGTGACACCATGAAAAAACAAATCATCTTAGAGGAGTTCCTTCCTCCAAAACTGTTGCTCTGAAGGAACTCCAATTATGAGAATAAACGGGTTACCAAAAGATGGCAGGTTTGTTTCTAAGGTAACCATTTTGTCTCCAGACAAAAGCTAGCTTTGCCCTTGGGACAAACAATACAAATAACTTTGTTTACTCAGGGGTCTGATTCTTTGGGTTTCAGCAACAGCACAGAAATATACATGTTAATGGAAATGGCAGCCCCATGCCAAGTTCTCCTCCATCCTGCCTCATCTAGGGTTACTTGTGTAACCTCAATGCCCCACATTACTGGCTGCTGCTGGCAGGTATAGAGAAATAAAACAGGAACATCTGAGTAAATGTTACAAGGAGAGAGGAAAGAATTTGACAAGTGATGAACATGCTCCATCTACCAACAGGAGTCCATTGGGATTTTAAATGAGTACTGCCGCACTCATCTTGACCTTGGACCACATAGTCACTCCACTGTGTTTTAGAACATGTGGCTATTCTCTGTAGACCAATTTGACTATATATTTGGCCAACTTGCACTTGCTACACACTGAGTGACCGTTGTTGTAAGCAAATGCATGTCCTTGTGTAGGAGGCATGAATGAATGAATGGGATTTGTACCTCTGGCATGCCAAAAGGAAACAAAAAAGTATGTACTAGGTTGAAAACATTGCTACAGTTATTAGGATAAAACATACTAGCACACCAGATTATATCCTTTTAAATATGTTTGTGGGAGGGGGAGTTATTGTTTTGTTCTTGCTTTTATTATGTATTTTGTGTTTTTATTTAGTTGTGAACCACTCTTAGATCTTCGGATGAAGGGTGGTATACTGAATGAATGAATGAATGAATGAATGAATAACTGATTATCCAAACACAATGGGTTTTTGTTTTGTTTTGTTTTAGCAATTTAGCCTTGAATGGGTGTTTGGATCTTGCTGCCCCTAGAGCCTTCCACCCAAATGTTAATATCTCTTTGCCTCCCCACTCCTGAAATCTGTGATGTTCCTTTCTTGAAGAAGGGGGGGGGGGCTTTAGATGCTGGATCACAGCTTCATAACTTAAAGACTTGGCAGCTATGGGATGCTGTTTTGGTGGCCACAGCATAAATCATGTTGTGCCATTTTAGCTAAAGCAGATCCTTAAGGTCAGACACCTTCTATAATACAGTGTTTGCATTCATTTTACACACTTGGACCTGCAGATAGCAGCGGCAAGGACCAAAATCATGGTGAAAGAGAGGAGTTACTTGTAAGGTTATTTCATCTTGCTACCATCAAATATGCTTCCATGGGAAAGCAGGATCTCAGCAGGGCAAAGAAGCAGGAAGAAAGTGTGATGATTCACACTACAAGGGAACCAAGCTATAGGGTGCATGTGTCCTGTATGCAAGTCAAATACCCCAGAAGACAAAAAGGAACAGCTGGAGCAACTGCTTCACAGGCAGCAAACTGCTGTTGCTACTGTTCTCTTTGTGTTTGTTTGTATGTTACTACAGCAGTTTGCAAGTAGAATGGGGAACACTGTGACTGCTTAACTCAAACATCCAATTCACTAAGATTACCATTAATAAAAGCCGGAATCTGCTTGGCAACAAGGCCAATCCGCTTAATGCTTTCAGCTAGGTTTGTTTTTGTTTTTGTTTTGGTGATGAAATGCCTACCAATTTGAGGAAGAAAGGTTTAAGTGGGCTAGGCTGTTCAGATTCTCATCACAATAAGCTTCACGTGTTATTGTAAAATTGGTCATGAAAACATTCCCTGCTCTGCCCAGAATACTGGTGTTTTGGAATATCAATCTGTGTGAAATTTCATGAACATTGAGGAAAAATTGATCTGAGCAAGACGAATATTTTGCCATGCCTTGGAGAAATAGTTAAAGTTCCCAGTCGCTATGGTTTTGAGGCTGCTCAGTTTTCCAGCTGATGGTTATTTACATAAAAATGTGCATGCCAATTGCTTTCATGTCTACTTTGGCCCTGAAATGTACCCTAAAACGTACCAAGGATAAATAATTATTCACCAGTAAATAGCTTCTCAAAAACATATTCCCCATTTTCAAGTGGATCCATTAACAACATGTGAGAATAGCAGAAAACACAATGGTGTTGTAATGTGTTGTAATGGCTTCAGCTGCATGTCTCTTTAAACCATGGTGCCCTCCACATGTTGCTGGTCTACAACTCCCATCATTGGCTATGGTGGGGCTAATGGGAGATGTAGTTCAACAATATTTGGAGGGCACTATGTTGGTTAGCCCTGATTTAAACCATAGTTAAGCTTAAATATGGCTTAAAGGTGAAGAAGCAGGATGGTGGTGCACAGGAAGAAAAAAAGCAGCTGTCTCATTTTTCTCCTACTCTGCTGCTGCCATGCTACCAGGAGATGAGCCACAACTTAAGTGTTATGTCTGAACTTGGGCTCTTAGTTTGTCTCCCCAACACAAACCATGAGTGATAAACCAAACACAAGCCTTGGTTACAGTTCACGGTTTGTTTCAGGAGAGACAAATCATGAGCCTGGATTCAGGCAAAATGCTAAGCTAAAGCACAGCTCGGGTCCTTGATTGTGCAGCAGGAGTGAGGGAGAACAGAAGAGGCTGAAATTTTCTTTCCGTGCACCAGCACGTTGCATGGTCCACCTTTAAACCATAGTTAAGCTTAACTGTAGTTTAAAGTGGTGTGCAAACTGGGCGCATGAATGCATGGCCCAGGATATGGCTATTGATTCTTCTGCTCATGGTGATCTTAGGCAATCCAATGAAATGAGGACCGGTTTCAGTTAAAGCTTTCCCCAGTTTTCCAGAGTCAGCAGTGAATAAGCAAGAACTCCTGACTAGAAACAGTTCACTCTCTTGCTGGATCGGCGCCAAAGGGACTGCCAAATATAAACTGCAAAACAACCGAAGCAAAATGCCATTCATTTTTGAAGGCTGTGAGGACATCCCAGCTTTGTGTGATTTATAAACAGTGGATCAAGACTCTCAACCTGCCACATGTGGAAAATTTGATGTTATAGAATGGAATGTAAGTATAAACAGAGGGTGATAGAGACCTGGAGGGGGGGGAAATGCAGCCTTACTATTATGCATCTGTTCAATGGCACGACACTGTACATTTTATTTAGATTTATATAGCCTAAGTATCCTTCCATGCTAGCACACTAGGAGCTTTCACTCTAATTCAAAGCCTACAGTATCAGAATACAAATTCCATAACATAATCAAATAGAGTAAAATACTCCATCATAAATCACTGCTGAGGGGGGAAAATAGTAATGAATCATAAAACAACCTCAGTTAACATTATGTCCTTACATTCTCTCCCCCCCCCCACAAGAAGTTTAGAGAAAAAAGTGATAGCAAAATGAAAGGTGGGGAAAAAAGAACACTTTTCTGACCTCTTGTGGGTGATGAGCTTAAGCTCTGAGGCAGGAGAAAAAAGCACCAGCTCCATAAAATGCATAAGCAGCATGCAGTTGCAAAAGCCATTTGATAAATTACAGAAGCGTAACAAATGGTACTTAGCATCAATCTTTTATGGTCCCACCTACTCTTGGATGACTAATGCATCTCCTGCTGGATTCCCCCCCCCCCCCCGGTTATTGAAAAGCTTTAAGCAGCTTCAAGGAGAGCCATTTTTAAAACTCCCAGTGAAATATTTCCTTGCCTGAAATTTGGAACCTTTTCCTAGCATAAGTTATTTTATGTCATTTTCAGGGATTCCTAAAATATGTTACTGAAAGACAGCCATGCTCTGCACGGGCAAAGGAAGGAGGAGAGGGGAAGAGAGATGGAGCCAGCCTGCACGAGAGCCCACTGCACTGCAGGGGAGGGGCTGCAAAATGGAGCTAAATTATACAAGCTCTGCTCTAGGCCCTCTTTCTTTTACAGCAGCATAGGTCTATATGCAGGAGCGAGCTATTGTGGCTCTTCCAGGGGTTCTACTGATTGAGCATTCACCCTGGTTTGCTTGCACAAAACTTACACAGAGGCTAGATCATATCTGGTCTTTTTTGAGCTTTCCTTCTGATTTGTATGTGGGACAGCTATATGACTACGAGCATTTATCCTGCATGCATTCTGACTTCCCTGCGGGCTGTTTACATGTCTTCCTGTTAGTCGCTCATTCATTTCACACTTTTTAAAGGATTTCCAACCTGCAAAAAGTCCCATTTTTTACTTTTTTTAAGTGGATTTGTTCCACTAGGGTAACATAGTGTTTTGATCTTCTTTAAATACATGAACCTTAAGTCCTGGCATGCGACTGAATCACTCCTGCAAAATACTGACAGCCTAGAGGCACCCTTAATCATTGTCTTTTCCTTCTGAATCCCCGAGCATATTTTAAATGTAGATGAGCACAGCTGGCAATTGTACTAACTACTACCAAGTACATACTAAAATGCTGATATGCTTCTTCAGAATCAGTGGCTTTCTGTAGCACCCAAAATAGCAGCATGAAGCTGCTTTTTCTGACAGAAAGGTGGTTTATGAATTGCTTGTGGTAAAAAGCCCCCAATAATTCTGAAGCACCTTGTTAGTTTTTAAGGTGGAACATCATGAGACTCTTTGCTCTCCAAATGATAGGTACATGTACACATTACAAGAGATACATCAAGTTTCATTTGTGTGTGTGTGTGTCTGTGTGTGTGTATCCATCCAGTTGAACAAAGACTAGCCAAAAACTGCAGGCTTGTACTGAAATGTACTGGCAGCAAATAAAACAGCCTCTTCACCTCTGACAACATCAGGCTCTTCTAGCTCAGCTGAGTGCTCACTCTCTCTCTCTCAAATGAAGATAATGAAATCACATGCACAATACTAGGGTTCAGTGGGGCTGGCTTGCCCCTCTGACTGCGGGTGTCCAGGGCCGCAAGCCATCACCGGGCCATGCATGCTATGTCATCACACCCCTAGCATGTATTATGTCATCATACCCCCCAGCGTTTGTGTGCTGACATCATCGCACCCTCTGGCATGCTGACATAATTTGCACACATAGCTGTGCCACACTTTATGTCCCCTCATTTAAAATGTTGTGGGAGCCAGGGCATTCAGGGCCCCAGGGACTCAGCACCTATGCTACAGTTGTAACCTCTTCTGGGGAGGTTCTGTAGAGAAACATAATGAAAATCAGTAATGTTGGGTGCCAAGCCAAGGGCCCCCAAAACTGTTCAGATCCATAACAGCGAGGATCCATTTGGGGGCACCAAATTTTGGCCTCACTCAGGGTGCCATCTTACCAAAGACTTCCAAAGTCTGCCCCTACACACGTGCCCAGTTACTGATTAGTAGGTCATTGGGAATAGACTTCTGAAACACAGGCATTAGAAAACCATCTCTGTAGTAACAAATGTATTGTTGCATAGTCAAATAAATATATTTGCACATTTATATATATGTTTGTGTGTGTATGTGTGTGTTATTGCACTATATAAAATCTGCAGCAAATAAGTGATGGAGAGAATTGCAAATCCTGAGTCATTTTCAGGACTTAGTTGTCTCTCAAAAGCTACTTCTGAAAAGAGGCTTGCAGGACTATCTCTCGCAGAAACTCATACTGTCAAACCATTCAAGACCACACTGGTAAAAATGGGCCGAGTAGAGGTTAAAGTCATTCAACTGGTAATAAAGCAGCATAGTTTCCTAATATACATACAGAAATGCCTACAAGGAGAAAAAAAATGTGCAAAAATGTTTCTCTGTACACAGGAGAATTAATTAAGATGTAGCCTGCAACACTGAACTTCTTACAATTCAATTTTGTGCTTGTTTACTTGAAGCCCCACTGCATTCAGTGGAGCTTACATCTAGGTAAGGGTACATAGGATTGTACCCTTGCATCATAATCCTACGCATGGGTACTCAGAAGTATGAGTATGTCCCACTGTCTACAATGGGTAAGAACTCATTAGTAAGTGTGCTTAGGATTGCAGCCTTGGTATATTCATTGATTTTAGTGAGAAAAAGATTGATCAGCCTATGATATTTAGTGATGGTTGAAAGAGAGCTACCACTAATTTCTACCATGAATCCAAATTATGCACACAAAAAAGCACACATGAACATCTCTATAACACTTGAAGTATTCATTTGCATTTTCTTTACACTAGTACAGGAAACCTTACCTCTTAATTGTTTATTTGACAAACTGGAGAGAATCTAGTAATAAATATATTTTAAGCTATCAGTTTTGAAATCAGTAACTGGAATCCATTACATCAACCACAGGAAGTATTAGATATTCTTAGTTTAAAAGTCGACACTGTACTCAATATGTTGCCCAGCAACCAACTCTCCAGTAACGAAAGCAGAGACAGGCATTTAATCCTCAGGCATCATCTTGAAATCATGTGTTCCTGTAATGATTTCCATGCACATCTAGGCACTGCCACAACCACATGGGTATAGTGATTTCTAACAGATCTATGCCATGACACATGACAGCACACAAATGTGCATGACTTCTAATATTTTAGTATGAATATCTAAAGCAAAAACATTGAAATTAGCTCTGCAGCGTATCAGCGCTGTTATGTATTTAGTTCCTAGTGCCTCATAATGATGCCTTTTTATCTACTGGATACATAAACATTCTGATGTGATCTGGAATATTAAATCCCAAGTAATAGCAATAAACATCTGTTACTTACATTTTTGAATCATCCCATAGTGCACAATAGGGATTCAATGTGCCCTGAAACAAATAACAATCACCCATCAAAATTTGTTTTTTGCTGACAGAGATAACGAATGGTTATGACCAAATGTACAGAATTTTAAATGGAAAAAAAACATGCTCAACCCTGAATTTTTAAAAAGGAAGATTTGCTCTGCAAAGGCAATCATTTCACAATCCTTGTGAATCAAAGGATCCCATCACCCACCCATCATCACAGTGTAGGAATGTGGAAGGCCAGAATGCAGAAGAGAAGCAGCACATGTTCTTTTCTAGTTGAAGAACTCAAATGTCAAAGGCTGGTGATGTCAAACTATTAATTGTCCAATTATATATTGGGCAAACTAGCTACACCCAATCGTGTCCTGAGACCTGCAGATGCAATTTGCACATGCTGCAGCATTTATATTTTGCAACTGCTAATTGGTGCTTCCTCTTGTCTCCATAACAGCTCATATTGTACTAAAAACATTAATATTTGATTGCAAAACTTAGGTAGATTCTTAAAAATCCCACTCTCTGAAAGATGCTGCCTTTGTGGCACTAAAACAGTTCAAATTCATCACACACATTTATTTTATTGCCCATTTTATGCAAAAATATCTAAGTATTTGGCCCCCTTAGTAAAGGAGGGAATTTATCACACTGACTCTTCCAGGGTGTCTTATCTGCTGAACAATTGTAGTAAGGACGTTGTGGAGAATGTGACAAGATTTTTGAGCGACACTATAAAATTACATCACCATAGGTCCTAAGAGCCATTTTCATACCTCACAATGTCTGGACAGTTTTATCCTAAAGTATCTCCCACTATGTTTCGTTAACTATGTTGCGTTCTGATCCATGTATACGATGCACTTTTTCTATGCAAGGAGATTGATTGATTGCAAAACTCAGCTTTTTAAAATAATAATAACAAAAAGACTGATGGAAATAGGGGATATCTACTTGTTGGCATGAAATGAGCCTGGTTTGGCTGCTCTCATTATAAACACTAGCAGAAAAAGTACTTGGGAAGCTGTATGTAAACAACTCCATAAACAGCATTTCGTATTTGGCTGCAGACCAGGTCATTCTGACCTAAACTGCTGAAAAAGTGCAAAAAAGAAGCAGCTTTCCCTTAGATTTTGCTACTTCGTTTCTTTATTGATTTGGAAACTTTATTCCTGGTGTCTGGAAATTACTGAAAACCTCCTCTTTAAATGCCTGCCTCTGGATCAGCCATCTTATGTCCAAACAGCATAGATAGTGAAACAGATCATATACAGTCTTTTGTGGCAGTTCCACTCCGGCAAATTCAGGCAGGATATGTACCCTAGCAGGCTGCTGATTAGTTTGAGGTTTCAGCCGGAAATGTGTGGGGGGGGGAGGTCTGTGCTTCAGAGAGGGGCAACAAAGGACAGGGCAATAGTGGTAGTCTCCTGTCTGTGGAGTGTTCTCCTCAGTAAGGTCTGCCTAGCACTGACACTTATGTATTTTTTGGTACCAGGTGAAAACTATTATCTCAGGCAGTTTATAGAACATGATGACTTGGTTGCTATAGCTTATTCGCTGGTGACTTTCTAAATAGTTGAGAACATTTTTGTTTTCTTTTACTTTTGAAAGGCTTTTTTAATCCTACAATGGTCTATGACTGTTTAAAACTTCTGTTTTAAATTTGTCATAATTCATCTAGAGACTGCTACTATTAAGCAACTAACAAGTTAAATGAATAAATGAATGAATACATAAATAAATAGTTCCTCTTCTCCCTTCACTTTTCCAGGCTTTTTGTTTTAAATATCAGCCTCCTGATGCTATATTTGTATATGGTTTTGACAACCGAGCATAAGAAGTGTCCTGTAGAGCATGAAATATAGCTTTCTGATTGGACTAATGAAAGATAAATGGAAAATACCATAGCTCATTTCCAGAAAGGCCTCTGCATCCAAATTCCCTCCAGGATGGGCAAAAGAGTATTGCATGAATTGAAAAACAACAACACACAACTGCATCTTGCTCTGGGTAGCATGCATACTGCAATTAGTGCTGAAATGGGTCTGCTTATCTCCTAACAGATGGTTGGCATGATCAGTTTTGATTATGCAGATCACCTGTCTGGGAAAAGGTTCTGAATTCAAACCTGACATCTCTACCGTAGCATGCAAACAAGGATATTCCTGGTTCAAAGCCTACTTCTGTCATGAACTCTCCAGGCTGCACTAGGCAAACTACTGTTATCTCAGCCACAGCAACTTCTGTCTGACTTGAGAGGAAGTCAGGATGTCAAACTAAGCTGTTGCAGTAGTTCACACACATTATGTTCCGTTTCTGTCTTGATTTTAGCACAGAAATGGCTTTGGCAATTTGGTCACCGTGATGGATGACCTATGCTGGGAGAAGAACAGGGAAAGGGCAAGCTTGCTTTTGACTCTACCCATGATGGTATCCTTCCATATAGGCTGCCCAGATTAGGTGATGGGTACACTGCCTCATTGTGCTTCCATTCCTTTCTAGAAGTCTGTTTCCAGAAGGTGGTGCTGGTGAACCACGGTTTAGTATTATGCCTGACATACTACAGAGTTTCCATTCCTCACACTCCTATCGGCCTCTAAAGGGATAGGGATAGCAGAATAGTGACTAGAGTTGTTTCTAGATGTGGAAGATGAACGACTTGGTGCAGAAGTGTAATGTGGCTGATCAGTCCATGGCAGTCATCTTTTGATCAAGCCCATTGGTTTGGCAGACAGGTTATGACTAGTATCCTTTCATACTGGGATCCTGTCACTCAGGTATTATGTCTGTTAAACACAATTCTCACTGAAGTTGCAGTTTTTGAAAAACATCTTAAGTCTCCAACATTCATCTGATCATAGTGATTAAATTAAGCAATAAAGAAATTGTTTAACAAATCATACATTGAATAACATTGAGCTGTTATTCATGTAACATGAGAAGAGTAATTGAATAAAGAAAGTCGGGATTTTATTTCTTATTCAGTAATTTAATTAAATAATTAGCCCGTTTAATTGGTGGCATGAACATGAGTGCTTTGTGAGCTGTTAATACAGAGCATTCAATGTCTATGGATGAAACAAAATTATCTTCACCTTATTAAGTAGAGTACAAAGTTCAAAGACAAATTGTGCCGAATGAAGACATTTTAATTAGAAAAATTACTATCTATTCTTAAATTCAGGTAAATTATGGCAAAGGAGAAAAAAGAAAATCATTAAGATAGCAAGTGGGGTGGGGGCAAAGATACTGATTAATTAGCAACGGCATTTTCAAGTAACGTTTTTATCTTCCTCTCCTTTATGCAGCAATAACAACAAAATCCTATTACACAAAGACATAGCAAGATCTCAATCTCAGACATTTACATTACGGGTGGGGAACCTGCAGTCCTCCAGATCTTGTTGGACTCCCAACTTCCATCAGCCACAGTCAACGTGGCTACTAGTCAGGAATGGTGGAAGTTTAGTCCAAGAACACCTGTATAGCCATAGCTCACTTGAGCCCCCCTCCCCAATTTACACAGCCAGGTCCACTGAAGTGGACAATTTCAATCCAGTGATGGTATTTGTGAATCTGTGGAGGGCTTCTGAAAATTCCCTCAACTGAATTGGTGGCTGGATTCAACTAAATACTTCTGCTAGTGGGAGCCAGTGCAAGGCCTCCTGCTAGTGCAATGGAGCCTTCTCCCCATTTCCCCTGCAAATGGCTTCGGGGTATTGGAGAGATACCTAGAACTACATGCTGGGAAAGGGGAGGTTGCTCCATTAGGCAAGCATAAATGCATGCACTGAGGGAATGTTTGTTTTAGCAGAACCCTGAATTCCTCCCTTTGAGTTTTAAGATACCTAGTTTTGCCTCTGAAGTATGAGAAACTATCTTTTTTCGTTTCTGAATTTTGTACAAAGCACGGTACATTCTTTTCATAACTTCAATGCCCTTCAATTCATTTGCATCTTTCCCCACACTGTGCATCATCAAATGCTGCAAAAAAGAAGAAGAAAAGTAATCCTGATGTGGCATGTTTCCATCAAGATTTATTTTTGTAGACACATTGTTTCATCAATGCACATGTTATGCGTAGGAACCAAAGATACTGATGCTCTGAAAGCTATGGCAAACTGTGCATGTGCTCCATATCCAGAGATAGTTTTAGAAATTCACCCAGTTACACTAGAATTCAGGAGGAGTGTAATTGTCATGAACTGGCAGGACAACAGGGAGGGGGAAGAGGATCCTGGCAAAGGATGTAGCCGAGACTAGAACATACCAGGGCAAACTGGGAATGGGAAGGAGAGGTTGGTGTAGGAAGTACTCACAAGGTGATGGTGGATGACCAGGGGATGGGGGTCAGTGCCCAGTGTCTCCATGAACATTGCAGGCTCTGAAGCGAAGCGTAGGAAGCAGGGGGTGGGGTGCTCTGGGAGGCTGAGGCAGGCACAGTCCTACAGCCCAGCTCCCTAGCTGACCAGGTGGGGCTCACTATCTCTGGGAGGAGGGGTGTGATTCCTCAGCTGGAGTAGGCTTGGAACAGCTGAGGGTCTCGTGCTTCATCAAGCCCAGATGTTGCAATCAACATGCAAAGTACAAAAGGGCAGCGGAGGTGAGGTGCTGGGTCTGCTCAACTGCCCATGCTGATGGACCTCAGTTTGGATGCTCAAGGATCTCTGTGGGACTGCACTTTGTTTGTACTTTGGACATGTTGATTGATGCTGGACTGGGTACTTGACATACTAACTTGCTCCCAGGTAGGCCAGGGGTTCAGGACAGAAACACAGGGCAGAGTGAACCAAAGAAACAATAAAGGAATAGAATGGGGAAAATACTCTCAACGCAGTTCGTGATGTTGCTCTGTTGCTATTCCCCATTCTTACCTTTAGATATTATTCTGCTAGTGTTAGATGTTTTCCAAGTTAAGAACAGATTTTCATTTATTAACATTTCAGCAGAGGCGTGGTTTGTATGTTCGTAAATTCATGTTCATGAGTAAAGTGTTATGCAAAGGGCATGATTGCTGGTTTCACATCACATGTTGCCCCGGTAATTCATGGTGAAGAAAAAGTGTGTGTGTGTGTGTGTGTACATGTAAGTGACAGAAGAATGGGGCATCACAATTCCACGACCACATCTTAGATTGTAGTGTTGATCAACCTGTCTCATGTGATTACCAAACTTCATAAATTGAGGAAAGCGTAGAATGGTTTTGGGGGAAGCAGCAACTATGCTGCTAAGGTAACATATGAACAAGCTCACAGAGAGCAAACCAACAAATGTGGAATATTCAAAGAGTGTTGTAGTATCACTTGAGAAAAGACCCTAATAAAGTTCAACACATTGAGTCCCAGAGATGTCAGTGCTTCAAGACTCCATTAAAGATGGTATTTCTTACATAGATTCTGGCAGATATTAGGCAATGATTCCTGAATGAATTGACTTTGCCTATATGAAGTCTCTCACCCCTTTACTATTGAGTTCACTCAAGGGACTGAATCCGACCTGCTGTCTGAAGAAAATGGAGATTTTGGATTCAAACAGAGCCAAAAGAAAACGACACCTCTTCCAGGATGTTATTGACAAGACTATTGCTTTCCTGCCTTGTCAGCACTTCCTGGCCCTGTGTTAATATGGTAGTCATTAATATCCTGTTACAGAAAGGTAGACAAAGCCAAATGACAATCAATGCCCTGCATTTTCTGCTGCCAGAATCAAGCTAATAAACATTTTAAAGAACTGGCAAGAGGCAAACGCTATGTCAGTAGATTACTGAAAAGAACAATAAAATAAACAAGCTGAAAAAAGGTTTCTAAAAATGGCTTTCAAAGACGTTCGTTTAACCTTCCCATGGCCTTGATGCTATTGGCCATTTTTTAATTACTTATATGGAGTTTATCTGTTGATTCCTACACTGATACAGTTTAGTGACACTATTCTGATTCTTTCTTCTTATCTCAACATGGTGACCAAAGTCACTACAACCTTTTCCACATGCTGCCCCATTCCCCTTCGCTTACAGTTAACCCTTAGAGTCCAATCCACTAACTGGTTTTATGGCAAAGCTACAGATAGGGGAGAAACAAACAAATTTGCACTACCTAATTTACACTTTCCATAGCAGTATGAGAGCCAAAACATAGTTATCCTTCAAAATTTGCACTTCTCTGAATTTTACAGTGCAGCTCTCCAGCTTGGGAATGTGTACAAAAATGCATACAGTGATACCTCTGGTTAAGAACTGAATTCGTTCCGGAGGTCCGTTCTTAACCTGAAACTGTTCTTAACCTGAGGGTACCACTTTAGCTAATGGGGCCTCTCACTGCCACTGCTGTGCGATTTCTGTTTTCATCCTGAGGTAAAGTTCTTAAACCAAGGTACTACTTCCGGGTTAGTGTAGTCTGTAACCTGAAGCATTTGTAACCCAAGGTACCACTGTATACTGAATGTAGATTCACATATCCTTAGGCACAACCCAACCAGAGTTAAGCCCTTCTAAGTCTCATTGTTTTCAGTGGGACAGTTTAGCATGTGGTTAAATCTCTTCTATTGAATTCAATTAAATCTAAAAGTGCTTAATATCGGTTGGGTTGTGCATGTAACTTTTTAAATTAGCCATGGCTAATGAGCCCATATATGGGCCTTAGAAAGCCCATAATGGGCCTTAGAAAGCATTGCAAATAACAAGGCCAGTGGAAGTGATGGTATTCCAGCTGAACTATTTAAAATTTTAAAAGATGATGCTGTTAAGGTGCTACACTCAATATGCCAGCAAGTTTGGAAAACTCAGCAGTGGCCAGAAGATTGGAGAAGGTCAGTCTACATCCCAATCCCAAAGAAGGGCAGTGCTAAAGAATGCTCCAACTACCGCACAATTGCACTCATTTCACACGCTAGCAAGGTTATGCTTAAAATTCTTCAAGGAAGGCTCAAGCAGTATGTGGACCGAGAACTCCCAGAAGTGCAAGCTGGATTTAGAAGAGGCAGGGGAACCAGAGACCAAATTGCAAACATGCGCTGGATTATGGAGAAAGCTAGAGAGTTCCAGAAAGACATCTACTTCTGCTTCATTGACTATGCAAAAGCTTTTGACTGTGTCGATCACAGCAAACTATGGCAAGTTCTTAAAGAAATGGGAGTGCCTGATCACCTCATCTGTCTCCTGAGAAATCTCTATGTGGGACAAGAAGCTACAGTTAGAACTGGATATGGAACAACTGATTGGTTCAAAATTGGGAAAGGAGTACAACAAGGCTGTATTTTGTCTCCCTGCTTATTTAACTTATATGCAGAATTCATCATGCGAAAGGCTGGGCTGGATGAATCCCTAGCCGGAATTAAGATTGCTGGAAGAAATATCAACAACCTCAGATATGCAGATGACACAACCTTGATGGCAGAAAGTGAGGAGGAATTAAAAAACCTTTTATTGAGGGTGAAAGAGGAGAGCACAAAATATGGTCTGAAGCTCAACATCAAAAAAACGAAGATCATGGCCACTGGTCCCATCACCTCCTGGCAAATAGAAGGGGAGGAAATGGAGGCAGTGAGAGATTTTACTTTTTTGGGCTCCATGATCACTGCAGATGGTGACAGCAGCCACGAAATTAAGAGACGCCTCCTTCTTGGGAGGAAAGCAATGGCAAACCTAGATAGCATTTTAAAAAGTAGAGACATCACCTTGCCAACAAAGGTCCGTATAGTAAAAGCTATGGTTTTCCCAGTAGTGATGTATGGAAGTGAGAGCTGGACCATAAAGAAGGCTGATCGCCGAAGAATTGACGCTTTTGAATTATGGTGCTGGAGGAAACTCTTGAGAGTCCCATGGACTGCAAGAAGATCAAACCGATCCATTCTTAAGGAAAACAGCCCTGAGTGCTCACTGGAAGGGCAGATTGTGAAGCTGAGGCTCCAATACTTTGGCCACCTCATGAGAAGAGAAGACTCCCTGGAAAAGACCCTGATGTTGGGAAGGATTGAGGGCACAAGGAGAAGGGGACGACAGAGGATGAGATGGTTAGACAGTATTCTCAAAGCTACAAACATGAACCTGACCAAACTGCAGGTGGCAGTGGAAGACAGAAGTGCCTGGCGTGCTCTGGTCCATGGGGTCACGAAGAGTCGGACACGACTGAACGACTAAACAACAACAACAATGAGCCCATATGGATACAATTTAAACCAAAAAGAAAGATCCCTTCCTGTAGGTTTTCCCTGAATACTTTTTCAAAATATAAATTGAGGCTTTTTTGGACCTTTTTTTTTAGGTTCAACATATACCGTAGCTTCCTAGACTCTGTTCTTTGTACTACATATATTATGTTTCTAGAACTAGTATGTTTTTCAGGTATAAAAGCTGCTTCTGTATGTCATGAAATCTCAACATTTTAAGTAACTTGCATCTAGATGCGTGTCTGTCAATCATGCACAAATGCAATCATGCATTTGTGATTTGCTATGGGAAGAGAACACCAGAGTTGCAAAACTGAAATGCAATCATCACATGATTTTCTACAGATGGTTTGCAACTTAATTTCACATCCATGGTATTTAGATGTAAAGTGACCACAAATAAACTGATAAATGGATCATCATAATAACTCAAATGCTTATTTTCAACAACAAAGTCTTTATCCCTTAGTGAGGACTTCTGGTATCAGAAGACTTGGAGCTTTGTAAGTTTAACTGCAAAGCCACAATCTGGTGTGCTGCTTTTGAGCTGAGAAGCAATCTGTATTGAAGCAGTCCCTACTGTATAGCTAGAAAAACTCTAGCTATGCAGATTTTCCTTGAGTTCCCTCATGCCTCCAAGATGTGAGGTCAGAATGGTTCTCCAACAATGAACGTATCTTAGATGTTGAGCACCAACACAATCTAGGCTCAACCTGCAATGATACTCTAATTGATGGAGCGCTCCAGACTGACAAACCAGCCAACTATCTTTCTGAACTCTTGGTCTGAAAGCAATTCATAGCCTTCATGCTGGCATGCTTAAATGCCATCCCTTCAGCATTCCTGTAGGGAAGATACACAAACACTCACTCCCACACATGCAGTTGCCCCAGAGACTCTAGAGAGGTCAGGTAGGCGACCCATGTCCTCCTGCACTGCTCCTTTTACATGACTTGCATAAAACCTTTATTGAACATTTCTTATTAGAGCTGCCAGGATGATTAGATGTATTTTATGTCCTTCAACTCCTCTTCAAACCATGTATCCATCAGTCTGGCCTACCTACAGCAAATAAATCCCACCGGGATCTGATCCCAGCCACTCTGTAATTTCCCTTCTTGGAGTTTATTTTCTCTTTGTGTGTGTGCGTTTTTTTATCTACCTTATTTTATTTCATTCCAGATTTTGCTATTATACAGAGTTGGATAATGTGTTTTATGTGTTTCCTATTTTGATTCTTTGGTACTAGTCATTGAACACAACGATAAAGATTTTATTTGACGTGAGAGTCATTCAGCTAGTGGCCTGAAATATGTGGGATGCAGATTCCCACTGGCATTGCTAGATAGGTGGTAAAACATATTCTGTATTGCACAATATATTGAGTATACTACATTAGGCACTATAGTACAGTGAATAAGAAAATTGCTTTGAATGCTTTGACTTCACATGCTCATCTGCATTGGATCTATGTCTGTAGTTACTGATATAGTAAGGAGGCCTATCTGTAACTGAAATTTGTGAATGCTTCTAGCACTTTTTTGTGTTCAGAATTCTGTTAAGAAAGTCCTGCCAAAGATGTTTGTTTACCGCACTATACAAATGTGAGAAAGTGTAAAGTATTCAGCAAGGCTCTCAGATGTATACATTTCTGAACATGAAAAGAAATCTGTCTGCATATAGGAAAAGGGATTTTTGGACCTCTCAGCAAGCTTAGGCTCTACACTGGAAATCAAGTTGGAAGCTCCCTCGAGTTTTAAAAGCACAAAATAAATAATACATGGGGCCAGTTCAGGTCCTTATCAGGCAATGACCCAATTCCCATGGAAAAGGAGGAGAGTGGACCTCTTCTCTTTTGCATCTAATGCAGGGCCGTCTTTATCACATGCAGGGCTGCCACCAGGGTGCAAAGATCCGCCCCCAAACTTAAAATTGTTGAGCTTATTTTGGGAGGGTGGAAGCCAAAGTTGTTGACCATTTTAAAACAACGACAGAGTGGAAGAAACTGCTTTTCTTTCCTGACTCGTCGGGAAAATTTGACACTATGGAGTAGCAGAGCGGCAGAAGAGGGGTGCAGGGAATTTCGCTCCATTGATTTTCACTGCCGCCAATCAAGAGAGACCAGTATACAGTAGGTATTCATTTGGTGCCCCCCAGAATTCAGCGCCCGGGTGCCCCGCACCCCTTACACCCCTGGGTAAACACAGCCCTGATCACATGTGACATGAGCATTCCATATGGAGCCGTGCATGCATGGGGGCCCAGTCTTCTCCCTCAAAACTTAAAAAGTTTGTGGGGAAAGTACTAAGTTTACCTGAGTATAGTCTTGTGGGTGGAGTGTGTGCATAACATGTTACATTATGTGAGTTGTGGAAAGGGGCATGCACCAACCCTGGGAATTTGTCTTCCCAATTTCAGTGATTCCATGCATGAGGGTAGGTACTGTGTGGCTCCATCAACCAAACTAGTGCAGCCAATAGAGATCATGAGAGTTGTAGCCCAATACCATCTGTAGGGTGGCCATGAGAATACCAACCCTGCCATACACCAGTTGAAAAAGCTATGAGAAAGGTAATCATCTTCCTACCTCAAAATCACATGATACTTTGATGATGTCTAACCAGCCAGTATCAACCAGCCTTTGATGATGTCTAACCAGCCAGTATCACATTATACAGTTGAAGCCAAGGATTCACCCAAATCCTTACAAAGTCAAATATATACATTGAAATGTTAGTATGGTTTAGCAGTAGAACCATACTGAGCACTTGAACCTAGGGAAATCAAGTGCTCAAACAAGGCAGTTTCTATTTACTTGTGATTGAATTAAACTCTGCTGCTTTAGAAGGTAAAGGTAAAGGACCCCTGACAGTTAAGTCCAGTCATGAACGACTCTGGGTTTGCGATGCTCGTTCGCTTTACTGGCTGAGGGAGACGGCGTTTGTCCGCAGACAGATTTTCCAGGTCATGCGGCCAGCATGACTAAGCCGCTTCTGGTGAAACCAGAGCAGTGCACGGAAATGCCGTTTACCTTCCCACCGGAGCAGTACCTATTTATCTACTTGCACTTTGACGTGCTTTCAAACTGCTAGGTTGGCAGGAGCTGGGACTCAGCAACAGGATCTCACCCTGTCACGGGGAATAGAACCGCCAACCTTCCGATCGGCAAGCCCAAGGCTCAGTGGTTTACACCACAGCACCACCCGCGTACCCTTTAGAGACACACAATTAACTCGGGGAATTGTGAGATCTGTGCAATGGATCTGGTTTTAATATAGGGGTGGCTGCTCCATTATATCAAGGATGCGGCTATTCTCTGACCCTCCAGATATTGTTGGACTCCTACCTTTCACCAGCCCAAGGCAGCATAGACAATGGTTAAGGATGGTGGGAGTTATAGCCCACCAACATCTGGGAGACAAAAGGTTAACAACACCTTATGGGACTGCAATAAGGTAAAGCATTGATTTCAGTATGAATTAAAGTTGTAATATAAAAGCAGCAACTCCAACAAAAGGAAAAAAATAGATAAACCTAATGGGTTAATGAAGAATTTGACAAAACAGTTATTTCAATACATTCTTTGTTTTTTATAAAAGAGTATAAATAATGAGTTGTATAATAATAATGAACATTCACTACATCAATACTTACATTAGCCAAATGAGCTAACTCTATCTCTAGAAAGGAATCGGATGTTTTGGGCTCAGGCCTTATGGTGACCACAATGATTTTGGAATTTACAACTGTATAATTTCTGAAAAAGAACAGTTAAAAAACACAACATTTATTAAAACCTTAATATGATGTAATCAAGCAAAGAGAGAATATGACCAGATGAAAATTTAAATTAATATCCCTAGATGCCATTTATTGTAAATACAATTCCCCCTGTTCTTAGACCTGGTGAAGAATTAAAGAAAGCCCTCGTGCTGATCCAAGAGCCATTCCTTAAGTATGATTCATTGATTAAAGAGACAGATTGACAACACAAACCTTCAGGCAGGTCTTTAAATGGCTGTAAATTCATTTATCTCAAGGTGAACTCAGTAGGCTTGTTTTACACAAAACAAAACATATTTCTTGCAAAGTTCTGGCCTGGCTGTTTTGCTGACTGCTAACTGAAAAAGTTAAGATGGATGACAGCAATGAGTTTCCTCAGAATCAATTTTTCTGATCTATAACCAGAGAGACTTAAAACCCATTTCATTCCATATATGAATGAACAACGAGATCGTTCGAAAGATACCCAAGGGTTTCAATTCACACATCACTTACGCTGGTGAGGCCCCATTGTTTTCCTCTGGGATTCTCATTTATGAGGCCAGGAGGACTTGACCTCATGCCCACCAAAATCATGTGGAGAGTTTATATCAGTTTCTCGGTCCTCAGATTGGTCCCCCAGGTGACAATCATCGAACTACTTCCACCAAAACAGCCTCATTTGTTTTAAAGGTATTCTTGCGTAAAATGTATTTTGACGACAGCTGCCTTAATAAAGCTGTCCTGTTTTAAAGAAGCATTGCCTCACGTTTTGGCCCTTTGTCATTTTCTTTCCAGTTGATTCTGTTTTGAGGCAGAAGCTACTCAGGGTCACCACTTCAGATTTCAGTGTTGAAGGGTGGGGGCATCAAGTATTGTCAGAGTGGGATGCAAGCTTACAAAAAAACCCCCAAAAAACCCATCACCAAAGAAAAATGTAATGTAATGGGTTCAATCCAGATCTGCTCTTCCACGAACAAAAGGGTTCAGATCCAGTGGGGGGGGGGGTGTGGTAAGAGGGGGAACTGGCAAAGAATGCTTCCTTTTCCTCCTGTCTGTAGGAAATTACATTTAGTAGAGTTCCACTTCAGGGGACGCTAATTATTTTGATACCGATGGTATGGGAATTTTTCTTATCTGGATTTTGGTGTTCTAAACCACCCAACCATTATGTTAGCAATTTGCCATTGTTTCATTACTTATATATGAATGTGGTGCAAAGAACTGTTTTACAGCTTTCGGCCCTCTCCCGTTTGTTTCCTCCCCTCCCCTTACACTGCCAGCGCATACCTGCAAATTGAGAAACACTGGGGGGTGGGGGAAGCATTTTTATGTGGCTGCACATATACAGTTGCACAGTCCCTTTGTGGAGTGTTTGCCTAATGCACAGAAGCTCATACATAGATGCCAGGATTGCTTGTCTCATTTATTTATTTATTTTGCAGAGTTTCATCAATGTAAAAGTGAGTAAATGTAAGAAGAGGGAGAGAAATTGCAGACAAACAGAACTGTTCATGGTTCAATTCTAGAAGCAATGTTAGAAACTCTCGGAAGTACTCTTACTATGTTACCCATGTGAAGGTTCAGTGAGGGGAAAAGGGGATTTTTGGCTTATGCCTTTGGCCCTGAGCCCCAGATGACATGTGGCTTGCCCTGGTGTCTGTGCCTTGCAATGGTCATTTAAGACAGGGCGAGCCTACTCAGCTACACTTACCTACTCCTAACTAAAGTACTCTGCTTTCTGTGCTGGTTATTTCAAAAATTAGCACAGCATTTCCTACAAAACTTATTACAATGCAGTGCATATCATGATACACTGCATGTCTGAAAGCAGTACATACATCAAGTATCAGTTCCTGCAGGATGACGGAGTGCAGTTATCCCCTTCATCTCCTGCTTATATTTTCATGCAAAGTCCAAAATTCCTTTATTCGTGGCTGTATAAGTTTGTATAGTAGCACTGAAACATTCACCTGTCCTATATTTTACTAAACCTTTAAAAGGAGACAGGAATGTGCAGCTCCTACTTAAACCATCAGTTGGACCGATGATGTTTCCTACTTTGGCAACATTCACAGATTAATTACCCCCACTCCCCCCAAAATATCCATCTGACAAATATTTAGCAAATCCCTTCACCAGCTGGAAAATTTTCTGTTATGTCTGAGATGTATAAAAGATGCAGGAGAAATTGGGGTTTAAGATGCAAAGCTAAACAGAAGGCGGAAAAAAAAACCATTTTGAAGAAAGTGGTAAAATAATATTACAAAAATGAATATTAATAACAATAACAAACACAGCAACTCAGTCCAGAGACTCATTGTGGGGGCAGGTGCTCTTTGGAGCTTCTTCCCCCTCAAGATCTTCTCCATTCATTTGAGTCAAAGAGGGACAGCATATGCCATGTTATGTTAATGGAATGAATGACATGCTGCAGCGTTTGGTTTATGCTTTTCTCTTTTAAAAGCCCTTATATTTCCAGTTGACATTTCTGCTCCCGTGCAAAGAAGCACTCCTACTGCATGTACTTATTGCAGACAATCAACTGCTGAGAAACGCAAGACAAAATCTACTAAGCACAGGAATATATTTTCATATTCTCTCTCTGCAGAATCACTGGGAATAAATATCGTGGTTATCCGACTCTGAACGAGTTTCCTCTCTTTTCAACAACACTGTAAATTAGTGTTCTATACTCCCTTGAGAAAGTCAAACATCTGTAGTAAAGACATTTTTAATGGTAAAAGGCATATTGTCAATGCCATATGCAGAGGCAGTTGTGAAACAACCATTCGTATTATGAAGTGCTGCACCTAAATCTCTGTGTGCTGGAAGTGACTTGGAAAGTGACTCAAAAGCATGCAATAAATAGCAGAGTGCAAAAGCAGATTGAATTACAATACATACATATCCCCCCTTATATATATCACGCTGGGCATAAAATGGTTCGATTAGCTTTTCAAGCATTCCATCAGTTTTGTTCCATTTCAATCAATGGAGCTGCTTATGTGCCATGTCAAACCTCATGACTGAGTACAGTTATCTAACTGAGCCCACTTTAAATCTCACATTATTATGAATCTGGCCCCTTCATCATTGTACTTAATGTATGAAACGCAGTCGTGCTGAGTCTCAAGACTGTTTTTAAATAAAGACCGGCGTTTCAGTTATTCTGGAATAGTTTATGTTTAATGAGCCTCCACTTATTGTTTATTAGTTTGTGAAACGCCTGAAGACACTTCTGGCATGAAACTTATGTTAAACAGGAAGAAAGCCTATACTGATTGCGAAAACGGAACCTGTGAGATCAGTGATGCAGTGATAGGTACAAATTATGCCATGCTTCAGTATTACCAAAATTTCTCTAAATTTGTCTTGTTGAAGAGAAATGCACAGAGGTGTGAGGAAGGGCCTCCCAACTGTCCAGACAGAAAAGTGTTTGGTAATATCTAATTCCACAGTTCTGCATGTAAGGAAACTATCAATTAAAGTCAGGGAAGTCTTTTTTCCACAGGAAAGGAGATGGAGGGCAGAGGTTATGTCTCAGTGAGGGCTAAATAAAGGCAGCATATCACATTGATTTCAAGCTTCAAATCCAGGACAGCCTCTAATCGAATTTCTAAATAGAAATGTGCTTCTGAAAGCAGTCATGATGGTGAAGGACTTATCTATATTCAAAACATGTGTATGCTGCTTTATTTTAGAATTACGGGCAGTTTACAAAAATGAACAAAACACTAAACAATAGCAGTACAAAGTTCAAAAAGAAAGATCAGATAAAAGTGCAATTAAAAGTTGCAGAGTTTATGCATTTTTTTGTCAGCATTGGGGGGGAAGTCCAAACCACTTATTGCTCCTTTTTCCATTTATGGGCCAAGTAGGTAATTTTGCTCAGTACCCAAGGCTTGCCTTCCTCCTCCTCACCTGCTGCTGCTGCCTTCTCCTGCATTGCCACAGAAGCTCCCTTGTCTCCATCTCAGCTCGCTCCACTTCCTTTAGATCAGAGGTGGGGAACCTCCAGCCAGGGAGCCAATTGTGAGTTCCCTGGGAATCCAAGGTGGCCCACGATACCATTTTTCCTAAACCATGTCCATCTGTCAACCAGCCGATTGTGCACCATTTGTGCAGCATTCAAGGGACTTTCCCCCAAGGTAGTGTTTCCAAAAGGTATCTTTTCCCCCTCCTTTTTGATCAGAATGGGAGGAAGATCTGTCCTTCAAAGGACAGCTTTCCCCTCCTCCCCTCCCAATTGGGACTTCAAAGCATAGTATCAGTTGATTGACAAGTGGGAAGCCCCACCCACCTGTCAAATTTGGCCCACCAACAGGTGAGGAGATAAGGATCTGATCCACTGGTCAGAAAAGATTCCCCATCTCTGCTTTAGATGGTCCAGTGTCTTCTGCATCTCCATGTTTCTTTTACCCCTTCCTTAGAATTTCTCTAACTCTCAAACTAGGGCTGATCCCAGAGAGGAGTGGAGAAGCAGGCAGTACAGAGTTCAGCTGGTGAGATGGGAGGGCTGGAAAATAGTCTGATCTAGGCCCCAGGCCAAGTTGTCCACCCCTACTCTACTGAGGGGGAAAGTCTTGTACTGCATAAAAACCCATGGCAATTGCCGTCAGTTTTCAACTCAATACATCCCAGATGCATATTTTTGAAGTAATATAAATCATGCTGTCTCCTAGTCACAACACATACCTTAAGGTGGGTAAAATCAGTTCTAAATTTTTGTATAGTACTGCTCCAAGCACAAATACGGTGGATTCATCTAGATCTAAAATGAAAGTGGGGAAGAGAGGGAAAACAATGTGTATGTTAAATTTCTTGCCTTTCCAACATAGTCAGCATATGGGTACGTGAAAGGGTATTTATCATTGTGGAAGAAGTTCTATCTTTAAAGAAATCATCATCGCAATGTGAAATATATTTCCAGGTATGCTGTCATAAAAATGTAATATGATATATTAGGGTGCGGGGAGGGAAAGGTCTCTACAATTGGAACATCTCACAAGATTTAAAGCACTCAGAAGGCTGGCTGTTTTGTGAGATTCATCATTGGCCGCTAAACCGTACCAGCATTTCATGATATATTCTGCCCTGATTATGAAAGATCCATTGGAGTTATTTTTAGAGGACTTCCCCCACCCCCTAACACTGAAGAGGACAGACTTCCACAGCAGCAATTGGGCTATTGTATTCTAATTCTGAAATATCAAACCAATGCATATTGCCTTAGGAAAGTCACTGTAGGAGCCAGTCTCTACACTAACACCCACCCCCGAATGGAAGGCGTTTCACACATTATGCAACAAGAAACCTGGTTTTGGCACAAAGGGTGCACTCAACAGGAAGCCACAGTGAATCTCAGTTGCCTGTCAAGTATACCTGCATGATGCCAATATTTATTTGTATTCATACGACACATTTTTAGATGCATGCACTATACTCCTAGCAATGTAAGGTAAGTATGTGTGTGGGAAAGGGATAACCATGGGTCTCATAAGAGCCCTCTCCTCACCTCCTGTCCTCCCAGCTGTCCCTCATTTATGTAATGTATGTACAGTGTACCTTGGTTCTCGAATGGCTTGGCTCCCGAACAAATTGGCTCCCAAACACTGCAAACCCAGAAGTAAGTGTTCTGGTTTGCAAACTTTTTTCAGAAGCTGAACATCCAACGTGGTTTCCGCTTGAGTGCAGGAAGCTCCTGCAGCCAATTGGAAGCTGTGCCTTGGTTTTCGAACACTTTCGGGAGTTGAATGGACTTCTGAAATGGATTACCGTATTTTTTGCCCTATAAGGAGCACTGGCCCATAGGGTGCACCTCGGTTTTTTGGGGGGAAATGAATAAAAAAAATTATTCCCCCCCCAGCCGCGGGGCTTCCCCCAACCCCAGCCCCCAGAACAGGCTGCTACCCGCAAGCCTTGCGAGCCCGGCGGGAACTCCCGCCGGCTGCGCAAGGCTTGCGGATGTCTTCCTGAAGACTGGAGAGCAAGAGGGGTCGGTGCCTCCGGAGGGCGCCCCGTGCTTCGGGCTGCAGGTTGCTGCCCGCAAGCCTTGCGAGCCCGCGGGAACTCCCGCCGGCTGCGCAAGGCTTGCGGATGTCTTCCTGAAGACTGGAGAGCAAGAGGGGTCGGTGCGCACCGACGCCTCTCGCTCTCCAGGCTTCAGCGAAAGCCTGTATTCACCCCATAGGACGCACACACATTTCCCCTTCATTTTTGGAGGGGAAAAAGTGCGTCCTATAGGGCGAAAAATATGGTAACTTTGAGAATCAAGGTACCACTGTATGCAGAAGAGAATAATGATCCCTGTGTACTTTAAAATGGGAGGTTATTACAAAGCTTCTGTAAAGTGATAGGCCCAACCTCTGTCTTCTCCTAAGAAAATATAAGGCCAGGTGCTCTTTTAGTTTTTACCTGTTGACATAGGGGTGAAGATGTTTTTTGGAATGACAACCCTATCTTCTGAGTTTCGTGCCCAGTCGACCATTCCTTTCCTTCCTTTCATGGGGAAATTGATGTCTGTGAGGACAGATGCCGCAGGAAGCTTCTGAATGCTGGCCACTATTAAGAAAAAGAATAAAAGAAGGGGGGGGGGGGGAATCAAAAGAACACTTGCTTTAACCTTCACGGCAGGAGCACTGAGAAAAGATCACACTGGTAAATTTTGACTATGAGGAAAAAGGGGTTAATAAAAAGTTTTAGAGGGTTATATTTCAAATACTGATTAAAAATAATGTGTGCAGTGTACATGCTTACTCTGAATTGAGCACCATCAAATGCAGTGGGACGGACTCACAGGTAAGTGTGCATAGCATTGCAGCCTTATAAGGATATGAACCATGAAGAAGACAAGCTTATACGTGACTAATAGTCGGTGGATGGATGTTGCGGCCTTGATTCTCTCGCTTGTCAGCCAGGTTCAATATCTTAGCAGGGATTATTCTTTCTGTTGGCTCCTGCCCTGAAACTCACATGGAAGGACATAGCGGAGCTCTGTCTTCAGAGCATATTCTGAACTGATTAAAAATGACAGAACTAGGGAGAGGATGTTGCGAATTGCTTGGGGAGATATAACTTCTGGAACCAGGCTAATGAAGCAATAACAATGCCGATATCCCTTGCACAGGCCTAATAAGATTTGAAAACAAGCCCCATTAAGTAGATTGACATATTAGCAGTCTGTAGTCTTTTTCTGCACAAAGCAAAAAAACCAGCAACCAGCAGCTCACAAGCCATTTCCCATTACTCCTCACTGTGAAATGTAATTATTACTGTTTTATTACTCTCTCGCACAGTGAATTTGATGAGCGAAGTTCCATGGAAACTTTTTTTTTTTAATTTACCTTCACAACGACCCTTTGAGGCAGGTAACTGATATGTCCAATTTACAAATGGGGAAGAGAGAAACTGACGGATTGTTAATTGCCCAAAATTATTATTTATTCTTATTTATACAGCACCAGCATGGAGTTATGCAGAGTACATTCATGGCACAGTGGGAGATAACGTCGAGGTTTCCCCTCCCCAACTCCACTGGCTCACTGATAATAGTTGTAGGATTTATCATTATCATTATTATTTTGCTGAATAGAGAGGCCCACTAGGTGCCTATTTTGATCTCTTTTCAGTGCCAGGCACATCATGTTTTGTTTGTCCAGGCTTTGTAAAACTGATATTAATGTGGTTTCATTATCTAGTATTTTAAACCTGCTTTTGGCAGTGCAGTGGTACCTCAGGTTAAGTACTTAATTCGTTCCGGAGGTCCATTCTTAACCTGAAACTGTACTTAACCTGAAGCACCACTTTAGCTAATGGGGCCTCCCGCTGCCACCACGCCACCAGAGCACAATTTCTGTTCTCATCCTGAGGCAAAGTTCTTAACCCGAGGTACTATTTCTGGGTTAGCAGAGTCTGTAACCTGAAGTGTCTGTAACCTGTGGTAGCACTGTACTATATAGTTTTTGCAACTGCTTAATGCTGTTGTCATATTTGGTGGGGATGGCGGTGGCTTTTGTTGTTTTTCTCTTACTAACTTTACATCAGGCAGAGGGGCTGGGTGATTCGGCTTGGGTGGAGCAGGGTTCAATTGGCCGAGACCAACAAAGTGTTTTGTCTGTACTTCCTTCTTCTGCCCCAGCAAGGCTGTGGGCGCGATGGAAGCCCCGCTACTCCACAAAGCACTCCAAGGCAGGGGGATAAGAGTAAAAAAAATTTTTAAAACTAAAATAACATTTTAAAATAACAATTTTACTTATTTTTAATTTTATTTACATTGCAATTTTATGCCTGCTTATATGCTGGTGTAAATCCCAAACGGCCTCTACAGCGGATGGAAGTTGCTTAAAGTTAATCAAAAGATGAACTTTAAATTAATTTTAAGCAGAATTTCCAACCAGCATATCAAGGCAACAGCAGTGCAGGTGCTTTCCTGGGCCACACCATCCAGAATGCCTTGCTCTGAGTCCCAGAGTGATGCAGACAGGAGAAGAGGCAGAGCTACCACCTAGCTCAGGTGGGCTAATATCTTGCACCAGCCCCACTAATATTGATTTCCTTTACCTCTGCCTCCTCTGTGAAACTCTGACTGCTGCCCCAAGCCCGTCGCACTGCCCAAAAGCTAGAAAGAGCACCACTGTGTCACCAGTTTTCTTTCTATCGGCCAATAGCAGGAATTGGAAGCAGAACTGCACCTCAGTAAAACAAAACAAAACCCGAAAAAATGAAGCAAAAAGCCCCAAGGCCTCTCTGACAGCTCAGTCATATAATAATAATTTAATAATTTATTATTTATACCCCGCCCTTCTGGCTGGGTTCCCCAGTTAGTCACTTGCACCCATCCTTGGCTTCAATGATTTAAGCCTCCTACAAGCACTTTTCCCATATATTCCTTGCAAACTCAAATGCCTCTTCATGTGGAAAGGCTAAGACCCCTTCACATCCCCCCCCCAGTCAAAAGCAGTGAAAAAGCAGGATTCTCAACTCACATGGCATTCAAATTATCTGTTCATCCGTACAACCCTTAACCTCTCTCGACACACACAAACAGAACTGACACCAGCACCCACAGTCCTAAGAACCTTCACTCGCCCAACCCAGAAATCGTCTTACTCCATCGGTATCCAATCTCTCAGTAGAGACAGCTTTCTTTATTACAAAATTAATTCTGTTTGGTGAGCAAGCAGCTGTGCAGTTGCATCAGTTCAGCTCTTGATATGGTTTGCTAAGAGAGCGAAGGTGTGCATTTAACATGTATCATCATTAGATATAAGTGAAAGTAGAATGCACCCTTTAATCCTCCCCCCCCCCAAAAAAAAACCTAGCCAGGCTGAAAAGGCATAATTCAACAGGGCAGATGGAAGGGTGGGGAAAGAGCCTGTTGCCACACAGAGATAGGAGGGTGGTCAAGGTCTATGAGGGCACCAGTAAAAGTGTTTTAACTGCATTATTTCATTTTCAAGATGCTTTCCCCTCATATCTCTGCAGCCAGGTGACCCAAACCAGGTTCCCAAGACTGAATGCAACAACAAACAAGTTAGTGTAAGGTGTAAGGCGATATTTATGAAACAACTTCAATACATTCAATACAATGTAAATACATTCTTTATATTCCGGGTTTGCTGATCCCCAACAAGCCGTGGTTAGTAAACCTGGTCAGGTATGGATGTACAAATGAAACAGAGTTGAGCTAAACAAACTTTAGTTTAGCATTCCACCGGAACCAGGAAACTGTATTGAATGGGGAACTTTATGTAGTAACTATATTTAGGATGTACTAAAGTCCTGAACACAACTTACCAGTGAGTAAGTTCTATTGAACACCGGGGTCTTTCTTCTGAGAAAACATGCATAGGATTGTGCTGTTAAATTTGCAAAACCCAGCATGCCATTACAGTAAAATCAAACATGTAAACACATACTGGCACACCATAGTTCCAAATGTGAATATGGAATATTAGTTTTTAATGAGAGTGCTCATCCACTTATCTGTTATCATTGCGACAAGAGTGGAAAATAGCACAATTAATAGCAGGCCCGAGCTGAAAAGGGTAAGCTGAAATTTTGTTTGCTCACCCCCCCATTTTAAAAAAATATATAATGCCTTTGTTATATAGAAATCACTGTTATTGTGGCTTTAACAATCTGAGCATGATACCATGGCAACATTGCCTATTTCAAGTAAGATTCAGACTACTTCTAAGCCTCTGACAGTCCTATGTACCATTATTCACATTCATACAGATGATAAACAATCTGTTCAGAGCCCCATTGCTAATGCGAGCCAGAGCGATAATTGTTTTTTTGCACACCACTTTTTCTAATCATTTTACAAGAAGGCTAATAGAGTTCATGCCATTTGTACACAGGCAATGATGTGCATAACCAATTTACTACAAGTGCCCCAGAGAGGGGCAAAAGAGAGACAACAGGGACACCTTTAAAAGCAGTCACAACAGAAAAATTATGGTACGGAACCTCTCATAAGCCGATTTCATTTTAAAGGAAATTGGGATTCAAATTAAGGCATCAGTTCTACAAATCTTGTTCTACACTGCTTGACAACTGGCTCTCAGTCTGAAATTAACCCGGTTATGTATTATAGCATCACTTTAGAAAGGCTACATTTAAGGATCTTTCAAGCTTTTATTGTCTCTCTGTGTGAGAGAATACCCTGGAAAGTCAAATTCCAATAGGTAGCACTTTATCACATCAACCCCAGCCTCTTCTGCATTTCAGAAAACAATTGCATGCTTCCTGGGGGGGGGGGGATTCAGTACAGCCAGGCTCCCACTGACTGAATGGTACCCAGACATCAGTGTCCAGGGCTCAGACTTTACCTTTTAAAGGACTGGCATCATCTAAGCAGACTGATCCATCAGAACCAGTTGGATTCAGGGTTTTACTCTATTACCTGATCAGGGCAGTGGAGGCACATAGCTTTTAAGACCAAACAGTAGCACCAGCAGAAAACCAGAGATAATTTACTCCATAAGAACTGGGGAGCAGTGGTTGGAAGCAGCTTATGGCATGTATTAAAGGGATGAACTAGACATTTATTGATTTTATAACATATTCCTGCATTGGCAACACAGTGTATGTTTAAAAGGAGAAACTGGACAAGATTCATATTTCACACGGGGTAAGATGAGCACAAGTTTTCCCTAGCTCCTAAATAAAGATTTAACTAGTTTTCATTATTTATGCTACAACAGAAGTAACAGGTTTGTTTTGCATATACAAAACAGACAAATCACTTTGCATTAAGGGTTCACAATAAGCAGTTATGCAAGAATGCCTATATAAATGAGAGACATAAAACAGCTAAATATGGTATATTTAATTAAAATGTTAGTTATTTCAGATCTGCTGCATATTCTTGTATCAAATTAGGGGATTTAGACTATCCGTTAGTGTGTAGGCTAAAACAAAAATTGGGTGTGATTATATTATCCAGATTTGGTATTTTGTTACCTAACTCCACAAGGAACAACGGAAAATGTTGGGGAAGATTATCATACCTGGAATATAGTTCAATTCAACCAAATAAATAAATAAATAAATAAATAAGTGAGTGAGTGAGTGTCCTATGAATCATACCTTCAGGGAACAACAGTCTTAAATGTTTCTTTTTATCTATTAAATTAAAAATAATAAAGTGCCTTGCAGCACTTTAAAGACTAATTTATTATGGCATAAGATTTTGTGGATGAGGTGTATTCCTCAGTTGGCAAGTATGTGTGTTTGCATTACACATGCATGCACACACACACACACACACACACACACACGGTGGGTGGATTGTAAATAAATGTAACAAGATGCAAAAAACCACAGCTTTAATTGAAGTTAAGTTTAACTGGATTTTAAAATGTATGCAATACCGGCCAACTGAGAATAAGACTCCAATCATCTGATAAAGTGGGCTCTAACCTATAACAGCTTTGGTCATAATAAATCAGGGCTGGTCCAAGACATTTGTTGCAAACCTTTCTTTGCAGGGCAGGGACACACAATATTTGAGTTCAGATGCTTCCTTTGTTTGCAATACCTCTCTCTTCTCCCCTCCCTGAGCAACTGGGCTCTGCAATACATTTTCATGGACTGGAGGAAAAGAGTACAGAGGGCAAAATTAAATCTGCCACATAACTCCTAAGACAGAGTTGCATTTGTGAAACACAAATTTATTTTTAATTATATCATGTTGCCTACTGGTGAGAGAATGATGGGGCTGTGTCCTCTGAGGGCCAATTCACACAAACACTGAGCTAATGATGGCCTCTTTAAAATGAACTCTTAATTGCATAGGGACAACTTTTCTTCAAATTTTGTGTGCTGTGGAACGCACTAAGGCTGCATCCTAAGCACACATACTAGTATGTAAATCACGAAGGACTTCAAACTACTTCTGGGCTAATATGCTTAGGATCATATTGTGCTGCACACATGCCATAGACATGACTTAAAACAATGCCTAGTTAAAATGGGATCTCTCTCTTTCTCTGTATGTACACAGCATGACATAGTAGAACGCGTAAAGCACAAGACAATGTGTGTCTACTCGGAAGTCAGTTCTATTGACTTCAATAAACACTACTCCCTGGTAAGTGTGCACATAATTGCATTTTTAGTCTTCTAAGGTGCCATAAGACTCTTTGTTGTTTTTACACAGATACCACCCTCTAGAAGTTTTGATTTGTGGGAGTATTTTTAATTTAGTCTGGATCCAACCTGTAGTAAAAGAGTAAAAAGCTGCAGTACTGGATTAAATAAATAAATAAATCCAGTTTAATCCCATTCTTCAAAATGTCCCTGGTTTGTCTCCCTCTCACCCACTCTATTGCTCATGTTGATGAGGCCTATAGATCTGTAGGTCTGCCACCCTCCAGAGAATCACCATTATTGCTTATTATTATTGTTATTATTATTATTATTCCTCTAGAAGTGCATTTCTTGAGTCATATTTTGCATGTACAACAGACAGCTATTTCAGAGACATAAAAAGATAAATCAGTGTATTTAAATTCTGCATCCCTCCATAGTATATGCTCACTTCTTTTATGGAATACAAACGATCAGTTCGTCCCAGTCACCCCAGATGTCCAGAGAGCAAGATTCTTTGTGGCAGATAATCAAAGCACCAGATGGATAGACTAATGTGTAATATTCATAGGAGGGAGATGACTTGTATTCATTAAATTATGCCCCGTCATGCTATCCTATTGGGACCTCAAGTAATAATGCAGCACTAAACATTAAATTAAAACTAGGACAAAGTCTCACCAAAGCCAACAACAGAGTATCATTACCATGATTTGTGATGTTCAGAGCTGTGCACCAATTATGTATCCAGAAGGGTACATGTATTCAGAGGGAGGTCTCGGCAGACTTATTTATTAAATTAATATCCCATCCTTCCTTCCAAAGGACCCTCAACTCTGGGGAATCCAAAGAGTTGCTGAAGTATTAAAATAAAAATGTCCAACATCCCAACCTCAAAGTTTTCTTTTTTCGGGAGGGTGGGGCAGACCCTAAGGGGCAGGAGGACCCAAAACAGCACTATTAGGACTAGGCACAATCAGCATCCAAAGACATTGGGAAAAGAAAACCCATGGGCTTGTTTGTGGTAGAGTCACAGAAACCCCTGAGGTTTCAAAACACCACTGATCAACTACCACATTGGCAAGAGATACTAGTTGAGAAAAATAAGAAGTGCAGAGGGCTAAGAAGGAGAGTGGGAAGTGGGAAGTTCTTTCTCTGCATCTCTTTTACTCTTGTTGATTGCTCAGTTTCTTTTTTTTCTTTTTGCCCTCCTCAGAGAGAAATGGAACAAAGTAACAAGTTGTGTGGCTATGCAGAGAGAGGGTGGAGTTATGGCCACCCTACATTGTAGTCCACTGATAATACTGCAGAACAGATATGGGGTTGAGGTTGGTTTGGATTCCCAGTTTGAAAAAATCCCATTCCTTGCAGGTTGTTGCAAAGGTCACTTGCCCACTCAGACTTTCCCCTGAGCCAAATCAAGTGCACAGTTGCATGCAGGAGACACTGACTTTCATGCAGACTGGTTGCACTTTCAAAATCTTCAAAAATGAGGCAAGATGATATGCTTTGAAATTGTCCCCTGCCCCCTCCCCCGCACTCTGCGGTAGGCTTTTCAGAATTTATTCTTGCAGATTTGGCCAAGAGGAAGCTGGATCATTTCACAAGTCAATATTTAACAAATTGATGCTTTTAGCTTTATATACAGAGTGCATTTATCTGTCTATCCTTCTGATTCACAGTCAATTCATTTGCCAGCTAAACGATGCTCAAATACCTAAGTGTGAAACAAAATGTCATAGTTTCATATAACTTTTCCCCAGCTTGCCTCATGAGAAGACTGGTGTTTAAGTGGGGGGGGGGGTTAAAGTGCTTTAAGTAGGCAGATATGCTGTTTATCTGAGGGTAAACCTGGAATCCAGATGTGTTTCCACTCACTACTCTAATCCTCAATTATTTACCTGGCTCCCTTCAGCCGCTCCAGCCTTAATTAATTGCACAGCTGCTACAATCAGCTTCACAGCCGCCACCACATTTCTATTTAAAAACCCAAAGTAACCAACACTGGACTACACTTCAGGGTTACAGTATACTAACTACACTACCAGGTTCCAGAAGATGGTCACAACGTCACAACTTTGCTGAAGCTAAGCAGGTCTGGGTCTGGTCAGTGCCTGGATAGGTGAAACCCATGCTGCTTTGAGATCCATGATGAAAGAAATGCAGGATATAAAGGCATGAAAATAAATAAGACCTCCCATATACAGAAAAAAATAATGCATCATTCATCCTGTCTCAGTCATGGTTCCATTCCCTGCAAAATGAGTATACTAATGTTGGTCTCTATCTTCAGCTTCATTAGCATTTACAGAATTTTTTTTTTAAAAAAATGCTACATCAAAATCCCAGATTACTGAATTGTTTTCTATGGGACAAAATTACTTCTCCGCCAGCGAATCCTTGTAAACCTCTGGATGGTGTGACAGCAAGACTGCTAGAGTTTCAGCACCTCGGACAGCTGCTTTTACTAAAAACAATTAAACAAGGGGGTAAAGTTAGGAACGGCTGTGTGTAAGACAGAATAATAGAATTGTAGAGTTGGAAGGGACCCCGAAAGTCATTAATTCAACACCCTGCAATGCAGGATCTCAATTAAAGCATCGATGACAGATGACCATCCAACCTAGGAAATAGTCCACCACCTTTCAAGGGAGTCTGTTCCCCTATCGATCAGCTCTTATTGTCAAAACGTTCCTCCTGATGCTTAGTTGGAATCTCCTTTCTTGTAACTTGAATTTTCCTCTGCTGCTGTAGGCACTTACCTGTCAGTAAGTCCCACTGAAGTCAGTGCAGCTTACTTCTGAGCAGATACTGTAATACTGTATAATTTCCTTGATTATACAGTCATAGACCTGTAGAGTCGGAAGGGACCACGAGCGTTATCTAGTCCAACCCTCTGCAATGCAGGAATATTTTACCCAACGTGGGGTTTGTACTCACAACCTTGAGATTAAGAGTCTCATACTCTACCAACGTAGCTATAGGAATGAACTTCAAACACTAACTTGGGTCTGCTGTCTCTAAATTGCCAAGAGAACAAGAGGGCAGGAAAAAACAAAAAAATGGATTTTGTAGAGTCCTGGAAGAGACTTTCTGGAAGCTGCACTACACTTTTGCCTTGTCTTTGGGATCTGCAATTCTGCCACCTCTTAACTGGGCAGTTAAGAATAATTTTGTATTACTCTTTACCTCCTGTGGTGTGATGTGCTCTCTCTCCCACCACCCATCCCATTCACATTGTATTGTTGTTGTTTTAAAAAAAGAACAGTCAAAAGTAAGATAAACATTTTGTAATATGAGTGTGAATGTTTCCTGGCGTGAGTGTTCCTTGTTTCCTGTCTATTTATTTATTAAATTTATACCCCAACCCTTCCTTCCAAAGTAGCCCAGGATGGCATATGGAATGGATAAACATGCAAGTTCTGATTCATTAATTGTTACTAGTGCTAAGCTAAATGCAGCAGGTGTTGAAAACAGTTTTGTGCCCCTAGAACCATTCTCCTCATTGTTGCTTTTTGTGGGGGGGGGAGTCTTAAAAGGTGTTAAAATATTACAGGAAATGAGGATTTACAGATTTTTACTTTTAATGCCAGCATTTATGCACCTTTTTAAGAGGCTTAAAAGGTGCCTCTCAATGCAGTTTAGCACACAAAACACCAGCAGAGTACCAATTATTAGTTTATGCATGTAGCTAAAGGCCTTTCCATGGCTTGCTTTATTACTCCAAATATATTTGATTTATTCCCTAGAACTTGGAAAAACAGATTGCATTTGTCTGTTAGAGATGCTGTGGGACCCACTAGCAGCTTCTGCTTTATTTTTCTGTATTTATATTTACCTGCTTAGGCTGCCTTTTGACAACTTAACAATACTAGGTTAATTGCTATAATTCGTACCATTATAAAGCACTGCTAAACAGTGATTGGCAGGAAATGGACTCAATAAACCATTTAGCCAGACATATGCATTTTTTCCCCTGGACCCAAGTTCTCACGTGTGATATGGTGAAAAATGTTTTATATAAACACAGGTAAGATCTCTAAACAAAGTGCCTCTCTCTGCCCCCCCCCCAACAAAATATCCTGGCTAGTAAATTCACTGAAATCAAAGCAAAAAATAAAAAAAATGCAAGGCACCTGAATGTTCCAAGAGGCACAGTAAACATTATTATGGAAAATAAAAGCTTTGTTGTCTAAAATACAGGAGATGATTAAAAGATCAAAGCCATTAAGATTGTTGCTTTGAGGGAAGATTTAGTGATCTAAAAATGGTCAGAGAACCAATAGTTACAATATATGTTTCCAGATGTCACCAGTGCAAATTTACTTAATTCATTTATGATGCTGAGAATCTCTCCACCTACCCACCCCACCACTTATGTGGTTGCCATTAAAATTAATCCATCACTAATGTTCTCTATTAGGTGAACTCTTTACAACCTGACCATGGCTCTTTATAGTTCAGCAAAGTATTATGCAAAAAGTATAATCTTTTCTGAAGCTTAGAGGCAGAATGGCACAAAGAGAAAATTTCCCTGCCCCACCCCCTCCAAAGAACTCTGCGGTGATGTCATACATTAGTATTAGGACAGGGAATGGATAGGAGGTGGTGACTTGTAACACACACATGCAGGACAGCAACTTGGGTCTTGGAGCTTAATGGATTTAAAGAGACAGGCACACCCTTACAGTAGCCTCTGGAAATAACAAGGTCAAGAATGGGGATTGCCTGATAAGATGGCTATGCCCCACTTTTAAAAATTCATTTCATTTATTACATTGTTATTCAATCCTCCCTTCCAAAGGACCCAGAGTAGCTGCCAGGTAACATTTTATTCAGGTGCCATTTAAAGTTAAGGTGATAGAGAAAATAAAGGGTAAATTATCTGAGGAAGCAAAACGCTGTGCTGAGAAAAAGCTACTGAATGGCAAACACAATCTACATACACAGCCGATGCACCTGCAGAGTTATTCACTAAGCTTAGGTTCCAGGGACGAGCTTCAAAATATAACCTGGTCCTGCATAGTTATAAGTTACAGAGACCATTGCAACAATCTTCCATCGCCATGTCTTTTCACAGGTGGCAAACAATAGGCACCATTAAGAACCATTAGGCTCCCTTGTTTCTGCATTCTCTGTCTCTCTGTGTATATATAAGAAACTCCAATGAAAATCCCTGTTATTATGTATTTTACATGGCTGTTTATTTGTATATATTTTAAAATTTTAGATATGGATGTTATATGGCGTTTCATGATGGCCTATACTTGTAATGCCTAATAAAGGTTTGGCAAAGAAGGGGAGAGGGAGAGAGGGAGAGGGAGAGGGAGAGGGAGAGGGAGAGGGAGAGGGAGAGGGAGAGAGAGAGAGATGCAGTCATCACTGCAGCACTGGTATGGTGTAACAAGACCTGTTTAACTTCAAGCCAAGCCAGGGGGGGAGGCACAGATGTACCAGCACTTAACTGTTATTTCTACATCCTCAACTTTCCTTGCTAAAGAACCAAAATGGTGTCTGTCTGTGTTGAAAAATTCAGTACGTATAGTTGCTTAAACACAAAACTAGTAGCAAAACCTAGCTGTGCCTGTGCTTCTGGCATGCATATTTTATATCTTAAAAAGGTAAAGGGACCCCTGACTGTTAGGTCCAGTTGTGGACTACTCTGGGGTTGTGGTGCTCATCTCGCTTTACTGGCCGAGGGAGCCGGTGTTTGTCATGTGGCCAGCATGACTAAGCCACTTCTGGAGAACCAGAGCAGTGCATGGAAACGCCATTTACCTTCCCGCCTGAGCAGTACCTATTTATCTACTTGCACTTTGACGTGCTTTTGAACTGCTAGGTTGGCAGGAGCTGGGACCGAGCAACAGGAGCTCACCCTGTCATGGGGATTCAAACCACTGACCTTCTGATGAGCACCATCTGCGTCCCTTACACACTTCTTATTCTGTTCCAGTCTCATCAGCTGTCAGATTATCATAGGCTACTCCATGTGTAGTTGTTGTCTGCTATGTGGATCCACTTGTGGGACCTGGATTTGCTCTTAAAGAGCAACCACTTGCCTTTCAAAGAAAAATCTCAGGCTGGAAGTTATTCTCTGTATATGAAGGAATGCCAAGCCAAAGATGAGCTGCATAGGAGCAACTTCTCAAATCTAGGCTCAGTGACCGTGTCACAAATGAAGAGATAAAGCAAGTATGAACAACACTTAATGGTCTTATTCACCAAGAATTTAGTTTGGATCCATTCAAACAGGTTTCAAACTTGTAAAGTGGAGAGGGGGGAACCTGTAGCTGTCCAGATATTGTTGGATGCCAACTTCCATCAGCCCCACCCCAGCACACCAAAAGGTCAGCAATAAGTGGAATCCAACATCTGGTCCCTGACCCATTCCTGTTGTAAAGTTTGCTTGGTTGCAACCTGGAGATCTGCGCTTGTTTCCTTAAATTGCACTTTGTGGCAAAGGGATGCTGTTAATGTCCCATATAGGACAGTTGATCTTCTTCTCTTAGTGTGGAATGCACAAACATCAAACTATTTTCTCAATGCATAATTTGGCTTGAGAATCATTAATGCCCTTTTCTGAGCCCATCTACCCTCTAAAATATAGTGAGAGGTCACCAAAGACAGGGCCTTCTTCACTGTGGTCCTCTGCCTTCAGAATTCTCTCCTAGGGAGGTTTGCCAGGTGCCACCCTTGTTTTCTGTTGAGAACCAGGTGAAAATATTCTCATTCGTTCCAGCATTTTAGATCAGTCCATTTTATATTTTCATGCTAGAATGTTACCATTTTACTGTGTTAATGTTTACTGTCTTACAGCAAAAACCCTATAAAGGTCTGCTAAATCCCATTGACTTCAACGAGGCCTATTCCCAGGCAAGTGGGTATGTCACGTATTTTATTATATTTTTTCCGTTTCATTTTAATTTTCTGTGGGTCCCTTTGAGAGCTTTGGCTAATAAATCTTTTGGATGAAACAACTGTAGCTGTTTTGAACAGGATGTTAAATGACAGGCTATTTATTTTAGAGAGATTGTCATTTTTCTTTGAGTCACAAACATTGGTAATAATAGTGAAAACATGGTTTGTGTGTCGTGTTATGATTATTTGATTTGGAAATAGCGAAAGGATTAAAGCTCCCCGGCACTACCACCGCCACCTTGGAAGCCTGTTGTATTCACATGCCATACTTAGATCCATTCTGCATCATTACATAGGCAGAATACAAATACAGAAAGGCCTTTCCAGAATTTCCATGTGCATATCATTTGCAAATCATGATCCTGGTTGCTTACCCAGAATAAATCATTCCCCCTGCAGCAAGACAATCAAAAAGCAAAATTGCGTTTTGTCACCTTTCTCCAACACATCTTGATTATAGAAATGCTACTTAATAGAAAAGGGTATTACAAGGTAGAGGAGCAGATTTCAGCCTTCCACTCTTAAGCCTCCTCACCTCACCTCACACGCAATGGCTATGTTTTATAAGTGTTTACAATGTGACCAATATCTGAAGAGTATTTTTAAAAAATAATTCTAAATTAGCTTTCTGTCTCCAACTCCCCAAACATTTAAGTGGTACTTCCTTGGAAGCAAAATAATAACGGCAGCACTCAAGCAGCAAGAATTCATGAAAGATGTTCAAACCCAGCAAAAAGGAGCGACGATAATGGCCACCTCTGTTTGATCTGATTCCAAAGTAACAGATTGGGAGCAATATGAGATATTGTTAAGGAATTTAATGCAGTCGAGCAGTATCCTCCTCCAAACTACACCTTCAATATAAGCCTAGATTATTTCAATCTTTGAGTTATGGTACAATAATGTGAAAAGAGGCTGATTCCACTTGCATGGCAATGAAGCATCCTTAAAGGGTGTTTGATGATCATCAAGGAGAAAAGTGGGTCTTTTTGCACATTGTGCATAACAAGTTGCCTACAAAAGCTTAGAAAACATTTTTGAAAAGACTGCACAGAAAAAGCCACATAAACATTAAACGAGAGGTGGGGGGGAAGAAGTATGAGTTGATCATTAGCAAGAAATGATGTACCAGTACCAAAACATTTGATGAAGTTATGTGACAAAACTGAACAATCAATTATATGACTGAGTTTGCTCTAGGACGGGATAATTATTGCAAACACCTGTTATAATCAGGCTCACTTCTCTTTGTTTCAAAAGAAGAGAAACTAGAGAAGAACAACTCTTGACACAGAAAATGACCTGAATTAATTGGATCATAGAATTGTGGAGTTGTAAGGGACTTCAAGGATCATGTAGTTCATCCCCTTGCCATTCAGGAATCTCAGTTCAGAAAACAATCTATTGAAATGAGGCAAGGGATAAGGATTCCTTCTTCCGGCAGTAGGCTAGAGCTCTCTACTTCCCTCCTGGCTCCTGTTGTGTTTTGCATCTACCTGCCAGAGCCTCAGGCAAATGTTGCAAGTGCTACAGTTTCTGCATATGACAATGCACTTGTAGGTATGTTGCACCCCATGAAAAAAGGCTTCCCTTTAACATTCATGTCAGGAAGTAAGGCTGCTCCACTTCCCTGTGGGATGGTGTTGTGGCTAGGCCACACACTCTCCCCATGCACCGCGGGGGCGTGGCAGTGCTCCTGTGTCATAGGGGAGTCCCGACCGCATCACACCCCCGGCCGACCTATCCAGTTGGCCGGAGGCATGGCTAAACATCAAAACCATGTACGTTGCCCTGTCTCTGGTAAATCGCTGCCTTTGTTTTGTCTTGGTTTTGCTTTAGTTGAGAAGTTTGGCCTTCAGGAATTAAATCTCTTGAACAGGGAGCAGATTGACTCTAATGCACACCTGTACATGCACATAGACAGACAGGAAATGCCAGTGCACGGCTTCCCTTCAACTCCCACAACTGCTTGTCCCAACAGTACACATTGCTGAATGTGTTTGAATTGCAGCTATTCCATAGCAAGTGCCACCAGATCCACTGGGAGATTAAACATTCCATTCAACTTTCTTTTTTAAAGCACAAACTCTCCCTGTCAATTTTAATGTACAGAAGCTAGAGAATAGCCTTCGGCAAAGTATGTGTGTAAGCACACCACTCAGGCAGAGAGCCTAATGGGGATACGAGGGTCTTAAATGTAACCATGATTCTCTGTTTTTATCTAGGACATGTTGGAAGGTATGGAAGCCAGGTCTAGCAAACAGGATATCAGCAGAAGCCGGACTCCAGTATACCCTGGTATATATACCATGTAATTTTAGAATAATGTGAACATTCCACTCTATCGACCTTCCATTTTCACACTTGATGGGTGTTTTTTTATTTCCTGGCAATCATGACTAATAAGGAGTGTTAGCAATTCTAATGACAATGACGAAATACTGCCTATAGGAAAAGGATGCAGATGCATTGCCTTGACTGCATATGTGTTGCAGTTATCCTTGGTGTCTTCCTGGACACATAAACATAGAAAACAGAATATGATACTTATTGGTATATACTTCATAAGCACATCCAGATGAAACCCCACTCGGAGCAAGGGCTCCAAATGATTTATAGATATGTATTTAAATTGGGCACTATAATTAATTCACTGAACATAGCTGTGCCCTTGATCTTGTTTTAGCAAAAAGTAGCAGTCCCTGACACAAGTCAAAACACATGCACACAACATACTCTATCGCCAGCTTCATAAAGCAGCCAGAATAACTTCCTAATGCAAATGTTGTGATTCTGAGCAAACGCTTACTCTGAAACAAGTACTGTCGTGGTCAATTCCTAAAAGAAACAATGGTCATTTATTGTACAAATAATGCTCTGGTACCAAAGAACACAATCCATCTGAAAGTTTTCTGAGTATATGTCTAGCTTTGGCTGGACTATGTCCCAACAAAAGTATTTTAATTAAATTACTACTACTGCTCCTACCACATTTATATCCAACTCCCCCTGCTCCAAGGAGTTTAATATAGTATACATGGTTCTCCCCTCCCCATTTTTATTCTCACAACTACCCTGTGAGGTAGGTAATTTAGGCTGAGAAATGATGATTGGCCCAAGGGCTCCCAATGAACTGCATGGATGGATGGGGATTTGAACTCCCCCAAGGCCCTAGTCCACCACTCTAACCACTACATCGCAAACATGCCACATATATTCTGTCATGTCTACTTCTAAAAGTAGTAGTAATTGTTGTTTTTAAAGCCTAAGTGTAAATAACTGACATAGCAATAACTTTGCTGTTAAGTTTTCAGACGTTCTGCAAATTCACACATCATTCCTGCAGGCAATTATTGTGAATATGCATGTTAAGTGTATCAGCATTTTAGCTACAGCTGTTTAAGCAACCGGCGTCTCATTTCTCCCACACTATTTTTTTTTTTAATGCCCAGAGACGCAGCTTCTCACCTCTTGTTATTCTGTCATAATCAGTACTTTCAGAACAGTATTTGCCTCAAAATTGATTTTGCTGACCTTCTGAAAATTATGAATAGTGTTTTCCAGTGCCAATTTCACTCTTCCTGAACGACCTCTGATTGGTAGGTATAAGAGCAGACCTCTGCTCTTTTAGCACCACTGAAGCGTTTTATATGATTGGACTTGTTGCTAGGTGCAGTATCTTTAATAACCATTTCCTTTCCTTTTGTTTAGCCTCTCAGATTCTGCTACTACTTATTGATTCTATTAACCTCAGACATCCATTCAAGGGCATTCTAAGTCCCGAACCAGTTACTCCTCATGTCTGCAGGATTGTCAGAGCACACAGGGAAAGGCTGTGGCAGCCTTCTTCATTTGCTACACCGCTGCAATGATGTATGGAAATATCCACAGTATGTGATATGCAGGCTATTTTGTTTTTCTTTAAAAGACCAAATCAAACCCAAACACCTAATAAAAGACAGTGAAGCGATTTGCACCAAGCTCAAATTCCACTGTGAAAAGGCTTCTGCAAGTGTGCAAATTTATTGTGGCAAATCATGCTGGCTGCATCCACCTCCCAACACGGATATGCTTGTTCCTACAATCAGCATTTTCACGCTGTTTCCAGGAGAAGCATAGGTCCAGTTCACACAGCCAATAGGTGGGAATACTGTTTGTAGGCCAGGAAGTGGACTCCTTGCTAGCTACACTTATGACACACCATGCCACACTGGATAGAGACCCCTGGATCACAGCTGCAATGTTGCTTGCATGTGGCCATAATGGACATAACTGAATACCATTACTCTCAGGCTGCCAGACAGGATCTCCTGCAATTGTGCAGGCTAGTTACAGTAGTTCAGGAGACCTTGCAATCTTGTTGTGGGCTTCATGCCTGAAGTATGCAAGGCAAGAGCTGAGAGTGGAGAAAGCCAAAACCAAAAGTGGGCACAGCCCTGTCCCTCCGTCTCTCTGTGGCAACCCTCTCTCTTTCTGACCTTCTAGCACTCCCTTTTCTATCTCTGTACCACTGGTGCCATCTCTGGGGTTCCCTGGATGCCTGGGCACCCACAAAATTTCTACTGTGGGTGCCCAGCCATCACTTTGTGCATGCACATGCTCCTCAACCTCTGTCTGCCACCTGCTGCCTTACCTCCGCTGGCTCTCTGGTGCTGCGGCGGCCAGGGGCGTCACAAGGGGGGAGGCAGTGCGTCCCAGGTGCCATGTCTGGGGAGGTGACAAGAAGGCACCCTGTGGGGTGCTTGCCCCGTCGCCCCCGGGTGCGGCAGCATGAGCAGCCATCGAGCCACCACCGCAGCTGCATGTGGAGGATGCTCACTTCATGTCTGCAGCCGCGAGCAGAGGATACCACCACCGTCCATACGGCGCTTGGGCGGCACCAGTGGCAAACTGCTACGTACAACGCATGCATGGTGTCACATGCATTCGCTGTACGTAGCAACGCCATACATGCGCCCTATATAGCAACGCCACACATGCGTGATACATAGCAGCGCAATGTGTGCACAGCCGGCGGTTTGCCCTGCCCTGGGTGTCAGTTAGCCTTCGTTCACCCCTGGTGGCAGCGACTGGGCTGGGGCCTCCACCTCCACTGCAAGGCCTCTGTTGGGGCCTGCTGCAGCCACAGCCATGCTTCCAGGGTGAAGCTGTGGCCTCAGTGGAGGCCTCGTGGTGGAGACCTTGGCCTGGTTGCAACGGCAGGGGTTGGGCAGCGGAGTGCCATCTCAACAGGCCGTGTGGGCTGCAACAGAGGCCCTGTGGCAGAGGTGGGGCCCCTGGCCTAGTTGCCACTGCAGTGCCAGCACACGTGCACATGATGTCATGACATCATGTTGTGCACACGCGAAACTGGGCACCCAAATCTGGGCACCTACTCTGCTCTTTACCACCTCTCTCACTCTCTTTTTCTCCCCATGTACCAGGCTCTCTGAGGGGGGGGGGGCTGCCAGAGGGCTGAACTCTTTGCTTGAATGAGGTTCACTCCTTCCTTCCATTGCCCCATACACTCCAGCTTCCCTTCTTCTCTCTTTCTCCCCATTTGAACCCTCCTCATCAAAGGCTACATAAAATTAGGCCAAGGGTTGTTGTTATCCTCCCTCCAAACTGATTTATTTATTTATTTTCCTGTTTGCTGAGATAAAATTAAATGAAACCTGAAGTGGCAGGCCTATTATTAACTTAGTTTCCATAACTAATGGTTTAGCACCTTAGAGTTACATTTAGCATAGCAGTAAATGTTTAGGGGATACATGCGTAAGGAGTGTAAATTATTCCAGCCCAGTGGCAGGAACACTGATTCAGCCACACCCAACCTGGGATGTGATTATTAAGCACTGATTGATACTGAAGTGAAACTGGGGCTCTGTGATGAAAAGAGAGCAGCTGGAGTATCCCTTAAGTAAAAGACACTTTTATGTGACATTTTTAAAATTAATGTGCCTCATTCTAAAATTTCAAATGTAGCTCAAACACAGGAAACCACCCAATTACAATTTCTCAGATAATGTCAATTTGATTTATAAATGTCAAAATAGGTTGGCACCAGTGTGTGAAGTGTTTTAGCTTGCGGGGGGGGGGGGGCAGACCTTCTTTTGTGACAATGTTATATTTGTGCTAGATAAGCATATCCAATCTTCTCCAGTTCTATGCAGGTTGGGGGGGCACCTTTCATGGGCCACCTGTCAATTGTTGGTCTGACACTAATGGACTATGCAAAACTGAAATCTTAGTGCTTGCTCTGGGAAAGAAAGCCACAACATTTCGACTTTCTTTTATGGACAATGTTTCAGGCAGGGTCTTCTTACCCATAGAGGCTAGTGGCGCAGGGCGCCAGGTTCTGGAGGGCGCCAGGGAAGAGGCAGAGGCTGGACGCGGCGCTTCCTGGCATCAGCTCACTGCCCTTGCCCACCTCCGCCATGTAGCGTCACGCCCAGAGCCACCTTCTGCCATGGCCACCGTGGCACAAAGAGGCCAGCTGAGCCAGGAGGCGCTGCGTTCAGCCTCCGCCTCTTCCCTGCCGGAGGAGCTGCCCTCCAGCTGCTGCACGCCTCCTCCAGCCTCGCTGGCAGCACCATCCTCCCTAAAAAAGGTGGACAACTCTGGGAAATGGGGAGGGGGAGCGCCGGAGGAAGCTTTGCACCACAGTGCCGGATATGCTTAAGACGGCCCTGGTTTCAGAAAATAAATGGAAATGGCCTCCTTACTCTTTCTAGGGCCAGGCATTGAGATTCTGATTTGCATGGTGCAGGTCAGCTGACATTTTGCCTTTGCAGGTAAAAGAATTGGGATAGGGAGAAAGACAAACAAATCACCCACCAGCTCCCACAGTTCATAGTAAGAATCCTTCTTCTGAATGGAATTGCAATGCACCTTCTATTTACCGTATTTTTTGCCCTATAATGAAGGGGAAATGTGTGTGCGTCCTATGGGGTGAATGCAGGCTTTTGCTGAAGCTTGGAGAGCGAGAGGGGTCGGTGCGCACTGACCCCTCTCGCTCTCCAGGCTTCAGGAAGACATCCGCAGCCTAGGCAGCCCTGCGGGAGTTCCCGCAGGGCTGTCCAGGCTGCGGATAGCAGCCTGCTTCCTGGAGCGCCGGGTGCGCTGAAAGCAGAGTGCCTGGCGCTTCGGGAACACATCCGCAGGGCTGTCTAGGCTGCGGATAGCAGCCTGCTGCCTGGCGCGAGAGGCGCCCTGAAGCAGAGCGCCCCTCGTGCTGGGCAGACATCAGCAGCGTGGGGAGCCCTGCAGGAGTTCCCCGCAGGGCTCCCCACGCTGCGGATAGCAGCCTGCCGCCCGGCGGGCAGAGCGCGCTGAAGCAGAGCGCCCCACGCGCCAGGCAGACATCGGCCAGCCCCACAAGCTCAGGGGACAGCAGGGAGGCGCAGCGCCGCCATCCCGTTGTTCCTCGACCTGGTTCGGTTTCCCCGACCTGGTTTTGGGGGGGGAAATGAAGGAAATTTTTTTCCCCTTTATTCCCCCCCCCAAAAAAAAAACTAGGTGCATCCTATGGGACGAAAAATACGGTACTTTGAATTCAATTTGATTTACGGAAGGTGATGATATGAAGATTGAATAATGGAAGAGATCTGGCTTAATTTAAGAGAAACTGTGTGTGGAGCAAGATCTGGATCATCTGGGCTGTAATTAATTTAACAAGAAATGATTTGGGTGATATGCAAATTAGTGTAAGGTGTTGGTTTTTTTAAGGTGGAGGCTGATTTGAATAGGAAATGGTTTGGGCTCACCTTCGGTGAAATTTTAATTCTAGTAATTATTTTCAATTTTCATGTATACCTGTAAATTAGTACGTGCAAATCTATGCAGATTAGTGCTCTCACTTTTGATGATGAGTATCTTATTTTCAGTGATGCAAAGTGGCCACCATAGCATTGTAACATGATTGGAAATGCTGCGGAATCTATTGTTGTGAATAAAAGTGTGGTAACCTGGTTTCCGATAGAATGCAAGATTTTACTTCCTAAGAACCATACCCACTTTCTAAGAAGATCCCACCAGGAATATGACGCATATATTGTACAATGCTTAACAGCAAAAGGTAGGTTTGGAAGTGAGGGTGGATCTAGGTTCTACGTGTGAGCGAAGCAGTATTTATACAATGCATACTTTTTCAACATATCACATATAAGTATATATGATAAAAGAAATTCCTATTTCTTACCTACATTTCCAGTCATTAAGTATGAATTCTGAAAGTCCATCATCCCCATTCCAACAATGTGTATAAAATCTTCAATCACCTGCATTAGCTCTATCGAGCCTGGATAGATCTAAAAAATGAAGGTCAGGCGCACAATTACTACAAGACCTCAAAACAAACAAACTCAGTGGGACTAATGTAACACATGCATGTCCAGCATAACAAAACTATCAGAATCTGAAACTGTTATCAGGTTGAAATTGGTATCAATGACATGTGATTAAAAGGCAAGCTTTATTTTAGCCTTTAGGGTACATCATGTGTACTCAAGCATCAAGATAGAGGAGCTTTGATCTCTCCCATCTGCATAGTGCCACCATGGGGTGGGCTGTTTTAGCAAAGTGTAAAGCCCTCTCTCCATGGATGATGATGCCAGACACCTCTCAGAGCCAGTGTGCCCCTGTTTACATCTGTGGCGAAGGCCTGAGCAACACTGCCAACAAAGCGCAACTTTGCAAGAAACGAAAAGGATGGGCGTTCCTTGGGATGCATCCTTTTGATTTCTTTATTTTATCCATGATTTGCTGCAGTCTGGGAGGGTTACTGCTTTTCCGTAAATAAGAAATAAAAATGATGATAATAATTGTGATGATTTAAAATGTCTACTTTGGGCTTCCCATGCTGACTTTATATGGAAGGGCTTTTGCTGGTTGTGGGAGAATTTAGAAAAGTGCCTTTTCCCATGTAAAAATCTACGGCAGTACAAATTGTTCTTGCTCAGTTGTTGATCCACTCCCACCCAACCCCAAGAAAATGTGCTGCAGTTTTTAACTATCCCCCTCCCCACCAAAACACACACACACACACACACACACACACACACACAGCATCCTAACCTGGTTAATCCTATGGAAGGACTTTTGAAAGTCTTCATGTGAAGTTCATCATCTCATGGGTCATAAAATATGCATGTATGGTTTATAATACACAATGAATATTTTACCTAATCTAAACAATGGCAACTTGTTGGAAGCAAGCTGTTTCCAGCTAAGCAATCTCATTCTGTTTTCTTTCAAGCACTCTGAATTAAATATGTGCAAACCTAGGAGAGTCTCGTCCTATTTTCTTTCCTGGATACGACATGATTTCCTGGATGTGACATGACTAACTGTGCAGCTTTGAATCTGAGAAAGATACCGCTCCATAGTCCATTTGATAGAACAAATGTCCTAACTTTTTGGCAGGGATTTATTTATTTACTGAAAGCTTATGCCTTTTCCTTCTACCTGTTAAGGGCATCCAGGGCAACTTGCAGCAAAAGTAGAATAAAAAGTTAAAATATACATACATTACCATGACATTAAGAAACAGCTTCAAAAACAGCATTAATAAAACAGCAGCCGTACAAAGCTTGATAAAATAAGAATATCTATCTCAAACGCATGCAGTTTATGCTAGTTGTGAAGGTTGTCTGCATGTGCACACACAATGTACACATACTTGTATGAATGGCTGCTATAGCTTTTAAAATGTGAGGAGGAGTCGGATTCTTTGTTAATACTCTTTGGAATTTGAATATATTTCTATCAATGCTGGGGTAAAACAGGGATGCTCTTGGCAAATGTATTTTCACAGTCTGCATGACTACATAGGAGCAGCCTTGCTGGATCAGAAGAAATGCTCACTTAGTCTTAACATCCTGCTTCTCACAGTGGCCCATCAGTTGCCTATTGGAAGCCCACTAAGCAGGGACAAGGGCACAGCATCCCTCTCCCACTATTGTTTCCCAACAGCTGAAATTCAAAGGCATGCTGCCTCTGAACCTATAATGCCTGAAATATATACATTATGAATAATAGCTATTGATCACCTTAACCTCCACGAATTTGTCTAATCCCCATCTAAGATAGTGTTCACCACCCATCTTGCAGAAACAAAGTTCCTAACATTTATTACCATATTTTTCACTCTATAGGACGCACTTTTTCCCCTCCAAAAATGAAGGGGGAATGTGTGTGTGTCCTATGGAGTGAATGCAGGCTTTCGCTGAAGCCTGGAGAGCGAGAGGGGTCAGTGCGCACCAACCCCTCTCACTCTCCAGGCTTCAGGCAGCTATCCGCAAGCCTTCTGAGCACGGTGGGAGTTCCCAAAAGCTTGGAATGCTCTCCTTAATGTCGTCCAACAAGCACCCACAAGTGTGTGTGGGTACTGAAAACCTATTTGTTCGGACAAGCATTCAGTTCTAAACAATTTGCCTGTTTTAATCCAATGATAAATAACCACATAAATAATGCACACAAGTAATGCCATTCTTTCTAGGTCAGGTAAGGGGGAAAGTTTCCAACAGCAAATGACTGGTAAATCTACACAAATTTACCTGCTGCGCGTCTTCCCATTTCTCTTTGTTCTCTTCATCCAGAAGGTTACTAACTATTTGAAAGAAGTTCTGAAAATTCAAGAAGACAATGAGCTTATATAACAGAAATATATAGCATGCAACGCAATAAAAACTTTGTAGTATGTATGATGCTACTTTACATAAGGCTTGCCGCTGAAACATGGTAATGGAGAGTCCCTCTCTGTTGGCAGTAGCACATGTTCTGCTCTTCAGATGTTGTGGACTACAGCTCCCATCATCCCTGACTAATGGACATGCTGGTTGGGGTTGATGGAAGTTGGAGTCTAAAACCTCTGGAGGGTACCATGTTGGCTACCCCTGCACCAAGTAAAAAATAACAGTTGTGGGTTTGTGATTTCTTTTGGCTTTCACCTGTACCAGTATACTTCTGTCAATACTCAAATGAACTTATCAGGGACATTTTGTTTCCATTGGTCATTTTAAATTCTGTTGGCTGCTGCAGTTACCTTAAAGATAGAATATGGGCATCTGTCGTAGCAGAAATGTTCACATGAGAGAGATTTTCTAGGAAGCAAATTTATTATTTATCCCCACCCCCTGGATGTATGGGTTTATAATGCATTGCATACATTTCAAAATCAGTATCCTAAAAAAATAAAATAAAAAAATCCCCTTATCTAAAATGATTTTTTTTTAACACATGGAGTGCACAAACTTGTATACTGAACTGTATGGGCTAGTGAGGTTGCCAACTATGGCAATCAGTTCACATGTTATCACAACCACGCAGGCCTTTCTAAAGTGTCAAGAAAAGCAACCATCTGTTAAGCAAAAGTTGCAATCCATTCTTGAAGAAAGACCATTTTTCTTATTTTCTCTTTCATTCCCTCTTATGTGGCCATACCAGAACCAAAATGGTCTTAACTACAAGAGCAATTGTGTCCCTGAATTGTTTCTTCACAAATTTAAAATTTTGTCTCATTAATTAACATTGCCCGCCAATAATGCATAAGCCAAACCTATGCAGCACAATCCTATTCTACCCATTAAATCAATTAAAAGTGTCAGCCTTGTAAATGTCATTACACACTTTTTTCTGTCAGATACTTTTCTCAACCTTTTTGAGCTTAAGTTATTAGTTTCTATCTCCTCCTTATTGGAATATATTTACATAAACCACATCTTGGAGAGTCCACGTCTAGGATTGTACTAGGTAGCTTTTAAATACCACATTTTCTGTCAATTAGTTTCTTTCAAGTTATTCTCAAAACTCTATTTTTAACCACAATAAATACTTCAATCCATTTATACCACTTCTATCTTTAGCTGTAAAAGTTGGGCTCAGTTTCGATAACTTTTTTTAAATAAGTAATCCAGGTTTATACATAGTCTGTCAATTATCCTGTTACTATTTACATTTTAAAATGCAGGCCTTCAGATTGATCCAAGGTCAAAAAGAAGCCAAACTGTACTGTTTTTTGCACTGTGCTTAACCAAACGTGAACACAATATATTCATTCTATATTCCTTCTGTTCCAATCACCTTTTCAAAATGAAAATAGATGTTGCTAGACAGGGCTGGCCCTATCATGAGGTGAAATGAGACAACTGCCTCAGCAGTGGGAGCTGGGGAACAGCGAATTAATGCAATATTACTCCGCTGCTCAGTGCCTGAGGGCCCCAGTCCTGCCACTCAACACCTGGCCTAGGGCAGGGACTGATGGACCCTATAAAGGACTGCTGCTGCCACCACCGCCGCTGCTGGGCAGAGCGGGCTCCATTTTGTTTTGTTTTTTGTTTAAATTGCTGTTATTTTTTACCTAGGTCATTTTAAACTGTGACATTAATGCTGTATTCTTAGTTTTAGATTTTGATTTATGTGGAAATTGTTTCCCATTTGGTTCTGTATTTTTTTATGTGGTTTATTTATTGTTTATGACTTTTGTAATTAGGTAAATCTTGTTATGCTGTAAGCCGCCTTGAGCATTGTTTTTTAACTATGGAAAGGAGGCATACAAATAAAAAATGATGATGATGATCATGGCTGGCCACTGCTGCAACCGCCACCCATCTGAGAAAGACTCCTGTCAAAGTGTTCTGCAAAGTGGCCATCTCATCCTTATGTATCTTTCTAAGGGCAAGGTCTTATAGCTGAGGTGACCAGGAGAAGAAGAAGAAGAGAAGAGTTTGGACTTGATATCCCGCTTTATCACTACCCGAAGGAGTCTCAAAGCAGCTAACAATCACTTTTTCCTTCCTCCCCCACAACAAACACTCTGTGAGGTGTGTGAGGCTGAGAAGTGTGACTAGCCCAAGGTCACCCAGCAGCTGCATGTGGAGGAGCAGAGACGCGAACCCGGTTCACCAGATTACGAGTCTACCGCTCTTAACCACTACACCACACTGGCTCTCACTAGCTTTACCTCAGCAGCTAGAAATGCTTATTTAAAAAAGAGAGTGAGCTAAAAATACTAAAATAACTTTAAACCTCCAGCTAATCTGTAAAGAGAATTTCTAGTTGTCCTGACAAAGTGGCAGTGGCACAGGCACTCTCCAGGACCACCTTACCCATAACGCCTCATTCTGAGGAAGGACCCCCTCGCTCACAGAAAGTGGAGAGACTTCCCATGCTACCCCCACGTTGTCAATGGCAAAACAATTTAAAAGTAAGGGAGGAGAGGTGAAGGAGTGACAGGTGAGAGCAGTAGTAGGATGGCTGCTTAGGGTGCTGCCACACATTGTACTGACCCTCATAACAGGTGTCATTAAGGGCTGAACAAGACATATGGGAACCTGGGTTTCTGCCAAATGGCTGCAAAGCAATGTGGGGGTAAACATGATTTCCTAGGGGTGGGGAAGTGGTGGATAGAAGGGTCTTAACCTTTCTCCCACCTGCCTCTTTTTTTCTTCATCTGCTGCCTGGGTCCATTTTCCCCTGTGACATAACATAAATACACCCAGAAATCCAAGCAGATTAACAGGATCTGGAGGGAGAAACTATGGGAGGAAGGAGGCAGATGCAGGAAGAGTTAAGCACACAAACTCAATGTTTGTGATGCATAATCTAGCCCTCAGTTCTTCAGAAATTATGGCATGCTGGCATTCCAAATATTAGCTGTCAAAATAAATCAAAGTTTTCAAAGCCAGGGCATAGTCTGGTCATCTTGTGTCTAGACCCGTTGTTGCGAATGTGACGTGAGAATGCCAAACCACAAATAAATCTGTGCTCAAATCCTGAATACTCTTTGGAGGCTGAAGCACATCCCTTCTGCATTGTGTGAATAAATATTTAAAATACTAACCTTTCTGTCTTCCATATTTTACATCTCCACATGGGGAGGAAAGCTTTTCACATCACTCAGTGACTTTGCACAGTGGCTGATTAAAGTTAAAATTCATATGATCAAACACACACACACCAATCCTTCACACTTGATTATAAGTGTGGGGGAAAGGTTTTCACTTTCACAACTACATCATGAAAGCAGCTCCAGATTATGTCATAATGGAGGTCCTCTCCTAAGCACATGCTAAAGATCACTGACTCTTTTTGAACACCCTGGAATTTGTTTCCAAGTAATCATTCATAATGCATATTACTGCAGAGAAGAGTTTAAATACTTCATCACTACCAATATAATCTTGGTATGTGCATACAGTGGTATCTCGGGTTAAGTACTTAATTTGTTCCGGAGGTCCGTTCTTAAGCTGAAACTGTTCTTAACCTGAAGCACCGCTTTAGCTAATGGGGCCTCCTGCTGCCGCCATGCCACCGGAGCTTGATTTCTGTTCTTATCCTGAAGCAAAGTTCTTAACCTGAAGCACTATTTCTGGGTTAGCGGAGTCTGTAACCTGAAGCGTATGTAACCTGAAGCATATGTAACCCGAGGTGCCACTGTAGTACCCTACTTCTACAGAAGACACATAAAACTACTCAAAAAACCAGTTCTGCACCGCAGTTACGTTTAACATACTTAAAGTTTGTCAATGTTAATTCCATTAATTATATATATTCATGGCAATATGGCAGCTAAACCAATTGTTGCCAAAACTTTAATAACAAAATCTCTTAGTACATTGTGGTGTTCACCTTGCCTGTTTCTGCAACTGACACACCACACACTGTGGATTGTCTATGTTAAGTTGTGGGCGAACATATCAGATGACACAGGGATTCTTCCAAAGCAGCTCTTTATTTGTAAGCTGGAACAGAACTGAACTGAGGAGCTCAGTCAGCCTGCTTATATAGAGCTCCACTAGAATGCAACAGTAACCATTTTCTGTAACTAGCCAATCACTGAATGTCACTTTCGATCCTTCATTTGCATAACTATCTACAGTATCCCCCTGCTGGTCCAGGGTGAAAACTTCAGTACATAACAGTCTATTAATATACTACCATTACATTTCATATCAAACACCTGTCTTCATAACTTATTTTTAGAGGGGATTGAACTGGGGTGAGGATTTCACATAATGAAGGTTTTGATGGACTTTCTGGATGCATGCCAGTTGAATGTTGGTTGAATTTGGGCTATAGGGTGATTTAAAACAGGTAACAAAGAGGCCTTTCCTGAACATAGACTATAGGAAGTTGCTGTATATCATGCCAAACCATTCTTCCATTTAGCTTGGTACTGTGTACACTGATTTCAGGCAGGGGACCATTATCAGCCATACCTGGAGATGCCAGGGACTGAACCTGTGACATTCTGTATGCCCTGCATGTGCTCCACATCTGAGTTAAAACCCTTCTCCGAAATTGCTGGAAAGCCATTAAGTGGCATCATAATGTGAATAAACCCTTAATTAGAAAATTCACAAGTGCAATAATTACTACACTGACTAATTAGAAACGGGAAAGACAATTCTAAAGACTCAATCCAGTCTTCAATATCAAGGCAGTGGGGAAACTCTTCATTGAATTTACATTGGGGATATATATTTGCCAGAAAATATGTAACACACCCCTCTAATATCCTACACTGCATCACTGGAACAGCAGTAATATATAGCCCATTATAAAACAGAGTGTGAATATGAGATGAGAAGGAGCTTAACCTACAATATTCCTCCCTAAAGAGATAACTTCATTTCTATAATTATTCCCTTCCCAACACCTCTGGAAGCATAAAAGATTACAAGGCTAACACAGACATCCCCTAAATGTGTCCATACTTCTAAAAGGTTAATTAAAGGCCACAAGGAAAGGCTTTCATGTTAAAAATGTCCAGAGAGCCTTATTGATTTTAATTTAGCTTTGAATGTCTTATTAGCACAATGCAAAACATCTAAAAAGCAATGTGATTTTAAGCCAACCCATATTCTCAAATGCTGATGTTGTTTTCTCTCCTATTAAGAATTTTGCAGCACCTAGGGATTAACCTAGGTGCGGGTTAAACCACAGAGCCTAGGACTTGCCGATCAGAAGGTTGGCGGTTTGAATCCCTGCGACGGGGTGAGCTCCCGTTGCTCGGTCCTTGCTCCTGCCAACCTAGCAGTTCGAAAGCACGTCAAAGTGTAAGTAGATAAATAGGTACCACTCCGGAGAAAGGTAAACGGTGTTTCTGTGCGCTGCTCTGGTGCACCAGAAGCGGCTTAGTCATGCTGGCCACATGACCCGGAAGCTGTACACCAGCTCCCTCAGCCAATAAAGCGAGATGAGCGCCGCAACCCCAAAGTCGGCCACGACTGGACCTAATGGACAGGGATCCCTTTACCTTTTTAGGGCACTCATGGTACTAAATGAGAGGCCCTGTCTGAATAATATTCTTTGTGGGTAGGCACTATTCATGGGTGGACAGTGGAATTATTCCACTAGGCTTGCCTGCCCCTCCTCTAGATATTCCACTTGAATGTTTGCATATAGTCTACATGGGGGAAATCCAGTGTGGATTTGCTTATAGGCCTCGGGAGAGCTCAAGGGTCGGATGGAGAGGATACTGTGGGTGATGGTAAGGAAAGCCGCTGAAAGGTCCAGTAGATCCAACAGGCACACACTCCCCTTGTCCAATTCCTGGTGCAAGTCATCCACCTAGGGGACCAAGACGCTTCTGTCCCACAACCAGATGGGTCTAGATAATCCATCTCATCCCCAAACCCCTGGAGATGGGACTCCACCACATGCTCTAGTAACCTAGCCCAGAAATGCAGCGCTGGAAACTGCTGATAATTATCCAATATGGTGGGATTCAGGGAAGGATTTTTCAATAGAGGTCTTAACACTGCCTTCCTTAGGCATACTAGGATCCTGACTTGTTGTATGTAAGGAGGCACTGACCACTCCCTTTACCTGCTTGGCCAGTTCCCCAGTGGCCTATTTAATGAGACAGGAAGGGCAACGATATAGCACACATGTGGTAGCTCTCCAAGGATCCCTTCACATTCTTGGGCTGTACAAATGGGAAAGAATCCATTATCACTGGAAAAGCTGGAGTCAAAGTTACCTCTGCTGGGCCTTTATCAACTACAGCAAACAAGTGGGAATGGATCTGAAATATTTTTTTCAGTAAAGTACTGAGCAAATTGCCCGAGCTTCCCCCGACCCCAGCCCCCAGAACCGGCTGCTATCCGCAAGCCTTGTGAGCCTGGTGGGAAGGCCCACCAGGCTCGCAAGGCTTGTGGACATCTGCCCGAAGCCCGGGGTGCGCTCCGAAGCGCGCCCCGTGCTTCGGGCTGCAGGCTGCTGCCCGCAAATGAACTCCCACCGGGCTCGCAGGGCTTGCGGATAGCTTCCTGAAGCCTGGAGAGCGAGAGGGGTCGGTGCTCACCGACTCCTCTCGCTCTCCAGGGTTCAGCGAAAGCCTGCATTCACCCCATAGGATGCACACACATTTCCCCTTCATTTTTGGAGGGGAAAAGGTGTGTCCTATAGGGCGAAAAATACAGTAGCTAACTCTGGCTTCAATCTTAAGCTTCCCTTCTGTTCATATGCACTTTCTGCATGTGGAACTGGGAAAGAGGATTTTCACTGCACCTTTCTCAGTGCTATTTTTCTAGAAAAAGAGGTGCCAGAACTCACCATGAACGCCTCCCTTGTTCTCTTTATAATGGCAATGGAACTGAGTTCTAGCAAATTCCAGCTGAAAAAGAATCCCTGACATTTTTCTTGCCCCTGTGCTGCCACCCTGCACTGTTTTGATGGACATGAAAACCTCCAGAACATATTTCCAGAGGATATAGGGGCTACAGAAAGGAACAAAAAAAAAAAAAAGGAAGAAAGAAAGAAAAAGAAAGCGCTCCCCCCCCCCCCCCAATATGCAAGAATGTGAGCAGAGTTCAGCTCATGAGAACTTAAGATCTAGGCCGTTGTGTTTCTATGAACATTTGAGGCATTTTTTTAAAAAAGCAGGGTAAGAGCCAAAGCAACTTGGTTCACTTTAACTCTTGACTTTTCCATGAATCATTAATGAAAGTTCTGCAGCAGATGATGGAAACATCCTACAGCCAGAGTCAATTTACAGCAACATCTGTTTTCTGTCTCTTTTTTCAGTTTATGCCTCAAGTATAGGTGCTTAGCAAGCTGAGACACATGAATAGGTAATGCTATTCTAGGCTGCATCAACAGAAGTATAGTGTCCAGATCAAGGGAAGTAATAGAACCACTCTATTCTGCCTTAGTCAGACCACACTTGGAATACTGTGTGGCACCACACACTTCTTGGCACCACAATTTAAGAAGGATGTTGACAAGCTGGGATGGGTGCAGAGCAGGGCAACCAAGATGATCAAGGGCCTGGAAACTAAGCCTTAAGAGGAGCGCTTGAAGGAGCTGGGTATGTTTAGCCTGGAAAAGAGGAGACTGAGAAGAGATATGATAGCCATCTTCAAATATCTTAAGGGCTGTCACATGAAGGAGGGAGCATGCTTGTTTTCTCCAGTTGCAAGAAAGGAGATTCCGACTAAACATTTGGGAAAACTTTATGACGGTAAGAGCTGTTCAGCAGTAGAACAGACTCTCACAAGAGGTGGTGGACTCTCCTTCCTTGGAGGTTTTTAAACAGGTGGGATGACCATCTGTCATGGATGCTCTAGCTGAGATTCTTGCATTGCAGGGGTTAGACTAGATGACCCTCAGGATCCCTTCCAACTCTAAGATTCTTTGTCAGAAAAACAAAAACAAACCACAAGTGTGGGCCCGTGTTAAATGCATGCTCAACATTTGATTTTGGGATACAGTAGGATGCTGCAGAAACAACACTGCAAATGTGTTCATATTTGTATGGTTTCAGATCCTGGGTTTATCAAGAAGGTCAGCATCAAGATATCAGTGGTCTTCAGGTAGGGTTTGAGGAGTTGTGGGTAAAGAACATGCAATCCTGCATCCAGCCATGCTTAAACAAACCAGCACATCTGTATTAGCCCCTGCAGTGTCATTTATTTGCCATTGCAGAAAGAAAGTTTGCATCCAGGAGGTATTGGGGAGGTACTTTCTTGCTTACTTAAAAAGCCCTAAACTCTTAATGACAGTAGTTCAAGATGAAATCTTAAACTACAGAAAATAGCCAATATAATGTCCATTCCGTGCAGGATTGACATGCAAATTTCTGTGGTGTTTTTTTTTTAAAGGAAAAGTTGGGTACAGGAAGCCGAGTACAGGAAACCCAGAAAAATGCAGTCCATATATGCAAAGTTATTAGCCTGCATGAAGTTCTTTCCCCTCATAGACTTCAATTAAAGTCACACTGCTATCATCTAATTAAAATAATTTATTGTCCTAGCAGACAATTGCATGATGTATTCTGAGTAGCTTAATGGATGGTCATTTTATTTATTTATTCCCTTAAATTAATATCCTTCCTTTCTTCCATCATGAGACCCAAGGCGGTGTACATATGGTTCCCAAGCAATTACCCATGCACACATTGACTAGATTCAGACCTGCTTAATTTCAGCAAGTTGGTGGTCTCACGTGCCTTTAGGTTATATCCTGGGACCACCAGACACTAGCATTCATGGCCATTCTTACTACTTAACATTCTGCTTCAGGTTTTGATACAGGAGGTGTGCTTAAGAAAGATTATGTTTCTTGAGATTAGCTAAATTTATACAAGAAATGGCTCTCAGTGGCTACTATTCAGGATGGCTTTGCGCCACCCGCAAGATCAGAGGCAGCGCGCCTCTGAATACCAGTCACCAGAGAAGAGCAGTGTGAGAAGCCTATTGCCTTCATGTGCCTGTTTGTGAGCTTCCCACTGGCATCTCATTGGCCACTGCAGGAAACAAAATGTTGGAAAAGAGAAGCTTTGGGGCTTATCTTAAATTCTTCTCATGCTGCCCACAGTGGGTTTTTAAATTTTATTTTAAGGATGAGCAAAACTACTATCCTCTCTGTCTGGGTCTGACTGTAGAGTTGAGTTAAAGCAGCCTTTGTTGTCTTCTCTTTTAACACTAATTAGGATGTGGCTTTATCAGATTGAAGTACCTAGGATAAACGGTGTCAAATTAACGATGTTGCCATTGTTATGTTTGCTTTTGCTGCAGCCTAAATGCCTGATACAAAGACTTTCTGAATCAGCACATATGTTCAGGAGGTGGTGCACTTCCAGCTATCTCATAGCTCAGTGTGACAAAACAATTAATTGTGCTGGCATTGCAACCAATCGAGTCTGTATTGAAGGCAGGTATGTCAGTTACAGAGCATCAATTTCTTATCAAATATTACATGTCAGTAATAATGAAAACTGTCGTGCCTTTAATCCTAGTGGCCATTCACTACATAGTGAATGTAAAAACAGAATGTGGAATGCAGAAACAGATTTCACGTTACTGCCAAAGCTGAGCTCTCCTACTCTCCTCTCCTGCATTGGTCATGCTATCTGGGGCAGATGGGAGTTGTAGTCCACAACAGATGGAGGGCACCATATTGGAGAAGAGTGATCTAGTTCAGTGTTTGGTCCTCTCAGTGAAAGCAGCTCTCTAAGATCTCAGGCAGCTGCTCTCCTCACTAGAGATAATTTTAACTGGAGATGCCAAGAACATTCTACTTACTTAACTATGGCTACTTAGCTATGCTCTACTACTAGTTTCACTTACCTGGACTCCATCAGAAGCTGGAATGTAGCTTGCTCTTTTAAAAGTATCTGTAACATTTCTGAGAATTTCCACAGAAACCAAGAGATCCCCGGCATAAAAATTCTTCCTCTGAGTTAAATCCAGAAGGGTCTTCGTCACCTGGGACATTCCTTCACCTGCCAGTGTCCTCTGTCCTTTTGCAAGATGTTCTTTAATCTGTGAAAGTTAAAACAGTGTGATAAATATTAGAACCTACTTTACTAAATAGTCCCAGAGTCATCACCAAATGAACTTGAGAGATTGCTATGAGTATATTCTAAAGAAACTGGAATAATTTACAGCTTAGCCATGATGTCTATTTTACATAGGATGTCATGAAACACATTTAGGGGGAAATAAGAGAGCTACTTCTTAATTTTCCCACAAAGAAATATGCTGGGCCAGAGAAAACTACTGAGTTGGAGAATCTGGAGGCATGTTATTAAAAACACACAAAAAAACAAAAAGCCACACAGCTGCAGCCATTATACTTAGCTTTCATATACTTTTTTTGTATGAGAACTTCAGACACATTACATTGCCAGACTACATAAATAACCACTTTATGAGAGCAATCTACATTCTATTCAAGTCACTGGCAAAACCTTGATTTATAGGTTCCTTTGTATTTTGATGCCTTAGAGATAAGAGTGTCTCTCTCAAAAGAGTATCACAATAGAATGTGGCTGTTTCAGGCTCACTATGTTTTTGAACAATTTATCCCTAAAAATGAGCAACCAATAGGTCCCAAGCTTGTTGAAATTTATTTTGACATAATAAACTCTAATTTGCACACATGGTTTTGTAGGATGTAAAATCCCATTCCTGTCAATCTCCGGGTGACATTCATATGCTTCTTCTTTCCTTGTTCTCCTGTTTGTTTGGATTGTGTGGCCTAATCCATTTGAAGAATACAAAAGGAAGCTACTTCAGGGTATGGGACTGGGTTTGGTGGCTGATGTTACCACAGTTCTTATGCCTGACAGCTGTAGGTTTATATGTATTATTAGTAGTATTTATTACTTGCCTTACATGTATGTCCCAAGGCAATGTACCAAATATAATAAAAGCAGTTTAAAATAGTTGCAGAAGAGACAGAAGAGTTTAAAAACAGTACAAAACAAATACCTAGTCATCCAGTTGTGAAAGCCTGACATAGGTAAATGTTGAGAACAAAGGGAACCAGTTCCCATGGAAAGACAAAATCTATGAATCACTATATGCATATACAGAATTTATGGGGACCGTCTATTACACTTTTCTCCTTAGCTGCCAGTTGGTGCAAATTCATTAGTTTCAGCTGCCCCTTAAGCCAAGTCAATAGATATGTTACAGCATGCAGCAGGGGGATGTTACAAAGCCAGCATATTACTTTTTGTACCATAGGTAAAAATGAAAAGTGAAAGATGCCCTCCTAAAGAGCAAATGATAAAAGATAAATGGCTTCGGAGAGATGCATGCAACAATAGCCTGCATAAATAAAAAAATGGCAGTCATCACTTTTTAAACAACCACCTTCAACTTCTTTTTATCACTCCTTACAACTATCAAGAAAGGGTCCCAATACTTTACTTGAGGAAGAGTACTCAAATGGGCCCAGGGAGAGGCAGGATGGAGAACAAGCTCATGGGGACTGCCATCTCTCCCTAACTGGTTTTGTAAATACTTAAGGCAAATGCCAAGATTTTTTTGCCTGTGAAAATAGGTTCTTGCAAAAATCCTTCCATATTGCTAGACAGTATTGAGCTCTATGTTTGTTCAGAGTCTGTAGGCGAGTTGCATAAGGAGTGCATAATCTGTTCAAATCTGGCATGGAAATGAACTTGAAACCAGAGGAGGAATTCAACACTGCACTCTTCTGATTGTTCCATCAGTGCAGGCGTTTTGGCTTGTCAGATGGAACAATCACCTGCCCCACCCACCCTGTTCTGGGAGCTCTCCTGATCCCCTCCCCGAGTCAATTTCAGGGGGCACAGGGGCATGGGATAAAACCCCATTGTGTAAGTGGAAGTCTTCATAAGTTGAATCCTGCTCTGTGTGTTTTATTTTGTGATCAACTGTGACAAGAGTGTCTGCTGCAAGTTTATCAGTTGAACAGCGGTTACACTTATCAGCCAGTCTGTATATTCATGGCAAATTAACCATTCTTCACATACTCCATATACTACAATATCATTCCATAAAGTGGTCTTTAGATCACAGCTGGGGAACTTGTGTTGCTCTAGATGTTGCTGGACGACAGCTCCCAACATTGCTGATCATTGGCTAGGACAACATCTGGAGATCTATAAGTTAGCAACCCCTGCTTTAGACTGAAGGTACTATTAGAATGATTTGATAAGAATAAGCTGGGCTCAGATGGATGGCTTCCCTTTGGGTCTCTGACCTGTAAAGTGAGACAAATATGTGTTGTGTTCCAAATTACAGAAAGGAGAAGTTGTTACTTGATATATATTTTGACTGAGATTCTGAATATAACTCAACTTCTTGTAGTTATCAGGTTAATGTGTAAGTCACAAAGCAACATGGCGGGGGGGGGAAGCTTACATTGCTGAAGAAAGTTGCTCTGGTCGACAGTGCTATTCTTCCTATGTGAAGGTCATCTTTTAGTGCACTTACATGCAGGCTTATTAAGATGCAGTTTATGAGCCACGAGATGGTGGAATAAAGGAGCTGTTAAAGTGGTACTTCAGCTGCTGTCTCACAATAGATGTGCATATTGAAAATTGGCTTTCATTAGTTAGTGGACATTGATCTGGGATCCAGAGTGCCCTATTTTTGCTGAAACACAGTAGATAGTGAAAGTTGGAAACCCAAAGCGCAGTGTACAGCTACTTCTTTTCCAGTCACTATAGCTACTAAAAACCAAAGCGGGTTGATTGGGTACAGTAAGGCTGAAAGGAAATATCGCAAGGATTGTGAATGATGTAACTATACTTACTTTGCAACCTTTGCAGATTGATATGGATGTTATGGGATCATTAGTAATTTGATGTGGGTACTTCAGGTTAAATAATTTAATTATTCATTACATAAAATTCAAACATCACTTAGTTGAGGAAAAAACTCAAAATCATACTTGAAAACATACAAAAGTTAAAATACTAAAACAGATTAAAATTACATCAACAATGTCAGGGCTCCCTGGCTGGGTCAGGGTTGAGAAAGTTGCCAAAATGGCAGGGATCCAACATTGGTTCTCCCCCCTCCCTCCCACACCCCCCCACACACCAGAGCAGAAGCTCTGGTGCATCCGATGGCTCCTATGTCATCATTCCAGGGGTCACAGGATCGCACCCTATGGGCCTGTGGTCAACAGTCATTCTACTTACACAGAGTGAACCCATTTAAATGAATGGACCTTACTGTAATTTCAGTGGGTCTGCAAACCTTTGAGCGGTATTTGTTTTGTAAATTTTGTTGTATGTAGTAGAATTTTTTAATATTTTTTATATATATAACAAACAAAACTAACAGAGTGTTCCAACAATTCAACAATAGAGGAAAACAACGAAGCACGGCCAGGTATGTGGTAAGAAAATCTGTCCATCTGTCATGGAAGCTTTAGTTTAGATTTTTGCATTGCAGGGGGTTGGAATAGATAACCCCTGGGCTCCTGTCCAACTCTACAATTCTAGAACTCTATGAAATGAAAGATCTATTTCGCATGTAGTAGAATTATTACAAAATTAATTTCTCTATTGTGTTTGGTATAGAATTATTCCTGTGAAATATATCTACTGCTTAGTTTCAAAAATCGGCCTACTTTGCTTGGCTTTTGGTGAAACCACTAGCTGCTGCTGCATAACTTTCTTAGGTTTTGTGGTTTTTACATCTATGTACATATATGTTCTTACTATTTTTGTTGTATATTTTCTCAAGCCCTCACCTTGCGAAGGTAATTTTGGGAAAAAGTACAAAATAAATATAAATGAAGCAGAATTGAAGTGCATAGGATTTGTAGCACTAAGAGGTACAACGTTCATCAGAAAGCAAGGACAGATAGAGCAAATGTAGTAGATACAGCCCTGGAAATAGTTTCATTCTTAAAATTCTCTCCATGTTTGCTTTATAGCATTCATTCTTTTCTCTAAATACTGCAATTGTCGCTGATTACACCAGCTGACACTGGAATGCTGTGTGAACGATTTGGCTGCTGCTGGTGCTTAACCATGGGGCATGTCTTTAAGATTTTGTGTTCTGCCTTTACGTAATGTAAATTGACAAGAGGGGGAAAAAATCAAAGGAAAGGAGGATGAGGTCTCCGAAAAGCTTGTGACACGTGCATGCACACACAGAGCGACAGATATATTATAGCCAGCAGTTAAATTGCATGGGTCTTCTCATTCAGGGAACTAAGACTTTGGGTTTTAAACAGCAAGTGTTCTTCAAATGAACCCTGTTTTTTTGACACTGTGTCATGGCACTCGGTTTTCATCTCAATGTTGGTATCTCTAGCTACAGATATTTGTTTTGCAAACATGAATTACATTTGTCGTGCTGCAGTGTTTCTCAAATTACGGCCGAGAATTAAAATTCTATCGGTTCATGTTCAGTTCACAAGAGGCATAGGACCTGTGTGTGGAGGAGTTCCTCCCCGTGCCCCTCTCCCTATGTGAGCAAAGGAATATCCATGCAGGCAGAATTACGGCCATATTGGGGAATGGGAGGTCTGTACACATTCACCATATTCCCACTGATATTTTTCTCATCTGTTCAGAGCAAGTTCATTGTTCCCTAAAGAACAGTGAGGGGGAAAGCTGGGTGGGGGTATGTGAGAAACACACATGCACCCTCATTCCCTCAGTGGCTTTGTGTTGGTGGCAATATAGGATGGATAAAAACAGGGCTCTGTTGAGCCTATGGTAATCCTGTCTACATGTCTGGATTGTGTCCATACTTATTTGTTACAATCAGTATGGGGGGGGGGGGAGAAAGCTTAATAGAGTACAGAACTGAAGACACAAGGTGAATACAGGGTTGTTGTTTCTTTAAGCGCAAAAATGCAAAATTCAAGCAATTTCTTCTCTTCAGCATCCACGTGATAGTTTTAAAAAGCTATGCATGGCTTGTTGCGTAAGTCATTCATTAATTGTATGCTACAAAAATAGAATCATAATTCCCGAACTATTACATAAAAGGCATTGTGGCATGGAGATATACGATTTTGTTCCCAATTGTTCCTTTCCACAAAATATAAAATGGCATAGATGCTTGATTAATTTATTGCATTCCTTGTTTTCATAGTTATTCGGGTGATGTACTCTCAGTTTCGCAGGAAATAATTCTTATTGCTACCTTTTGTGACAGGAAAAAGCTGAGCTGCTGGCCACAGAGGGCAAGACGTAGAAATTGCCCTTGTTTTATGTCTTGACTCCTCACGTAACTGAAGTTTGTTTGCTGTTGAATTTCTCCATGCCCTTGAAATGACAAGATGCTAACAGCAGTGGAAATGGTAGTCAAACATTTCTCTGTGATGTGTGGCAACTAGAATATGCAGTCAGTTGGCTCCATACTCCCTGCAACCCCATTTCTGTGATAATCCCTTCCCACATTTTACCTCTTGCCGCTTCTGATAAAGAACCACCACTGAGCCCGCCCACCCCCATCTGCATAGAACAGCTGATGTACTTTCAACTCATCCTGTATCTAAATAAAAGTACAGTTCTTAAGAATTAACCTTTTGAAAAAGGCTAAAGAACATACACTTCAAAACAACTTTTTTTTTAGTCATGCAAGATAAACAGTTGCAAACAAAATCTAGTGCTGGGAATTAGGATATCACAGTGCAATCAAACTTACCATCATCCTGCATTTAAGACAGAAGGTGGTCTAAAAGCCTCAAAAATACACAGGAATCAGAATTCAATGCAAAACATGCTGTTTAAGCTGTTTCTGTAGCAGAATAACGATAGGCATTTAGGAACCTGTTGGGTTTTGGGGATTCTGCAACAGCTAAGGAGGCCAGGTGAAAAAGATGAGCTTAATAGTTCCATATAAGGGGGAATTTCAGCAGGTGAAGCATGCATGGCAATCAGCTTCTGCTCACATGCCCTCTCTACACAACTATTAAAGGCGCAGGAGCCATGCCTTCTTCAACTGGCTACCCTAGCAACACAGCATAAATTGAACTTCCTGGTCCCCTGGCCAATATCTGACAAGCGAACAATGTGTATCTATCATATCTGGGAAATGCTCAAACTCCTGATGCAGGCTTACTTGAACACCTTTCAAAGGAAAGATGTGGAGGGAAGGGAAGTATAAAGCAGTTATATTTATGCAGAATTTTTCACTGCAAAAAAATGCCTTGGTGTGAACATTTTAGAGGCCAGAGGATGAACTCTCTGCATTTCCTTCCGCTCCTGTATCTCTTTATGTCCCTTTCATTAAAGAGTTCATCCTCTGGCCTCTAAAATGGGTGCTAACTCTTGACCTCTTGACCTCTAAAGTCTTCCATTGCGGGATGAAGTCTGGAAATAAATACTGCTGCAGCGCAGGATTAGGAATAGATGTTTTGTGATAACAGAACACTTAGCATACATGAGGGGACAAGCTACTGCCTTGGCGATTGCACACTTGCTGCCATGGCATTTTCCATGACTTTGTGAGGCATAGTATTTTTTAACAACAAACGTGAAGTGTGGACAACAGATGCAAACACCCTATGCATAAGTCTCCTTGAAGCACCTCTGCCTGAATCATGTACAGGACAAGTATTTGTAACCTTGGTCCACAGAATGGCCATGCAAAGCAGTGGTGGGGATCCTCCATCCCATGGGCCTGATTAGACCATCTAGGCCTCTCCATCTGGCCTGAAATGCCATTTTAGCAAAGCCACATCCACTTCCCCCTCATCACTTGACTTGTGAGGTGCTGGACTGGCAAAGCTGTGGTGTACTTAGTTGTGCTCCCAACTCTTCTTTTCCAGCTACTGCTAGAATTCAACACTTGTGAATTTGGCACATTTTCTGTGAAACATATAACCATGCTAAAAATAAAAATAACCCCAATAGGTTTTGTTCTGCATCAGATGGCAAGTGTTTTAATGAGTTGACAGTGGCTGGTTTCCCTCATGTCTTGGGGCCAAACAAGACATGACGCGGTTGATCCAAGGTGAGATCTGATATCCTTTTCTATGCTTCAAAGCAGCCACAGGGGCCTGCTAATTTGATCAGGGAGGAATGGCTTGAGGAGGATGGAGTCAATGCTTCCTCAAATGGAACTGCTTCCTAGAGAGTACATGCTCCTCCCCACCCAATTACACACTATCAACTTGTGCATGACCACATATACATGTGGTGCCAGGAAGTAAATAAATAAATATAATCATACCAGGAAATGATGGGAGGAGACCTGGAGCCCAAAGAGGATGTGAATGGGGGCAGAGGAGCCCCCCAAAAGTGCAGCAGGGCTTTGTTTAGGCTGCTCAGCCTCCCTGCCTAACAGCTGGTGCAACTGCTTTCCTACGTGTCCTCCAGCCAGCCCCAGTGCTTCAACTCTAGATATTTTGGTCTGGTTTGGAGAGAAGCAGCTGGAGACAGGGGGAAACAGGCATTTATAGGCTTTTTAGAGAGGGCTTCCCACTTACACTTAACCCCCACATAAGTGGGGGACACCTGTATAGCATAGTTCCTTGAATTCCCACCCCCTCAGCAGAGCTAATAACAACTGCTGGGTCCATTTGGGGATGGGAGAAAGGAGAGAGGGTTAACCTCCCCTCTTCTAGGACAGCTTCCTGATCAAATTAACAGGTCCTTAGGGCAGCACTGAAATAAACAAAAAGTTGTCTCTAGGTCATACATCATTTGGTCCCCATACCCCCTTTCTCTCATCAGAGCAACCACTCCAAATCAACTACAACTCAACAGTCTTGCAGTCAGAACCACACTAACCAAATTAAATTACACAAATTTGTCTACATTGTTTGTATGATCGTGCAATCTGACTACTCCTGGGGTGGCCTTTCTTTCCACCTCTTTCAATGTGCACCTTATTTCTCCCCCCTCATTTGGTGATTTCCGCTTTATAAAACTTGGTATGCTTTGCTTGGGCAGCTATTTCGTCACGAATCCTGCATTAAGTTAAAGTTGGCAGAACAAAAGGCAGCAATAAGATTAAGAGTTTAAATATATAGAAGTGTTAATGTGCTAAAGCTGCTGCTTGCTGGATGCTTAAGCTACACTAGTCTCTTGCCAACAAAAAAATCTTGCCACAAATATTGCTAGTCTTTATGATGGGAAAGGGCTAACTTGATGTTGATATACATGAAGGTTAAATTGATGTTGAGCTTATCTCCCATGAATGGTTGGTTATGATTAATGCAGGGAAAGCAAGAGAGAGGCCTTTATAAGATGCATGGTCATTCCAGCCAATGTAGTTTATCTGCATGACAAACTGCTTGAAGCAAGAACTACTTTAGGCCTGAAAACACAATTGGTTTATGTGGGGGGTTTTTTGTTTGTTTTTGCTACAGGAAACAAAGGGTGGAATTAAACAAAGCACTGAGGAGATTGTTCCATTTTTGCTTGCCAGATGGAAAGATCTCCCTTCCCTGCCTCCACTGTTATGGGGTTTTTCCCAACCATCCAGAACTGATTTTGGGGAGGAAATGCTAGCAGGCATCCTTGAATGGGCTTCCTCTAGCAGAATGGGCACCATCTGCATTATAAATTGAGAGTAGCAGCATACCATTTTAAGCAGCTATGGCTTCTCCGAAAGAATCCTGGGAACTGTAGTTAAGGGTGCTAGAAGTTGTTAGGAGACCTCTATTCCCCTCACAGAGCCACAATTCTCTGGGAAAGAGGGATGACTGTTAAACTGCTCAGAATTATAGCTCTTTGAGAGATCTCCTAACAACTCTCAGCACCCTTAACAAGCTACAGTTCCCAGGATTCTTTGGAAAAAGCCATACCTGTTTAAAATAGTATGACACTGCTAGTAAATGTATAATGCGGATGAGGCCTAAGGCGGTTACTCTCCTGGAATTAAATAAACTATGGAGTGGGTGGCGCTGTGGGTTAAACCACAGAGCTAGGACTTGCTGATCAGAAGGTCGGCGGTTCGAATTCCCTTGACAGGGTGAGCTCCCATTGCTCGGTCCCTGCTCCTGCCAACCTAGCAGTTTGAAAGCACGTTAAAGTGCAAGTAGATAAATAGGTACCACACCTGTGGGAAGGTAAACAGTGTTTCCGTGCACTGCTCTGGTTCGCCAGAAGTGGCTTAGTCATGCTGGCCACATGACCTGGAAGCTGTACGCCGGCTCCCTTGGCCAGTAAAGCGAGATGAGCGCCGCAACCCCAGAGTCGGGTCATGACTGGACCTAATGGTCAAGGGTCCCTTTACCTTTTATGGTGCACTCTAGAGCATACAAGGAAGACCTCGTGTGATTGTCCCCTTTTCAAGAAAATTTAAATGGCTTTTATATCTTCCCTTTTCTCATATAAAACAATTGGGGTTCATCCTTTGATTGCAGTCTGGTTTTGCTAAAAATACATGTGCAGTCAGGGAACAATTGTAGTAGTTACGGCAAATATGTGTTGCCCCAGGAGAGAGTAAAACTGTATTGAACAGAGGAGACTTTACCCTTTGCACATATCTGTAAGTGACTCATAAAAACATAGAAGAGATCAGAAGAAGCAGTTGGTGAGGAATGTCTTAGTACATAAGAACACGGGAAGCTTCTGTATAACATGGTAGACCACTGGTTTATCTAGCTCAATATTGATGAAACCAACTGGCAGTGACTCTCCAGGGAGTCTTTATGTAGTCTTTCGGAACCCTACCTGGTGAAATCAGGGATTGACCCTGAGACTTTTTGCAAACAAAGAATGGGTTCAAATAACAGCCCTCCCCGGGGGGGGGGGGTACAGGGTTACAGATGCTTCTTAAGAGGAGAATTTAGCCAACTACAAGTTTACAAGTTGGTCCTTGGTTAAGCACAATATAGGGAGTGGAGAGGAGATGATTTTGGAACAAAAGCCAGTGGTAAAAATAACGAGCCTTTGCAGAGAGTGGATGACCATCGTTCCAAATTCAAATCCATTTAAAATAAATAATAATAATAATAACTTTAGGCTGACTCCTTTTTAATAAACTGTCTGGGGAAGGAATAAATTGTGAAAGAGGAAGCCTTTCATTCCCGGTTTCAGAACTCTCATTTTGCTGAGGAAGAGAGAGACTGGATGATATGCGGCCCTTGTAATATAATTTGGAAAAAATTGAAATCAGCTCTAATGAGCTGCAGCTGAAGCAAATCATTATTCACCTCAGAGTTCTTTTGATCAAATTACATTTCATCTCAGCATTTGCAAGAATGTGAGGGAAGAGTGAAAGCAAAATTATGGCATGAACTTGAAGGAGCACAGAAGTCATTATATATATATATACATGAGTTACCTTCATGGCTCCTAATATGTCAGGCTGAGATATAGCTTTGACCAAGAAGATAAATGTTGTATGCCCTTCCAGACTATCTAGAGTTCATAGATATGTCCATTTTCTTTCTAATTGTGTATCACCTTTAGGTCAAAATTGGCCAGTTTGGATGGGACATTCCTGGCATCCTAAGCCATAGTTGATTAAGGCAGGATTGAGCCTCAGGTCCATGTGCTCCCCTCACCCATATTGCCTTGCTCATTTCCCTCAAATTATTCTTTATGGTGCTATGAACCTGGCCTCTTTGAACCATGGTTCCCCATTACATCTAACTGCAGGATGGGGAATTATAATTCAATGATGACTTTACTAAGCAGGTTCTTAAAGCAGGATCAAACCAAGATATAAACCCTGGCCTCAACTCGGCTGTGGCTCCAATCTGGTGGAACGCTCTGTCACAAGAGACTAGGGCCCTGCGGGACCTGACATCTTTCCGCAGGGCCTGCAAGACAGAGCTGTTCCACCAGGCCTTTGGTCAGGGCGCAGCCTGACTCTGTCCTCTGGCAATCTGCACAGAATTTTGCTTAACGGTTGCCATCAATTTGATTTTAATTAATTTTTATAATGAAATGTTTTTAGAATGTGGGATGATTTGATTGTTGTTAGCCGCCCTGAGCCCGGCTTCAGCTGGGGAGGGCGGGATATAAATAAAATTTATTATTATTATTAAGATCTACCATTAAACCACAGTTTCCCATATGGGGCATAGTGGGAAACCATGGTTTAAAGAAAGCAGAAGAACCATGTTGAAGGTGGCATGTTAGGGGAGGAATGAAGGAGGAACACGTGGAATTGGCCTTGTTCCCGGAAGCTGGGAACGTTGCATCCTAAAAGGCCTAATATCTGTCTATGTTTATTGCCTTGGAAGACAAATCCCACAGTTTTGCATTTGAAAGCTGCAGTAGGATGAAAATGAAAACAAACACTGTAAAATGTATCATCATCATTATTACTACTAATAATAATTACAACCCTCCTCCTCCTCCTCCTCCTGTAATCCTTCCTAAATGGAAATAGATAAATGCCTAATACCCAGAGAATTCAAAATGGGATTTAATTCTCCATTCATCTCCTGCAGGTTAGTCAGCCACTGAACTGACACAGGGCTGGTGAATATGCTCCTCATTTCCTTCTAAGAAACAGCATATCTGATTAAGGCTGAAACTCAAAGCACACATAATTTCTTGACAGAGAATGTGGTAGTGACGAGCAATATATTAAAGAGGCTATAAACATCTGAAGAGCATGGGATGGTGGCATATTGTAGCTACTAGGCCCTCTAGCTTTCAGTTTCCATAGCCATGTATCTTTTCTGTAGGAGTTTCCACATCATGGTCCAAATTCCACTATCATTCTGTAGCTTGCCATTACGGCCCTTGCCTGAGCACCAATGGAATTGAATGAAGAGAAACGCAAAATTGCCACCTGTTAACGCTCTCACAAGAAACAGCGAAGTGTCTACATTTTGTAGTCCAAAACGTAGAAGTAGAATTAAGTAAAAACACTACAGTGTACAGTGTCAGTTCCAAGTTTCAGGGGGTCTCTGAGCAAGCTGTTCTCAGTCAAGCCCCTTCCTCTGGACCACTACTGATTCACTTGCCCCCTTCCTCTGAGCCCAGTCTGCATGGCTGCTCAAAGGACAAGGGTGAAGCAAAGAAAGACTGGTGTTTTCTCCCTCACCTCCCGCCACCCGTTGCTGTTTATTTGCTCACTCATCAACAAAGAGCAGCATCAGGGCCAGAGAGCTCCAGAGGTTGGCAGCTGCCCTCCTGTTGGTGAATGGGCTTTGGCAGATGCCCAGTGATGCCAATCCCTGCCACTGCCCCTGGTTGTGCGCATGCATTGGAGGCGTGGAAAAGGACCAACACATGTCAGGATGGGCACCTTTCTGTTAATGAAACAGTACAAATACGAAGGGTAAAAAGAAATCTGCCAAGAAAATATATTTCAGGGATTTTTAAAGGGAACGTTTACTCGCAATGGATTTTTTTTTTTTTTTTTTGCACCAACAAGCACTAATGCCACCTTTGCAAGGAACAAGTCCAAATAGTCATTTATAAATCAGGGAAAATTAATTTGAATGCTATTTTTATAAGGCTTTTAATTAACTTTTGGAAAGCACCCAGCACTTCAGCATGTGAAGCTAGCTACTGCTTTAGGTAGGGGTGTGTGTGTGTGTGTGTGTGTGTGTGTGTATCTCCTATGGTAATTTTGTGCTATCGTAGTTGTGCCCAGCCGAAGAGCAACATTTGAACAAAGAAAGATCCATCAGTGTCACTGATTTATGAGCATGGCATTAAAGTGCTGAATGAGTTATAAAATGTTGCACTGTAGCTCCAGTAAATCTAATTTATTCACTGTCACGTTTCCCAATAAACCTAAATATGTTCTTTGCCTTCCAGTCCCTATAAACATTTTATAAAGGGAGTAATGAAAAACCCAGAAACTCTGCAATGTTCTAACAGTTACAGGAACTCTGACGGTGGTAAAAAAGAGAGAGAGAAAAAGAAAGGTGGGAGGAAAATAAATTAAGTCTATTTGATTTTTATCTTTCCCCCCCATCTTCTTAGTAGCATTTATGTCCTTTAAAACAGCAGATCTGACAGGAGAGCAAACAGTTAATCCCATTAATGCCGATGTTTTTGTTTTTAGCAAGGAATAAATAGAGCAAGTACTAAAGCTGGCTTTGCACCTACTGAATGCTGCAAGTGTCTGTACTCATTTGATATGCATCTAGCAAAGCTAGGTTGTTCCCAGAAGGCCACTCCATGAAGACTGAGAGAGCAGCGTCTGCTAGTGGTGCCTGTGAGTCACAAAGAATAGAGAGAGGAAAGGCATTTATGGAACAGAAACAACAGTCAGAGCCAAAGAAGCCCAGTCAGAATAATTCCACATTCTTTTCAGGCACGCACACACAAATACAATTTCATGCAAGGAAGAATTAGCACCCATTTGTTTTTTCTGCAATGCTTGACCTTTAAAGCATTCTTTAATTTGAAAAGAGGGTGCCATAATTTCCAGCAAGCTGCCTCTACTATATGCTGTATCAATTACTGTCATTACTGTTTAATACATGGCTGCTAAGTGTGTAATATAGCAACTTAACACATTTCATCTAGATGGTTAGTTAGGGTTTGGGGAAAACAATGAAAAGTCAGTCACAGAAACGTTATGTTTTTTATTTCAAAAACGTGGGTTGAATCCAATGCTGCTCTTATTCAAAGCAGACCTATTGAAATTAATGGACATAATTAAATTCATTAATTGCAGCAGATCTGCTCTGTTTATAATGCACTTGGCTACAACCCCCTCTTATTTCGTAATACTCATATACGTAGTTATAACCCCTTTTATTTAATAATACTCATGCATGCTGGATTTTTAAAAAAACAAAATAAAAGTACCTGTAGCATTAAGAGGACACCGATTGAATGCGAGGTCCCCTGCTGGGGTCCTTTTCCAGACCATCGATATCAAATAATCTTCAGGGCATATTTCATAAGGTGCTGTAATTTTAAAAATGTGGAAAGTGAATAGAGTGTTTGACAAACATACATGCTCGAATGTGTCCTTGAATTATGATAACGTCTCTTACTTTCTTGGATAGAAGGTGTGTGTGTGTGTGTGTGTGTGTGTGTGTGTAGAAACCTGTGACTTGTGTGTGGCTGGAATGTAGCATTGTTCCGCCCACTTGTGTCTTTGTCTCCACCTACACAACTGGTATGCAATCCCTAGAAAGTTCTTTGTGCAGGAATGTGGCGTTTGAGATGAAAAAAGTTCCCCATTCCTGGCACATGCTTTGGAGCCAGTTGATGCAACAGGCTAATGTGGCTATCCCTCCCGAGGTTTTTATCCAATGCTCTGTGAGGGAGTGAGAGGGACCTCTCAAAGAGAAGGCCACCATCCAAACATACCATCATCAAACCATCACTTCCGGGTGGCTTGGGGAAGCAGGGCAATTACACTGGTTTTATACTAAATTAAGACTGCAGTGTAAACAACTCTAGTTGTATCTGTATCTGTATCTCTCACCTTCCCTTCCCCCTCCACCAACAATAGCAGAACACCTGGGCCCAACCCAATATTTTGAACATTCAATCACCACATCCATTATTGTGTGTGTATCTCATGCATGGTTGTGTAGTCCTACTTCTGCAACAGGTTCACTGGGCAAGTATTTTGCTGTTCATACAGTATATTTATATAAGAAAGTACTTTGGCTTCTCAATACAACCTGCTTATTGAGTATTCATCCTAATTTGCTTGCAAGGTGGTTCTAAGGTAATGAGCATTCATCCTCATTTGCTCCTGATTTGCTTACACAGAGGTTATATTTCTTCCTATCAATCGTCGTAACACAGGGGTTTTTTGTGTGTGCTTTTCCCTGTCACTTTCCTAACCACAAAAGTCTGAGTTTTTTTCGAAGTTGAATTTATTTTTTTATTCCACTGCAGCACTTGAATCTGCTTTAAATCTACAAGTCTACATTTCCAGTAGGTGACTGAATCCCTCCCACAAAACAGTAACAGCCTGGAGGCGACCCCTGTCTACTTGAAACAATTTGATTCTTACCATGAGGTTACAAACAAAATACATTTCATGGAAATGAGCAAGACCCCCGGTGGCAACAAGTTAGTGCCTTGACAAACATATCCTTGCAGCTGTTTCAGCGATGCCAATACGAAGTGCATAAAATAGGTTGCTAAATATGCTTCAGCATCAGCTCTCTCAAATCTTAAGAAAGCTGACAGTGCCAGAAGAGCAAGAATATGTCTTAATGGCAAATGTTTAAGAAAAGGAGTTGTTTTCATTTCATCCTAAGTGCCATAGAAAAAAATAATTCTAAAGTATTCTGTTCTTTTCCCCACAGGAGGGTTTTGTACTGGTGTCTTCTCTTACAGTAGCACTAGGGTATGGGTATAACTTGTGATGAGATATGTTTATTAAATCTAATGGGTGGTATTCAACTAAGTTCTACTCAAACCAGACCCACTGAAATGAACGGTAATGTTCATTAATTCCTGTTTATCTCCTCTGAGTAAAACTTAGTTGAATACCACTCCATGGGTCTTTGGGGTGAACACTCCTGCACTTTCTGGAACTAATATTTGTATGGCTTTTATCCATGTTGCCTTTGAAAAAACACACAAATTATTAACATACCTAACACTAACAGGCAGGCAAGGGGCTGAGGGGCCCCCTGAAATTTTCAAGGAGGGGGTCAGGCACCCTCAATATTTTGCAGCCTGCGATGGGACTTCTTGTGGCTGCGTTGGGCCCACCGGGCCTTGCAAGACCTCCCCACAGTCATGGCGGGCCTCACAGCCTCCTCCTGCCACATGACATCACACCCACGTGCACAAGGCACCCCCAAAGTTGGATGGAATCCAGCACCTTTGCTAACAGGAACGAATATGTGTTAAGGGATCTGTGTGCATATTTGGATTTTAAAAACCACAAAGCCACACATAACTAAGAAGTGCAAAATTACTCATTGCTAGAAATACAGAAAGCGGGTTTATACCAGGGTCAGGCTATCTGCCCATCTAACTTAACATTGCATCTCCTCTAACTGGCAGCAGCTCTCTGGAGTCCCAGGCAGAGGTCATTACTATCTTTTTAGCTGGCAATAACATGGTTTGAATGCGGGGTGTTCTGCTTGCAAAAACACAGCTTTATGACTGAGCCTCTCCCTTAATTGGAACAGCACATTACTGCATCTACAATCTCACAGCCAGCCTAATGTCTCATCTGAAAGAGGAAAAATGTCCCAAATGATATGTCTCCGTATTATAGATGACTCTGTAGGAAAGACAGCACTCCATTTCAATATTTTGCTTTCTTCACCTAGTTTGATATAGTCATAATCAGAAACACGGCCAAGCATATCCTGCAGACTGCACCAGGTGGCTGCAACGTTCTGTGGAATACACCCTGCGATTGAGGCAGACTCTGGAACCGCATATGAGCAACTAAGTTTCCACATGGACACCAGGACTACTGGCATAGCTGTATGCATATTTTGGATATATTCTGCTGGATTTTTACCCAAGTTTGCAGAGAGACATTAGGCAGCCAAATGCATAGACAAGCACCCTCAGTTATTTCATAGGAATCATGATACAAAGTATATTTTGACTCCCTCACTGCTGCATAAGCATAAAATGTACAAGGAAAGATAAGAAATGGGCTCAAAGCTTCAAGCTTATTTCTGCTTGCGAAAGCTTCATTTGCTCTTTTTGCTTGCTATCATTTGTGCATATTCAACTGCAGTTTTGGGAAACCAAAGCAACAGATATGTCTTGGAGTCATGCCTCTGCTCATGCCTATTTGGGTCTAAGATTAAAAGGGGGTAGCTGAGCAACTCTTAACTAGGCTCCCTGATCAATGCACATCCTACGCCCCCCTCCGCCTGCTGCTGTTGCGATATTTAGAAAGCCGAAGAGTGACTGAGGGCTGTAATGAGGGCAAGTATGGCGAGGAGCGGTGGAGAAAGAGGCAGGCTTGATAGTGGCTATGCAATATTCTGACTGAGGCCACTTCCACGCATTCAAGGCCCTCCTATTCCACTTCTACTGCCATAGCTTTCCCCATAGAATCTGCAGAACCGTAGCTTGTCATTCATTCTGTGTCACACATCACTGCAGTGTTTCCATCTCCGCCTCTGAATCTTCTTAATTCAAAAAGAAATCATAGGTGTGTTTCAACAAAAGTGTTGGTGGACCCGCTTCTTTAGGTTAGCGCCAAACCTGCTGAGCCATTGCATACATTAATTATCTACTCACAAACATTTCTATATTATGGGTAGTTCTTCCTGCCCCCCAGATTTGAGAAGCAGTTCTGTAAACTCTGTTCCTTACTTGACATATTTGTTTTGCTTCAAAATTAAACGAAGTGTGAATAATGCCTTTTAAAATACCGTAAAAATAAATAGAAGCTTTCAACCTCCAGAAAACATCACTGAAATTAAAAGATCCTGGGTCGGATCACGCCTGCTTTGTAGACTGCATCACAGAGTTCCATTGCTGTTGCTACTTCTTGTTTTTGTTGGCTGAATTGCTGTCTTCCCACCTTTGGGGGTGGAGGGAGAACAATATTTCACCCTTAGGGGGTTTAGAACCAAAAAAGGGATGCGGGTGGCTCTGTGGTTTAATCCACTAAGCCTCTTGGGTTTGCCGATCGGAAGGTTGGCGGTTCGAATCCCCGCAATGGGTTGAGCTCCTGTTGCTCTGTCCCAGCTCCTGCCAACCTAGCAGTTCAAAAGCATGCCAGTGCAAGTAGATAAATAGGTACCACTGTGGCAGGAAGGTAAATGGCATTTCCATGTGCTCTGGTTTCTGTCACAGTGTTCCATTGCACCAAAAGCGGTTTAGTCATGCTGGCCACATGATCCGGAAAGATGTCTGTGGACAAACACCAGCTCCCTCGGCCTGAAAGCTGATGAGCTGATGACAGATGAGTGCCGCAACCCCATAGTCGCCTTTGACTGGACTTAACCATGCAGGGGTCCTTTACCTTTTTTAAAAAAAGAACCAAAAACCTCTTAAGTGTGCTTGTGGCTGCTTTAATGAATGGTGTCACATGGTTCCCTTGTTTGTGCCTTTGACTGCAGCCCAGTTCTCTGCAATTCCTTATATGTTGGGAGCCAGGTGAGTAATAGACATGCCTCTGAATTGGCTGTGTCTGTCTGTGAGGTGTTTGAGGCTCATGTCGCTCAGTCTCAGAGTGATGGACTGCGGCAATGAGATGCTGCACGTGTGTCTTTTTATTCCTTCTTTGGGTGCTCTGGTGTTGTGTTTTCCCCCTTTCTTCCTGGGCTGAGTACACATTGGCAATGGCTATAGCAACAGTGTATTTCTGGTACTGGTATAATGTGAGTTGTACAGGATTGCATCCAGGCGAAACTCTTCAACTATAACTTTTATGTAGCTATATGTCAATAATAACTGTGTGTGCATCAAGTCTTAAATTATTTATTCAGTCACATTCCACTTTTCCACCATTAGGTGCTCAAGGTGTTGATGCTAATAACATGCGCAATTCCTATAAGCATCCTAATTGTGGCCTTGATTGAATCAAGACCATAGACTTAATTGGTGAACATCATCTACTATTTACAGCACATGTACCGTATTTTTCGCTCTATAAGACTCACTTTCCCCCTCCTAAAAAGTAAGGGGAAATGTGTGTGCATCTTATGGAGTGAATGCAGGCTGCGCAGCTTTCTCTGAAGCCAGGAGAGCAATGCAGGCTGTGCACCGATCCCTCTTGCTCCCCTGGCTTCAGGGATAGCTGCCCGAAGCCTCCTGGAAGGGGCTCTGTTTCTCCTTCCGCTTTGCTGGAGAGGCGCTGAGCAGAGAGGGAGAGAATATTATTTTTCTTGTTCCCCTCCTCTAAAACTAGGTGCATCTTATGGTTGGGTGCGTCTTATAGCACGAAAAATACGGTAACTTGTAGCAATCTTTGAAAATTGTATATGTTTGAAATATTTACTAGCGGTGAGAAATATTTTCCATGCTGTTCATCTGAAGCTCTTCTTACTGAAACAATTCACATTTGCCCTATGCTTTATTGAACTGTGTGTGTGTGTTTGTGTGTATGTGTGTGTGTTCTCATAGCCACTGCAGTTCAAAAAATGTGCAGCATCTTAAAGCGATACACTTCCCATAGCCCATAATAGATGGTTGCACATGCCCTGTTCCGTTACGCACTGTCTCCTTAAGCACCCATACACACTCACCAAGACGTAGTAGAGAAACAAAGCTCTGTTGAGCCCAACAACAATCCCTCCCAACACAGGTTAAATTCTCATCTATTGGGAAGGTTCAATGAAACCAACCTGCATGATGAATAGGGAACAACAATTTGTTAAGTACTAAAACTTTAGGTCAAGCTACCCAGCTACCCGGGAATTATAACAAATCTTGTTTGTTGCACAAACTTGTTTGTTAATTTGCTGCTATATTTGTGGTTTTATAGTTCATGTTTTACTAGCTGGTTTATTTTATATGTATATGATACACACAATGAGAAAGAAGGGGGTATTCAGAAAGTATAATTTGGATGGTGCATAACAGTTAGATGAACAGCTTCTTAATTTGTTGTTTGCAGAAAACCGGGGATAGAAAGAGTAATATTCACCAATTAATTTTGCCCAGTTATTATTTCAGACGATTTAACTAAAATTTGCCTTCTTCAAGAAGAAGAAAAATCCATAATTATATCTGAACACAAATAAGCCAAAGTTAAGTACGTTTAAGTGTTTTTAAGTGATTTCACTGGATGATTTAAACACATACTTAAATTCCCATTGAAATAAATGAGACTTAAAAGTGCTTTGACCGCATAGTAGTCCTGCCTGTTTTTATTGTTATTTTAAGGCGTCTCTCTTGCATAGCTTTCATTCTATATATAACAGGCAAAGAACCGCTGCTTAATGACAGAACATATATTTTACATGCTGAAGCTTCCAGCTTCAGTTCCGAGAATCTCCAGGTAGCAGGTAATCAGAAAAACCTTTCTTCTTGAGGACTTAAGAGAGCCACTCGCAGTTAGAGTAGACATTATTGACTAGATGGTCCTGATATTAGGCAGCTTCCTATTTTTTCCCTACGGATGCCATGAATCTGACTGGCATTCCCATGTAAATGTGTACCATCTCAGATGAATTTTATGAAAACCCTCAAACAGTTGTACATTTAATCACTTTTCAGACCTACAGATGTGAAGGCTGCTAATCATATTTAAAGTGACTGTCAGCTATCACCATTTAATTTCCAAGTTTTCAAACACCCACCAAAAATTCACTTGGGATTGTCAAATGTGACTGCTAACAATGTTCATCACGCTTTCAGCAATTAAGCTGTAATGTAGCATTGCAGTTCTAGCATAGTTTTGTCTCTCAAACCCAATAGGAGAACACTCCCTTATATCACCTCTGCTCAAAATTATTCTAACTTAATTTGGCTGTGTAGCTCATTGCCTTTGGATCATTAGAATGGCTTTCTGTGTCAAAGTCAAAATTGAATTCATGAGTGAGTGCGGGGTAACAAAATTTTTACACTGTACACTGACCAAACATATAACTCCCAACATTCCTCCCCCCAAAAGTACCACAGGAATGTTTCTGATGGGTTTTGGGTAACTGTTGTCTTATTCTTAAATGTAAATGCTACACGTGCTGGTGTTCAACCAGGAACTCAAATTAAGCTGCAATGCTCTATAAGCTTCTTACCTGGGCACCGCTGCTCACTACACCGTCTAACTTCCTCTCCACTTCCTTCACATTGCTGCCCCGTAACAGCTGCTCCTTGGCATATTCGTATCCTCTTCTCCCAGCCACCATCACACGACTTAGAACACCCACTCCAGTGACCCCAGTGATTCCACTGACCATTAGCTGCTTGGAAGAATGCAACAGTCATGATACGAACAAGTGGCATGATCACAAATATTAAGGTACATAAACCAAGCCCAAAAATGTCATTCAACACTTCCCCTATCCCACCCTCAAGCACAATAGCACTGTTGATTTAGCCATTCCCTTAGACCAGCCTGCCTGTTTAAAATTAGCTAATTGTCATTTAAAAATCGTATTTATCTATTTAGAAAAATAATAATTTAAAAAGCTCTAAATGGTGTACACATAAAATAATATAAAGTAATGATTAGTAATACACAGATAAAATCAGGAAACTTTTTTTAAAAAAACCTAAATTATATATCTGGATCGGCTTGATGAAATAAAAAAGAAAATGTTTTTAGCAGGTGTCTCAAACACTACAGTCGTACCTTGGATCATGAACGCCTTGGTACTCAGACGTTTTGGCTCCCGAATGCCACTAACCCGGAAGTGAGTGTTCTGGTTTGTGAACGTTCTTTGGAACCCGAACGTCCGAAGGGGCTTCCGATTGGCTGCAGCAGTTTCCTGCAGCCAATCAGAAGCCATGCTTTGGTTTCTGAACATTTTGGAAGTCAAATGGACTTCTGGAATAGATTCTTTCGAGGTACCACTGTATAGTGAAGGGGCCTGCCTAATGTTAATAGGCAGAGAGTTTCAAAGCATAGCAGCTTTGAAACTCTCTGCCTAGGTTCAAACCACCTGAAGGACGCTTGTCTGCACCCTAAGGAAAAGTGCACACCTTCTTTATACAGAAAACAACATATGTCACACTGCCCAGTACTTTCCATCGCCCTCTTTGCCCAGTTAAGGGCACAGTTGGCACATACCCAAACATTACTGAGTTTCCTTTCTGGGCTCTGAGCCCAGCATCCGAAGCCCCAAGAGAAAGGTAGCATTAAAGCAAGTCAGTTAGCTTAAATCTCCACAGCAAGGAGATGGCTGCACTAGGCTGCAACACACTTACCCGGGAGTAAGTTTTCCTGAACTGAATAGGGCTTACTTCTGAATAATCATGTGCAGATTAGCACTGTCAATGCGGATTGAGCATGCCAACCATGTTTTCATAGGTTCCACAAAAGCACAATATTTTATACAGCTATCCCACGTTGTGTTTATTTAAACTGCTATCCTAACTTTTCTTTGTCCTGTTTTCTTTGTGTTAATGAATGTGCTTTTTGTGTTCATATCTATTATGTTTTTCTCAGTAGGATTTTCATTAATACCTCGGCACTGTGTTATCTCACTACAAATATTCATTTCGAAAGGCCTAAGTAAGAATCCCTGTAATCTGTTTATAATAGCTGAAATTTGCAGCTTTTGCTCATCCTGCAGAGTATTTTAATCTTCCAGGTATATTTCAAGAATATTCCCCCCCCCCATTTGAAAATTGTTTCCAAACCAATTAAACATGTAAGAAATCCAGAATCTATAGAGCAATCATGGTTTCCTTATAAAGAGTCATCTTTGGCATCTGATCCAATGGTCAAAAGGAATGTATACTTTCCCCTTCAGTAACACACTTGGAGGCAGCTACTCATTTGTTTCTCATTTCCCCCCCAATTATTTTTCTTGCTTTTCCAAATAATTACAAATCATTGTCAAATTAATTCAATTTTCAATACAATTTTCAAAATTGGCTTCCCACTCTCCTTTTAAGATATTTCAAAGCTGAACGAACTCCAGTTGCTGCTTCTATTTTCAATTAATCTCTAGTTAACACTCCGCCCCCCAGTATTTACCAGTATTATTATTCATTATTACATCCCTGCAGACAGCAGAAAATCAAGTTAACCTTAATTTCTATCATGGGTAGGCAAGCTAAGGCCTGGGGGCTGGATGCGGCCCAATCGCCTTCTAAATCTGGTCTGCGGATGGTCTGGGAATCTGCGTGTTTTTACATGAGTAGAATGTGTCCTTTTATTTAAAATGCATCTCTGGATTATTTGTGGGGCCTGCCTGGTGTTTTCACATGAGTAGAATGTGTGCTTTTATTTAAAATGCATCTTTGGATTATTTGTGGGGCATAAGAATTCGTTCATTCCCCCCCCCCCTTCAAAATATAGTCCTGCCCCCCACAAGGTCTGAGGGACAGTGGACCAGCCCCATGCTGAAAAAGTTTGCTAACCCCTGTTATACACGTATCCAGTAACAGCAAGTGTACTTATTACTCTATCTTCACTTTAAACATTACCTTGATTTTTAATGAGTTCTGTTTTTCATTTATTTCTTTTATATATAACGGGTTTTTTTAGTTTTTTTTAAAAAGCAGTTTGCAGGGTTGCCAAAAGGCCACCATGAAAACTAAAACAAAAAAACACCCTAGTACTAAAAGTTCTGGGCCAATTAAATGGTCTTCACTTGCACCAAAGAGATAACAAAATTGGCCCCAGGAAAGCTTCCTCAGAAGGCTTGTTCCAAAGAGAGGAAGCCACCACCAAAAAGGCCCTGTCTCATATCTTATGACTGCGCTGTAGCAGGAATGTGTCACGCTGCCATGGAGTGAAGGTCTGAAATGTCAAGAGTGCTTAGAATATTGTAGTGGGGAGAGCAGGGGTGAAATTGCCACCCAGCCATGGAGCTCACTGAGTGAGTCTGTGCCTTGCCACTATCTCTTAGTCTAACTCACTTTGTGGGGTTGATCTTGTGCACCATCCTAACCTCTTTGAAGGGGAAAATATTTATTTAAGGAAAATTAACATTTTTAAACAAACTGAAATATTTTCCCATAATAACTTTCATTTCTCTCTCTCCTAGAGAGGACCTTATGTACCTGTACATTCAGGATTGTAACACTCCCTGCTTTCAGCCCATGGGCCTCTGCACTCTGAGCCTCCATGAGCAGCTGCCGTGCATTGCCGACTCCTCTGCTGTGTGCCATTGGAACAGGTCACCGAGCACTGACTCCAAGCGCTCCACTCTTGCCATTGTCCATCAACTATTGCAATACACACAAAACAGAGATAAAATCCAGATTACCTTTACCAGCAAGGGTACCATGACAGTTTCTTGTTTGTTTAGTGCAGGTTATTAATCTTATGGCTTACAAAATCCTGCTTTATCCTGGAAAATATAATTCAAGTAAATAATTAGGAGTACACAGAAATGAGGAGTACACAGTCTTCGGCCGGGGGGCGGGTATTGATGTGCCCATGGTAAAAGGTAAAGGTAAAGGGACCCCTGACCATTAGGTCCAGTCGTGACCGACTCTGGGATTGTAGCGCTCATCTCACTTGACTGGCCGAGGGAGCCGGCGTACAGCTTCCGGGTCATGTGGCCAGCATGACTAAGCCGCTTCTGGCGAACCAGAGCAGTGCACGGAAACTCCGTTTACCTTCCCGCAGGAGCAGTACCTATTTATCTACTTGCACTTAGACGTGCTTTCGAACTGCTAGGTTGGCAGGAGCAGGGACTGAGCAACAGGAGCTCACCCCGTCACAGGGATTCAAACAGCCGACCTTCTGATTGGCAAGCCCTAGGCTCTGTGGTTTAACCCACAGCACCACCTGCGTCCCTATGTGCCCATGGAGAGGGCTGCTAAAGGGAACCCCTCCTCTGTTCAACCTATACATAGCTTTCAGCACACCAACCATTATACAAAAGGCTGTGCAGGGGTTACCTGATAGCCCAGGTGCTGGGAAGAAGAGGGAGATGAATATTCTGACCTTCTCTTCTATATAATGGGCGCACTTGAGGTGATGTGTGCACGTGTGTCAAGAGAGGGGTAAATGTGGTCACTGAGTTCTATTTTGACCTTCTCAAGTGTAGCAGAACATCAGACTAGGCTGCACACAGTACCTCCACTATTCACTGCTTGCCTTGGACACTACTCTCTGATTCCCCTAAGGATGAAAGTGTCCCCCCCCCCCCCCGATTTAGTCACCCTCGCTGGTGATGGCCAGCTACTCCCTACCATTCTACCTCACCAGTCATATCTCCTACACTAACTGGACTTTAAAAGCAAACCTGATTCTCTAGGCACAGCATTTACTGTATGATTAACCAATCTGCACCATGATGGAAGCCATAACCAGCACATTCATCCGGATGGGCCTCAAGCCCAAGTACAAGGCAGAACCATGGTTTTACTCCTGCTCCATTGTACTGCTTGATCCCCATCACAGCAGACTAGATGAAAAACCATCCTAAGGTGCCTATGTACAGTCACGTGGCATTGTTTCACACACTCAGGCTTGATTTGTGACAAGATTGCCTGTCGCTGACTTAGAGTCTTGCTGATGCTACCCTGTTAGACCATGGGCACTAGTACTTGAAGTCTTCTACATGCTGATGCAGCATGATCATGCACAGATTTGGCAGGGTGATACTAATGTTGAAACATGGCAACCTAAGGACCCTGTGAGAAGTCTCAGAGTCTAGCTATCTGTTTAGTCAAGTGCTTTGTTTTTAAAAAGGAGTCAGCCATGGTAGGTGAGGAGAGATGGATGGCTGTATTATACTGGTCAAGAGTAAGAGAAGAGGCTATTTTAGGTGAAACAGTGCAAAACACAGTGTCACATTAGGCTGTATTTTGTTTTACTACACTTCTAAGAAAGTAGCACGGACATTGATAAAACAACATACTCCCTTGTAATATGTTTTAACACAACAATTCTGATCACGTTTAGTAGGGACTAAGCCGTATTAGACATAGACTTGCTTTCAAGTAAGCATGCATAGGATTGTGTTGAGTGACATGGATTTTAAGAAATTTGTCACTTAGATGATAAGGAGGAAAAAGATTACTCAATGCATCTGATGGCGAGAAGAAAGAAGGACAACATTTCAAGAGCAGAATAAAACAAATGTGAATCGTTGGCAACAATATAAAACTCTGAACTTACACAAAGATTAACATCATTTTGTACATCTTTCATTTCATCTAAGGTTTAGGAGACATACAAAAATGTTGCACGGACAGATGTTTGGATAACAGGAAAAGCTTTTTACATAGGACTGGGTATGCTAGCAAGGGGATTGCAGGAGACACATAACATTCAGACAGTTACATGATACATATCTAACTTATATTATCATCCTTGGAAGCGTGTGTGTATGTATCCTGAAAATAGCACCATGTGCTAAGATCTGTTTCAATGTGGATATATATGTTTCCTCAGAAAGTCTTACAAAGTCTCGGAATATAACTGTTCGCAGATGATTATGAAGGATTAGTAACATCTTGGTTGAGTAGGAAACTGGAGAAGCATCTCAAAATATGGCTACCCACCAAATCTGCTTATTTTGTGACCTCATCTAAAGATGTCCTACAGAACTTAATTGCACTGCAGGTGGCTGGATCTCTCCCAACTCTACAATTCTATGAACTTAAATTTAATTTCTTCCTATTTTGATTCTACGGCACTATGATATTACAGGGAAGAGGCAGGCCAAACAATGATTACAGAGTATGACATGTTTATGAAACACAATTAGGTATTGTGAAATTGGTTGAAATGAATGGTTAGCAGGCTACCCAAGATTCCTTAGCTACTGATGCCCATGAACTGTGCTGTAGTCTTTACACTTGACTTTTGCCTCCATCTACTAAACTTGCTAAGTAACTCTGATGGTACTCTATCATTTAATATTGCTCTAAATCGTGGGGATTGTTGCTGCCATAGCTAAGCATATCTTAAACTACTTTTTCCTTTTCCTTTCAGTAGCAATTTGGGAGAAAGAAAATCATTGGAGTAACAGAATTTGAACACAAGAAATGTTCAGTTTAGTCCCAACAGTAGGTGTCATGCAGCTCGTAACATGTTTATGCAGTTATGCTTCTTACTCAGGTGTAGTCATGGAGTAGCTGTCAAAGATTTCACTTAAAGTATCACATAGTTATCACCTGGGCATTATACTGGCAGTCCAAAGTTTTGAGTGGTATTGCTTCCACCCTGGTAACAGTGCCCCAAAATGCTGAATATTTCAAAAAAATGGACCAACATGCAGTACAAAGCGGACATTTATAGAATTTATCAATGGGTACTATGTACTGGACAATATCAGAAAGATGAGTTTTAAGATGCACCTTATAACAGTTGAATTCCCACATTCTTACTAATTAACCCACTGCTGTCTTCTGTAACTTGTTGCAAACACCCTCAAGCATCTCAGCATATAAACGTGTGGCATCTAGAGAATGAAATGAGGTCCTTTTTTCATTCAGCTGCATTTTTGTTCTGTGAACCACCCTGTGCATCACAAAGTTCCATGGCATGAGCAGAGCTCTGTTCCTTGTTCTCTGGGTCCCACTCAGGGCTCTTGAGACATCATTTGAGTATTAGATGCACATATATCCAATGCATATATTTTATCTCTAGTGGCCAGGATTCAAAGAACTAGTTAATGGAAGCCCAATACCATATTCAATGTTGGTATTTCTTTCCCTTGAGCTGTGGACTCCTGTGCCATGTCACCAAGGCAGGATTAAGATATTTAGGGGCCCCAACCACTTAAAAGATTATGGTGCCCTCAATATGTAATTTAAAATAAAAACAATACTAATACATAAAATGAAATAAAGTTTTATTTTTCATTCAAATTCTTTATTAAAAATATTTCCCTTTTTGTGCCCCTGCTTTGCTTAGTCAGTCTATTGGTTAACCCAGCACTGCATTCTACGTACTGTTTAATAAATTCCCCTTCATGTCAAAATGGCTTGCTATGTGGCCATGCTTCTCTTTAAGAACCACAGGCCTGAAGACCCCTTCACAAAATGACTTGTATGGTTCTGTGGATCCCATCTTCTACCTCCAGGTTAAGGGATAAGAAACAGAGCACACTAAAGCACCAGCTCTAAGGATGGAGTGAGAATGCAAACAAAGCATGCTTGACTTTGCAAGCACTCCTGCTTGAAATGTCAGAAGCAGAACCGAGACCCATGTTTCTGCTTTGTTGAACCCCAGCCTGCAACTAGCCCCTCTTCCAAGACCCTAAAAGAACCTAGCTATAGAGAAAGAGGATGGAGTGAAAGCTAGTGAAGGACTCTTGATAAAGAAGGTCCAGGTGGGCTTCCTCTCCAGCAGCAAGTGACACACGAGTGCCTTTTCCCACTGGAGAATCATGGACTAGACTATAAGCTGTATGATTCCTAGAAGGATATGACTCTCTGCTCATCATTTCCAGCCAATGGTGGCATGTGGGGCCTCTTTTCCTTGGAGCTATTCCTTCTCTACAATGAGGGGTTTCATTTGTTTTTGGGGGAAGGCGACTGAGAAGCATCCAGCAAAAGGCTGGCTGGCATTTGCAGCCATCAAGCTGCACACTCAGAGAACATCTTGGAGGACTTCCAAGCATTCAACTTTAATGTCCAAGGTGCACAGATGTTTTCTAGGGAAAACACGAGTTTACTTTCCTCTTTCTAACTAGCCCTGTTAGGGTCCCCATAATGCTATAGGAATGCATCCTTCTTGTAGAGTTTAAGCTCAAGCTGCACAAAACAACAATGGAGACCACAAAGGTACTACACTGGAAAAACAAACAAACCTTGTAAGTAGCAAACAGTTATTCTATATATGCTCACCAGGGCAAAGAGCAATATTGCAAGGCTTATGCTGTGTTTCAGGTCCATCACATGATCTTCCCCCATACTGGGGAGGTATACATGACCTTGTTCTAGTTCTTTGGCCTCGACCACATGTGAATGAGCACAAACTCCAAGGTGACCATTCCTCCCAAACTCCATGTACTGTAATAAAGCAAAGAGGCTTTAACAAGAAAATAACATGAGTAGCCAAGTGGGTTAAAAACAAACATAGTAAAACTGTAACTTGAATAACTTGGCCAGCATCCGAAGGAAGAAAACAACAACAGCATTTCCACCATTCACAAATATAAGTTAATCCAAGTTTAGAGCATTGCAGCATTAGTGATCAGCAAGCTAGGCTTATGATTGCAACCTTTCATTTAATCATGATCATAATAGGTCAATAGGACTTATAGATTGCAGATATGGCTAGAACCACAGCCTTCAGCCCAAGACATATGTTGCTCTTGTGTGTGTTGTCTGCTCCATTCATTTCACTGGACAGCTGGTCTACATGTGCAAAGGAAATGTAGACAAAGATCTGTTTCTTCCACAGAATGAATGGGATACCATTAATGTTTAGAGAGCTTTGGAGATGCAATGGAATGTCTTGGACCTGAAGTAAACCACTGGAGTAGGGTATATGTGTTGTTCAATAACAACACATTGTAACAAAGCCCAATATATGGGGCCAGTTTTTATGTCATGTGTATTTAGTTATCATGTGACAAATAAAAAACCAATTGATTACCATCAGGTAAATGGATAGACATGATCCAGTAAATGATCACTTATACCCAACAATCACTCAACTTTTTATGCAGATTGTTTACTATACACAGGACGAAACTGATCAGGGCTCAGTTTTGACTAGGAAAATTCTGGGCAGCAAATGATTCAAAAAAGTATATGTGAAACAGTGGAATTTCCATGTAAGTTTTTTCGTAAGAGTTCAAAGCATGAACCACTGACATAATTTGATTTAGTTCAGATAGAGTTGCACTTTTCTGCACTTTGTAACAAGAATTTCACCCATTTATCAGTCTTACATAAATTAAAAAATAAGCATTGCTTCAGTCACTTTCCTAAATTAGGATGAAATATAAACATTAAACTTCATTTGCTTCTATTTGTATACATTCACATGCAGACAGAATCTCTATTAAATCAATGGGGACAACCAAGAGACATTAAGCACGCCTAAGTTTCTGAAATCAACAGGCCAGATTCAACTAAATGATTGTGCTAGCAGGCACCAGCACAGCAATTCCTCCTAGCATAATGAGACTTTCCTTCCTCTCCTCCCCCTGCATGCCCCCCCATTGGCTTTGAGGGAGGTCAGGAGAACTCCCAGACGAGCATTGGGAAGGATTGCTGTGCCTGTGCTAACAGAAAGATCATAACAGCATTATGTTGAATTCCTTTCTATAGCTGTGTGCAGGCAAACACACACACAAGCACAGTTTCAATGGGACATTATGACTCAGTTCTCATTCAGGTGATAAATCTGCATATGGGTTATGTTCCTTCCAACTGCAGAGGAGAGCTCAGAAATCTATACCCCTGTATCCATCTACAAGGAAAAGTAGGTGCCAGGGATAAGGGTGCCAACCTAGTTGTCTCTCCTTGACATGACATTTTTCTAGGTGCAGTGATATATTCACAAAATCATGTGAGCTGCCACCACCTGCAGTTTATTCTATAAAGTCCAGGCTGAGTTTTAGCACCTCAGTGAGAACTAAGCCTAAGTATGCCTACAATACTTTGGATTTTGTCCAATGTCTATACTAATTGCAACGAAGAAGATACTCATAAACACCCTTTTCCTTTTTGTTTACCTCTTTCAACCCATATCTATCTATTTTAAAATGGAACAGGCACACCAATAATAGCAGGTTATTTGCAAACGCTGTCAAAGCCTAAGACATGAAGAGACTAAATTCCTTTATAAATTATTTCTTCTTCAGTAAAATATTAATGAACAAAATGCCTAGAGCAAGTTTTGCTTGTCTGCTATCAATGGGGCTTTGTATGTATGTAGTTTTTTCAGAGGAAGCATCACAAGTGGGGTGAGGAGTTAGCCCAGTTGAAGTAAAGGGGAAGGATGTCAACATGTGGAGAAATGCCAGGACTATGCCTGCCTACCCTGGAACCACCTGGCATACGCACATTCGATATAATATATAACTGATATATTTATAGTAGAGTCTAATTCATATAATCATGATAATGAGCAATTTTTGAATGCTATTCTCTCCATTGGCATCCACCAATGACACATTATATCCAAAATGTGTAACAGAGGTCAACCAGGGATCCATGCAGGTTTAATATTTTTATCTTTTCCTTGATGACATGACCAGAACTTCTGGTTATCAAGTACTGAATCAGATACCAAGTGACTTAAATTATCTCCATTATTATGCCTCGAACTACGTTCAGATATGAAAACTCCTGTTTATCAAAATATGTTTGCATTTATCAAAGCATGTTGACAATTGCCAATTCCAAGAAGGGTTCCACCAGCTCACATCCTCCTGATGTAAAACAGTATAGGCTTGCCTTTTCTACCCACTGCACCCACAAATGCTGGTCCAACCCTTCTGTAATTATATCTGAAGGGTTCAGCTGAAACAAGGTGTGTGAATTTTTTGTTAAAATGGAATCCAAATTCTATGCAAAGGAAATAAGCATTTTGTGTTCTGTTATACATAAATGGAAGCAGTGTAAAGTTAAAACTCTGATTTAGTCATCTTGAATGTTTTGCCAATAATTGCAGTATCAAGATTGGGATAAAAGTATCTGGCACGGATAAAAGATAAGTGAACAGGGACAAGAAAGTGATGGAGATAAAAAAATAAAAGAAAAAATGTGTGAGGAATAAAAATAGCATTTTTCTATTATTGTGAAGCTCCCAACTTCCTCTTGTTTTCTGGCTGGATAATTGCTATTTATATATATTTAAATTTTCATCCACAAATAGCAGCACTTAAAAATGAAAACTGAAGTTCTTAGGATTCATCTTCCCCTCTTCAGTTTTCCGATTCAGTGATATATCTGTAGACATATGGAACACATCCCTAAGTAATACCATCAGCTATGGATAGTCATTCTCATGAAAGCTAATTGCTTACTTAAATAATATATTCAACTTTAACTAGTGCCTTTCACTTTGGGATAGAAATTTATGCTCAGCTTCAGGCATGTTTTCTTTTGGAAGGCGATAATTAAGAGATCAGGAGCCAGTGTTGGGAACATATTGCCCTCCCTGTCCCACCATAATGATCAAGTTCCTTCACTCACTTAACCATAAGTAACTCAAACCAAAGTTCCTGTTTAACCAGGATTTCAGTGCAACATTACGCAAAAGTTAAGGTCAATCCTCACCCTGGTTAGCATTAACTGTGGTGAAGCTCGATGTCAACACTTCCTCTAAACATGGTAAGGGAGAAGGGATAATTGCCTTTAGAGAGTGGAGGAGATGAGATGATAGGGTTGCCATATTTAGAAGAGCAAAAAAGGGACACATTTGCCAATGTCTGCATTTAACTATGGATCACTATGGCGACTCTCATTTTAAATACCCATGAAAAAGTGGACGTGTTCTGAAAAAAAGAGGACATATGGCAACCCAGTGTGACTTCTCATTTCTTAGCCATGGTCAGGTTTGAGTCTGTGCTATATCTGCACCAGCCCTATTTTTCTCCCCTCATGAGCAAATCTAGCCATTCTCATATGCTGTGTGAGAGCCGGGCAGAAAAGTTGTGGGTATGTCTAGAGAATGAGCCTCTGGATTCCTTGAGACTTCTTCCTGAGGAAAGAAATGCTAGCAGGCATTACTATTTGATGTTGCCAGAGTTAATATCACAAAGAATTCACTAGTATCCTCTACTGCTTTTAGGGTGTGTGATCCAGTACACACTCCATTGAACTCAATGATGCTATTTTTTTAATATGAGACTATACTGTTAAAGTGGAAATGTAGTAATGATAAGACTACTGATCACTGCAAACCCCTGATTGTACATGTGAATGTTTTGGGGTGGGGGAGATGGGATAGTTTAAAGAAACCAAAACAGAGGTGCAACCTATAAGGCTGTGTTCACATGGAAGCTTGTTCCATTTACATGACTTTCCCCTAATGTTAAGTTCTTCATTATACTTGACCTTTCACATGATGTAAAAGCCTATTTTGGAACTATAGGACAATATAGGGTTTGGAGTTTGCTTCCATGTTATTTGCTTTCAGGTAAAAAAAATAAAATTCATTTGTAAATAATATGGAAATGAATGTTAAGCCTGAGCTGTATTCTACTAAAGTTCCACTGTGCTCCACTATAGTTCCAGAAATGGCTTTTCTGTTGTGTGAAAGCTCAAATATTATATGGAAACTAACAGTTAGGTAAACTTTATCAAAATGGAAGAAACTGCATTGTGAATGCAGCCTAAATTGCCTGAAACCAAATCCACAAATGGGGGTTAACAGGCAACATCTTCCCCTCATCCCACTGAATTCTCTGTTGTCATAGCATCTGGCAAAAGGCTTCACACAACTTGCTTGCCTCCAGAATTTGGAGGTGGAAAAGACCATTTTGACTTGGCTCAATTCAAAGCAGAGGCGAGGCAAGAACCTTTCGTTGCCCAGCCGTCTTTTTCATGTTCAATTACCTCAGCTTCGGATTAATGTTGTGGTCATGTAAACCGATAAGGTAATGCAAAATATTACAGTGGTGCCCCGCAAGACGAATGCCTCGGAAGACGAAAAACTCGCAAGACGAAAGAGTTTTCCGTTTTCTGAGTTGCTTCGCAAGACGGATTTCCCTATGGGCTTGCTTCGCAAGACGAAACGTCTTGTGCCTTTTTTAAAAAACCACCAATGCATTCCTATGAATACACATTGGAGCTTCGCAAGACAAAAAAACTCGTAGAACGAAAAAACTCGCAGAACGAATTAATTTCGTCTTGCGAGGCACCACTGTACAGGGCTTTTACCCCCAAGAGTGATAGCAGAGGCTTTTGCTTTAAAAAGCTGGAGCTCGAAAATATGCTCTCAAAGCTGGTTGGCAGTTCCAAAAGCATGAATACACCACAAAGTTTTAAGAGATGACTAATAATCGCAGTCATTTGTCCTAAATTAAAGTCCCAGTGAATTGGTCACAATCTTTAAAGAGTTAGCGTTTCAAGTGCTTAGCATTAAAACAGTTCAATAACATCCACAATTTCATTGATTGGCTGCTAACACTACCTGGACAGAGGGCAGTGTTATTGCAAACCCTTGATTCTCTTAAAGGGCCGCTGCAGTGTGTCCCGTAAGGTGATACACAAGTTCTGGTTCGCACCTGCGACCCTTGACCACAAGTAACTGAACATGTACTCCACTGGGCCCACTCTTCCACACCAGATTCACCTGTATCCAAGACAATAAACAAACATGAATACAGCAATGAGTATTAATATAGATTTGTAGTAAAATAATAATAATAATAATGGCATGCAAGCATCATTTAGAAAATAATAAGAATGATACTTTATATTTAAAATAAAAGATTCACTAAAATAAAGCACCTATGGAAAATATGCAGCAGAGTCGAAAATAAACACTTGAAAAAGAAAAGAGTCATGTAATATGTGGCATTAAAAACAAAGAAACTGGGATCTGGTTTTACTGGCATTCACCATTTTAGTCCGCTGCCTTTCATTGTTCTAGAAATTGCACTGCTCTCTGGACCCTACACCAACAGAGAAATCTATTTTAGATGACAGAAGAACAAATGAATGCACATGAATTATAATTATCACATCAAAATGAAAGTGGAGGGATGACAGCAAAAAAAACCCAACCAGCCTCCATTTTTTAAATAAAAAAACTTGAAGGTTGTAACGCGCTTTTCTTTTTAAATCTATCATTTCTTTTTCTACTGGAAAAAGCTCCAAAAGTTTAAAGTATGAAACTTCTTTACCCTAGTTTGTGCTTTCTAAATAAAGAATGGCTTCTTCTTCTTACAGTTACACAAAGCACTAGATAAACACTGGGAAGAACAAGTTCGATTTTTCTTATTGCCTCTGTTACAAAAATACTGATTTCCCACATTCCAAATTAATTAAGGGGGAACAAATTAAAACTTAATCCGGACAAAACAGAGGTGCTCTTGGTCAGTTGGAAGGCAGCACAGGGAATAGGGATTCAGGCTGTGCTGGATGGGCTAACACAGATACAGGCTGACAGTTTAGGTGTGCTCCTGGACTCAACCCTGAGCATGGATGCTCAGGTTTCTGCATTTGTACAGTTGAAGCTAGTGCATCAGCTGCACCTAGTCCTTGAGATGTCTGATTTGGCTGTAACGGCACACATCTTAGTTGCATCCCATTTGGATTACTGTAACGCACTCTATGTTGGTGCTGCTTTTGAAATGTGCTCCGAAACTTAAAATGACTCAAAGAGCTGCAGCCATATTGCTGACCATTTGGTTACAGGGAACATAAGACTCATTTGCTTTAATAGATTTTATGTATGTATATAGATTTCCTTTGGTGTTTTTTTTAAATGGTTGCTGGGTTTTTCCTATGTATTTAGTAGTTCTCATTTTTATATGTAAGCCGCCTTGAGTCCTGTCAGGGAAAAAGGTAGGGGATAAATAAATAAGCAAATAATAATAATAGTAATAACAACAATAATATTCTCACTTCCTCTGTGAAATGGAAGGCCTTGAGCGTATTTACTTAACCCACCCTATATACATAAAGTATATGAAAGGGATATTTGTCTTGCAGCCCTAATAATACTGACTAAAGTTTGGATCCAGGGGAAATCAGTCATGTTTAGTTAGCTAGTTGCCTAACACAAAACATTCTGTAGGTGACTTACAATCAAGTTTAAAGCATTAAGATTTTATTTAAGCCATCAATTGAAATCAATGGAGCACTTAAAAAATAATAATTAGAATAGGTCATGACAAATTATCCATTACAGACTTCTCCCATTTATTTCAATGGGACTAAAGCATGGCCAACTTCCTCTGGATTCAATACTCTGGGACCTGTTTAAAACATGGTAAAGATCTTGCTGCGGTAACAGTCTTGTACACTCCTAAGTAAGGCTTTTAAATTTTATTTAATTTCCTACAGGCCTGACATTTGCTTTTGCTTTTGTCAAGGTTGCTTAAAGGAAAGGCCAAAATGGAACCCATAGTCAAAGCTGTGCTCAATTTGTTCCTCATTATGTAAATTAAATCTATACACTGAATGCAAATGATCATTTATCCCCCAATGACCTACTGACAGTGTACTAGCGTTAAAATCTAAATATTCAGTAATAATAGTGTTTTCTTATTCTTAATAGTACTTCCTTATTATTGAAATTTTCATTATTATTGAAATTGACAATAGTATCTCTTAGAGTGGTGAATGGCACTATTTAGTGGGAATAAATTCCAATGAAAATCCTCATTATGACATATTTTACATGGTTGTTTTTGTATATATTTTTTCAAAATTATATATGGATGTTTTATGATGGCCTATATTTGTAATGCCTAATAAAGGTTTGGCGAAGTAAGTAAGTAAGAAATTTTCATTTTCAGTGTTGTGTGGGTCTCTGTGATTTGATAATCAAAAGACAGAACACATGTATTATGACTGGGTATTGCATTTTTTGATTATCGGCAGTGACAAGCACTGCTGAGCAGGTTGTCTGAAATGCAGCGGAGGACAAATGTTCAAGGCAAGCTTCACCTAACCTCAATATCTTCCTCATAAGTAGGGATGGGAGAACCTGTCAATTTTGGTTTCTCCCAGTTCTACATTGAAGTTCAGCTTCTGTATCAGTTTAAAAAAGCATAATGAAAATTCATCAGCAAACTTCTCCTAATGAACACATATGTATGGAATTTTGTCTAACATACATGTTTTTGCAAAGCATTTTATAATGTGCTTTTATGTTATTTTCACTATTTTTATGCACAGTTTGGGTATATGTTATACATACGCATTAGCTGGCTGGAGAACTGCATTGCAAAATTCAGACAAGTGTGAATTTTGAAGAATGGCTGCATTTTGGTTGCTCATTGTTTTGGAAATTGTGAAGTGCGCCTATAAATGCAAACTGAATCAAATCTCTTTCTCTTTCCCTATCACAAGTATCAAATGCCTTGGACCTTTGTCCTCCTTTGCATCTGATTACCCTACGGACAAATCTAAATGCAGTAATTTATCTCAAATTTCTATATGCACATTTAAGCTGCAAACAAGTGAATATTTATGTAACTAATTCCAACACAGGCAGTGACCATTTTACGTGTCTCTGACTGATAACCGATCAAACACACACTCGTCACTGCTGACCTGGAAGTGGCCTGAAAATGGGGGCAGAATGGGGTGGGCATATGCACGCTCCACTGATGTGCATGGGGTTCAATTTTTTCTATAGACTGAACCACTGCCTATGCTTCATGTCGACTGAAATGAATGGGAGATGATGTTATTTTGAATACCTTTTCCTTGCTTTGCTCCATTCCCTCAACTCTACACAATCTTGCCAGACAAGTGCCTCGCAGTGCTACAATGGTTCCTTGAGAATCTAGGAACAACATGCAAATGAAACTCCAACACAAACAAGGATTTTGAATTCTCTTTTCTTCCTTTGAAAGAGGATGGGAAAATCTGCTTGCAGGCATGTAGGTGTGGGCCAGAGACCTCTGAATTGACATTTAATGCCTTGTACTAAATTAGGATACAAGGGATGTTTTACGTAGCAGTATGGTTTTACTTTCTCATGGGTTTACTTTCTCATGGGCTTGGTCCTTAAAGCATTGTTACTTTCCCTCAAAGCACTAAGGGTGATTTAGGCCATAAATAAATATTAAAAATTAATTTTAAAAGGGTTGCAAAAGCATGAGTTATTGACTGGAGCAGCTCATGAATCCATTTAACACTTACCTGCATTATAATTCTGCAATCCATTATGCCTAAAGAGAGGACAATCTGGAGGAATGCGCAACTTGTGGTTGGAAAGGAACAGACAGTCATGCTGCAGTCTTGTGCTGTTAGGACCAATGACCACGATGCCCTGCTTGCAATAAGCTGTGTGCTTGCTGTGATATATGATAACCGTCTCCTTCCTTCACCATGCACTCAGCTGCCTAGTTTAGTCATGATTCGGCAACGTATTTCCCACCCACCTCCATCCTGCTGATCATACTTTGAAAGAGAAGTAAGATGCATGGAGATGCAAGACGATGACAGTTTTACAATAAGCCAAAATTAATCCACATCTCTGCAGGAGCAGAGATTATGTCATCTTGTCTTTAGATATGCTTATACAGATTTGTTTCACTGCTTATATACAGATCTCCTCATCCTACAAAGGTTTCCCTGCGCCTTTCAATGGAAGGGGGCAAATGATGCATGTACAAAACTAGCTCTCCATGTTCTAGTGAAGTGAAGGGGACAGTCTGCAAGGGCAAAAGTTCTGTGTGAGCATCAGAGTGATAAATGAGCACATGAATGCAGCATAATTTCACCCCGAAATGTTTGGACATGTTGTATTGCCTGCTATCAGACACACACAATCTGCCACTCCCTAGCACACACACATTCCAACCCCCCCCCAAAATTTTTAGTAATTTTGTTTTTGTTTTGTTTTTTGCAGGGGGCAAGGACGAGTTCAAGGAGAGAACAAATCCATTATTCTGAACAATTTCGACCATTTTGCAGAAATAATTGTATGGCATGACACGCAACCAGGATTTTATTTCTAGACTCTTTTTTTATTAATTTGTCTTTACATAAAAGGAAAATAAACCAGGAATAATCTTGAGTCACAGAAACAAATGAATTCCACATCCAAAAGTCATTTTTTATCAGGCTTATTAATTTCTGAATGCGTACAGGTAAATCTATGATGCATGTTAGAAGATCCTAATGATTCTACTGAAGGAGATACAACATTAATTTAACCAAGAGAAAAGAAAAGCCGCACAGTGAACCACATACGCAATGATCAGTACCAAAAAGGAAAAGGAAAAGAAAACCAGGATGAAAAAAAAAGTAAGAGATGGATATTAGTAACTATGTTGAAAAAAGCGCACAATATTTTGTAAAATAAATTATTCTGCAGTATGCAAGCTACAGAATGGCCCAGTTTACATATAACACTTAACCAAACTATGGCTTGGTAAGAACGAGCAAAATTGTGAGTACCCAGAGCAAAGGTTGTGGCCACTTCACTCCTCCCCTGGTCCTGTTGCTGCTGCACTACCAATAGGTAAGCCATGGTTTGGCTTAGCATTACATGAAGCCTCATGGGTTGTCTTCCCCAAGACATCAAAAGTGGTAAACCAAGAGGAAACCTTGGTTACATCTCATTGTTTGGGAGAGGAGCTACACAAACCATTAGTTTGGAGTTATATGCAGCACTGATCCAAAACATAGTTTAGTGCCAGGTAGCACTGCAACATGAGGATCAAGGAAGATGTGAAGTGCCTGTGATTTTTGCTCTGGATATCCACACACTTGTTTGTTCTCAGCAAGCCATAGTTTGGCTTAGCATGGCATGCAAACTGGACCACTGTTTCCTTGGTATTATGCAAGCGTTTTCAAGCAAGGATTTGCCTCATAATCATCACCTCTTCATATTTTTACAATGGATAGAGGGTACTGTTTTCTAAGGACCAAAGTAAGTGCACTGAAGTATATGCTAAAGCAAAACTGCATATATATCTATGTATATAAGAGGAGCTACAGCAGACTATGGCACAGTTCTATGGTAATTCTTTGGGACTAAGAAGCAGACTAAAAGCGCATGGGTCAGAAGAAGCTGATATAATAAACCTGCTGGAATTGTCAATAAAGTCCAGTGCTGCTGGAAGAGATATGTGACTAAATATCTTTTGGAATTCTATGTATAATTTACAGCTGTACATGGGCCACTGATTAAACCAAAGTTAAATCCTCTTATGCCCCTTGATTTCCTCTGAAGATTTTAAAGCGCACCCTTAGCTTAAAACCAGTGGGACTTAACAGAGCTTAACTTTGACTGAATCATACTTATATTTTCTAGGCATTATAACTGGGTTTCAAGGTATGATCCAGAGAGCCCCCTTATGTATGCCTCTTTTGAGAGTGATTTAATATCAGATGTTTGTGGTGCTGTATCAGGTCACTTGTTCCCATCTTCAGTTAACATCCTTACACACACACACACACACACACACACACACCCGTAAAACATGGGAGCTGTTTCAAGGTGATATGATACCTCATTGCATGGGCACGTGTGAATATTACAAAACCACTTATGTGGGGCTGATCACATGGGTCTTTCCCATGGAATCAGTACACTGTGAGAGAGCATGTCAATTCCATGGGGAAATATGCAAATAGTCAGCCCAGCCCATGTGGCCACATTATTCACAGTCATGCCCCCGCAGTGTAGGATTCTACCATATTGAAGCAGCAGTTTTCCAGATAGTGATGTTCATGATAAGAGTCTTTTGCTTAATTTTGCTAGAGTGTTTTGAGTGTTCCTACTCTAGAAGTATAGTGGCGTGCTATACCTATACTTTGAAAAATCAGGATGCACCATAATGGAATCATAGCTAATTTACTAATGTGGGTCTATAAGCACTATGGTTGGGGGGAAATGTGGGTGAGGGGATTGGTGGGTTCATGCTTAATATCTTGTACAGAACAAGACATTTCAGGAAACACAGTGTGCCATTTAGCACAATCAATGGATGGTAAGTTCAGAAACTGTGCTATTTGGGTGATAACTATAAGGTATCACTTGATAACTTGAACTTGTGCAACTTCTATAATCAGTCACCCCACAAGGGACCACTGATTACATCAATTACCCAGCAATGGATATCAAGGGTGGGAGGAGATATGATTATCATATGACCTACCACACAATAGCTAGAGCTTAGAAGCTTATAAGGCGTCACCTACTCCTTAGATACAATGAAGGCCTCCATATTAAGATGTTAGATTTTGCTAAATCTTACAAAACACTGTCGTAACAGGTACAATCTATTCCTTGATTGCATTCTGAATACAATTTACTCCATCACACATACACTTATTTCATGGAATTACATGGAATAAGTGGTTGGGCGTTTGTGGCCTAATGATAAAGAAGCATGTGTACTAATAGCTGTAATTTACCCCTGAATAATCCCACTGCATTGTGGAGTAAGTGGTTTAAGGATTGTGATCCTAGTTGATAAATAATTATGGAGAGAAAGCTTCATTCAAAAGAAAAATGGCACCGAGCTTGCTGAAACAACACTGGTCTTTTCTTTTTCAGTGTAGCTTCTATGAGTAAATAATTTCATTTAGCGACCAATGTGCATAACTTTTTATTTGCATTGATGTATTTGGCCAGGTTCATTTGCTAGTTTTCAAGTGCTTTAACTGGTTTAGCAAACTTTCTGGCATCTGATCCAGATATAGCCATGTGCAAATATGTATGCACAGCCTAAGACAATGACTGGGACCCCCTTCTGAGATGCAATGCACTAGTACACTTTGAAGTACCAATGAGATCTGCACTCAATGCCTAACACTCACTCATCTGGGAATAAGGTAGTGGAACTTTTTGTTCCACCCATTCATATTTACTTCTGAGTAAGCATATACAGGTCTGTACGGTAAGTGCAGGTTTTTATTTTCAAGTCAACAGAATTGGATAATCAGGGCCTTGTTAAAGGAGCATTACAAAGAACATCTTATAAGTTGAACACTGAGGTTCTTTTATTTTCCTTTAGTATATTACTTCTGGTTTTCTGATTTCCCATTGAGTAACTATCCAGTCACTTTGAGGAGGAATCAAGGGAATGGGCCAACTCTGCTCCCACCCAGGAGAAGTGCAAACAAGTCTCATGGCTCCATATATCAGTACCTCTTTATTATTATTGTGCATGCTAATTGGCACCTTGTGTGGGGAGAGGAAAGGCACTCCCAGGAGCACAGATATGGCCCCGAGACTACTCTGTGAGTATCTAGGCATCTTATTTATGAAACAGGCATATGTGTCCTTAATAGGGGCTACACTTAATTTACTTCTAAGAAGCTGTGTTGTTGTTTTGTGTGCTTTTCCTTAAATGTTTACATTCAACATCATTATTATATTAAAAAGATATTGCTTTATATTTAAAGGAGGACAAATTTAACAGTATTCACATTTGACACTGTTTGTTTATAAACAATCTGTCTAATTTTTGGCTACTTTATTTATGGACTTTAACTGGTGGCAAAAATAAAAATAAGAAGAAATGGCTTAAAAAAAGTATCAGCTTAGAAAACTGACAAATATGCAGCAAAAGATTATGGAGACATGCAGTGGCTTTTCTAAAATTAAACACAGTAAGTAGAAAAAATGTAACTAATGTATTACCAGTTTGTGCCATAAATTTAGCAGCATCAGCTTGTTCCTGAGGGACCCTTTTCTCATGAACAGATCGAGGTCGCTGACTTTTAATTGTATGATCTCCCATCATTCCAAATTCTAAAGACAGAATAAAGGTTTATGAAAGCTTGTGTGCAGACATTTCTCAAAAATTTACATACTATCTCATGCAATATGTTTGTCAAAAAATAACAAAAATAATAAAAAAAAACCACCTGGAGAGGGCACTGGTAAAACTTCAGACCATGGCAATTAACATCAACTTAGTTTGCTAGGCTAGATAAAAAATTATAATTAGGCTTAATTCTGTGTCTGGAGAGAATTTTAAACCAGAGGCTTGTTTAAATAGGAAATAGAAACATATCAGTATTTTGACACATACTAAAAATCAGTTGCAGGACAAAAATCAGTTATTTAGACTGGAGACATTTTACTCAGAATATTTTAAATCAGTGCAAACCACACCAGAGAACTACCACCACTGAGTTAAGTGTTGTTGTTCTATGACAGAAGCTAGTGTTTCCTGTGGAGATCAATACCTTCCCTGCTCATCATTCAGCCTGATGGACTGGTAAGCATATCTTCATGAGAACAGAGACAATGTCACATAATGAAGTGGCCCATAAAATGCTCAGTGATAAGCTGGATGCAATGGCAGCTGTGTCTGTTACTTTTATTGCTTCAGAAAACTCTCATAGTTATTAACAAAGCGTGTGGAAGGCCCAAGGCTTTTTCCCCCTGCTGTTGATTCTAAAACAGAACACTCTTTGATTTTAATAGGGGAAAATCTATGTTAAAAACTCCCATGTGGGAATCGTGAGATGCTGCTTGAAATAAAACCCAGCTCTGCTGATAATTTTCTTCACTGCCTTTGGCAAATCACTTAACCTCTAACAGCTTGAGCCTAAGATTTGCTATGCCTGTACATAAATGCTTATGACTGGGTGCCTGGACACCTACAGCCATGCAACATCACAGTGTGTTTATATCAGTAACAGAGGCAGGTAAGCCATCACAATAAGCACCAGGGCGCCAAATTCAAGATGTACAGATGAGTTCCCTACAGCACACACAAGTAGGCCTCAATCACACTCATGGTGGGAAGTACCTCAGGAGTGAGCAGGGCCACTGTGTTGGTTGAGATCACTGTAGCAGACATCATTAGTCCTTAATAATGTGAAATCCCACATTGCAACAGCCCCTTTTCCATGCTCCTTCCCAGTGCTATTTTTCTAGAAAAGGAGGTGCCAGAATTCACTGTTCTCATGGAACAGCAATGAGGCCCACCTGAGATATGCCAGAACTGAGTTCCGGCAAGTTCCGGCTGAAAGAAAGCCCTGCTCCTTTCTATGAGCCGTTTTGTATATATGACAACCTCCATGCAAATGCATCGGAAGAGAGTGAGAGCTGAGTGGTCACTATTGGGCTCACAATCAGGTTCCATTTGCCTGTGCACTGATGGATGAAATCTGGAGTCTCGATGTGAAAGTTATATGCAAGGCAAAGATAGTTTGAATAAAGGCTGCAGTGGTCAAATTCTGGTGGTTGTGCGTATAACTCACACCTTGCTGTGCCAGTGCTCACAAATGACACCCTTCTGTGAGCAGGGGGCTTGCTATAAACCCAGTGACAGGTCCCACACTCCTAAGAAATTTTGAGTTCTCTCTCTTAATACTTGAAAGGTTTTCATTTTTCCAAAATGGTACAAGTCTCTAAATATTCATGGTTCAATTTTATTTTTTATTTAAATAGTAATAATTATCCACGCTAAGAATAGCTGCACATTTTGCATCTTACAGCGAATATTTTAAAAACCTTATTAATAAAATAAATTTGTGAATTTTCTGATACATTTTACATGAATTCTAAAAATGCCTACGGAATTCAATGTTTAATATTCAACCCATTCCTCCCCCCAATGCTAAATCTAATCTTAATTTTACATGATGGTTTGCATTTCCTGGTGCAGAAACAATATTTTTTAAAATTATGATCATTACTACTAGTAGTAGCATTACTACAATTATTAGAAAGTTCACTGGGAGTTACAGTTAAAAGTTGGAATTAAACAGATACTGTAACTACGGGGTTAAATATATATATACGTTCCAATTAATAAAAAAAGTGTGACACTTCTACCCATTTGAGGCCCATCAGCTTGTGCGGGATCCAGGCTACTGAGGGGCCCCTGAGAATATGGTCTCAGTGGTTCCCTGCTCTGTGGGTGGAATCCATCTTTCTCCTTATCACCACCCCTGTTGTCACTGCTTCCTTTCTTGCCTATCCCTCTGTGCCTGATCCCCTTCACTTTGGATGGAAGACAAGGTTATTTCTCCTCATTTTCCTCACCTTTTAAAGTTCTTGTTTAGATATGCTGAACAAACCCCAAAGATAGTAGATCTTCTAACATCACAGTCCATACAGGTCCTACTGAGTTAAATGGAACTTACTATCTCATATGTGTTCATAGGATTGCAAATTCAAGATATTAGGTGATTATCTAGCTTGATTGCACTGGACAGTATGAACTAATAGGAGGTTCAGATCTTCAGGGGTGGACATTGGCAATGTGGCACCCTGTGCAAGGCCAAAATTTGATGCCCCTACCCAGCCCTCATACAATGGTGCCTCGCAAGATGAAATTAATTCGTTCCGCGAGTCTCTTCGTCTAGCGTTTTTTTCGTCTTGCGAAGCAACCCTATTAGCGGCTTAGTGGATTAGCGCTATTAGCGGCTATTAGCAGCTATTAAAGGCTTAAGGGATTAGCGGATTAGCTGCTAAAAGGCTATTAGCGGTTTAGCGGCTTAGAAAAAGGGGGTGGGGAGCGGAAAAAATTCTCAAGACTCGCAAGACATTTTCGTCTTGCAAAGCAAGCCCATAGGGAAATTCGTCCTGCGAAGCGCATTGAAAAACGGAAAATCCTTTCATCTAGCGGGTTTTCTGTCTTGCGAGGCATTCGTCTTGCGGGGTACCACTGTACTGCCTTCCCAAATCAGGGTAAGTGAGGCTCTAGGCTTTGGGGAGGAGGTGTGAGAACTCTGGCAGGGTCCTAGAGCCCTCATGTCTCCTTCCCAAAGCTGGGTAAGCACTAATAAGACTTTGGAAAGGAGAGAGGAGGACTCAGGGACCCCATCAGAGACCTTACACCTTACAAGAGTTTACTAGGCTTTTGGAAGGAGGCAGAAAGATGCCCCCTCAGCTCTGTGCTCTGTGCATGGAAATTGGTTGTGTTGCCCAAAAACCACCTCTGAGGACTTTGTCACACAGCGGCCAGAGAGCAAGGCAGAACTCAACCCAATATGGCTTCTAAATGGTGACAAATGTCTTCATGTCATGCGATAGCAGCTGAGTAGGATTACAGTTTGGTACCCAGCAATGTAGTGCTACCAATGATATGGAAAAATGTGTGCACACCTGAGGGGAGATTATTTACCCAAACAATATACTGTATTTTTCGCCCTATAGGACGCACTTTTCCCCCTACAAAAAGGAAGGGGAAATGTGTGTGCGTCCTATGGGGCGAATGCAGGCTTTCGCTGAAGCCTGGAGAGCGAGAGGGGTTGGTGCGCACTGACCCCTCTCGCTCTCCAGGCTTCAGGAGAGCCCCACCGCCAGCCCCACAAGCTCGGGGGACAGCGGGAGAGGCACGGCGCGCCTTTCCCGCTGTTCCCCAACTTGGTTTGAAGGCTGGTGGCGGGAGAAGCCTGCTTCTCCCCGCCCCCAGCCCCACAAGCTCGGGGGACAGCTTCCCACCCCAGCCCCATGCCTGGGGGAGGGAATAATCCCCCCCTTTATTTCCCCCCCAAAAAACTAGGTGCATCCTATGGGCCGGTGCGCCTTATGGGGCGAAAAATAGGTATTTAGCAACAAGAAATGCCCTGTGCTTACAGAACTTCATAATAGACCAAACACAATGACTTAATCCATATTTGATCTCCAGTGACTTTATAGGTAAGGCAGTGGGCATACAATCACAGTCTAAAGATGCATTGAGGTGTAATGCCTACATTGTAATATGCGTGTGTTGGAGAGAAGGCATGCAACCATAGGGCTCCTCCTGGACTTTAATGTACCATTAAAATAAATAATGTAAACAGTAACAGTGAATGCCAGGCTGCTGAATCTGTAAGTAAGGATTCACTGGGCTGTTTGGGGCTGATTGAAAATGCAGCTCAAAACATCTGTAGGGCACTAGGTTGATGAAAACTGCTTAAGGAACACAGCTATGCTGTAGTGCTGAAGATAAAAGTTCAAAGGTTCCCCTATTGGTACAACATCACGATGAAACTGAATGGGCTGGCCCACTAATGTGCTCTATGGTGTACCCTTCCAGAGCTACTTGCCATTATATACTACTAGTTACATATGACTGGAGCTGGATCATGGCCAACAGGTTTAGCACTGAGGTGCCGTATACAAAATATATCAAATTTTCCCAAAAGCACATTGAAAATGGCACAAGGGTTGAGGGACGAAGAAGAATGGGGATTCCCCATGGATGTATCTATGTACTTCTCTGGATTGTGGATAAGTTTCAGGGCTCTGCGTCACTCCTGGTTTCAGCCAAAACACTGCTGTGCTGTGATACACCTAATTGGTGTGATTGCCAGGGGTGGGGTGGGAAGATAAAAACCTGTATAAAAATTACTGCTGCCTCCTTGATATGGGTGCCCATACCAGCACATATGAAAATTTCCCAAGCCAAAATGCAAAATTGCCTGTCTGGAGAGATCTGCAAATAATCAGTATGAAGAGCTGTATTAGACGATTAATGCTGAAACCAGCAAAGGTGCTTTGCTTCTATAGATAAGCTTCATTTTAAGACCCAGGAAGCTTGACACTTTTTAATGCATTATTCCTTTTTTCCATATTTCCTAGCACAGTTCTGTCACACCAAGTGAAAGAGCACAGAGCGTTCAGCATCATTTGCTGTTACTTCACGTTGTTTTTCTAAATTTCCTCTCAATAGGTGTTTTAGTCACACCCACAACTGGCTGGTATATATATATATATTTCATCACTAGATGGCAGGATGGGCCTTAATTTTAAGCTGCAGATCGCTGCAGTAAAAATGAGAATCTGCTTTTTCTTTCTGTTTTTCCTCCTTCCATATTCTGCTCCAGCAAATAAATAAATAATAATAAAAACCAGTAGGATATTCTCCTGAGTACAGCTTGAGTGAAAAACCCCAAAAACCCAAATTATTAATATGAAGGATGAAGAAAACAGGGGAATTCTGATAGTCGCTTTGATTCACCCTGTGCTTTGCTAAACTAACTGAACTGAAAGGATAAACATGTCCAAGCAGGTCACTGTTCACTCCTGCTTCTGAATACATTCCAATTAAAAAGGAACTCTCAGGTTATGTATTCCCACATGTAATTCTCCCTGGGGAATTCCTCAGTATGATAGCAAAATACTAAAAAAGAAAAAGAAAAACATATTCCAAACACCCTTCAACAGCTGTTGAAGAGTATCTGTTGGGTTATCCCAACGGCCAGGAATAATGCTACAGAGAGGCAGGGGGGGTTATATTTTCTGTGGGTGGAATCAATGTTGCACTAAAGCAAAGGGGTCCCTCAGGCAAACATTTCAGCTTACCAGATGGAACGAAACCCCTATCTTCCCCCTGTGTGCTATACCTGGAGTTCTCCCCAATTGTCAATTTTGGCTGCAAGAGTGTATATGCAGGGGGAGGACTGGGGTGGTGGTGGCGGCCATTATTCAGGATTTCTACTCATTAGTTCAATCCCACCCTGTGAGTGTGAAATGATAGCCAAAATGTCCTCCCAGTTCAAATCTCAGTGCAGTGAGATTTGAATAGACAGCCTTAGACATGCCCTTGGCCTGGTACACACTCCATACCAGGGGCCAGCAAACTTTTTCAGCAGGGGGCCAGTCCATTGTCCCTCAGACCTTGTGGGGGCCAGACTATTTTTTTGGGGGGGGGGAATGAATGAATTCCTATGCCCCACAAATAACCCAGAGATGCATTTTAAATAAAAGGACACATTCTACTAATGTAAAAACATGCCAGATTTAGAAGGCGATTGGGCCAGATCCGTCCCCCAGACCTCAGTTTGCCTACCCATGCTCCATACCCTCCAACATGCTGCCAATTAAAATTGGGGTGCTCATTATTTATGATTTTGCTTAGTCACAACCTGAAGGGATGAGGAAAGACAGAGCCTCTCCACCCCCCAATGTAACAAGAACTTAAACACTCTGCATTGCGCTGTTGTTATTAAGCCAGGCGTGTTGAGGGGAGGGGAAGGGAGGCAGAAAACATTCCCCCATCCAGGCTAGAGGTAGAGGATCCAAGAGCAACATCTGACAGAAGGTACGTGTGGGAAAGGAGTGGGGGGGACTTATTACTTCCCTACACCAAACCTATGAGAGCAAGAGAATGGGGGAATGATGACAGAGCAGGACCCCCTCCCCACAAATGAAAACAAAACCACAACAGGAGGTGTTGGTCAGGAAGGACTCAATCTGACTGTCTTTCTGGAGCAGCACTAGGATTCCTGCCACAACTCTCATCTCCCTTCCTGACACCTCAGCTGCTTTCCACCTAAGCCACTGCCATCCCCTCACACCCAGAGGTGAGGGGGCAATGCAGCGGCATGCAACAAGGGTGAAGAGATGGAAACGCATTCAATGAGGGTACAGAGATAGCTTGGACTGCAAAGCAACCCCCAGGATTCAGAGGCACCCGCCCGCCCACAATTCAGCATTCCCCAGGCTTCTATCGTTCCCACCCAGACCTGTGTGACCAAAAGCTGAGCCACCGATTCCTCCACTCACAATGAAGAACCACGTAGAAACCAAACTCCCACACTTAAACTGGAGGTGGTAGAGGGAAAGAAAACAACACCCAGCCCTTCCTGCAATTCTCACTCAGCACCAAACACAGCCCCTTCCACCACTTGGGTCTGATGATCTTGACAACAGATGCAGCCAAGAAAGCACTGTCAAGGAGCTCACACACTCCAGAGGGAAGGGAAGGCAGTTTCTGACTCAACTTGTCTATAAGCGAGCTTTGCCTGGTTTGCCACAGTTTCTACTATCACCTCAGGGTGGGAGCACGTGGGAGTGCACGCGCATGCACATACACCCCTGGTCCCTTCTTTCCCTTCCCCCCTCCCATGACTGCTCTGCCTGCTCATCCATGCGCATGAGGAAGTGTGCAGCGGGTGTGTGAGAGGAAAGAGGGAGGGGACTGTGCTTGAGCTGCAGTGGGGTTGCAGTTGCTGCCGCCTGAGGGGAGTCCCAGCCTCGGGGTGTGCTGTGAAATCCTCTCTGCTCCAGCCAGCTGCCACTGAGAAGCTCGGGACAAGTGCTAGTTCATCCTCCTCCCTGCGACGCTGGAGGGCAAAAGCAGGACATTCCCAGGTCAAATCAAAAGTCAGGATGGTTTCTGTAAATCTGGGAGTGTCCTTCTAAAATTGGGACAGTTGATGGATATGGACCTCCTGCCATATGGCCACATGAAAGAGACTGGAAGCTTCACCTTCCATTTTAGATTAATCAGAGTTTAGCATGATGTCTGCAGCAAAAACAGAACAAAACTGTGGTTAACCTTAACTATGGTTTGTTGAAACAAACCAGCTTCTTTTCAGCCTGCCTGACAGATGTTGTTGGACTCCAACTCCCATCAGCCCCAGCCAGTATGGCCAACAATCCAGGATGATGGGATTCTTACAACAAATTGTGGTTAAGCTTGACCACTGTTTGTTGGGTTCAAAGAAACAGCAAGCTGTGATTACTGTAATCTAAAACAGAATAAACATTCCCATGGCCTTTTTTTAGCTGCACCAGAGAGGGAGAAAGGAAGCAGATGAGTCTGAGGCTTCCCTAGGCTCATTCTCATAACACTAGAGTATGATTCAGCTTTTTGTCTGAACCATCCCAGTATTTCTTTCTTTCCCTGCACTGGGAGGACTGTTCTTTTGAACACTGTAAGAATGGCCCTGCTGAGTCAGGCCAAAGGCCCATCCAGTCCAGAAGCCTGTTCTCAGCATGGGCAGCCAGATGCCTCGAGGAAGCCCACAAGCAGAACTATTATTAGAACTAGTTTGAAGACTGTTGCAAGGATGTGAAGTGCTTTCAGCCCTCGTAAAATGTGCTACACGTTATAAAGCTATCCACACTTACCTTTTGCCCCACTCTTTCTAGGCTCAGGTCTGAACTTTTTACCCTGGAGCTTTCCCTGCAAAAAAAAAGCACTCTTTCGCACTCAATCGGAGCAAACGTCAATTTGGGTTTTCTGTGGATTGCCGTTTCTTCTGATTAAGCTTTAAAAAGTGGGTTTTCATGGAGAAAACTGGAGGGGGGGGAAGGTGGGGCACTCAGACATGGAACTTTAAAGCTTGGACCATGCCTGGAAAGCACAGAAGAAATGTAAGTGTGGATAAGCCCATAGTTACCTCTCTGAACTACCACTACTATTCATAAGATCACACAGTCTGATGAGAGAGATGTGTGGAACAACTAGAAGTCTTGCATATTGCACTCTAGAGATTGTCTACACTGGATGGGCAATGGTTCTGCAGGGTGTCAGGCTGGAGTCTCTCCCAGGCCTAACTCCAGATGCTGTGAATGGAACCAGGGATCTTCTGCATGCAAAGCAGATGCTCTACCACTGAGCTGTACAAATACCAAAATGGATAGGTATAAAATGGATAGGTATAAAATACGGACAGCACCTACAAAGCTTTGATCAACAGACTCTCCATAATTTAAACTTTGACTTTCCAGATCTGTTGTCTTATGTTGCATGAATTTTAAACATACTTGTGTTAAACTAAAAATTCAAAAACTGCAAGTCTTCTTGACCCAGTTTAAAAGATGCCCCTGCCCCACTTAAGTTGCTGATTTATCTAATGCATTGCAAACTAAACCCAAATCATATGCCAATCAACTGTAAGATGGCTGGCCAGGGACCACAAAATTGCTGTACCTTTGCATATTGCTGATACCAAGTACATGCTCAGTAATGGAAGCACCATTTCCCTCCTAAGTATAGCTTTACTTGGAGGCAGGTTGGATATGCTACATTTCCCCCTGTTGAAACAGGTTTGTGGGACTGGAAGCCCCTGATTTCTGAGGAGAGCAGCTCACTTCTGACACCCTAAGGCATGGTAGCTATAGCAAAGAGCTTACCTGCCCAGCTAGCGGTCCACCCCTTGAGAGGGGACAGGCCTTGGCCCTTGTGAATTCTTTTGAAAATGAAAAGTGCATAAATCTACTTAAATAGAATCCGCTGGAGAAAAATAAATTAATTCATGATGAGTGTTGGCACTTAATAAACAAAAACCGAGTAATACAATTTACATTAGGTTTCCCCTTTAATATAATGTGTACAGAAGTGGATCCCAGTTTTGTTTTAAAAATTAAAATACTTTAAGAATGTCCAAATTCAAGGCTTGTGGCTCTCAAATTTTTTGAACTAATGAACTAAAAATAACCCATAGCTGATTTTTATTTAAAACCATTCTTCCTCGACACTGTACATTTATAATGGTTCGTCAGTTACTGTATATATTTTTAAGCAAACTATTTTTAGCAGTAAAATATGAGTGGCTTAAAGAACCATATTTATTGCATCTAAAACTTCCTGTCACATACTTTTATTTACTGTGGAGAATGTGTCAATATCTGCTATTTGTGTTAACGATTCATAAATTGAGGGAGTGCAAAGTGTATGCGTACTGTTGATTCACAAAACAAAAAAGGATTTGGTTCCATAGAGGCGTGATGTTTTGTTGTGTGCCTAGACAATGCAGATCAGCTTAGATCTGTTGCCACTGTGATTTCTCAGGAGCAATTTATTGCCAGAACAGAGAATTGACAGCTGATATTGGTAACTATGCAAAAAGCAGAAGAATTTATTTACTGCCATTTAAAACTACTGGACTGAATAAAAGATTGCTGGGCATTGTTCTGCTATACACCTCCAACTAGGGGAAAGCATAATAAAATAATTACCTAAGAGATACTATAAATCATTGGAGTGATGGATTTAAGTACTCCATATTACAGCATATGGAGTTTTTCTTGTTAGGTGTACGGCACAACAAAGTGAAAAATAGTGTTTTCTTTTTCCACACAGGTACATTTAAGCCCAAGAATCACATTTTGTAGTTTTCTGCCATTGGAGATGTATATAAACCTCACCTACAGTGGTCACTGTCTGGTATTGCAGGTATAAAAAAATGAGTAATGAGACAGCTTCTCACATAGTTTTTGTTTGCCTTTTTGGCTGTGTTAGTTCCATGGAGAATGGCGTGATATCAACTGTGGCACAGATATTTTATTACCTCTGGCTCAGATCTCCCCACTCAGTCATGAAGCTCACTGGGTAGCCTTCGGCCAGCCACCATCTCTTAGATTAACCTACCTCACAGGGTTGTTGTGAGGGTGAAATGGGAAAGAGGAGAAACATGTACACCACCTTGAGGTCCTTGGAAGATAAAAGGTGGTATATAAATGTAATCATTACATAAATAAAATAAATACATAAACAAAACTATCACCAGTTTGACCAGTATTACTCCACAGCCGTTAACGAGGGGCTGTATATATACACTGAAACATATACTATAGGCTTATATTTTCCAACATTATTGATCACAGTGGGTGATGCAGAACAGAAAGTGGATCTGATCCAATTGTATGTTGAAGTTTGCATCACTTAACTCACAGATGCTCCATAAACATCTGACAACAATAAACAACTACCCAGATTTAAGTAAAAACCTGATTTGAGCATTTCAATAGGCAAATGCAGACAATATTCAGCTAATTTCATAGTGGAAATATGGACAATAGTTATACAATATTCAGCACATAGCTGAATTTAATAAACCTTTACCAATATACTACCATGTGTATGCAAACACAAAACTTTTAGTAAAAAAATGAAGTGCCTAAAAAGCACTTAATCTCTCTCCTACCATCTGCAGATATTGTAGGCAGAAAACAGTACTAATAAATCTGGAAAGTATTACTTATCTCTGATTAATGCAATAAATTCTGGCTCTGTAATATCTGAATTGAGGTTGGGGGGGATGGCCACCAAGCTTAAAATTAAGAATACAGTGGTACCTCGGGTTACATACACTTCAGGTTACATATGATTCATGTTACAGACTCCGCTAACCCAGAAATATTACCTCGGGTTAAGAACTTTGCTTCAGGATGAGAACAGAAATCGTGGTCCGGCGGCGCAGCGGCAGCAGCAGGAGGCCCCATTAGCTAAAGTGGTGCTTCAGGTTAAGAACAGTTTCAGGTTAAGAACGGACCTCCAGAACGAATTAAGTACTCAACCCGAGGTACCACTGTACCTCACAATGGATGAAACTTAAAGGAGCAGTTCAATGCCTTTTAGCTGCAGCATCTTATACAGTGGTACCTTGGGTTACAAACTCTGCTAACCTGGAAGTAGTACCTTGGATTGAGAACTTTGCCCCAGGATGAGAATGGAAATCGCATGCTGGCGGTGCGGCGGCAGTGGGAGGCCCAATTAGTGAAAGCGTGCCTCAGGTTAGGAACGGTTTTGGGTTAAGAATGGACCTCGGGAACGAATTAAGTTCATAACCCGAGGTACTATTGTACTACATAAGTAAGTGTATTGTAGCTTTGCCCCACTTTCCTTTGAAAAGTCATAAAAGTCCTTATTATAAAGTTTTGTGAGTACAATCATGTCTCACCACTAGAGAGAAAGGGCTATGCTGATGGCCCTTAAGATGTGGGGGTAAGATTCCATCATTGGCCTCTCCTCATCCTCATCCCCTCCTTAATCTGATGGAATTCATAAAGGAAAGCTGGACCCAGAAGGTGTGTTGGTGGGTACCGTGCAAAGCACCAAAACAGGCTGTGCTTCCATTCTACAAGAAAGGACCAGAGGAGCATCTTGCATACATTCTGAAACTCTGCCATGTGCTCTGTGCCCTACTGTCATCATGGAGCAAGCTCCTGCAGGGCCTAGATTGCTATGCTTCCAATCAAGAAAAGAGAAACCATGCAAATCTTGATTAAGTGTACATCTGGGTACAAACAATTTCGCCCCCAGCAAACATACTCGCTGCTGGAGGTAAAGGACACTCCCTTTCCCGCTTGTTCTTCATCTTCTCTGCTCGATTCACAAATAGAGGTAGACCGGGAAGACCTTGTGCAACAAGGATCTGCCTGGAATGAGTGACTCAGATCAATGCTGAAACAATAAAGCCAAATGAAAAATGGCTTGCAGTAAACCCAAAATGACCTTTCTCAAATTGACCAGGTAATGTAGATAAACACAGGTTACTGGCGATTATCAGGGGCTGACAGCTCTGTAGTTCCTCAGGTGGCAGAAAGGGAGTCACACACAAAAATAGTCTTCCCTCCCTTCCCATGAAGCTTCATTTGAAAGCTGTTTGCAAAAATGAGAAAAGGAGAGAAACATTTACTGGAAAGTCACACAGGTGGCCCAGTATCAGCATCTTCCCTGCTACCCATGTAGGCATTTCATAATCTATGCTGTATCATGAGAACAACAGTAGGTCACAAAGCAAGAATCCTATATATGAATAGAATAAATCAGCTGGCTGAAATGAATGCTGTATTAATACTGCCAAGTATGCTTATCTCCTGCCACATAAATTGCTGAGACTGACCCCCACCTCCCTTTGCATATGTTAATTTCCCTTTCCACTACAGTCCTTCTTAATGCATCAAATGCCACTCTGGAGAGTCTCCTGATCCTTAGACCCAGCATTTGAGGGAACATAAAGAACAGCAGAACCATAAAAAAATGTTGGTAGTTGTGTGAACTTTTGGATCTCTGTCAATTTGTTTAGAGTCAGTATGTCCCATCCTAACAGTTTCATCTTGATAGTTCCACCCTGTTCATAGTCAGCTCACTGAACATTCCTTTCCCCATACGTGTGTGACATTAGGCTTGTTCACACATCACACTGAAGACAAATATTTGTGTGAAAGAGTGCACTCTGCTGATTTGCACAGTTGAACTATTGCGTACATGGACTGAACATTACATTGTGAACGAATGTACAGGAACAAAGATGCTCACTGAATATGTAAGACCCAAATTACCATCCTTCAACCACACTTTTGTATTGGAGAAAAACAACTATTTTCTTTTCCCCCACTGAAATTTCCAAACCTTAAATAAATACTTGCATAAATCTCTACCCTTCCCTCTGTCATGTCCCATTTCTCTCCTCCAAAATACCTCGCAAAATGGAAGTTTAAGAAGGTGACAAGTGGAATGTCATAAATATACACAGAGGGGGAAATAAAAAATGAAGCAAATATCAGTGATCTGAAGCTAACCCATCATAAGACGATACAAAATCTGACAAGTATTGTAGAGACAGAAACCCCTCTAAGCCACAATGGACCAGTTATGGCAAAAGGAGGGAGGGGGACTCTTTCCAGTCAAAACAACAACTGTATTACCTCCAGGTTTCTTGAGACAAGATGGACAGACTGCTAAGCTAAAAAAATAGCTATACCCTAGAATAGGGATAAAGCCATATTGATAATCTCGTAACTTCTGCTGGAGATTTTGTGTTTTGGGGAGATGCTGCTCAGTGGCCATAACTGTTTCACATCATTTATTGATCTGTTGTTTCTATTTTTATGCGTATTAAAATACTAGGCACATCATAAGTGGTCTAACAAGAAATCCATCAATGCTCTTATCCTTTTCCAAACAAATATGGAACCTCTAATGTACACATCAGCATTAATATTCATTGGCGTGCCCTACTGTAATTGTTTTGGCTAGAGAGGTTGACAAGAAAACTATTTAGTTCTGTTCTTATTATTTCTGAAGATTTCCATGCCCCAGTTTAAATATCCATTCAAATAAATAATTCCATGTTCCTACATAATAATACGCACATCACTGATAACTGTAATTAGAACCAGATGAAAGCTTAAACTTGTATAGTAGATAGAGTAGTCTGCTTCCATGTTGGAAACCCAGGTTTCCTACATCTGTGCTCACCCAGAGAGCAGAATGGGTGACTTAGTAAATGTCACCATCTCTTAAGTTAAGATGCAATCCAAGCCTCTGGTTGGCAGAGGTGGGGCTCACGGATGGCACAAGACATTTTGGCACCTGAGGCGAACCAAAAAATGGTGCCTCCCTCCCTTCAAGGAAAGAATGAGTGAGTGAAGAGCTACAGTACATCTCTGCTCAGCTTTGCTTTGGGATCTACTTCCCCTGTGGATCCTGCCACCAGAGGCAGTTACCTCAGCTTGCCTCATGGGTGGGTCAGCCCTGGTGGGGCTTAATGGACCAGCATAACCAGTACCACACCCACTAGTCAGGGCAGGAGGAAAGGGAAGTTAAAATGTCACTTCACCACACCAGGCTGGCACAGCTGCAGAGTGAAGAGGCCTGGACAAGTCTTTTGGTGTGGCAGCATTGCGGGCCACCGATGCTTCCTTTCATCAGGATCCAGCCAAGAGCCATGGCTGCTGGGGATTTCCCTTCTCAGCTGGAAGGATCTTTGAGCTCTCTCTGCTGGCTGGGAATTCAGATCCAAGCCTGTCTGCAAATTGGCCAATGGCTGGCAAGCTTGGAGGCTGGCCCTCCTTGGCTTCCCTCAGATCCACTCCCAGGATATTTAACGTGGCCTGCGCCAGCCCCAGCACCTGCTTCTCCTCCTATGCCAAACCTCTTCACCTGTAGTCAAGAAAGTTGTGGTCTGATTTGATCCTATTTTGAATGTGTGGTGTCCTTTATATCTATCTCAGTTGGTGAGGTGAGGAGAGCGTGGGGCCTGGGCCTGCCATGGGGTGGGGCGTTATATACCACTGGCAATGAAATATTCTGTATCTGGCATTGATGCCTTACACGTTCATTGTTTATTTTGGGGGTTGTTACCCTTTCTAGGTCTATGGGCATGTTCTGACATTTGAGCAATGATAATGGACGTCACCTGCTGTGCTTGTTTCTCCCACAAACCAAATCCCACAAAATGAGTCTGAGCCTTAAAAAGCACATGGAACTGAAGTAAGAGTCATTTTTCCAACTTCCTTCTTCAGCTTTGTATACTTTACAAAGGAGGGGGGGGAAATGACCACCTTCTGCTCATCACCAAGGAGGCCTTGAAAGGTGGGGTTCTCAGAGGCTTCATGTGCCATTATTTCATGCCTTTCTTCCAAGTAATTCAAGGCAGAATATATGGGATTCCCAAGTGGTTTCCTATCTAGACACTGATCCAATCCAGACCTTCACTTCAGCAAGATTGATGCATATTGTGTCTTCAGGCCATGCCCCTGTTCCATTTGGAATACAATCACAATTATTTATTGAGTAATTAAAACTGGGAGAAGGTCATTTTCAAATCACCCTATCAATGCTATTTTGAATAAATGTTACAGATGCTCTCAACTGCAGTGAGAATAAATATTCTTGCATTGCTTATTTCCCATATTGTTCTTTCCTTTGTCAGGCAGATTTATTTCTAGATCTGTTTGCTTTGTCTAATCTCAAATGTTTTCTTCCTATGTCTTTACACTGAGAAACTTTTGTAATCTTTTATTTATGCACTGGTTCTATTTCTCTCTTCAAGCAATCATGTTCAAAGATCAGCCTTTGTGTTTCTGTGGTTTGACAGAAAGGCATACAGTAGGATCCCCAATAACTATATGGCAAACTGAGAATTCTATATACCAATACTTTCCCGTTTCAATAGGGGAGAAAACCTTTCCTATTTTGATGCTATTCAATAAAAATAGCAACACTTCCAATATTCTACATATGCTTATTTTACTTGACATACTACAGGGACTTGTGAAATGCTGAACTGTTAGACTCTCCTGTATTATGCTTTTCTGAAGGCAATAAGGAACTATAGACAAAACTGTAAAAAAAGGGGAAAAATGAGTTGAACATCTGTGGTACCCTATTCATATCCAAACACCCAAATCCAAATGAAATCCAAGAAAAGAAGCTTATCAGAACTTAGTTATGAATATGCAGTTCAGAATCTGCAATCCCCAAGCCATATTCCTCTTCAAGACCATATTCCCTTATCAAAACCTGTTTTTAAGGGCTTCCATTAAACTATGTATTTACTAAAGGCCTCAATAAGAAAACTCTTGACTGACTGTAGACTGGAAACAGAGTCCCTTTTCTAGTAGAAGTATGGAAAAGAGGAAGTTTTATCCAAGTAAAATGATAAGATACTCATGGGATCAAGTAGGCATGGTAGGATGTGAGTTTATGGTATAATGATAGAAAAGCAAATAACTCCCTGGGGCCACGAATAAAGAGAAAGTGTGCATAAGAAGAACATAACAGAATGTAATATGTGGCAAACAGCACAAATATATGTACTGAGACAACATTCAAATCAGTATATTCTTTACAACTATGTTTTTCTGGCTCCATAATTTATATTATAATAGCAGTCAGAAGCATCCCGACAGGTCCGCATATGAGCTATTAGCTATCCTGCTCTGACATGTTAAACCAAGGCCAATAAAGGAAATAAGTAGCCCTTGCTCACACTTAATGCTAAAGAGGGCTATGGCTTCATGTGAACCAGCAAACATGAGGGCTCCTGGTGAGGAGACTGTGACAGCTTTGCTCCTTCCTGGTTGTTTTGCTGCTGGTCTAAGCTGCGTTCTGGCTTAGTGTGTCATCTGAACCCACGTTAATGGTATAGCTGTCCCAGACAAAGTACAAATCTTGGTTACAGCTCATGGGAGAAAGCTAAACCCCAAGACTGTGTTTGGCTGACATGCTAAGCCTAACCATGGCTTAGCTCAGTGCAGTACAGCAGCAAAGTGACCAGAGAGAAGCAAAGGAACCATGATTTCCTCTCTCAGAGTCTGCAGGTTTGTCCGTTCACATTAACATATGGCTTGGCTTTGTGTTATATGTGAACTTTATGACACCCGTCTTGAGTGACTCATGCAGTGCACACCATCTGTGCCTTTCATAGACTAGTAATGGAATCATAGAATTGTAGAGTTGGAAGGGACCCAAGGTTCATCTAGTCCAACCCCCTGCAATGCAGGAATCTCAAATAAAGCATCCGTGACAGATGGCTATCCAACCTCTGCTTAAAAACCTCCAAGGGAGGAGAGTCCACCACCTTCCAAGGGAGTCCGTTTCACTGTTGAACAGCTCTTACTGTCAGAAAGTTCTTCCTAACGTTTAGCCATAATTTCTTTTCTTGTAATTTGAATCCATTGGTTTGAGTCCTAGCCTCCAGAGCAGGAAAAAACAAGCTTGCTGTGTCTTCCAAGTGACAGCCCTTTAGATGTTTGAAGATGACTATCACATCTCTTCTTTTCCAGGCTGAACATACCCAGTTCCCTCAACTGTTCCTCATAAGGCTTAGTTTCCAGACCCTTGATCATCTTGGCCACTCTCCTAGTCCTCCAGGATGATGAAACCAGCAAACACAGGCACATCATGCTATGAAAAAGGTGTAATTTATGCACTCTCATATGCTTTGTGTATAAATGTGCCGACTGAGATGGCTACATTCTAAGCAATTACTGTGAAATAGGCAATTACTGGAAACAGCCAATATGAAAGCAATGCATGCTCAGCTCTCTCCTGTAGACTTTTTTTGGAGAGAGGGGAAAGGTGGGGGGAAGGGAGGGAGAAGCGCTGTCAGAGACACTCACCCAACACACACAAACACTAACCTTCATAAGTCTGTGCATGTTAACTTATCTACATCTTTTTACTTTCAAGTACAGAGTTGGATTGCTTAAGGCGGTAAAATCAATTCATCATAAATAATAAATTAAGCCAAGTTGTAATGCAATTTAGATATTTATGACCCAATTCTGTCCTACACCGACTTCAGTGGATTTAGAGCTGAGGGCTAAATTGGGCCAAACCCTATTTTGTTACTTATGTTTATGCTCCAAGCTGGAATTTATATATTTACAGGTTTCTACTTGCATATGTATATTTTTTAAAGAAACTCCCAGTGCCACCACAGCTACATTCCAACATTGGAACTATGATAATATTAGAAGATTTGGAAGCGGCATGTTATGCCATGACCATAGATACCTTGCTGCAACACCCTCCGTCACAGCTACATGTGACAAAGGCAAAGGAGCCTCCCCTACTGACAACAAGAAGCATGAAATTGAAGAAATTGAAGAAAAATCACAAGCACTTCCCTTTGTTGGGATGTTAATACATCTGTAAAAGGTTTATCTGGTGTGGGTTTTTTAAAAACACTTCATAAAGGAAACTGGCTTCAGTGAGGTCCTTTCTTCCAGCTATCCTGATTTTTTAAGTATAAAATCATGGGGAAATGGGTTCCTGTAGTTTGTCATTCTTGACCACAGTGTTCTTCCACTTGGCGGTAGAAAACTTGGATGTGTTCAACTCTTCTCAAATGCTGCCACCTCATGGCTAATCTAGAGTACCACCCAGAGATGTCAAAAGCAGAGATCAAAACTAGCAGCAAGAAGGGATGCCATGAACATCTACAGCGATTATAGTCACTAAATATATTTTGGCTGCTATTTTTTAGGCATCACACTAATTTTGATTACTTCTAACATTTATAGAGAATACTATATATATATATATATATATCACAACCTAAATAAATATATGTTTAAATAAGAACAAGTAATTTATTTATTGCTTCATTATTATAATAATATTGCACAAACAAGTAAATGAAATTAGCGGTTTTATTTTTTAATTCGTAGGAAAGTTTATAAAATGTGGTAGCACCCGTAGCGATACACAATAAAAAAAATAAAAAAAAACCCATGTTAGTGCTTAGAAGACAGTCATTTTGACTGTGGATGGCGATAGCTCTCTTCAGGTTATGTGAAAAGGTGATGTGTTAAATGTGGGGCTCCCTCTGAAGATAGTTCAAAGACTGCAGCAGTTGCAAAATTCAATGGTCAGAATGTGGATTGGGGTAGGACAATCTGATAATGTAACACAAATTCTGGCAAAGCTCCACAGGCTACAAATTAGTTTCCAGGACAAATTCAAAGTGCTGGTTTGGACCTACAAAGCCTTATGTGTCTCAGGAACCCAATAATTCACGGACTGCCTCTCCTCGCATGAACCGATCTGGACTCTGCAATCTTCACCCGAGGCCCTTCACTGTGTGCCTGCCTCCATCAGATGGGAAAATGATGGAGATATCATTGTTTTTCATTCCGTCAAGGGGTATCTGGAAGGGAGGAAATTCTCCCTTGCTCAGGCATCCCGGGTGACCCCAGTTCATCCCATCCCCAGATGAAGGAGGCAATTAGTGGGGTGACAGCAAGTCCTGGTCATGCATATCCTATTTATGTGAAGGATTCACCACTACAAGCACAGCAAAATGTTAGAACTGATCCTTTACTATGGCAGCCCCAAAACTTTGGATCTCCCGGCCAATTGTTAACAGCCACCTTTGCTGTATTTTTATTTTTTTGCTGGGGGGAAAAATACAGCGACAATATTATTTAGACAAGCCTATTTGGGTGTTTAGAAAGTTTGAATGAATTTTAGTCTATTCTACTGTAGCTTTAATTTCCATATGCTTTAAATTATGTTTTTGGTTTTTTTAAGTGATTATTTTGCTTTAGCTTTGGGGGGTTTCCCCCCCTACCATCAAGCAGGATATAAATCTCATGAAATAAATAAATAAATAAAGTGTTCCCGGACATGATAAATATGTGAAATTCTATGGCTTACTAGAGCATCATTAACCATTTTTCTGTAGAAGACCTAAAAATACCACAGTTGCCAATTAAATGATATTTTTAAGATAGATAAAAAGAAAGATTTTAGTTATAAGTTACCAAGATTTCAAAAAGAGGTTTTAGAAAACAATATATAATTATTGTCGAAAATGTATAATCTGCTCCTGGAATGGCAAACAAAAGACGAACAGGTCAAATCGGTGATGATACATTGGGCAAAAGGTTTGGGACATAATATGCAAATAGTAGAATGGGAGAGGCTATGGAAAACAGATTTGAAATTTATGGCATATTGCTCACTGAAAGAAAATTATATGAAAATGATGTACCAGTGGTATTTGACTCCTATTAAGTTAGCAAAAATGTATAGAACAAGTATAAATACTCGCTGGAAATGTAAGGAAAAAGAAGTTATCTTTTACCATATGTGGTGGACGTGTAAAGCAACTAAAAATTTATGGTAGATGATATATAATGAAATGACTGCTCCCCACGTCAAATGGGGGGCATACTTTGTGTGGATCTGCGCAGCACCCTGATCCTACACGGCTCCTATCAGTATTGCCTGGCATCGCCCCCCACCCCAGGCTGGATACCTGGAGGTTCCCGCCCAACCTTGGGCAGTCAACCAATCCCGGTGGGGGAGGCGTTGCCAGGGTAGTTGGCCAGGGGTGGGACTTCCCTACCCACACAATAGAGGGTGGAACTTACCTATAATGGAATGGAAAAAAAATGTTTAAAATAACTTTTGTTAAAAAACCAGAAGCTTTTATATTAGGAATTATAGGTACTGAGATACCAAAGGATCAGAAAAGACTGTTTATGTATGTGACAACAGCTGTGTGGATACTTTAGCCCAGAGACGGAAGGAAGAGATAACCCCGACCAGAGAAGAACGGCAAACCAAGTTGATGGATTATGCCGAAACGGCAAAATTAACCGGGAAGCTCAGAAATCAAGAAGACAAGAACTTCAAAAAAGAATGGGAAAAGTTTATAATTTATATACAAGACCACTGTAAGCAGGTTAAAACATTAGCAGGATTTTAACCACACTTGTAAAGTATGGATAATTTAGAAGGATAAAAATGTGGATAAGTATTGATATGCAAATTGTAAATATTATCATTGGGACTCATGGAAGGTATGGGGGGATGCTGGGAGATTCAGAGTAATATCGATATTTGGATTTTGAATGGTTTTTTGTTGTATGTTTGTACTTTTTAAAATCAATTTTATACAAAATAAAAATACCACAGTTGTGGTACAGTTGCCACACGCATTCACCTCAAAACCCAACTTCAGTATGGTGAAAAAGGAAATGATTGTTTTCAATAGCAAGCATATAATACAAGTTCTTGTTTGACTGGCACCTTAAGCATGCCAACAACTGAGAAAACGGAATAATAGAAAGCACTCAGGACACAGAGCATAATGTCAATGAATGCTAAATAGCGTATTTGCAACCACCTGGGTGTGCTCTCCTCCATCTCTCCTGATTTCTCTTTTAATTCAGGCCACTCAGTTTACATAATCGGGGTAAGGTGGGAGAAATAAATCTTTGCCTTATATTTCACACATTATAGAAAACACATTTTCTTCTACATGCAAATAACTTTCTGTAGGAAAGAAATCCATAACTGTGTAAATATATTTTCATTTGACCCCTCTCTTAATCCTTTCCTTCATGCTTTCCTTACCACATTCATTATTACAAAACTAATGGATAATACATGTCAAAGCAGATATATCTGCTTTTAAAGCAAATAGATTTGTTTTTTTACAACTTTTGGCTTCAAGTCAGAGCCACTCGTATGTGCTCAGTCTTTTTGCCACTAAAGGGCTTAAGAGGGCATAACTCAACAACTGCAACATCAATAGCTAATGAAGTTAAAACTAATGAAATGCAAATATACATTGTAAACCTCTTGTAGATAATACTTCCACTGTGTTTAGCAGTAAATATTACTTGCTTGAGATCCAATCCCAGCCTTTGTTTATTTTAAACATGAACCCGCTTATTTAATTATTAAATAAATAAATAAGAATTATCAAAAATGAGCTATCACTTTTTTTTAAAAGCATCCTTTAAGTCATGCTCCGGTTCACAGATTTAAGGGTAGAATTCCTGTCCTGAACACTGAAAACTGATGCACATAGGTGGTGTCTGCTGTCTAACTGCATATTCATCTCATCAATGATGAGATGAACTAGCTTACATGTTTATCAGACCCTTCCCCTGGGGTACCTGTTACACAGAATGAAAGGTGACTGCTTATATGCCACCAAATGATGTGTTTAGATGGGGAAACGTGGTGGATAAGGCAGAGGAAAAGAAAAGAAAAAGTGAAGGGTGGTGGTGGCTTTTTAGAACTGTTACTTTACAACTGGAATTTAACTTAATCTCTGGCCTCCAAAAAAAAAAGACAACTACTGATAGTTCTGATACATTCTATCTAGCTCACAGATAAAGCAGAACCTTATTATTAGAGCTTTAAGCCTCTGAATCTCTTAACTCAACCACAGAAAGCCTGATTTTACTGTTTGTACTGATTTAGCAGGAAACAGCATGTTTTCTCATGCAAAGCAGGACAAAAACCAAACTGCTTGGACACAGACCCGAAAGACAGGACCAAGTGCAGTGCAAAAAGAAGTCTCGATGGGCCCTGCAGTGTGTACTTCTTAGGCAGGCCCATGGCAAAGTGGCATCAGGGAAATGGCAACCCTCTGTAGTAGTACTGCATGGGAATATTTTGGTGCTCCGCAGACAATTCCTAGCTGCCAACTGCTGACAATATTTCCTAGCTGCTTTTAAGAATCATTGTATATGTTCCAATTGCTCACAGCTCAGCCACAGATGACTTCCATCTCTTTCAGGGCCGGAACCAGTCAGTCTGTTACTGCCACCTTTATTCCCTCAGAACAGCTCTGGGCCCCAGGAAATGAAGATCATGATGGCTGCAACAAACAACTCAACCCAGTGCTTCTCTTTAAAGCTCAGGGCCTTAAGAGAAATGGTTTGGGGCAGGCAAGTTAAAATTTAAAAAAGGAAGAGGAAAGGAAATCTAGAAGAACTTTCTGGCAGTAAGAGCTGTCCAATGAAGGAGAGTCCATTCCACTGTCGAACAGCTCTTACTGTCAGAAAGTGCTTCCTGATATTTCCAGACCCTTGGTCACTTTCCTCTGCAAATATGATTGTGCTTCATGAATGTACCTGCCCATTATCTAACCTAGTTGAAATCAACATGGTAACTTATATAGATATACAGTGGTACCTTGGGTTACAGACTCTTCAGATTACAGACTCCGTTAACCCAGAAATAGTACCTCGGGTTAAGAACTTTACCTCAGGATGAGAACAGAAATCATGTAACGGCGGCGCAGCAGCAGCAGTGGGAGGCCCCATTAGCTAAAGTGGTACCTCAGGTTAAGAACAGTTTCAGGTTAAGAACAGACCTCCAGAACGAATTAAGTTCTGAACCCGATGCACCACTGTATATATAAACCTAGCTGCAAATATTTATCTATAGCCACTATTCAAAAAGTTTCATTGCAAACACAATGCATGAGCCAGTGTTTGCCAGACATTTAGCATCAAAGGCATACCACTAAAATAAAAGTTTTTATCGCCTTCTGAGACCTCAGCCCCCCATGGGGGGGGTGAATATATTAGTTATATATTTTAAAGTTCATAACTATCAGTTGTATTCAACGGTAGTTTTGATTAGTGGAAAGGTGTTGGGGGGTGCCCTGGAACAGAATGAGATAAGAGGAATTGACAAAAATTGGGTGCCCTGATCTGCAGAAGTGTTTAATGTGAAGTAAAACCACCACTGAACAGAACCCAACATGTCTTTGAAATACTTCTCCTGTTGACTGTTATCTTATTTTTCCAAACCCCAGTATTTTTCAAGTAATTGAGTTTGCCCAAATAACAGCTTGATGTGAAGCAGATGTCTTAGTGACTCACAGAATCCTTCTGGCTGTGTCAAAAGGTATCTTCTGGGGAGACAGGCCCTATTGCAAGGAATGGGAACAGGAGTGATAATGAGTAATATAAAAGTAAATCAATATGAATTGAAGATCAAGGGTAGTGCTTACACTGTGCTGCAAAAACTCCCAAGGCCTCTAGGAAAAGGCCTGCAATCTGGAATAGTCTCCAAGTGCACAAAGACAAGGAAAATGCCTGTTTTACGGGTATCAATACTTCCTTTCATTTTGTGCAACAGATAATTACAGACACATCATGAACTGAACTGGATTAAACCCTATGGATTAACCTCAGCCACAGATTGACAGTTCGGATAATTGCTGCTGTGGGTGCCATGACATTGTTCATACCTGTAAATCACAGTTGAGCACAAAGGCAACCTTTCTTTTTCTTCCTTTTAAAATACAGTCATCTGTGAAGTTGTTGTCAAATCTGTCTCTAAGATCCTCTCTTGATAGGTGAATGCCAGAGCTTTGTGGAGGCAAACTCATTTCAGTCAAAACTGATTCAAACAGTGCCAGCTAAGCTGAAGGCATGGTCAGGAAATGTAACCTTAAATTCCTACTGTATTTCTTAGAGGATTTCCAAATGTATGCACTAGGACTCAGAAATGGCAAAAACATTACACTGTAAGGTTTGAATGATCCAGAATCACTATTACTGTAAATGTGGGTTCCTTTGTTCAGGAATCAGACTGAACCAAAACTGAAAACTAAACCAAACCATTATTTGTTCATAAACAAAGATCTTAAGCATTACTGAAAATATTTTTGAAAACTGGAAACTGAACTAATAATGTTACTTATTTAATTTTATCCTAACCTTCCTTTAATGAATTCACAGCCAACTATACGGTTCACCTCCTTTTTTATTCTCACAAACCCGCTATGAAAGTGCACTTGCTTGCCTACAGCTAAGTAGGAATACTAGTTTTACATTTTCTATGTCTAAGAAAACAGAAGGGTAAAAAAATGAGCTCCCCAGCCTCCTAGCTGCTACCATGGTGCCTAAGAAACACCTTTCTCATTCTTACAAGTCCTTAAGAAACATCCTTTGTACATGCATCATATCACTTCTTAATATCATGTGAGATATTGACAAAGTAAGAAAATATCAGATTCAACAATCCGCAACTCAGGGGGGTGTGGATTTTCTATTAAATTTCCACTGAAATCACCAGATGTGAGAACATGTAAAAAAACAAACCAAAAACCCAGTGTGCATTTGAGCATCCTTAACCATCTCCAAAGTGCATAAACCAGCAGATATGAAGTGCCTGTATGCTATAATACTTCAGATTAGCTTGCTCTTAGAATTTACAAGGTTCATGTGTAAAAAGTACACTGTTCACCCAATAAGAAGGAAGAACTGAGATAAAACAAACAGGATTTATTTATTTATTTTGCTGTGAATCTAAAACAGACGTTTCACCTCATTTGCAATATTTATGAACCGAGCTGTCAATTTGCTTTTGCTATGCAAATATTGTTTACTTTTTGTCTTTCCTGCTCTGCAGTTCTCTGTATCACCACACACTAAATTTTAAAAATTAGACTTTGAAGCTTTTGAACAAATGCTAACCATGTTTTCCATGCTAGAAACCCTAACACTCCTGGCTGCTAATTTTTTTTTGTTGCTAATGTGAGTTTTTTGAAGTGCGGTTGAAAGTCCTCTCTGTGAATCAAACATCAAAACTGTAATATATATTATCTTTCTGCATCTTTGATCAAGCACTTGATTATACAAAGAAAACCAACTATCTATCAAGTAAATTCAATTTAGCAGCCATCTGTGTGATTGCAGCTACTTATTATCAGCCATGTTCCAAATATGGTTATTATAACAGAAAACAAGGGAGGAACCTTTGCAGGAGGATTACTCTGGTAATGATATATTAAATATGGGTCAGGATACAACCTGCACAAACAAATAATAAAATGAAAGGACAATAAAATGCCATGCTTTCTAGATCTGCTTTTTATGTACTGCAGCAAATGTTAACATTCTTACACTAAGATTCTGAAGCTTCAACCTTGCAGAAAATAAAATGATTAGGCTACCGTTAAATTTTGTGTGCGAGCAGTTGTGTGTATCCATTATATTTATGGCGAAGGCTCCACTGTGAGCTTTGAGTAAAATGTCAGTGTGTGCGCACACACTTAAGGTGTGACTGGCTGAAGACCATGCATGCAGAACTCTGTATAACTCAAGATCAACATTGGGCATGCCAGAGAAGTGGTGTTTTTGAGTTGTTTCAGCGTGAACAAAAATCTACTCCATGCAGAAATCTGGCAGTCACAGGGCTTGGGCACTGGTCAGTGTGCGCAGTGCTTCTCACAATGCAGCTGACTTAGCGTTGACCAAGGAGAGCTCCATATGCAAAGAGGTTTCTCTCCTTACCTTACACACAGGGCTGGCCCAATAACTTTGCTGCCTGAGGTGTAGCAGCAAATGACGCCCACCCACCCCTTCCACTAAAGGGCATAGTTCCTATGGATTGACAAATTGTGGCACTGCACATACAACAATAATAAAGCTAAGGCTTTAATCCTAACCTCACTTATCTGGGAATAAGCCCCATTTCATTCAACATGACAACCTTGCGAGTATACACAGTTAGGCTAACACTGCACAATATTAAAATTTTGCTGTCCTTACATGGCACCCATAATCAGCTACCTGAAGGAGTCGTCTCACCATAACACATAAGTCTGTCTGCTTCTTCAACATTTAGAAAAGCTCTGGATGTGGTTCTGCAGTGCACACATGGAGCTGCCCTAACACAGAAGTGAACAAACAGCAACCCGCTGCTAACACAGAGGTATGAACTGCCAACATTTGAGCCCTGGAGCTTTGTGAATACCTTAGAATGGGTGCAATCAACTGTGCGTGAATCCTCTTGAAATCAGTGTGAATTCAGTGTCCTACCAGGTATTACTTTTTGAACACCTGAATGGGTCTAATGCTTGATGTTTTCTGGACTGCACTCTGTTCCCAGGAACAGGTCATACATTTTAAAATCTTCTTTTTGGCACTGCTGGGTGGAAGTAAGGGCATAATGGCAGACGTGGCTTTCTGGCGGTGAACTGCAAGAGCAGGGTGGCTGGAAAATGTGTTCAAATTGCTACCAGAAAGTAACACTTTTAAAGATGTTGGTGACATTTCGTGTTACTTCTTTCAGTTGGCAACAACAATGGGTTTCTCTATTTGGAGGGCTTTAATCTAGCATGAATGAATTGACCCACGAAATAGGCAATACAAAGTAGCTGTGAGGATACTCAGCTGAACAGCTCGACATATCTAGCATTCTGTTATGACAGGTATTCCAAACTTTCATTTTTTTACAAGTCCCACTTACAGGAATGATTGATTCCTCTTGATCAATATCAGCATGAGAACCAGGATTTATATGTTAAAGGTGCACTTTTCAGCTCAGAGGCTAAACCAAACATTGTAACAAAAAAAGCAAAGGAAGATGGGCAAGACATCTATGTGCAATGAATCATGGTCATTATGAAATTGGATTTCTTTGAGTTTGAGCTTCAGTAGGATGCAATTTTGCTGACCGCTGTTTAACTTTGACTGATTCCATTTTGGAGAAATTATACAGCCTATAAGAGGGGGGAAATGCAAACCAGAAGACCTCAACTTGCAAAAATACAACTGTAAATATATTCCGAAGAGACAGTGATGCACCCTTTCATTGTATTTGCGTGTCGAGGTCCCCAGGTCCACCCCAAATAACTCACACATCACACAGAAATTTTTGTTTAAGATTTTTGGCATAATTTTGGCCACAACTTTATTAAAATACAAATTTGTGAGTGGTTGTGTAGGCATTGGTTGTGACTATCTGCCCCCACCATGGGGGACAGACTGACATTCCGCACGATGCGAAAGTCAGAATGGGGGAATACACTTGGGGGTTACGCAGAGCAGGGAACCTGCCCTCACCCCAAACGTAACCAGGAGCTCATTGCTATGGCCCGAGCCCCCTTGACAGAGTGGACAAGCAATAGTTAGCCCCCGATTCCTTTAACGGAATCCCTTGCAGCAGCAGCATTAGAGGGGCAGGCACAGCCAATCCATGCCCCTCAACCAACCAAACCATAAACCAATGCCTAACCGTGAACCTTACAAGTTGTGACGATTTGCTACGCAGTAGGCAAAAACCAAAGGCCCCAGCCAATCAGCCAGATGGGCAAAATTCCTACCAGGCCCCCGCTCCAAAGCAGACGACCCCATGACAGGCATAGCAAGGTCAAAGCGAACAACCCTATTCTAGGGAGGGAGGGACGGGCAATCCGATGCATGGGCGAAAAGAGGAAGCCCTAGCCTCGTGCAAGGAGTTTTAGTATTTCTGGCTGTCAATCAATAAATGGCAACATTAACTTCTTCCCAACAACAAGGGAAGCCCCAATCGCATCAAGGGCCAACGATCAATTAGCCCGCCCTCCAACTTTGGAGTGTCCTGGAGGCCCCTACCGCAACACGTGCTCTCCATGAAGGAGAACACGCTATCTCAGATTGCCACATGTCTCCAGTCTGTTTCTCACATTGCTTTCAAAAGGCACTGTGGCACATTTACAGGCACTATCTGTATTTGATACATGTCTCCAGAATCTTGCCATCCATGGACTTCACTCTTAGGGACATCCTCTTAATGGTGTAAGGTTTTTTTGTGATCTGATTCAGGAATAATATGATTTCCTACCAATGTGCAGTTGCCTTAGAAATGCCATACAGCTTCATAGCCAGAGGAAACCCAGTAAATTCCTTGATCACACTGCATGCGTTGGGGTAGGAAGGAAGGACTGGGAACTGCACATAGTTCCCCCCCTTTAAACCATTCCTTTTCAAGAAGCTGGAAAGTGTCTTGTTGCTTTTCTTTTTTAATGAATTTTATTAGTATTTTCCACACAACAACAACAACAACAACAACACAAAAGATATCAAAAGGTAACAATACACAACACACAAAAAACAACACTCGAAAACTAAAAAAGACAAAACAAACAAACAAATCCATATCTTACAAGTTAATATTATAAACACTAAAAGAACAACAACAAAACATTGACTTCCACCAATCCCACAGCACCTCCTTTATCTCTCATTCTGTCTTCCTGTTTTCCTGTTTTCTTTATCCTCTCTATCCTAACATCTAGATATAAATCCTTCTTTCATATCCTTTCACTTCACAAGGTTATTGCAGACTCAGCCAGATTTCTGCCCTCGAACCTTGACTTTTGAGGTATTCATTTCGGCACTCCCATTCTTTCTTAACTTCACTTTTTGGTTTTTGTCTTATTATATCTGCCAATTTGGCTAATTCTAAGTATTCTGAGAGCTTACATAGCCACTCTCCCCTAGTCTTGTTGCTTTTTACTGCTTCTTCCAATAATGAAGTAGCAAGTGAAGTGTCAGACATATTGTAATTCTCACATGATTTCCCCATGTATATTTAGGCACAAGTTTTACTGTTATCTTTTAACAGATTTATATGAGGTACATGAATCATAGCAACTGGTCATTTCCCAATAAAATCAAGCTATTCACTATAGTGACTGGCACTATAAGAAGCCATTTTCACTTGTGGAAGGAGACATCGCAACATGTCTGCTTATACAAAAGCAGTAGAGATGAAGAAACTAAATCTAAACAAATCAGTTCTGACTACATTTTTAAAATAGGGGAAATTGCCAAATATAGGAACTGTAAACCAACCAATAAAGGGCTTCCAACTCTTAAAAACAAAACTCTTGCATCTGGGTAGGGCATGGGCAAAACTCAAATTGATTTTGAGTAGGGCAAGGAAGAGCTCAATGGGTTTGTGAATAGTCAGGGAGGGTAGAGTGCAAAAACAGGAAGCTTTAACATGTATAGCTACCGGTAAAACAGTGATCAAAAGCTGGAGAGTAAATGGCTTATCCTTTTCTCATTTGGCAGATAATTCAAAATAAATAATAGTATAATGTCCAGGTCATTTTTTTAATGGTTGGCTGACACTAATGGCAAATGACTTGCAATAGATCGTAGCGTTTCTGACTTTAGTGACTTTGAAATTCTTTTCTATTCTATCTGTGCCTTCTAGAAACATTTACAATCAAATATGCCAGAAGAGGCAAGCTAGACAGCTTGTCTCTTCTGGCATATTTGATTGTATGAATTCGATCTGAAGAATTTCCCCCAGTCATTGTTTTGCATTCATGCATTCCTTGCAGTTAAAAATGAATAATCAAGAGGGGGGAGAAGGTGTACCCACTCCTCAAATGATTACTTGCAGGAATACCAGCCTTGCAAAGTCCAACCCAGAAGGCTTCAGAAGCTGAGAGGCTTAAAAGGGCCATTGAGGAAACATTACAACATATATAGCTTGCTGTAGTACAACCAGGTACTCAGGCTGATTCATAAAGTGAAGAAAGCAATATTTTACTAAATAAATAAGCTGTGTCACTGAATCTTAATTGCTCAGTGCACTACACATTCACCTTAGGTAAGTCATTTTGCTTTACTTTATTAATATAAGCCAGAGAATCAATGGCTATTTGCACTACCATTAAAGACCACAGCAACTTAGTAAAGGAATGAATTATATTAAGATGAGGCGACATCACCATTGCAAGTGGTTCTTAGGCTGCCACCTAATTACAATGTAGTTTATTGAATATGGTTCCTTTCTGCTTTTCAAACCACCCCTTTCTTCAAAAGTAATATCCACAGCTGGGCACATCAATGTAAGCTTTCCTCCAAAGTCCATATCTTATAATTTGTAACTCGTGTAATTAGTACTCATGCAAAGCTAGTGAGCTGTTGATCACTCAGTGTTAACTTTGTGCTTTAAAAGGATTGAGCAAAAGGATTAGCAGCTCTACCTAAAATTTGGCAAGCTGCAAAATAAATTAATAATTTGTAAATAACATTGACCAATAAAAGGATGTTGAAAGAGGTGAGTGAGAGAAGACATTTTGCTACTGTCATAGAATCACAGAATCATAAATGGTAGAGTTGGGAGGGACCCTGGGAGTAATCTAGTCCAACTCCCTAAAGGAATCTCAGCTGGCCATCCAACCTCTTCTATAAAACCTCCATGAAAGGAGAGTCCACCACCTACCAAGGGAGCCAGTTCCACTGTCTAACACCTCTTACAATCCAAACGTTCTTCCTGATATTTAGTTGGAATCTCCTTTCTTGTAACTTGATTCCATATCTACACTGCATCAAATGCCATCTTTAAATCAGGCAAACCTCTATTTGAAGGCATGTGACTGCATTGCAGCAGGGCTGGGAAACCTGTGGCTCTTCTGATGTTCTTGGGACTGCAGCTCCCATCATCTTTGACCACTGGTCATGCTGGTTGGGGCTGATGGAATTTGGAGCCCAACAACATTGGGAAGATTGCATGTTAGTCACACCTGCCCTGGAGGTTTTTTTTAAGAAAATAATGTGAGAATCTGGATCAGACCAAAGGCTAATCTGGTCTGACATCCGGTACTCATAGTGGTCTCTTGGAAGCTGCCTTTGAGAAGCTCAAAAGCCTACGAGAAGCTTGCAAGCAAGACGCGTGTGCAGCAGCACTCTCTCCATTGGTGTGCCCCAGGAACTAGCATCCAATCATAAATCAGTGTTCTAGTAATAGTATCCTGGCATTCACAGGAAGTTGGACTAGATGACCTTTGATCCCTATTCTAAGTCTGTGTACTCACTGTAACAGGTGGCATATGCAATAGAGATACCAGCATCTCTTAAAAGATATTTGGCAAGACAATGGCCTATCTTCCCAAAACAGTATATGAAACAATATGGCTAATCTGACCCAACAACCCACCTCTCACACATACATACAAACAAACAAACAAACAAACAAACAAACAAACCACACTGCAACCAACTGAATGCAACCAACCAGGCTCTGGACCCTCTCATCTCTCGCAATGCCAATAAAAATAAATGTACAAATAAAGGACCTACTCACGTGATGCTGACACAATACCCTACACAAACGTTATGCAAAAGAACAAAAAAAGGTTGCTCCCATCTCTCCCTCCTTTTCTCCCTTCTCTTTCCCCACAACTGCATAATGTCTATGACAATCGTGTCTCATACAGAATGCAAACGAACTGTAAAAAGGACTACGAATCAAAAATGGAGATGCCATACGTACTTCTCCTTGTTCCTTTGTTTACTTTGTAACACAAGAAAATCTTTTTTTAAAAAACTTTTTTACAAAAAGATATTTAGCTCCCAGCCTTAGTAAAGTAGGTGTTAAGTGTGCATATAGGCCTACAGAAGGAGAGCAAGAATATTAAGAAATATTACGTTTCAAAGAAAAACCCCAAACAACATGGCATGTGCATGCACGCACGCACACACACTCAAAATAATTAAGACCAAGCTGAAGCTATGGGATTGCAACAGCTATTCCAGGCAATTCTTAAATGTGCAAACCTTTACTAAAAATGGAATAGGGAAGACTGAAGAATGAACTTTATGCAGAATTATAGCTATGTAGTATATTAAAGGACCATGCAGAATTATAGCCATGTAGTATATTGAAAGACTCTGAAAGACAGAAGATGCTTTATTACACATCGGTTGTATATGTATGCAGCACTATCAATCTGTATGGGAGTTTGCACAAGAGGACAGGTCCTGCACAGAGAGCTTGCAGCATAAGGAAACAAACAGAAGAAACCGGGGGCGGGGGGAGTGGGGCTGGTTTACACCGGGGAAGAAAATACAGTGGTACCTCAGGTTAAGTACTTAATTCATTCCGGAGGTCCACTCTTAACCTGAAACTGTTCTTAACCTGAAGCACCACTTTAGCTAATGGGGCCTCCTGCTGCTGCCGCACCACCGGAGCACGATTTCTGTTCTCATCCTGAAGCAAAGTTCTTAACCTGAAGCACTATTTCTGGGTTAGCGGAGTCTGTAACCTGAAGCGTATGTAACCTGAAGCGTATGCAACCCGAGGTACCACTGTACACATAATTTTAGACATATGTAGGTTTAGTTATAGTTAGGCATGAAGACTTGAAGATTATGCCAAAACTTACCTGGTAGATTCTGATGGGGAGTTTGGAGGAAGTAAGAGAATCACATCATGCAGGTAAACTGCTTCCATCAACTATTTGAGGTAGAAGCTAGTCTAAAAGCCTTAGGCTACAGGAGAAAGCCTTCTTTGGGTATGTGAGGAGGCTAGAGAAGCTACTGAGGCTGCTTTCCTTCCCACTCACACCAGCTGTTGGGGATTGAGCCCACCTGTGCTGCTGATGGGTGAGGTTGGGAGAACCAAAGTAAGAAGTTCCTTGTGCTTGATAAGCCACATAGAAACAGCAGGGTCCTTGTAGAGAATTTAGAGCATCATTAAAGGATTATAGGAAGGGATAACTTGTTCCCTTGTCTTTCCTTATGATGAGCTGGGACTCTTGGGTCCAAAAACTAAGACCAAGAATGGTTCTAAGCCCTGCCCCTCTGATATAAGAGGTGACTGGGAATGCTCTGAGGGTGCTTTGGGAGTTTGCCATAGGGTCAAAGAGCTGAGAAACTAGATTCATTCAGCTTCCATTTCAGCTGATAGGGGTAACAGATTTATATAAAATGTGCATATGGCGACTTATACATTTGCATATAATTAAATTATAATTTATAAATATAATTTAATTATATGGAAAGTTAGAAGTGACTAATTTAAATAGAAAAAACAACAACCAGCCATATGCTTTGACCAGATGATCTGTTGTATCTAAACTTGATGGACACCTTCAAGGCCCCTCACTTCTCTTCATTTGTCCTCTGACAGTCCTTCAAAGAGGGTTGTTTCTCTACAGTAGGACAGCTGGTTTTTGTAATCTCTCCCACCCGCAGAGCCAATGATCAGGTAGCCCTTAATGTATATAAAAACTGGCTGCATTCTGTTTCATCTTTAAAAAAATAAAAGTAAAAATAGAGTATATTAATCCATTAATATTTTAAAATGCACATTTCACCACAATGCAGTTTGCTGACCTTCCCTACCCCCATTACCGATTTGGCATCAATAAGAGCTCCATCTACACGGTAGGCAGCGATAACATTACATAACAAAAAATTACATTTACTTTGCAGTATTTTATCTGCCAAATTCCAAATGTGTTAGGATCATACACACTGATTCTACAAACATGCACACACAAGAATGGCCACCAAGAAAGTACCAGTGTACACTTGAAACACAGTACTAGGACAAACACTCTCTCCCGTCTTCTAACAAGAATCAAAGACCAGCTGCTTCCCCTCAGCCCACCTACCTGTGCAAGAAAGAGGTCCTTTTGCCATTTGAGGCTGTTTTGCTTTTAGGTCAAAGCATCTAAAAGCAGCTTACCTGTTAACTTTTCAAGCACATTACAAGGAACAGAAATACAAGGTAAAATGGTATTGAAGTGTTTTTCCTGCAAGTTCATGTATGTGCTGGTGAGGTGGAAACAAGAATTACAGCTGATTGAATGGCTCAAGCAACTTGTAATCTTATAAGTTTAAGTGGTTAATTTAAGTCTGGCTAAGGTCAGGAATATAAAAGCAGAAGGACTCAATTAAGTAAAATGTTTTGTTGAGTTGTAAACCATATTGGCATGGTTTGGAAAGAAAAAACATACCTACTGCATTAGGATCTAAATCTATTCTGAAGCAGAAAAGCTTTGGACTTCCAAATGAAACTGCAAAAGCAAATTGCAAAAGCCCAACAGCATTGCTCACTTTCTGAAAAAACCACAAATGGGTTCAAAAGAGAAAATTAAGTTATAGAGACAAAACAGCAGGAAACTTTATGAAAACTTGCACCGTTTTGCAATGAGTTGTGATGCTAATGTGGAGAATCATGTAGGATTACTTGCACTCTTAGTATGTTACTTTATCCTTGGAAGAGCAGCTAGCACAACTAGATCAGAAGCCGTTTTTTACAGTTGTGAGGGGTGCAAGTGTATGGGAGTGGGGTGAGTTCAGTATACAAAAATTCAACAGGGACCTTAGTGAGTTCTACTTTTCTCCCTAGGCTACAGGCCCATCCCAGCAGAGGGTTCTGATCTTCATGGGTGGTATGCAACTATGGTTTCCTCAGAGCTGCTTCAACTCCCCTCAAATGCAGCTTGCACGAGCCACAGATGACTTGGCCTGTTCCTTCAGAACTGCTGCCACTGTTGTCTTGTATAAACTCCTCCCATCCCACAGCTCCTTGTCTTCTTGCATCTGCTTTAATACCTTTTGCCTTTGTCTTCATCCTGCCCCTTGGTATTTCCAAGGAGTTCCTCTCAAATGGATCCCTCCACAATGACACCACCTGTCACACCAGCTCCAGCTGAGTTCCCATAATTGAGTTTGACTCACTTGGACCATGTCTCCATTCTTTGCTCCTAGCATAAATGGCACACCTCCTAAACCATAACCATGCAAGCCAGACTTTGCCCCTCCTCAGTTTCAGGTATCAGTTAAGCATGTAAAAAGCCCTTTGTGTGCATGTTTCCACCTTTGTACATTCACATCTTGCATATTTTTTACACCCCCACCCCCACGCCTCCTTCCCTCCTCCTGAAGGAGTTCAGGATAGCTTTCAGCAAAAAGAAGCAACATGGAATTATCACTAATAAATCATTGGTTTTGAATAGTGAAACACTGTACAACACAGACTGTACTTTAAGGTAATAACATGATCACATTTTCAGCTTCCAAGGAACAAAAAAGAAAGAACTATTCAGGACAGAGCCTTTGGGATGTTTACACCTTCAATATCACAATCAGTATATTACATGACTGCAATATTAGATATATATATTTTTACCTCAAGCATCATAATTAGCTACTTCAAATATTACAGACTAAACTCCAGCAACAGGGAAAGAAAAGACTTGTTGCTTGGAGAGGGAGGGAAATGTTAGTATGGTGGAACACTTCACAGTGAGCTTGATCTTCCTTACTTTGGTTCATGAAAATATTTGTTTACAGGACTAATGCTAGTATTAATGCTAAGGCCAGTTTCCTCCCCAGTTCCCCTAACTTAGGGGTCCCAATGCGATAACCCCCCATTATTTCCTAGGGTACTCACAAAAGGACTCGGTAAATATCCCCTCAGAAATCCACACTGCGTGAAGGAGTATTTGCTTTTCGTACTCAGTTCCTGTTTGCATTGGCTCAGCCTCTTCTGCATTGAACACATATGCTTAAACATGCCCACATTTCATTAGATGCTAGGAATGGTCCCTTACCTTACATCTGCTCTAAAGAAAGGAAAGGTGCAAAGAGATGGTGCAAGCACCTTTCCCCCTACTGATGGTTTTATCATTTTTTTTGTGGTTATGTCAATTTCTCCTCTTTTAGATGTGGGAACCATTATACAATGCCCTGGCAACAGCCATTTTGTGTCATGCCTCAGGCATACAGCAGCCATTTCATGACTGGCAACACTCTTTCAAAATTCCAACTTTGCTCACTGGCTCAAGGAGGTTGGCAACCTCTGCTCTAATTGCTTCCTTTACTCATGAAATCAGCCCTGAGTGCTCACTGGAAGGACAGATTGTGAAGCTGAGGCTCCAATACTTTGGTCACCTCATGAGAAGAGAAGACTCCCTGGAAAAGACCGTGATGTTGGGAAAGATGGAGGGCACAAGGAGAAGGGGACGACAGAGGACGAGATGGTTGGACAGTGTTCTAGAAGCTACCAACATGAGTTTGAGCAAACTGCGGGAGGCAGTGGAAGACAGGAGTGCCTGGGGTGCTCTGGTCCATGGGGTCACGAAGAGTCGGACACGACTAAACAACAACAACAACTCATGAGCAGAAAATGTGCCATTTTATTGAGTTGTCCTAGGCCATCAAAGGCAAAGGGAGTTTTTAAAGAAAATGCTGACAGAAAAGGAACTTTAATTTTTACAACAAAAACATGATGACGTTGCCATTCTGACTAAACATACTACCTTACATGTGGCATTTCAAATGTAAACTGGTAAATTCACTTTCAAAAGCCACTCTCTTCTCATCTAGAGCAGAAATAACCCTATATGGTTCTATCCAGATGTTGTTGGATTAAAATAATGGTAATCCCTGGCCATTGACAGTGCAGGCTGAGGTTAATGGGAGATAAAAAACAAAACAAAACCATGATGTGTTTGCTAACCATGCATTTAGCATCACATCCAGTTTGGCTCTAAGGTATATAGCATTCCATATGTTGCTGGACTACAGCTCCCATCATTCCTGACTTACTGGCCACACTGCTTAGGGCCGATGGGAGCAGCAGCGGTAGAAGCTGCTCAGCGCCTGGGACGCTGCGCCCAGGGGTGTGGCAAGCCACCCATAGGGGCATGGCAAGCTGCCCATAGGTGTGGGGTGCACCACGGGGCCTCCAGAGTCAGTCTGCCTCCTCCCTCTCAGCCGCCCTACAGCTGGAGGGGGAGGCAGTAGGCAGACTGTTTGGGCTGCACGTGCCCAAGCCACCATGTCTCTCCCAGGAGAGACGCATGGCTCGGGCACGCTGCAGGCCCGCAGTGAGTGCCATCCAGCATTTTGTCAAACCCACCCCCCTCAGTGGTGACACCTGGGGCAGCTCGCCCCTACCACACACTCCTTCCTCCGCCCCTGGATGGGAGTAGGAGTGCAACAACATCTCAGTTCCCTGTCTTTGTCCTATGTCCTCATATCATTTAGGTTTTACTTCTAGTTATGAGAAATGAATGAAGAGAGGTGGATTTGAACCAAATACATTTCCTACTGCAGAACATGTTCTACATGATGTAAAACAGAGGTGAGGGAGTAAAGTTCTCACCTGAAAAATTACGAATTACATAAATGCTTTAATTATACGCTCTAGAGATAGCAATGACTCAGTTGGTGGTCTGGTAACAATGGCTTCCCAAGCAGGAACAAGCAACCAAGAAAGCTGAATCACTTTCCATTCTCTCTCTCTCTCTCTCTCTCTCTCTCTCTCTCTCACACACACACACACACACACAGAGGACAATGTTAAAGAGAAAGGAGGGTGAGACATGGGCTTAGTCTTGGACCCTATTAGCATAGCTGTCAGCATTTCCCTTTTCTTGCTAGGAATCCTATTCGGAATAAGGGAATTTGGAATAAGGGAAAAAGGGAAACTTTGACAGCTATGCCTATTAGACCCCTTCAGTCAGAATTCATTTATTCAAGAATCACAGAATGTTGTGGAATAGATGAAATGTTGCATATCTTTCCAAATAGAAATGCTGTTGTCTGCCTGAACACATTCTTCTAATCCTTTTATTTTATTTTTTTATTAATAGGCTCACAAAGTACATACTTTAAAACATAAATGCAAAAATTATCATATTTTAAATGCAAGAGAGAGAGAGAGAGAACAGAGTAATAATTATGATGGTGATGAGAGAGAAGGAGGCAGAAGACAATAATAATTTTTAAGCAAAGTTGTTTTAATTCAATTTAGATCAAGTGCAGATAATAAATGCATTCTCTGTTTTCTCAAATTTTGTTAAGCTACTAAATTCTGTTAAATTGTTTGTCACTGTAGTTAATATTTGCCACCAATCACACTGGTGACATAGGTTTGTGTTCAGTGGTGGTGTTTCTTTAGTGGAAAGCACATCGGCTTGTGTGAGATGGACCACCCAAATTTCACAGATCCTCGGGTTACCGAGAACCTCATTTCAACTGGACCTCTGTATATACTGTATATACCCTGGTGTATTTTCATTTCAACTGGACCTCTGTATATACCCTGGTGCAGTCTGTGTTTTGCCTTCGACTGAATTAACCACCTTTACAATTCTGTACCACCACATACTAGTGCTTCAAGCTGGAAAGCTTCAGCAATTTTGTGCAAATAAATGTTTCAACATTAGTTTTAACATTGATTCTTGCTTCTTCCCCTAACTAAGCAAGATAATGCTGACATTTATTGGTTTTTGCTAGTCTCTTCAAAATAAGCAATACAATACTGGTATTTGTGGACTAATCATGTCCATTGCAGTCATATTTTTGTTGCACAATCATCTCTAGTGAAGACCCCCAAAGCAACAGTAGCCAACATTGGATAAAACCCCCACTGCTGTCATTTCAAGGCTAAAGAAGTGAGTTTTATTATTCTACACGCTGAAAGCCAATGGGTTTCACTTGAGACAAAATTCCAACAAAATTATTGTCAGATGAAGGAAGGCATTAATTCACTTCCTCAGTAAGTTGGTTATCTTGCCTTTGATAGCTTGCATTGTTCTATCACATAATGCTGCAGGCAATAATGTTTTTAAAAGAAGTGAGGGAGACGAGATATTTTCACAATTATAATATGTATAAGCAGCAGCATAGTGTTACAATGGTATTTTAAAAGGATGCCAAAGCTGATTTTTTGGAACCAGTCCTAGAACAAGTGGATTTTATTGAGGTTTCAAATTGCATTAATTTTTTAATATAAAAATTGTGCTATTCAGTTTCAATGAATTTATTTAATATCAATTAAATGGAATTATGGGTAGAGGCTGTGGGCTGCTTCTGGCAAGCATTTGATAGTTTCTTTCTACAAAATAAATCAGCCATGCTAAAAAAAAAAGTTACAGGTGACATTAGCACTATTTCCCCAATTAGCACATGATTAACATTCTGCCTATATTGCCTGAAATGTTGTCATCTTTATCCACTGCACAGACCTCAAGGATTTGTAGCCCTCTTTACTAAATGACTTTAGTCATTGGGATATATGTCCTTTTTATTGCATCCTCCAGTACTAAAAATACCAGAGTGTTGGGAATTGAATGATCCAACTGCAGATTTCAACAAATGAAGGCAGGGCACGGGCAAAGGAACACACACCATCTTTCCTGAAGAAAAACCTCTTTAAGAGGCTGTTTTATCTGAAATATTATGTGATATATAAATCAGCAGCAAAAAATAACAAACAGTGAGCCAGAACAGAAATGAAACATTTATGTGAAACTCTAAAATCAACCTTTTCCCGTGATGACTAAATCACAACATCATGTCAACCCATGTGGGAGAGAGGGGGCACTTAACAGTCCAATCCTAGGCAGATTTAGTCCAAAATAAGTTCCATTGGTTTCTGACAATTTCCTTGCATTCTTACATTATATATTCCACCTTTATTTTACAATGAAGCCCCAACCTGCACATGTGTGGTAACCACTGACCAGGCCCAGGCCTGCTTAGCTTCATCTAAGTGGTGGCTGCATGTGCTTTGAGATCATATCCTGGGTCAAGACACTAAAGGTAAAGGTAAAGGGACCCCTGACCATTAGGTCCAGTCGTGTCCGACTCTGGGGTTGCGGCGCTCATCCCGCTTTATTGGCCGAGGGAGCTGGTGTACAGCTTCCGGGTCATGTGGCCAGCGTGACTAAGCCGCTTCTGGCGAACCAGAGCAGTGCACGGAAACACTGTTTACCTTCCCACTGGAGCGGTACCTATTTATCTACTTGTACTTTGATGTGCTTTCGAACTGCTAGGTTGGCAGGAGCAGGGACCGAGCAACGGGAGCTCACCCCGTCGCGGGGATTCGAACCGCCGACCTTCTGATTGGCAAGTCCTAGGCTCTGTGGTTTAACCCACAGCGCCAAGACACAGGTAAGTGTATACAATTTCAATCTGAGTATAACATTATGTTAAAATGTGAAGCCTTATGCATCAAAAGACAAAGAAATGTGGACAAGCACTATTATTCCCTGCATTGGCCAGTATGGTGTAGTCAGTGATGTCCAAGGCAGTCAGGGCCAGCCAGACCAAGCTGCAGCACTTCTTCTGAAGGAACTTCCTTCCCTCAGCAGTGCCCAACATGCAAGTGTCAGTGTTTGAAAAAGAAAAGGTTCTGACCTCCTTTTTACTCCTTTGCCTAGTCCTCAGATCTTAGTTGGCACAAAAGAGTATTTGAGAAAGAGTAATCTTGCAGAGTATTGCTGCTTTTATTCTTAAAAAGTTGTCTTCTCCAACCACGACCGACAGCTTTTTACACACACCGAATGCAACCAGCTTTCTACCATCCAACCAACCCACACCCAACACTAACATTGACCACTCTATATATACAGGTACAATTTGGTGAAAGGCTGCATGAGTCATTGTAGGCAGCTGACTCATGCTGACTTTAGTTATTTTAGCATTAAAGAAACAGCGGTCAATTTTTAGCTGTGACAGCAAGGTAGTGGAGTCTCGGCTGTGCAAGTGGAAGTACTACTGGTTCGGAGGGCCCAACTGGGCTATCTTGGCACGGTGAAAGGGAGGGAGGAGGGAAGGAGAACTTGGTCTCAATTAATTAGTTCATATGCACATGTCTAAAATCATTCTCTGTGAGAGAGCAAAGAAGGGGCATGCACTTGTTAACTGATATTTCCCCCCTCAGGATATTAGTTGCCATCCCACTACAAAAGATAATTTCTGCTTGCACAGAATTATACACAGAATTATACAGGCAGAGGGCCTTCTCGGTAGTGGCGCCCGCCCTGTGGAACGCCCTCCCATCAGATGTCAAAGAGATAATTACGTCAAACACATGTGCAGAAGCGGCGAATCGCAACCCGTGCACGCGCAGACACGGGTTGCATTCTCTTCAGGATGTGAACGGGGCAGTGAGAGACCACACCTTGTGGTGGTTTGTGGAGAGATGGGGTACTCCACAATCTTGTGGGCAGTAGTGAGATAAGTAAACCAGACCACAGCAACATGTGAGGTATTAGGAGACCTCTCTCTTTCAAACATAAACTTCCATCAAAGCATAACACTGTTACTTTTTGCAGAGATTGACCATAGTGTCACTGAGCTATAATTCAAAAACAACTTTCTTTTAATTTTCTCCAGTCGTTTCCACTGAATAATGCATTCCTTCCTTCCTGAAAATAAATGTTGTGATGTAACAATAGAGGGCAGATGAAACCCAACATAAAATGCATAGATAGATATCTGTTCCCAGCAGAATTTTAGAGAGAGATAAAGTAAGGTTAAGGATTAAGAAATGCGAAACAGCTCTTAAGTGAATACTAACGTAAGGAAACCCAAAGGCTTACATGCTCATATAAAAGATACCATTATGCCTGTATTTCTATAATCTATAATCGTAACGCAGCAATATTTTACACCACATTTAAAGGATTAGATGAGCAACACCTAGCCAAAGTTGGAAATCATTTCCAAAACATAACTTTGCATTTTGAAAGCAAATTATCCACCATCAGCACCCATGCAGCTCAATGGAATGAGAAACAAATGCTTTATATTGTTTTCCCAGCCTTAAATAGTTTACAATGTAAATAGCCACAGATTTTTGTGTGTGTTAAATTTTCTGTGACCGAACACTTACATAGCTAAATCTCTGAATATTATTCTCAATACCCTAAAAGCAGCAGCACAAAATCCCACACATAAAGGCTCACCTGGCACCTTATCTTTGCTATTTCATTTCGAAACTTGTAACATGACACCTGTTTATGAGCATTTATATATCCGAGCTATTATATGCTTTTTAAAGAAACACACACCAAAAACCCGTAGAATTGCTGTATATACATGCATAAATGTCAATACTTTCACATTTACTTTCTTCCCACATGCCTATAGAACCCACTACTCATGCAAAACATGGGAGACATATTTCATTTATAACAAAAAGGGCAATTTCTAGTCCTCGTGGTTGTAGAGGTCTGCTTAGAAAGCTGCTATGAAAATCACAACTGATAGATGCCAAAATTCTGTGAAAGAAACCAATGCAGCAGTGTGAGGATAAGTGACATTCGCACAATATCTCGACTGAACATAAATATATATTTAAAGCATACATTATTTTAGATTGTTGGTTGAAACATGGTGAACCTTTACCTTTTTTGCAAGGCCCTAACTGAACAGTGGGACGTGGGTGGCGCCGTGGGTTAAACTACAAAGCCTAGGACTTGCCAATCAGAAGGTCGGCGGTTCAAATCCCCGCAACAGGGTGAGCTACCGTTGCTCGGTCCCTGCTCCTGCCAACCTAGCAGTTCGAAAGTACGTCAAAGTGCAAGTAGATAAATAGGTACCACTCTGGCGGGAAGGTAAACGGCGTTTCCGTGCACTGCTCTGGTTCGCCAGAAGCAGCTTAGTCATGCTGGCCACAGGACCCGGAAGCTGTACGCCGGCTCCCTCGGCCAATAAAGCAAGATGAGTGCCGCAACCCCAGAGTCGGTCACGACTGGACCTAATGGTCAGGGGTCCCTTTACCTTTAACTGAACAGCAATTGCCCAACGACTGAATCAAGAATGCTGTTTCAATAGTAACTACCTGTGCAGATTTTAATGAAAAATGCCATTTTTCCTTAGCACAAATTGGTGCACTTGCATATTCCATATTGTGGGAAGGAGTCATTGATTGAGTTTTCTGAAACACCAGCAACCCGACAGTACTGTCATTTCTTCAAAAGAAGGATGTTATATACTTTTGTGTGAACAAATTACAACAAAGGACAGGCTGACACACATACAGATCAAAGCTGGAACTTTTTGCTCGGCTATACTTTAAAGTGCCTGGCATATTGCTGAGTCTATGCAATAAACAACAATAAGAATAAGCTAAGGGGGAAAGGTGTGTAAGCTGTGATTCCTTTAGACTGTGCTGAGATTGGGAGAGTATACATTATTAATAGGGCAACACATGGTGCTGAATCAATACAAGCCCTGCATTCGCATCTAAAAAAAGATTTTTGATACCAATCTAGATCTGCCACAGTTATAAAACAAAAGACAGACGAGAGCTGGGTTCCTTCGGGCTCAGAGCAAGTCACAGTATATTAAAAAGAGATGGGCTCTCTGAACATCCTACAAATCCTGAAAAGCAAAAAGATTACAAGCACTGGTTTGATTCCAAAGAGGTCACCAACTCTTTCTGTGTGTGCATATAGAGATACTGTAGACTTTAGTCTGTATTGATATTGTATTATTTTATTTTATTATTGTTATGCTTCATGACCAAACAAGTAAAAATTTTTTTCTGAAGGTGGTATACAGGCTCCCTGCTCCAACACCCAACGTAAATAAGGAAGATGCATGTTATGCACCTGTTGAAAAAATTCCTTTCAAATAAGCCATTTCTATGGTGCTTTATGGAGGGATGCGGGTGGCGCTGTGGCCTAAGCCACAGAGCCTAGGGCTTGCCAATCAGAAGGTCGGCAGTTCGAATCCTCGTGACAGGGTGAGCTCCCGTTGCTTGGTCCCTGCTCCTGCCAACCTAGCAGTTTGAAAGCACAAAGTACAAGTAGATAAATAGGTACCGCTCCGGCGGGAAGATAAACTACATTTCCGTGCGCAGCTCTGATTTGCCAGAAGCAGCTTAGTCATGCTGTATGCCGGCTCCCTTGGCCAGTAAAGTGAGATGAGCGCGGCAACCCCAGAGTCGTCTGTGACTGGACCTAATGGTCAGGGATACTTTACCTTTACCTTTATGGTGCTTTTATTTCTAAATGATGTGTATAATCTTGTGCAGAATCACAGAACTGTTACCTAGAAAAAGTAAAATACTGCAAAAAGTTTATATTGAAGAGACTTTGAAGATGATTGAAGATGATATGTGTAACCAATCTTGGGATTAGCCAGAAATAATTGTTGTGGGCGATATTTCTCAGTGGGCGTCTAATTTCTCAAGGAACCAAAGCATAACACACCAAGGGATTCACATCTTCCTCTTGCAAACAAACCTTTAGAAATAAGTACTTCCTGGAACTCATTTCACAAGTGTGGAGAAATCTGGACATATACCAAGTAGAAACAGTACTTAGCAAAGTCCTAGTAATTCTTCCCCTGCCCCTCTGAAACAAACTTCTTGTCCGAACAGAATTTTTTTAACACAGTCATCATGGCAAATTGTGGCATGTATTGCTGGCAGTTCCACCTCAGACTCTTCAACAGTATTTGGGCTATTCATACATTTCCCAATTATCTAGATGCAGACCCTAAAAAACACATTATTAGACGTAGGATCAGAATGTTCACTGGGTAGATAAAACCATTAACTAAGTATCAGTCGGTTGAGGTCTGCTGCTATTTTCAGTTTTGTTTGTTCTTCTGAAAAAATAAACCTCAGCTTTCACAGCCTGCAGACCACAGTAGTCAGACTTAGAACTGCAGACTCCTGAATCACCTGACTTCTGCTTAAACAATCCTCTCACAAATTCCTTTCTAGCCTCCTGTGCTTGATTATGGTGCTGAACAGACATTTAACTTTTATCAATCATGGTAGATGGCAATCTGCTGTATTTTCTTATTGGATCTCCAACAGATCTCAATGACGACCTCTTCCTTTACTGTGGAGACAAATCAAAGATCTGTCTGCTGATGCTTACAATGGCCTCTTATTAAGTGAGCTATAAATGTTGAAGAATGTGCTTGCACTTCATCTGCACTGCAGACGATGTAACCAGAAAAAAAGAAAGATTTAGCTTATGTCAATAAAGTGGAGTGACTTGGCTTAGTTGAAATAAATCACAGCAGCTTTCAGTTTGTAGAGCCAACTGAATTTTGAGAGGCAGATACAGTGGTACCTTGGGTTACATACGCTTCAGGTTACAGACTCTGCTAACCCAGAAATAGTGCTTCATGTTAAGAACTTTGCTTCAGGATGAGAACAGAAATCGTGCTCCGGTGGCGTGGCAGCAGCAGGAGGCTCCATTAGCTATAATAATAATAAAGTGGTGGTTCAGGTTAAGAACAGTTTCAGGTTAAGTACGGACCTCTGGAATGAATTAAGTACTTAACCTGAGGTACCACTGTACTTCCTTTTATTTAAAGAAATCTGTGCTACATTTTGCATCAAAAGCTTATTACAGCATAAGTATGTCAATATATTTATAAAATATAGGACATTATTATTATTATTATTATTATTATTATTATTATTATTTCTATACCATCCTAGACCCAGAGGTCTCAGGGCAGTTCATAGAATAAAATATCTATATGCTATTAGCTAGGAACATGGATGTTAGAATCAGATCCAAGGCATGTCATTTGAGGCTTACGAAAATACTTTCAGAGCATATGCCTATTTGTGAAACTGGCCTTCCCAATGTGCAAATAACTCTGGAGCCAGTGGGTGTGTGGGTGTGTGGGTGGTATCACCAAGCAGTGGCGTAGCGTGGGTTGTCATCACCCGGGGCAAGGCAAGTAATTTGCGCCCCCTAACCCGGGGCAAGGCAAGTAATTTGCGCCCCCCCCCGCTGCACTGTCCCTCCCCCAGATAGTCCCTCGCTCTCTCTCCGCACCGCACCGCACACCTGGCACCCTCCCCTCCACAGTGGGCGGCGACCCGGCGGCTCGGATTGGATTCGCACAGCCAGCACTGCAGTGAGAGAGAGTGAGTGAGCCAGGTAGGGGCAGAGAGCTGCGAGTGCGAGCGCCCCCCCCCCAGATGTTGCGCCCGGTGCGGCCGGCCCCCCCTGCACCCCCCACACTACGCCACTGTCACCAAGGTAAACTAAGTCTTTATAACTGGCAAACCATCTCTCAAGATTTGCATAAAACCCAGTGACCTGGTTCAGATATTCATTATTAAAAAAATTCTAAGCGGTTTACACAGAAGCTATGTGAGTACAGCAACATTCACGGAATGGGCAGGTTTCACAGAAACAACCAGCAGAAAAAAAAAAACTGTAGACAGTATCAAAGTGGTCATAGTGGATAAGGGTGGTCAAAAAGAACAAATACGTGTACCTAACAGTTTGGTATGACCTAGCACTATAGTACTTTTGAATAAAAACACTTATTCACTGTTAGCTATAAATACATCTTAACAAATCCAAGCAGATTTGCAATGGTCTTTAGGACATCAAAAGATTAGATGCCTAGATAAGATGCCCCAAAATATATTGCAAGGCTGAATTTAAATGGACAAGTATCTCACCAAGTACAGTTTGTATTTCATTGTAAAATATATTTATTGGCCCCAAAATGCAAATGAGGATATAGAATTGATATAGAACTACATACTACAAATATGCTATAGAAGTACAAGAGATTTGTTTGCTGTTCTCTCTGCAGGAATTCCCATTGCTGAGCAAAACCACATTTTAAACGGATGTTTGTGTCTCACACAGTGGGCAGGATTGCCATAAAAATAGCAGGCAAGTTTCCAGCTGGGCAGATGCATTCCACCTGTAGAATCCAGCCATTTTGTCCATCCGGTGGTATTACAGGGGTAAAAGAGATACTAAAACTGGTATAATTCAACAAAGAGTCTCATGACAATGCAATTGTGAAGAATAAAATGCTTTTCTCCCTGTTTTTGTTCCCCAAGTATACATGTATACACGTGAAATAGTAGCAATGAAAAGTATTGATTCCGAATAGGGAAACCCCACTTCTCAGGACAGGGTCTGAGGATGTTTGCTTTGATCCTGTGATGGGCAAAGAGTTGTTGATTTAGTGCCATGTATACTGTAGAGGCATGGGGTGTGGGTGTGGGTGTACATGCACACGCGCAAATGGTAGCAAATGAACCAATAAGATAAGGTATATACATGGCAATAAAGGTCATTGGATGATGTTAATATTTCAGTGCATGTACATATATGCTTGTTGCTTTGAAATTATTCAAATTTGCTAAGTATTAGGCTAGATCTACACAACTATAAAAATGCTCTGTAAAAGAAATTGTTCTAAAGCTCACAATTGAAAATATCATTGAGCTGTGATTTCAGCTCCACAGTGCCATCTGGTGCCACAGTGTTATAACGCATTTATAACGCTGTATTTTTACTAATGTAGCTGAGTCCTTAGCTTGAACGTGGTTATAGGAGAAGTACAGAGGCCTTCACTGATAGCAGAAGTATGTGCTTTCTACACATATCAGAGACAGGTATGAAGGATCTGTCTGTTTAATTAGTTTAAAGATCAACCTTTTGTGTAATCTTCCTTTGTTTACTGTTATTGTCCTGATTGAAGTTGATTGTACTGGCTAACTTGTACAGTTACTCTGACCAGACCGTGAAGATGTCCCGTCAAAGATAACGTGGAATTGACAACGTAGAATTAATGAAGTAATTGGAAGGTATAAAAGCTGTGTGAAACCTGTGATCATCACAGTACCCATCACTTATGTGACTGTCCTTTTCTGCAATAAAGTTAATAAAGGGGTATAGTCTTGTTTGAATATTGGTTGCATTTTCTTATTTAATTCCCTACCTGGGCAAAACTGATGAGTAGTTTTGGCCACTCCCTTGAAACAATGAATTAGAATGGAAGACCTCCATTAAACACAAAATGTTTCCTTAAGGTCCAAACATAGCCATAGATGGCTCTGGGATTAAGCAAAGCATCAGACATTCAGTCTGATTAATCGCTTCCCTGTCAGCCACTTGCCCAAAATTTCACCCAGCTTACTCCAATGAAGGGATGAAATATATTTCTTCCCCACAAGGAGAAAAGCAGCTTAGGTTATGGGATATTTGGAGCATACAAATGTTTAACAGAAAAAAGGTTGAATGCCCCCTACCCTGTTTTCTACTCAACCTCAAAATCACAGAAAGCTGCTTTGCATTAAAGAAAGAATAAGGGTTGGGGAGGGAGGGGGGGGGGGACACAGACATAGAATTGCTCAGAAAATGTAGCTTGGCCCCAAATGTAGAAGCAATTTCCTCATTTCATCAGACCAGAATTAACTTCTCAGCTTATTCTGATATTGTTGATCAGCAGCTCTGCTGGGCAGTGAGGGACAGAATCCACACCCGCTAGAGTTCAACTCATTCTATGTAATGTAATGTGTAATGATATATCTGCCTGCGACATGAGAGTAGCACCTAGGCAATAATAATACCACGGCAATGCTGGCGAAGCTGTGTAAAGCATACATTTAAGCAATTACATAATTAGTGAAGTGTAACTTCTGAAGTGGCCTTCAGTGGGCAGCAGAGGATCAAAATGTTTGCATCAGGCTCCGTGAGATCATAAACAGCAGGGGGAAAGACCGAAGTGTGCCATTATGTGGCCAAAGGAATCTCAAAGGGTTCTCTCTGGTTTTTTTCACAGCTACGCATTTCAAGTGACCATCCCTAGAAGGCAATTTGATAAACAAAACTGCACTCACAAACACCAACGTTTTGATGTGATGCTATGGCCAAACGGGGAAGTGATTTTGAGACAGACTCTTTGCTGAGCTGTAGCCCTACTCTGCTAAGGAATGGGTGGATCAGGTGTATTTTATTCCACGGTGACTAAAAGCAGACAGAAGAGCAGAAGGGAAGGGAATGACACCAGATACAATAGTGGGGGAGTGGTGGTCGGTCTTATGCAACTTTGCAGAAGTATTTAGAGGTTGGGTGAACCTAGTTACACCACCCTCTGGGTGGTTTTGTGGGTAATATTGGGATAGGAGCTGGTTATCCACACCAGCTTACCTGAGCATCTCGACAGGTTGGATGATTGACTCCCCTTCACAATTGATTTATTACCCAACTGCAAACCGTACTCATTTAATAAAGTTGCTGTTTAAATTTCAGTCCTCTGTATTTCACTTTGTCATGCTTTGCCCCTACCAAAAAACAACAACCAGCCAACCTACTTTGCAGGCATCTAGAAGTTTGAAGGTATAATTTTGTTCACGTAAACATTCTGGCATTCTCTAAATGGGAGAGAGTGGGAAACAACGGTGCTAGGAGAAGGAGATTCAGCAGGAAAGTACATAAGAAAGAAGGAAATAGACAAAGAATGGAGAAGGGGAAAGATGGAAAGCTGAGTCTTTGAGCAGATTGGAAGTGGGCTGGATGTGTGTGTATGCGATGGAAGCAAGACAGATCCACTGATGTGAGGAATGTAAAAGGAAGGGGGAGGGAACCTTCACATTTATATCCCTCGCTTTACAAAAAAGGGAGACAAACGAAGTACGCACTCTTTCAATCCATGCCTGAGATGCGGTGGTATATCTATTTACTTTTTAGAGAAGAAATCAAATATTACGGAGACACTGACTGGCTAAAATAACCTCCCCCACCCCTGCAAGGGCTTATTCATACTTCTCCCACATTACTTAACACTGGCTTTCAGTTTTAAATGTGATAAAATGAAGCCTGGTAGCAAAATAAAAATAAAGCGACCTCTTTGGACCAGCCTCCCCTTGGTTAGTTTTGAAGTGCTCCATTTCAATGCATACTCCTGTCCTCTGCCCTTTTCTTCACAGAGCTGTTTCACTAAAAGATTTCTACAATTTATGTGATTATTTTTAGGCAACCGAATGGACAAATGTATCCTTTATGCTAATATCTGAGGATGCAGAGAGCCATGCTGATGATGCCCTAACTGTATTTATTCTCATCCATTATACATACACACACTTATTACCATATCTTAAAACTGCAGCAAGATTATGCCAGCGAATGTAATTACACATAATTATTTGATCATTATATTCTTAAAATATAATGGGCCCCCAAACCCAAAGAAAGCTGGTTACATTTAAGTCCCGTTGAAATCAATGGGAGAACTTAAACTGCAACTAACTTGCATCTTCCTGATTTCAACAAGACATGCTTCCTATTCTTTGTATGGATTCATTATCATACTTCAAAAATGAAATGAAACTGCAAATCGCTGTCTGGTTTCTTGGCATTATGTCTGCCAGAAAAAAAAAGGGGGGGGGGAGGCAATATATGGGAAAAAATTATTTCAGTGAATGGGAAGAATGCAATCTGACAGGAAGAGATTTACCTTCTTAACCCTTTAATCTGACACACAATCACAACAAGATTAAAGATTCTTCAGAGGATGCAAGTCCACAATGCTTGCTAACCTAGCAACAAATGGATGGATGGAGATTATATATATATATATATATATATATATATATAGGCAGGCCTGGAACCTTCTTGTGCACATCCAGGATAAGAGTCATCTGACCTTTCCATTCTGGGCTGGATCTTTACAAAACTGTCACTGCTTTCTTTCTTTCTTTTTTAGTTTCTGCCTTTATATATAAATAGTCTGCTCACATAGAGCTTGCTCAAAATGCAGAAGGAAGCCCAACAGGCTTTAATACAAATGCCACTGTCATATAATTCAGAAATGCTTTGACTTTCCCAGTTTCAGGTTTCAGTTATCTATGGACAACATGGTAAGTTTTTTAAAAAGCAAAAAGCATTTAGTCATTGAAAACCAAATCTACACAGGGAAAAACTTGAACAGATCTGTCGATTTAGTTGAGATTCCTGCATTGCAGGGGGGTTGGATTAAATGACCCTAGGAATCCCTTCCAATTCTACAATTTTATGATACTCTGATCTCACAATGTTCACTGCCTTTCTGTATAGTTTTTGAGTCCATTTTGGGGAGCGGGTCAAGTCTGTTGCACACCAACACCAGACTGATTTTGTTTGTGCAACCTAAATTTTCCAGCACACAATTGAATCCAGGAAAAATAGCAAAAGCCTTGGAGCTCCCTGTGTTTTTGTTGCTGATTTGCAACTTAATATTGAATGAAGACTTTGAATCTTGCTGTGAATGTTGTTCCTTTATTGAAATTTCTTCCAGATTATCAAATGGAGCCTCTGTAAGCATCTGCTCACCTTGAAGAGTCACTGATACCTAACTAGAAGAAAGAGAAACAGAGGAACCAGTGGCTGTGGAAGATAAATCTGGGGCATATGTACATCCTTATTCCAACACATATGTTTAGAGAGAACAGGAGACAAGGGCGGGGGGAGAGGGGAGAATAAAATATGCATGTTTCTCTGAGGAAAAAAACTGAAACAAAGCAAGTCAGAATCTTGTGTACCTTCTCTTGGGTATGCATAACTGGATTTCCAGTGTTCTAAATCACAGGCTCAAAGTAAACAAATAGTAATGTTGAATATTCCACTTTTTTCTACAAGTGAGAGAATCCAGATATCAAAAAATTCTATGCTATAAAGTATGGGTGGGCAAACTGCAGGGTTGCAGGGTCTTGTTCTCAGTGGCCAACCAGATACCTGTCACAAAGCCACAAACAAAGCCCAAGCAGAAGAGCACTCTCTCCTCGTGCCAGAGGAGCCAACTCAAGGGGGGAATGGGTGCTTGAGCACCCATAAGAATATAATTGTGGGGGCTGGGCACTCACAGAGTCAATGAGAAAAGCTGACAGGTGGCAGTGGCGCTGCCTCCAAGAGAGAAGCAGTTCAGCTCTGTGAGCAAGGCACCCTTTCACAGGGGGTGGGGGGCTCAGATGTGGAAGCATGAGCCCCACCCCATGGAAAAAGGTGCATCGTGGGCTGCGGATAGCAGGAGGAAGAGGAGTCACCACCAGCCGCTGCAATGCAGATGTGCGACATCACATGCACACACCTGCATGTCTGTGTTGTGGTAATGGGCACCCACAATCCTGAGGACAAAATGGCACCCCTGCCTCACGCGGTTTCAAGCAACTGGTATCCAGAAGCATTAATGCCTCTTGACTGTGGTGGAAGAGTGAGCAGCCATTGATGGCCTTAGCCGTCATGAATTTGTCTAATTCTCTTTTAAAGCAATCCAAGTTGGTAGCTGTCACTGTCTCCTATAATGAGACTTCAAGTATGTCTGTAATACAGTTTGAAAATATACAAGCTATCCAGTAACAGAGAGACCTAGTTGACTATTTACTGTTTTGCATTCTGTTCTGAACCAACTACATAGCTACTCCTTTATGCTGCATGTTTTGTTATGTGTACTCCTAAGATCCCCCCCCCGAAACACTATATCTAGAATTTGAAATATAAATGCAATAAACTTTCTTTTTTAACATACACAGGTATTTCTATTAAGGAGCCATAATAACTCCAATCCACTCAAGGCTCCTGCCAGAGGTGGTTTTTGCCTGTTCCCCCTGCAGGTCTGAGCACCAGCTCCCATGCTGTTCAGGAGAATCTGTCCTTCCCCCCAATTCTCTGACAATGTGTGGCGAAGGAAGAATTGGCTAAAATTGCCTTCCCCCTTCTTTAAGCAGAGCACTTGCTGCTCATGGAAACTCTAGACCCAGTTCTCTATGAATCACAATCCAACCACCTACTTGTTCATGTCTTTAGTCTTCTCTGATTCTATCTCCATCATTTATCAGTTAGTAATGCAAAGATTATATTATATCATAATCTTCCCTTTTGTGGATATAATAAAATTACATATTTTTAAATATTAAAAAAATACATTTAAAACCTCCTCCGAATGTTCATCAAGCAGTAAAAACCTACCAGGTTATTTTGTTATCAGAATTATTAATTGTGGTTTCCTAGCAACTGTTTGGGAGATGACACTTCTTTTTCCCTACTGCACATCTCAAATGTCACATACAACAACAACAAAAACTGGAGGTTTCACATGATATATGCAGGGATGTACCAATCTCAGAAGCACATTTCTATTAAATTAATACATTTTTTTCTTCATTTTTTTTTCAGATTTCTGAACTTCACTGTGTTAAGATGATGGTGAAGAACAAAGTCTGCAATGCTCAGGAATATAAAAAGCTAGCCATGGAAATGTCAAAAGCAATGTTTCTTACTGGATAAAGGCAACTACTGCGGATTGTGATTCATAGTAAAATAAAAGCTTGATTTTAATAAGCGTCTCATCTGCCACTATTGTTTTGAAAAATGAAGTTTAAGTTATTTAAACACAGCTGCCTTTACAGCTTACATCTAAGGGATTACATTGTTGTAATGTTCTGTTCCACTAACTAAACCACCAACAAAGCACAATGAAAACCATACTCATATAGAGCTATTCAAATATATAGCACTACCTCTCACACAAAAAAGGGGATTTAATATTGAATTGCTTGTTATTTTCTAGCAAAAAAAGGTGTTTTATCATTTATTAATTTTTGACCACCACAACTGGTCATTTGGAGTGTTGGAAGGGAGCATGGGGGTCATCTAGTCCAACCCCCTGCAATGCAGGAATCTCAAATAAAGCATCCATGACAGATGGTCACAATCTCTGCTTAAAAACCTCCAAGTAAGGAGAGTCCTTCACCTTCTGAGGGAGTCTGTTCCATTGTCAAACAGTTCTTGCAGTCAGAAAGTTCTTCTTGATGTTTAGTTGGAATATCCTTTATTGGACTTGAATCCATTGGTTATGGTCCTACCCTCCAGAGCAGGAGAAAACAAGCTTGCTCCTTCTTCCATGTGACAGCTCTTGAGCTATTTGAAGATGACTAGCATATCTCCTCTCTGTCTCCTCTTTACCAGGCTAAACACACCCAACTCCCTCATAAGGCTGGGTTTCCAGACCTTTAATCTTGACCCCCAATTCTCCATGAAGGATTTATCTGCAACAGCTATTTTTCTACAAATTCCAAAATCCATCTTGTTCCAGAATAAACGGAAAATTCACCATGTTTAAAATATTTATACTCCACCTCTGTTGTACAATCCAAAGTGACACACCACATTTCGAACCTTAATTACTATCCCATAAAGCACTAATATCTAGCTAGTTTAACAGAGATAAAAAAACAAACCCAGCCAGCAATGCATCAGCAGCTATAATCAGGAGATTAACATTAATATTACTGGAACATTTGTGCTCTTACTATGCTAACCTCCCTGCTCCCTCTCCCTCTTGGTTACTAGCAGTAGCCTCCATGTTGGGATGCCAAGGAAGCAGTGGTGCTCCACTCTGCTCTGCCAGCCTCCGGTGTCCCCAGGATGAATTGTTCTCCACACCAGGCTACCAGACCCAATCAAAGCTTCACTGTTAGTGTGACTGTTATATCTGAGATGGAATCAGATTTAGGTGGTAACTTAAGAACTGACCATAAAACTCCTCCTATGCAGTGTTCCCCCCCCAAAAAAAATGTTTAGGGGTACTCTCATTTTCCTACTCATATTGAAATACTGCCCCTCAATGAGGCCAAACTTAGATTCACAAAATGTTTAGGAGTATGTGTACCCCTGTGTCCCCCCAGGAAAAAAAGTGCTGGTTCTATGATAAGATGGAAGAGATTGCAATTATTTTTAAATGTAGAATTTTCCAACAAAATTTGGCACTGTCAATATAAAGAGTGGTATAAAGTAGTATAAAGAATAGTATAAAGACAATAGCAGATTGTAATTTAGTTACCATTCATTCATCCACAATATATATATAAAATATATATATATTCATTCATCCAATATATATATATATATATATATATATATATATGTATGCTCAAATATCACTTACTATTATTTTTTTTTAAAAAATAAGATTTAGCTGCTGCCTTGCAAAAATAAATTCCTAAAATGATATTTGCTTTTATGTCTATAAGCTGTCATGTCAAATTCATATTCGCTTTTAAACTGATAGGTTCTCTTGGATGGTTTCACAACTACACAAGAGTGTAATATTGGGAAAGCCATACCAGGAAATGTTCATGGCTCACAAGTTATAAAAGTAAAATATTGCAGTTTCTGCTCTGGAGAATTATGGGGTAGCTTTCTCATTCAGATAGTAGTGTGTGTTGATGCATTTAGACAGCGGTGTATGTTTGCTTTCTGCAAGAAAAGGAAAATACAAGATTAAAATCAAAACAAAAGAGTGCCATTGCCAGACACCCAAATAAGAACTGCTTATGTTTTCTTTCTCTGTGTTGAAAGTGCTTCTGTGAAATGTGAAAACTTCATGTAGATGATCCTATGACTGTCCAAACATATGTTTTATTAAAATAGAGGAGCATACTTAGAACCCTTTTTGAGCAGGCGAAAGATCCATCTAGCCTCACATTTTGCTTCCAAGATGGGCTAGCTTGATACCTCTTGAGAAGCCCATAGGTAAAGGTAAAGGGACCCCTCACCATTAGGTCCAGTCATGGCCGACTGGCACTCATCTTGCTTTATTGGCCATGGGAGCCGGTGTACAGCTTCCGGGTCATGTGGCCAGCATGACTAAGCTGCTCCTGGCGAACCAGAGTAGCACACGGAAATGCTGTTTACCTTCTCACCAGAGCAGTACCTATTTATCTACTTGCCCTCCGTGCTTTCGAACTGCTAGGTTGGCAGGAGCAGGGACCGAGCAACGGGAGCTCACCCCATCGCGGGGATTCGAACCGCCGACCTTCTGATCAGCAAGTCCTAGGCTCTGTGGTTTAACCCACAGCACCACCTGTGTCCCTTGAGAAGCCCATAACCCTCCCTTATTTTAGCACTGCATACACACAGGCTGAAAACACGCTTAGCATTTATATACCAAGCCATGTCTAGTGGTGACTTCCCACTGTATGCCCCCCAAAACGAAATCATTTTCATAGGTTTCCTCCCCACCTAAATAAGGAAGTCCTTTCCATGAAAAGAAAGTGTAATGTTAGAAATAGCAACCCTGCAAATATTGCCCTAAGTTTTAAAAGCTTAGAAATGTACTTATTACTGAGTTAAGCATCTTAAATGAAGAAGCTGTAAGAGGTTTGTTGAAAATATTTAGATAGTGGGGAGGGGGGACAGAAAGAAAGATCTGCACACTACTCTGTCTCAAGCCAGAAAGAGATTTAGAGGAACTTCTTAGGCAAAACCATTCAGGAGCAGCCCAGTAGTGTCCAGAAATCTTACATCAAAGGGAACAGCTTGACCCATTTTGTTTGTTCTTTAGTAAATTCTTTTCTCCACCCCTCACCCCCCATCACAAAGGCTTTTGGACATAAGGTTTTAGGATTTGTCTGATTCTAACTAAAGAAGTTGCAAGAGCAGCAGAAAGCGACTGAGTGAGATAAGCGGTTCTCCCCCCGCGAGCGCCTGTTTTATTCAGCTGAACCAATGCCCTCTCCTAGCTTGGTATTCTGTATCTTCCTGAATTGAACAACAGCTTGGCATCTCCCCCTTTTGTTCTTTTCCTTAATATGGCACTTCAGTATTATCTTTTTTCACTGCAAGTGGTGCCCATGCATTTTGAACACGTAGCTACAGAGGAAGCGGAAAGAGATTCAACCTGGTGCAGCAGGCTGGCAAGCTGTGTGAGCTGCGAGCTGGCAAGTCCCTCAGTCCCCCATCTGCAATTTGGAAATGATAATAATAATACTCCTCATGGGCCACTATAAGAATTTCTGATCTGATTTATGCAAAGCACTTGGAATGCATGAAGTGTGCTATATAAAAAGGCTAAGAATTATTACTGATGCACAATTGCGGGAGGAGGAGAAGACAGAGGGTGAAGAAAGAGCTTTTCCCATCCTTAGGACACCCAGCGCAACTTAACAAAGCTTCTATATTTGGTACAGGTATACAGGTGGAGAGTGCAACTGATTGGGTTACAGCTGTGAGCAGCATGAGAGATTAGGGTGATGTCCGCTGTTTCCAGGATCTCTCGTCACTGTGAGACTTTTGTGGCTGAGCTGAGAGCTTGTTTGGAACATGGATGGAAACATTGGAGGCTAAGAGGGAGGGTGTGTCAGAAGGAGAATGAACTGATGATGATGATGATGATGATGATGATGATAATGATAATAATAATAATAATAATAATAATAATATATTAGAAGAAGAAGAAGAGTTTGGATTTGATATCCCGCATTTCACTCCCCTTCAGGAGTCTCAAAGCGGCTAACATTCTCCTTTCCCTTCCTCCCCCACAACAAACACTCTGTGAGGTGAGTGGGGCTGAGAGACTTCAGAGAAGTGTGACTAGCCCAAGGTTACCCAGCAGCTGCATGTGGAGGAGCAGAGACGCGAACCCAGTTCCCCAGATTACGAGACTACTGCTCTTAACCACTACACCACACTGGCTCTCAAATATTATTATTATTATTTATACCCCGCCTATCTGGCTGGGTTTCCCCAGCCACTCTGGGCGGCTTCCAACAGAACACTAAAATACAATAACCTATTAAACTTTAAAAGCTTCCCTAAACAGGGCTGCCTTCAGATGTCTTCTAAAAGTTTGGTAGTGGTGGTGGGAGGGTGTTCCACAGGGCGGGTGCCACTATAATATTGATTTTTATATGTTAACATTTTTATATGGAACTGTATTTTTTGTAATATTTTGTTTGTTTTTGTCTGCTATTGCTTCAGTTTCCTGTATACTGCTTAGAGATATGTTTACTATATTAAGCAGTATAGAAATTAAATAATCATTTGATTGCCTTGTGTTCATTGGTTAAGTGAAGGGAGAATTTCTGACTGGGGGCAGCCACCTCCAGCCTCAGGGTCCCTGGGAATGACATTACATCACAACACAGTGTTATTCCAAGCAGGCATTCGGCCCCAGGAATACAGCTAGGCTACAAGTAGTGGCAGGTCACTTTTTTCATTTCTTTTGGCAAATGAACCACTTCATTTTAAAAGGTAAGATTACCCCCTGAAAGTTATTAGGAATCTCTCTGTCCCCAAAGCTTAATATGATATCTGGAGGGTTTTCTTGCTGTTTTTGTTCCTCAAATTTATGAAGATTACTGGACCACCATACATTTAAAGCACATTGTTTTCTCACAAAAACTTCTGATAACTGTAGTTTGTTTACGTTGTTGTGAACTGCAGTTCCCATGATTTCTCTTTTTGGGGGTGGGACCATTTGCCTTAAGCAGCCAAAAGACTTGGGTCCACTACTAACAGCACACACAGATGTAAATTACAACATCTTTGTTCAAACTTTCCAGGATGACCTACTTATTTTGTGGATAATCCAGGACATTTAAATGAGTTTTTCCTGACAAAGAATCTTTCTGGCACACCTGGCCACTTCTTTCACTAATTGTTCTAGCCTCCATTAATTATTTTCAGTTCAAACCCAGACTTTTCCACATCACAGCAGTAATCCTATAATAATATTATCAATTATGAATGTTCAATGTGTATAAATCATATTCTGTTTGCATATTTAAAGTAATCTAGAGGACAATGTCAAAGCTTTTCTAAAACTCTGTATTTATTTTGTACATTTTAAATCTTATTTTAATTATCCTGAAAAACAAACAGTAATGATACTAACAGGGATCCAGATATAAAGTACCTCATTTTTGCATCTGTGGTCAGCATCTTGCTGCAACAGCTGAATCATAAGCACTGGAAAATGAAATATTTTAAAGTAGGTTTTTGAGGGGAGGGTGTTTTAGAACTGTGGTGTAAGCAGTAACAATGTCTTTCTAAATATGTATCACAACATGGTATAAACCCCTTTCAGGAATTTAATGTCCATGGAAAATGAACACAGGAAAGGTGTTTGACTCTCCCTTTAACATTTCTAATGTCTCTTAAATAGGTTTATTAACACTGCAATCTTTGCAACAAAGTATACAGTGAAGATAGACTGATGGAGGAATGTACTTTTTGTTTAAATATTTGGTCAAACATAGTTTCCTTTCTTCTTAAAATATAACTTGTTTTCTTATGGACAGGTTGTGTGATAGTTACATTGCAGCGCACCAGCCTCTCAGTATCTGAGATCTGACTCAAGTGACCACAAAACACTGGAAAAGGGGGATCTGGATGCATAGTGAGTAGAAGGTGTGTAATTAAGAAAAGAAAAAGACTGCAGCTTTGAATTGAACTTTATACAATTCCCTTCATATTGCATGATTCAATACCAATGGGATTTCCATGTGGGTCACTTTCCTGTATCTGTTTCACCACATACAGTGGTACCTCGGGTTAAGAACTTAATTAGTTCTGGAGGTCCATTCTTAACCTGAAACTATTCTTAACCTGAGGTATCACTTTAGCTAATGGGGCCTCCTGCTGCTGCCGCGCAATTTCTGTTCTCATCCTGAAGCAAAGTTCTTAACCCGAGGTACTATTTCTGGGCTAGAGGAGTCTGTAACCTGAAGTGTCTGTAACCTGAAGCGTCTGTAACCTGAGATACCACTGTATTCTAAATTTGAAGTACCAATGCAGGATTTCCTTCCAATGCAAACAGCAGCTTCTCAAAAGGTCTGCAGCAGGGGAGAAAGGGGTTAAATTCCCCTCTGCATTCCTGTTGCGATAATCAAAATCACCAGCAGATGCTTCTTGCTTCTCCTCATCCTTCAACACCAGGTCTCTTTTGCCCCTCAAAAGACACATAAAAGGAGACAGGCACATCACCATGGTGTACTTCATTAATTGGCAGAGAGCTCCGCTAATTTCCGTAGAACTTCAACGTTAAATATGCTTAATTTGCAATCTTAACACATGGCAACATAACCTGTAGCTACAGATTTATTTCTATATGCCATGAACTCACAAAATGGCAATATTTTCATATTCCTAACGACAAGGGTATAATATGAGTTTATTGCATCTCATCAAACCTACTCTGAAAGCCAATCCTTGTGGAAGAAAGGGAAGTCAAATAAACCTTCAATGCAATGTCTAATTATTTATTATTTTAGCCAGAGGGAACAATTTGGCATAATCTCCTAAACAAAGTCTTAGGAAAATCACATTACACTCTCTACCTGCAAGTAAAATGATTGATGAGCTAAACCCAGAAACATTTAGAGTTCTTTGCGGCAATAAATGACAGTTCTAAAAAGGTGAAAACTACATAAATACCAACCTAGTGGATTGCACCATTTAACTCAAATGATCTTTAGATAGAAAAATCAATCTTCCAGCAAGCCTCTCCAGGCAGTCTTCTGAAAATTTTCTCTCTCCTCCAGACCAGAAAACAAGGAAGCCTTTATACTGAATGTATTATTGGATTGCAAGAATGAACAGAACTGTTTAGAGAGGTATTGTAATGGCCATCTGTCAATGAAATTTAACAGTTGGGGGAGACATAACTTAATTCCATCAGCATATACCTTCCCAATAGTTGTATAATTATGATGGGAAAGGGAAGAATATTTATGGAAAAGGGTTGTTCTGTAGGTCTTCACCTACAGAACAGGCCATGTCCCATAGGGAGAATTCTTTCCAATGTGTGCTTGAAACAACTAATGAATTTATATTTTAAGCTTTCAGTTGTTTATCACAACTGTTTGCCACAAGAACTTCATGTGGGTATCCTACTTCACCCTCACCACAAACCACTGAGAGAGGCCAGGCAGTGATGTTTTTATGGCTGAGAAGTGAAATGAATGACTTTGTTGGTTCAAGTCCAGAATTTTACTACATTGGCTCTTATTTGAAACAAATTATAACGTGCATAACTTGTTCCTGTCTAACATTCAAAGCAGACAAATGTCTGTGCCATGCATTTCTCCATTATACTAATTACTACTTCACACTAGAACACATTTATGGATCTTCCTAACTTCTTACTGATTCCTGGTCTTTTGAAAGTATGTAGATTTTTTTTAAAGGAACAAAGGGAATATCATTTATACTGTTCATATTTCCAAGACACTCCTCAAAACAATAATAAAATTTAAAAAATCACTGCTGCATAGTTAACTTGGATATATTCTTAACATCATTGCTGATCCTTCAGCCCAGAGGTCTTCACTTGACACTTCTTTTGCTGTGTTCTTTTCTATTGTTTACATTATTTTTTTAAAAATGCTTCCATGTAAATTCATTTATCCCAGAGGTAGGAAAGCTCAGATCTGGGGACTGAATCCAGCCCTTCAGCACTGTCAGGCTAGATGCAGATTTAGGGGAGCATATTCTATTCACCCGCATTGGGTGCCACAACAATGACTTGGTGTGGGCATGGGGGCTTCAGCTACTTTTGCAGCTGGGCCCACCCACCATGGCACACAGCCCTTGAAGTTGCCCATAGGAAATATGGCTCTCAGGCTGAAAGAGTTCCCCTACCCAATTTAGACCACTATACTACTGACCGCAGAATGAAAATCAAGCTAAATATTGCATGTAGAAAGCAAAAAGTTAGTCAATAAATATGCATATTCCTTAGACAAGATGCTGACTTTGTTGAATGTAGACCATTCAGATGGTCTCCTTGAGTTCCCAAGAGAAACCCTAAACTGCAGTGCAATTAGAGAGCAGTCGTGATAAATCTTTAGGGCTGGATTCAACTAATGAGTCCCACCCACAGAAGCCACTGCAAGGACTTCTGCTAGTGCAGCAGGGCTTTATCCCATCCCCCCACCCCCAATCTGGCCTCAGTGGGTGTGAGGAGAACCTCCAGAACAGGGCTTGGAGGCAGAAGAGGGATATTGCTCCTTCTGGCTAGTCAAAATACTTGTGCTAATAGAACAATTGCCATAGTGCTATGTTGAATTCCTGCCCAAGTGTTTTATGTAATGCCTTTAAAGCTACTGGGAAGATGGGGTTAGCTACAGTAGCTTAGGTATAAATAATAAAATTATTATGATTATAGAAGACATCTAAAGGCAGCCTTGCATCAGGAAGTTTTTCATGTTTGATGTTTTGCTGTGTTTTTATATATGCTGTAAACTGTCCAGAGGGGATGGGGAAACCCAGGGCAGGGTATAAGTAATAGAAGAATAATAATAATAATCATTATTACTATTATTATTGTTGTTGTTGTTATTGTTATTACTACATTAAAGGTAAAGGTACCCCTGTCCGTACGGGCCAGTCTTGACAGACTCTAGGGTTGTGCGCCCATCTCACTTAAGAGGCCGGGGGCCAGCGCTGTCCGAAGACACTTCTGGGTCACGTGGCCAGCGTGACAAAGCCGCATCTGGCGAGCCAGCACAGCACACGGAAACGCCGTTTACCTTCCCGCTAGTAAGCGGTCCCTATTTATCTACTTGCACCCAGAGGTGCTTTCGAACTGCTAGGTTGGCAGGCGCTGGGACCGAACAACGGGAGCGCACCCCGCCGCGGGGATTCGAACCGCCGACCTTTCGATCGGCAAGCCCTAGGTGCTGAGGCTTTTACCCACAGCGCCACCCGCGTCCCTATTACTACATTACTGGCTTAAAATGCTAGGTCATTTTTTTTCCTCAGTACAGACCAAAGCTGGTTTGGGAAAAAGTGCATCAAAACACAGTTTTTCCAAAGAAACAACAGGATGGATACAAGATAGATGTGGGTTGTGGCTAACAGCATGAACACTTCAACTAACTAACTAACTAACTAACTAACTAACTAACTAATTTTATTGTTTATACCCTGCCCATCTGGCTGGGTTTCCCCAGCCTTCTGGGAGGCTTCCAGCATATATAAAAGCATAGTAAAACAACAAACATTAAAAACTTCCTGATGCAGGGCTGCTTTCAGATTTTGTCCAAAAGTTGTTTAATTATTTATCTCCCCGACATCCGATGGGAGGGCGTTCCACACGGAGGGCGCCCCTGCCGGAAAGGCCTTCTACCTGGCTCCCTGTAGTGGTGGAAGTGCATTGGATTCAGAGTAACGAGGAGTTTACTTTGTCTGGAGTAAGGAAGGGAGGAAAGACAGATGGATTTGGTGAAGAATGAATGGGAGATTCTGAAAAGTGTGTGGCTTAGGAAACATGCAGTTTCTGGGAAGTACAAATGGGTATATTGAAGAAAGCGATCGTTCATGAAAATAGATCGATGATCTTAATGAGAATGCTTGGGAGAAGCAGACCAAATTTTGCTTAAGGGATTGTAGGCTGGGTTGGGGAGAATGGTGAGATGGAGGAGCACCATTGAGCAGGAGGCACAAACAGATGGCATAGAAAGATTACATGGGGGGGGGACCCAGAGAGGGGGAGGATGCTTAAGTATCATTCATGGGCTAGAACCCTTAACTATCTCATGAGAATCAACAATAGCCACCAATTCAAAATGGCATGAAAAGTGAAAAATATGGGTTGATAACAACAAAGCTATCTACTTTATGCAAATTAAGGCAATTTCCATTTGCCTCTAGACCAGTAAAATAAGTCACACAGCTCATTAAGCTTTCAATGGTCCAAAGTAGTCTTTATCATAGAAAGAGGAAATTTACTAAAGGTCTCTGAGAACTGGTAATTAAAAAAAGAAAGGTAAATCCTGCACAATAATCATAGTAATTTCTATTTGGAATTGTAAAAAATGACTTCACGTAGTAGCTAGTATTGTTTTAGAAATCAGGATGAGGGCTGTGTGTGTGTGTGTGTGTTTAGAATAGGAACAAATAAAAAGAAGGCTGGACTGGAGGTGGGGTAGAGAAAGCACCTCTTTAATTTTGTCATTAATTTTGTAGGTGCTATTCTTGCACTCCTCCAGATTCATTATGGACTAGTTTGGTTTAATTAGATATTAATGTTTGCTGAAGCATTTGCAGTTCCTAATAATACTCAACAGTGGTGTTGCTCAGAGACTTTTATACACTGTGGATCAGACACTGGAAGCCCTTTGTTGTCTTGAAGTACCCCTAAGAATCTTTACTTAAATGTAACCGAACATTAGTGAAAGATGATTGACTGAACTTTATTAACTGCCCCAAAAGGATTTTTGGTTTTAATGAACATGGACTGTTTTGAACCTTACAGAAAATGAAATAATTGAAATCATTTTTCATTCCAAAATCTTCTGTTTCACCATCTGAATTTATACCTATGTAGGGTGGCGCTGGGGGTTAAACCACAGAGCCTAGGGCTTGCCGATCAGAAAGTTGGCAGTTTGAATCCCCGCAACGGGGTGAGCTCCCATTGCTTGGTCCCAGCTCCTGCCAACCAAGGAGTTCGAAAGCACATCAAAGTGCAAGTAGATAAATAGGTACCACTCCGGCGGGAAGGTAAACAGTGTTTCCGTGTGCTGCTCTGGTTTGCCAGAAGTGGCTTAGTCATGCCTGGAAACTGTACACTGGCTTCCTCGGCCAATAAAGCAAGATGAGCGCCGCAACCCCAGAGTCGGTCACAACTGGACCTAATGGTCAGGGGTCCCTTTACCTTTTTATGTTATAATATGATACAGGATGAGTGCCACAACCCCTTTACTAAAACGAATTGGATGGGAAACTAACTCCCAGAAATATTACTGATGACAGCATGACTTTTTAGAAAAACAAACTATGCACAGAATCTGTTCAGGGTTGTATAGTTTCAAACACAATGTATGCTACATAATAAAGTGGCATACAGACCACAAGGATTCAGCCATAAAATATAAAACCAGGGATGTTTCCCTTTGTGCTATTTGGCACTTGCATCAAGCAAGTGAATCTTGTTATTGGGGGGGGGGGGTCAAGAATGCAACAGGTCAGTTACTCACCATCTGTGTCTTTCTTTATTTCAGCAGTACAAAAGTATAAAAACTCCCTCTCCTCATTTCCTGCCCCCAATAAAAACAACACAAGATCAAAACTAGGAATCAAGGATCAGTGTATGTTCCACAGTGCATATGCAGGATGTGCTATTTGAAGGCTACAAGTGCATGATATGCAGCAATTTTTTCAAAACAGCCACTCAGTTTTGACATCTGTGACAAGTAAGAATTATATCCAGGAAACCAACTAAGAAAAGTTTTATAAAGCAAAGAAGTTGATTCTTCTTCATCCTTTTCAGGCTAAATGAAGCATAAATCACAGGTCTGGGTTTTTTGCCTAGCTTTATGCACAGAGAAAAAGGCACATCCCTTCATATATACACAAAGTTCCTCATTAAATCCTTTCTAGCACTGGGATAAGGGGAGTCCAGTGGAAAGTAATTTATGAGCCCTCCAGGTGGTGTCTTAACTGCCAAAAGGTGTCAAACTAACTTCCTGACAAATGTGCCATGAGTACAGTGGTACCTCGGGTTACATACGCCTCAGGTTAAATACGCTTCAGGTTACAGACTCTGCTAACCCAGAAATAGTACCTCAGGTTAAGAACTTTGCTTCAGGATGAGAAGAGAAATTGTGCTCCGGCGGCGCAGCGGCAGCAGGAGACCCCATTAGCTAAAGTGGTGCTTCAGGTTAAGAACGGACCTCTGGAACGAATTAAGGTACCACTGTATTGGTTGGCTGGAAAAGACCACTTGCCAGTCAAGACCCACCTGGGTCAGATGTGCTTTAAAAGAAGACAGGTATGATGCAGTCTTTGTTCTTCTTGAAACCCCACCACTCTGCCAACGTGCAATTGATGCCTGAGGCTGCTTGCATGAGAGGTAACCACAGATAGTAAGTTCTGCCCATCACAGGGCTACAATTCCCAGCACCCTTAACAAAATACAGTTCCCAGTATAATTTGGAGCTAGTCATATGCTTTTAATGTATGGTGTGTTTGCAGCTAAATGGATTCCTGTGCAAAATTCAAAGTGTAACATGAAGCCTTCAGATTTAAAAGTGTTAACACCCCCCACCCCCTGCAAAACACATACAAGGGACTAATTCAGTTTACAATCAGACATTACAATTTTACAGATTAACTGGATTATAGAGGATTGTGTTGTCAGTCATTACATCTCTCATTCAAAAGTCGCCAGCTGAACTAGGCAACTAATTCTATTACTACAGCCATAGCCCACCAAATTTTATTCTTGTAATCAACAGTGATATAAATTATTCTGATCTAGTAAAGGAACAACACTGTTGGTTCAATAAGCTTTGTCTGCGTGACAGAATATATTATTACCAGGTAGCTGATCTAAGTTCTTCATGATCTACCAGGCAACTGAAAATGAAAATTCATTGTTTGTCACATGTAACCTCTACAAATGTGTAAAATAGGATGGGTAGCATTTAATGCTGTGTGTTTGCTGACAAATGGGATCCTCCTAAATTGAGGGTCCTGGCTGCGCTAGGGCCCCTTAAGCCACCCCCAAGGGGTGAGTTGCTACTACGTGTGGCCCAAGCCTTGTCAGTTTGGCCCTGGGATCATGCCTGGCTGTTTGGGCCAATTGGGGCAGGTGGCGTGATCCCGGGGTTCTATAAATGTGGCAGCGCAACGTGGTGGGGCACTTGCTTCGCGCTGCCCCCCTAATTTGGTGCTACTAATTGGCCTTGCTTTGGATTGGGTCGCCTGCTTTGGAGCAGGGGCTGGGTAGGAATTTTTCCATTTGGCAGATTGGCTTTGGCCACTTGGTTTTCACCTACCCCCTTAGCAATCGTCACAACTTTGTAAGGTTTGGCGGTTAGGCATTGGTTTATAGAAATGTGCGGGATGGGAGGTGTGCCCATCACCTGCCCCTCCATAATTAGGGTATTCTGGTAAGGGAATCTGGGGGTCCTGGATCTCACCCAAAGTCCGCTTGAGGGGCCAGGGCCATGCCAGGACCACAGAAACCCCGGGGTGATCTTCAATCGATCTTCATCAATGTTGCTCGCTCATTTGGTGTTTACCTTTCAGACTGCCAGTCAGAGAGGCAGGAGTCAGTTATAGTCCCTGACCAATGCCTAGGCCAATACCGCTCAATTTGTTTTGTAATCAATAAAGTTGTGGCCAAAATTTTGCCCCAAAATTTAAACTACAATTATGTGTCCGTTTGAATTTATTTACTGGGGAAGGGCTTGGGGGCCTCGGGGCGCAAACTCAACCTGTCATCAGAAGAGGGAAGTGACCAATTTTTGGTCATTCCCAGTTACTCTACACAGAATTCCCCCCCCCACCCCCCAATCACAATCTGCTTTGGAAGGCTGGAGGATGTTCCAGAGCAGATTTATGAATGAGGGTTTGGGAGGATATAGGAAGGAGTGGGAAATATATATTTCAAAAACTTCCTCCCTTTCTCTGTTCCACCAGTGGATTTCTTTCATTGGTGGATGGACTCACTTGCCTACCACTCTGTATTTTTTAAATACTGTAGTAAAGCTTAGCATGTGAAATCAAGCAGTTTTACACACACATTTTAATAACTCCCACAGTACTTCTAAAAAGGTAGCACTGAGAGCACATTATAACTGCTCCATTCCTGTATTTTCACACACATTACACTTGGAAGTAATTTAGTCTCTTTTGGTTGGTGCCTGTCCTTGCTTGAAGGAAGCACTTTACAACATTATTAAAATAAGCAAAAATTTTGCCCAAGGCATTGTGTTGATCCTGCATTCTGTATAAATATTAATACTAGCATTGCCAATGCATACTTCGAAACCTGATTTTTTTTCCAGGCTGGTTTTATCTCCCCCCTGCAGATATGTTGGTCTGTAACATAATATTAGCAGCTCTCCTGTGTTTTTGTTATATTTTCTTACTTCTGCTGGAGGAATTTCTGTAATGCAATTCCACATTCTATGGCTCTGCTTACATCCAAGGGATTTTCAGATACTGTTATTCTCCAGGGAAAACTTCAGAACCAAGGCTGAATTAGCCCATTTACTTGTCATATCCATGTAAAATGAATGTGTGAAGGAGGAAGGGCACAAATGCTCTTGTTTGCCCCACCTCGGAACATTAATCAGAACTTCTGTGCAGAGCCTATGTATATAGAAGCCATATAAAGAATCCTTGATTGGGTGAGATCATCTGTGTGACTAATCAAGGAAGCATCACCCTCATTTTCGTTGGCTTTGTTTGTATGTCACTGTTGCTACATATACAAACATGACTGCTAAGTGGTATCCAATAGCTGGGATAGATAAGTTGTTGGAGCATGAGATTCTTAGTCTCAGAGTTGTGTGTTTGAGCCCCATGTTGGGCAAAAGATTCCTGCATTGCATGGGGTTGGACTAGATGACCCTCGTGGTCCCTTCTAACTGTACAATTCTACATGTGGTGGAAGTGGCCCCGATGCCTACCATTTCAAGAATCCAACAGAATGGGCTAGATTTCTCAGCTCGAGGTGGAGCAGGAGGCTGCAGTGGGGAAATAAAGGAGCAAATGGCTCAGTATAATATTAAGTTTGCTTGTATGCATAGATTCATAGAACTGTATGGGTCATCTAGTCCAACCCCTTGCAATGCAGGAATCTTTTGTCCAACATGAGACTTGAACCCACAACCCTTTGCTTAAGTGTCTTAACAGTTTGGTTATGAAGAAAGGCTTGCAAGGTAGCTGAAATATGCTCTGCGAACTCTCCTTTAATATTATGTCCACAAAAGGCAGTTACACCCAATTTGTTAAAATAGCCAAGTATGGGACAAACATGAGACACACAGACTATCATAGAATCATAGAGTTGACCCACAAGGGTCATCCAGTCCAATCACCAGCAATGCAGGAATCTTTTGCCCATCATGGATCTCGAACCCACAACCCTTAGATTAAGAGTTTCATGCTGTACTGACTGAGCTATCGGAGCTACATGGGCCATGGAATTCTAGCTGTTGTTTTTTTAAAAGTTTAAATCATGCATGACTGACAGGAAGTCAGCCCGACCATATAATACAGAAATAAATCTGTACAGGGGTATATACTCTGTTCAGACTGAAACTGTGTTTTAAATCCCTCAATCTCTTAAGAGGATGTCATTCTCTTAACAAGTCCATGTTCTTTAGAAGTTTGCATCTCAGCCTGCAAGCTCTTTGTCTGCCTGCATCTCTCTGTGTCTTTCTCACTGAATCTTGAATCTTGCAAAGGGCACACTCAAGGACAAATGACATCTTCTGCTTCCTGTGTAGTGCGTAGCAATGTCTTCAATTTTTGCTAATTACATTATAGGTATGGGGTGTGAAAAGAGTCTTACCTTTTACCTCCCTAGCACTGATCAGAATGAAAATTGCTCCTCCCATGTGGCTGGGGGGAAAATTCCCATTCTTGCTCTAAGAGGAGATGAACAGTCTCAAGAGGAAGGGAGAAATCTGAATCTGTTAAAATGATCTTCAAAAACCTATAAAAATTGAATTTTAAAAATATAGGATATGTGACAACCAGAATTACCGAATGTGTGTCGAAGATTGATTATGATTAAAGATTCAAAACAAATCACGGTGTTATTATTCCAGATAATTTTCTAACCACAAGGTATTTTGTTCTGTAGTGTATATATCAGAATGGATGTTTTTTTAAAATATATATATATATAAATCTGTCTTACTGTCAACACTCTTAACTTTTCAGAAGGGCTGATTCAGAGATCATTAAAGTTAACAGGAAGTTTTTGATCATAGCCCATCTGAGCAGTCATTATGCACCTGATTAAACCTAGTCAGCATTAGTGTGAACAAAATCTGTATGCTAATCTTGTCCCTTTGTACATCATATATTAAGTTTTAATATGCTCCAGAGGTTGCTGCAGAACTACAATAATTATACCTAAAACTTACTTTGCATTTCAATTTTTAATGCATTATTAAATACTGCACATTTATAATAATCTTTTCAGGAAACAAAAGTTGTTTTTTTAAAAAAACCCAACAGCAAAACAAAACTAGAAGTTAATAAATGCATTATAGTGGAACCATAAAGGGACCGCTGTTTTAAAAACTGCTCAGCCTGAATCATAAGCATCAGTCATGTGCATGCCAGGCTGTAAGCGGTGAGGTTGACAGTGACCCAGTTCACATTCAGTGCCAACCCAAGATCACAGAAGCAGCACTCCCCCACTGATTTTGCTGTTGCCATGCTACATGGTCAAATACATGGTCTGCCTTAGCCTTATTTCCAAACCATGAGCTGTGTCAATAACTGTTCTTTGAGAAGGAACTCCTCTCCCCCAACCCCAAACTTAATATTATGTTTGTACCACCCTGAATGAAGTTTATGTTTATACCAACCAAAGGGCTTGGGCCGGCCTGTCTGTCTACCTACCTGTAAATCCAAGACACTGGCCAAAGGGAAATGTGATTTTTAATAATAATAATAATAATAATAATAATAATAATAATAATAATAAACGGTACTTCCTCTTTTACTTTAATGTCCCTGCCCACAACCTAATAATTAGAAAACACTTCAATAACTCCGCTCATAACAGGCTCAGCCATGAAGCTCACTAGGTGACCTTGGCCCAATCACTACCTCCTGGTCAGCAGCAGCAATCCAATTGCCTGGAGCTAAAGCGAGTGACGGGACGCGGGTGGCGCTGTGGGTTAAACCACAGAGCCTAGGACTTGCCAATCAGAAGGTCGCGCTTCGAATCCCCGTGACGGGGTGAGCTCCTGTTGCTCGGTCCCTGCTCCTGCCAACCTAGCAGTTCGAAAGCACGTCAAAGTGCAAGTAGATAAATAGGTACTGCTCCGGTGGGAAGGTAAACGGCATTTCCGTGCTGGCCACATGACCTGGAAGCTGTACGCCGGCTCCCTCAGCCAATAAAGCGAGATGAGCGATGCAACCCCAGAGTCGGCCACGACTGGGCCTAATGGTCAGGGGTCCCTTTACCTTTACCTTAAAGCGAGTGCCACCATGCCACCCACCACTGGTTCAGGGTGCATGATAACCAAACCATATTTTAATATGTTTGAATATAAAATCAGACTATTTCTCATGTTATATTTTGAATCCATGCCAATCTATGATTAATTAGACACTGATGAATTAACAGAACAATCCTATGGGTGTTGGGGTGGGTAGGGGAGAGTCTATTGCAGAGGTATTGTCACATCCTTAGGTCAGCTGCATTCATCTCAATAATGGAACACTCCTGCAGGCCCCATGGCCTCCTCCGGCAACTGGAACAGCTACGTAGCATTCCTGGGAAGGGGTCCTGGTGTTCTGGCACTCACAGCTGCTCTCTTGTGAGCACCCGGTCTTTACAGAGTAAAGGCAGCGCAGACGGAGATGAGGAGATGAGGTATCTGGGCATACCTACTTTATTTCTACTAATTACAGATTAAAGAACATAACAAACATGTATGAGAGAAGCAGCCCTCATACAGGCATCCTATCTCATTGCAAGACAGAGTAGAAATAAAAAGTACAATAGTACCAGAGACGGAAGTCACATAGACAGGCTTCCTTTCTCACGGAACAGAAAGTAAACAATAGGATCAGATGATCCTTGTAATGGGAGAAGTGAAATACTAACAATCATATCAAGGTAGTGATGGAACATTGCTTTATATAGCTTCTTCTGTCTTTATAGATATATTCCCTTCCCATTCTAGGGCTTCTCTAGGAGATGAATGGACTTGGATCTTCTGCTGAACTGCTCCCCTAATCCCCTTTTGCTTCCAACACCTATGGAGGACTGCTGGTGGGACAGCCACAGTAGCAGAACCTGTTACCGTACTTGTCAGAAAATGTATTTTACAAAGAATAAATTGTACTGGGGAAAAGAAAACATATGTAATGTAACAGCTGCAAAGCTGGTGACTCCAATCAAGGTCACAGAAACGCTGAACCATTGCTTCGTTAACTTGTTAACTGCCTTTAAAAGTGTAAGTGTGTGTGTGTGTGTCTAAGAATGAGGGTGGGAGCTGGCTGGTTGTCTTACTTGTTGACTGAGAACATGGGAGTGTGAAGACTTCAAGCAGACTCCAGAAGAGTTTAGGAAGACAGGCAAGCTAAGGACTAATGGTTTGCGCATTGCTATGAAAGAGTTGTGTTTTTGGAACAAGAAGACCAAACCCTCTCCTGGGCTCAAGGGAGAGAAACAAATTGTATTGAATTCAATATATATAAATAATAGAGTTGTTCAATCATTGCCCACCTGACATGTGAAGAGTCATCTTGTGTAAGGGGTCTACATTATCACTAAGATTTAAGCGTGAAACTGCTGAATGACTCAAAAAATAGATAACAGAACTTATTCACTACTAGACAATGGAGGCCCTGTGCAGCAGACCTTTCTCTCTATGGGTGGACATCCTTCTCTGCCTGGGGAGTGGCCCTCAATATCCTATGACTCATGGGATGCCCTCCCAGAGACCACAGGATCACACTCTCACATACTATTCCTGACCATTTCTATGTGAGAAATAGTGGATTACATTTCTCGTAGATAGGATTCCAAAAGTCAGCTTGTCAGGCTTCTCCTTAAGAATTGGAATGGCACCTTGCTATAAGTCACCCCATTACCCACTTCAAACTTGCATAAACCATAAATTATTAATATCTTGTACAAAATAATATATTCACAATTCTTGCAGTGTTCCCCATTTCATGGAAAATCCTTTGTGATTCAAGTGACATTTTATAAAAGGTGAGAGTCTAAAGTTAGGTACTTTAATCTATATTTAAACACCAGGCTAGAGGTTTCTTAAACAGTTCTACTAGACTCACAGACCCGAGCGAGATCAATGCCTTTTGAGAATCTGAGCTCGAAGTTTGAAATGCGATTCCCAGTGGCACTTCATATTCCAGATATAGCTCTGAAATGAAGGAGAACTTTGGGATGTGGAGATGTTATAAAACATAAAGCACTGCTTTATAATTAAAGTTGCATTAATAAACTAAGTTTGAGATGGTGTTGGCAACAACACTTGGAAACTGCAACGGAGTCTGGCAACGTTTTGCCACTCTTAAGACACGTGACTGCAGCGAAATATTAAGAGAGATAGGGTTGTATTCAGTGCAGCACTAAGCAGAAATTTGTGTGAGTGGAATGACTTCCATTTATGAAATGAATTCCATTTGTGCAACAGGACTTTCCCCCTCCCACCCCTACTCATGCCCACTAAATCTGTTCTGGATCACCACCCCTAACCAGTGTGGTGTAGTGTTTAAGAGCAGTAGTTTCGTAATCTGGGGAAGCGTCTCCGCTCCTCCACATGCAGCTGCTGGGTGACCTTGGGCCAGTCACACTTCTTTGAAGTCTCTCAGCCCCACTCACCTCACAGAATGTTTGTTGTGGGGGAGGAAGGGAAAGGAGAATGTTAGCTGCTTTGAGACTCCTGAAGGGGAGTGAAAGGCGGGATATCCAATCCAAACTCCCCCTCCTCCTCTTCTTCTTCTTCTTCTTCTTCTTCTTCTTCTTCTTCTTCTTCTTCCAGAGCAGATTTGGAGATGGAGTACAGTACATGTGGTGGTTTGTCCGTGTGAATGTCCCATTGCAGAAGTGGAAGTTTTTCCGCTGTGCATTTATTCAGTTGAATACCACCTATAGAGTATTTTGTTTTTCTCAGGCTGTCTTGCAGGCTAGCCAGAACTGCAGAGGAACCTAATTCTATCCCAGGTGACATAAGAGACTGGTAGAGCAAAAGGCAGCTGGGGAAGGAGAGGCAGCAGGTATTTTTCAATGGGCCCTTGTAGAATTGGATACACTGACTACCCAGTTTCAAACTACCTTTGAAAGCTTCAAGCCTCATTTAGTTTGGAGGTTCCCAGTGCAGAGGAATACAATGCAAGTAGCAAAAGTGACAAAGAACCACAGCAGCAAGAAAGGAAAGCAAGGAAACAGTAACAGAAAGAAGGATGCAAACAAGCTGGTTACTTTTTAAATATATTCCTGAAATTCAGAAGCTTTACCAAAATGGTTACACTTCTGATATCTAACAGCACGTTTCTTGCTTTTTATTGTTATTAATAATTTATTCAGGATTTTCACATTTTATTTTAGCATTCTCTTCCATTTCCTCCTCCTTTCCTTCCCTACCTGTCTTCTGGAGGTAATATACCTATCCTTTCTAAATAACTAAACTAACTGCAATAAAATAAAAACAAAAACAACACAATTGAAACAGTAATTAACGGTACTTTTACTTCCCTCCTACTGGCACTAGAGTTGTCACATCTGAAAAATGATGGGGCATTTTCAGCACACAATAAACCAAGAGTTTCCTTTCCAGCAGAGGCACCTATATTTCTGCACCAATGTTTTACATGGACGCTTAGCCGTTCCACATATAGTGGATATTTTACATGTTGCATGGAACTTGGGCCACTGTGAAGAGTTGTGCAACAGCCAATGTGAGAGTAGCTCACCTATTGGAACCTCAGCCAGAAATATTGTTTGCTAATGCAAAGCTAGCAAAGTTAACTCCTCTTTCAAACTGCCTCCAGTGCTAATGAGGAGGTGGTGAGACTTGGAGGGCCCTGCCACAGCCTTGCAACAGGCCTAATCCTGATCCTGTTGACTGCATTTGCTGGAAACAGTGGAATACGTGAAGAGATTAGGCAGGCAGGCAGACAAATGCAGGCAGCAAAATATTACACTTCTCTATTCTTAAAAGTTTTGTGCTGCTGATGGAGATTCTTTCCTACAACGCATATTGCAAATAATATTGAGCTGCTTTCTTGCCTTAGGCTACAAAACGAAGCATGCTAAATAATGAAATCTAAATTGGTTAAATTAATTTCTAATGTCAAATGAGAATCTTTCATCATATTAATCCAGGAGGTAGAAGCTTACTTGTAAATATTGCAAACCTCATTTAGCTAAGCATAGCAGTTAAGTGTGTATGGTGGGGGGGGGGGGGAATGAGACCAAACAATTCCAGAGCTACATTTTCCTACGAAGGAATTAGGTTCTACTGACTTACTGGACGAATTCCTTTAATAAGTTTAAATTGGTTACTATATTCTATTAGCTTGCTAGCCCAAGGGCCTTTTCAAAGTTTGACTTAATTTGATCTCTGTACATAGTTCTTTAATCTCACATATATGTATTAGCTACAAAGAATTTGTCTCTGTTTAGAAGCTTGGAATTTTTGACACACACACATGCACATCAATATACTCTAGCAGATCATGCAGTATGCTGAATGTTCAACGTTCTTAGTAGGAGCGGGATTTGTTTTGTAGGTGAAATTTTTCATTGTCATTGTGGATAATGTTTTCACAGTTTCGTTCTTTTCCCATTCCTTTCAATTACTTTTGCTAATTTAACCAAGGTGGTTTAGTTAACACTGTCATTAGAGGACCAATTTAACACTCTCTGAAATCAATGAAAAGCATTCCCTTAGGTCCAATGGATTAATGTCAATCTGATCAACTGGGAAACTTCACAATAAAAACAATTATCATACTATTTGTTGCAGTAAACCTCATACATTATGCAAATGTAATGAAGGACATTTACTCGAACCATATCACTCTTACAATGATCACTATGTGGTGGCTGCTCTTCCTTTCTAGTTTATTGTTCTCCAAAAACATGCAACCAATCATAGTACTATTTGGTTCCTACTATGAGTCACTCTTGAGAGTCCCATGGACTGCAAGAAGATCAAACCTATCCATTCTTAAGGAAATCAGCCCTGAGTGCTCACTGGAAGGACAGATCGTGAAGCCGAGGCTCCAATACTTTGGCCACCTCATGAGAAGAGAAGACTCCCTGGAAAAGACCCTGATGTTGGGAAAGATGGAGGGCACAAGGAGAAGGGGACGACAGAGGACGAGATGGTTGGATAGTGTTCTCGAAGCTACCAGCATGAGTTTGACCAAACTGCGGGAGGCAGTGGAAGACAGAAGTGCCTGGCATGCTCTGGTCCATGGGGTCACGAAGAGTCGGACCCGACTAAATGACTAAACAACAACAACAATCAGTCACAATGATTGCTCCCTTAAATACTGTGGTCCTGTGACCATCAGTTTGGAAATGAAATAGGAAAGTTAAAAAATGAGGTAATAGTTTCTGCACATTTGTGAGATTACCCAGCTATGCAGAAGTAAATTTGTTTTTAAGTAAAAACCATTAATAACCAACAACAAAGCATCCAAACAGTGCAACATGGACATATGCTCAGTGAATTATTGTTGTTATGGAATGTTGAAAGCTCAGCCACATAATGTTGAGTGTATCTCTAGCAGGGTGAGGAAAATGGTGGGGTGTGTGAAATTGGTGGGCTGGACCTCTAACAGCATATACTGTAGTAGAGGAGAATAAGAATGGGGAGGGGAAATGCATGCAATGGGCATTAAAACCTCTATTACCATTCTTTTTCTTTTCCCACCTCATAAAACTTATCTCCTCCACCACCTGTAAGTAATGAATAAGGCTCATGTTGCATATAATGTGGCAGGATAGTGGTGGAACTCCTTGGCATCCTGATGCTGATTGCAGAGGCATGGTCATGGAGATGATCCACATAAAGCTTTGCAAGTGGTGAGATTAAAATTAAATCCTTGCTGGTACAATAAATGATCCCCCTGCATTGTTGTTAATATGGAATATGCAAGTGCACCAATTTGTGCTAAGGAGAAATGGCATTTTTCATTAAATTTTGCACAGGTAGTTACTATTGAAACAGTATTCTTGATTCAGTCGCTGGACAATTGCTGTTCAGTTAAAGGTAAAGGGACCACTGACCATGAGGTCCAGTCGTGACAAACTCGCTCATCTCACTTTATTGGCCGAGGGAGCTGGCATACAGCTTCTGGGTCATGTGGCCAGCATGACTAAGCCGCTTCTGGCGAACCAGAGCATTGCACGGAAATGTCGTTTACCTTCCCACCGGAGGGGTACCTATTTATCTACATGCACTTTGACGTGCTTTCGAACTGCTAGGTTGGCGGGAGCAGGGACTGAGTAACGGGAGCTCACCCCGTCGCAGGGATTCAAACCGCCGACCTTCTGATTGGCAAGTCCTAGGCTCTGTGGTTTACCCCACAGTGCCACCCGTGTCCCATAATTGCTGTTATGACCTGTTAATCTTTGCCCAGTTTTAGCTCTGTATAACTGCATCTGGTATACAGACCAGCAGGGTGACCCCCCAGAGTGACTTGCCATTGTTCTCATTTGAGAAGCGGTGACTGGCCATGGTAACACCCTCTTTTGGAATGCCCTCTTTTAAGACACATACTGCAACAGAAGCAGCAGCTGGGAAGTTTGATGAAAATGAATGATAGCTCAATGATAAAGCAGTCTGAGGTGTATCCAATCTCAGCTAGGAGAACGTGATCTGTGAGGATTCTAGGAGATGTAAACAAACAGGGACTAGTTCTTATGTTTGAGTCTGGTGCTTTATTCAGATTTTTTTTTAAAAAAAACCCAGTTAAAAACAAATGTACTTCTGTATAAGTAGGGAATCTCTCAAATGTGCACAAACCATTTCAGTATGTTATATGTTTGCAGGCATGGCCAGCTAAAGGTGTGGATCTGCATTCAATTTGATGCTCTGGCTTTCAGGAAGTCATTATCCAGTGGTCTTAGGAGCTACATGAGCATTAGCCACTTGACAGCCATCCAGTGCATGCTTTGGGATTAGCTGCTGCCACAGATTCATCACAGAAGGGAAGGCTTCAGGTGATAAGCATTTGTCTGGAAAGAATGGCTTGTGCATCATTTCAGTCCTGTATTTAATTAGCACAGTTCTTGGGTTTGTAGTTCCAATGATGCTGATGTTTATGTTCCCCCTCTGGATTTAAAGTGGCATGAATGCTGTCTTTTCTGGCTGTGAGGCCTGTAGATAGCTAATAAATCTCACTAGAGATCGCAAAGGTTCAGACCTCTCTACCCCCTGTGATGAACCAGGGATGTAGTTTGAAAGCCAGCCTGAAAAGTGGGATTGTATGGTGGCCTTGTCCTTGCCAGAAGACTACACCTGAAGAGCCTGGGTTTGGAAATTAGAGCCTTAAACTTGGGTAAACTAGATTATTTTTCAAACTGGAGTGGAATGCCTTACACCTGTGGTATTTAATAAAGCTTTTCCCGCCAGCTCCTTGTGCCCACATTGTCATCTCAATTGCCTCTGCAAGATCTCAGCTCATACCATTTGACATTATGTCATGCAAATAATTTCACAGTACAATGAATGAGTAGAATTCCCACAACTGAATCAAACCACAGAGTTCCTCTTACTGAGAAAGTTTCAGGGGTACATTTTCTCATATATTTGCACAAAAGTAAGTTTAAGTGGGACAACATAGAGGGGGAGGGGGGAAATAACCCAGATTCATACTGATATAGAATGTGCCTGAAAGCATACTGTACTTACTTGGATTAACACTGAAAGAACAGTTTCCTAATCCTAGAGAATATGCACACATGGATTTTAGTGCTTTAGGAATAAGGCAGCAATAAGAAATGAGCAATGTCAGCTATATACTGAATTTTAAAATGACTGATGTTGCACAGGAGGAAAAATAAACTTAATATATACTGGAATGATACAGTAGCACTAAAGAGTTAACAATGCACACTCTTCCTCATCCATAATCAGATTTGCATCCTTAATCAGATATCATTATATTTATAAAAAAGCATGAATAAATATAATCAATTGTTGTTGTACATCTTTAGAAAAATCTGCTATTTGTTAAAAACTGCTAGAAGCATATGCTTTTTCTAATTAGCTACATGCTGATACATAGATCTGTATACTAACATGTTTTTATAGCATTCCCTCCATTGGGAAAATTTCACAGTCCACAGTGTGAATTTTTGCAAATGAAGGCATTTATCATTCCCAAGTGCAAATTGATACTTTAGCAGGTAGAAATAAAAATAAAAATAAAAAAATAAGTGCAAAACTATGGGATTAGTGCTCCACACAGAGGGAAGATCAAATGCATGATAAAAAACCCTACACAGTCATTACATAACAAGATTATAGCTTATGCTTCAGGAATCAGTGGAAGTATTTTATGTAAGAGAAAGTATATAGCCAGGAGAATATAGTTACATACTATATATATATATATATATATATATATATATATATATATATATGGTGCGTAATCATGTTTTTTCATGAACTGATCTTTCAAACTGCTGATAGTGAAGGTCACATAAGTTTGTTTATAGAAAGTTCTTGCTGATGTCTCCTGCAATTTAGCACTGGCACCTCAAGTCCAGATCCCTTTCCCTTCAAGTATTGTTGAGCTGTTGTCCAAACATGTCACTCTGCACAACAGAAATTAGAGAACTGATGTTCAGGCTGTTTTGGCACTTCTAAAATGAGATGACAATGTGCTAGCTTTGAAATGGGAATGACATTCTTAAGGAAGACAGAAATGGCCTGCCGGAGTGTAGCTCTCCCTCCCTTCCTTCTCTACACTAGTAAGAAAAATCAATATTGCCCTAATTATAAACATCTAAATGTTTGCCTAGAGCTAAGCCAAAATTTAACAGAAGGCCTCTCTCCCCCTGCCCCAAAGAAACCTTCTGAGCTTTTCTTCCTCAGCTCCCCACCCCTAGAAAAAGACGGCTGCTGCAGAATTTTCTCACATCTCCCTTACTTGCACACACACATGTCTTTGACCCCCACCCACCCCACCACTTGCTTATCTTCAACACATTTCAGCTATTCACCAGGCTTTGGTAGAGACAGCACATGAACCTGGGTGCTGAACAGTGAGCCGGGAAATCTGTCCCTCAAGGATTTTGTTTTTTGTGGGTGGCAGCCATCTGTCCCCACCCCCCGTCCCACCCCTGCTCTTGTAATGCTCTATAATAACATTAAGTCTGCAGCATTTTGGAGGATGCATAATGATGGTTAGATGCCCAATACAGTTGTTGCTGCTGTAGCAAACTGCAATGGTCGTAGAGGTAGGACCTTTGAGGGAAAAGGAAGAGACTGTAGTACTACCACTGCTGGTTGCCTGTGACCACTTGCTTGGCACATTCACTGCGAGACCTGAGAGTGATGACGTACATTTCTCCTGAGTCGAAGGCAAAGTGTCACTTTTTAATATTTAAAAGCCAGCTTAAATCACAATAAAGTTGATTCCCATGGACTTACACCAAATCTCCCTTAGCTGATTAATTTCATCAAGCTCGTAAACTGTAATCTTATTAATGTAACAGAGTGTTTATTTACTGTGCCACAGACTGTGACCGGTTGTCAGCAGCAGCAATCAATAAATGATAGCAGACAGCAATTCAAACCGGCCAGTGTAAATAACTGTGAAATCTTGTCAATGAAGACGGAGAAAAGTAATGGTAGTTACAATGAACCAGTAGCAACCTGTGGCAAAACGTGCAGGCATATACTCTTTGCCACCAGTAGAAGCTCTCCCAACAAGGTTCTAGCATCCATGTACAATCAATCATATTTCTGAACTTGTCACAGGGCATGCCAGCAGACACTTCTTGAGATAAACTCAGGGTCAAACTGCACACTGCATTTAATTTGTAGTCTGCAGATGCACACTTTTGTGTGAGTGCAAGGCTGATCTAGATGGGGTGTGTGAAGTTTTTTGTGCATGGGAGGGGGGTACATCTGAGGAAGGAGGGATCAAACCTCCCCTCCCTGGATGATGGAGTCCCAGTCCAGACCAGGAACCCCACAATTACTTTTCAGCAGGGGTGGAGAAGCTTAATCTGAAGTATGCCTGGAGGTGCATCACCAGTACTTTGTGGCCCTAGACATCCCTGAGGTCCCCATTTATCAATCAGGTTCAACTCTGAATACAGACCAGTTGCTTGCCATTTCTTGGCAGATGGTAGGGGTCAGTCACTTTACCAGGGCACCATCTATGGAGCCTTAATTTATAACGAACATACAGGTTTCTTTTTTACGTGCAATTTATCAGATCTATCGTGGTCACAATGCAAGTTGACAATAGCATGCAAACTAAGCATAAAGCTTGGCCCACCCAAATGAGCACTTCCGTTCAAGCAGTCACACCAAAGGGACTTGCATGATGTTCAGACAATGCACAATTTTGCCCCTAACCTTTGGGAAAATGTGCAAGTAAACATGAAAATGCAATTGGTAGCAAGTTATCAAATATCACAGAACTCGAGGTGAGATTTTGACATGATGTTCCCTTTTCTTAACTAACGTCTTCTCAAAATCATGAACATCCTTGTAAAACAAAGCCCGATTATTTAATAGCAGTAAATAATGAATAGCTTTACCAGTATAACTATACACATCAAGTATATGCTTATTAAAATTACATATAGTTCTGCCTAGAGTGCAAAAGAGCATAGCTAATGCATTATGGATATTATCATGCATTTTTGAAAACATTTATAAACTATGCAGATGTGCTAATATGGTGTTCAGCTCGTATCAAATATTACACTACATTTTGCTGAAAATGCTTGTTTTGTATGCTGCACAGAGCGTTTGTAGAATTATTATTTTTACTAAAGACTCAAATACCCAACTGATCACTGCACCTGAAGGATAGGGCCTCCTGCAAAATGTCCATTCCCTATGATATGAAAATTGGTTCTTGAGCATGGTAGCACCTGTCCCCTAGAATTCCTTCCTAGTTCATATCAGATAGGTACCTTCTGTATTGTCTCTTCAGTCCCTACTGAAGACCTTGTTTTTTCAAGCGGAGACATTTATACCAATCTGCGTCTCTATTAGACCTGGAATTATTTTTACCTATGGAATTAATTTTAATCGTTTTTTATACATAATAGCAGTGCTTCCCCCCCCCCTTCTTAAAAAGTGTTTAGAGGTACTCTCATTTTCCTACTCATATATTGAAATACTGCCCTTCAGCGAGGCCAAACTTAGATTCACAAAATGTTTAGAGGCATGTGTACCCCTGCATTCCCCCCCCCCCAGAAGAAAGTGCTGCATGATAGCATTTTGAACTGTTTTTGAAATGTTATAATTCTTTTTAGATATGAGATTAGGAGTGTTGGTGAACTCTCCTTCCTTGGAGGTTTTTAAGCAAAAGCTGGGTGGCCATCTGTCAGGTATGACCTAGTTGAGATTCCTGAATTGCAGGGGGTTGGACTAGATGACACTCAGGGACCTTTCCAACTTTCTAATGTCATTGTCTTTATTGTTGTTGCTTTTATTGTGAAACCATTTCAAGATATTTGATAGGAAGTGATTCGCAAATGGAATGCACACACCCCACACACTTTACAGCTTTCATTGTTTCACTTTAACCATACTGTATTTTTTAAAATTTTATTTATTGGAGTGACAATGGCATTATCTGATTCATGGTTCATTATCTGATTCATCCTGCAAATGTTATATATATATATATATATATATATATATATATATATATGCTTTCGTAGATTTTCACGGGTACAGGAATGCAGGTTTTGGTGTCCTCGGGTGTCTTCCCGTGTAAAAGTTGGGGTGTCTAGGCGACGTTTCGACGAGGTCTCACTCGTCATCTTCAGGCTGGTGCTTTCGGCTTCTTGTTACTGGAACAGAGCAGGATCTCAGTGTTTGAGTTCCTATAAATACTGTTGAGGAGGTGTGGTGTATAGCCTCCAATGTTCTGGGCAGAGAGGAGGTTCCCAGGGTAGTGTGCCTTTTCTTCTTTTGTTCCTTAATTACTTGAGGAATATCTTGAGTGATTTCTTGAGTGATTTCCTGAATCCCACTTAGGTGGGTCATTAGGTGTGGATTAGTTGCTAAAGCCTTCGTGTCTTGAACTCTTGAACTTTGTGAAGAGTTTTTCTGAGAAGATGGCTGTACTGCACTTGGTTGTGCTCTGGCTTGGCTTCGTGTATAGGGGCGAGCTGTGGTTTTGTGGCCTGTGCCAGCCAGATCTGTGTAGGGATTGCAGGGGGGTGCAGCATCCGGAGGTGCCACCCTGGTTTGGCTACTGGATGGTGTCTGTAATTTATCTGTGGAGAGGGTCTGGGTTTGGGTCTGGTGTGGTTGATTGGTGATGGCGTTCTGTGTGCCTCTGGATCTGGTGTCAGATTTTGTGGGGAGGGCTAATTTCCAGATGTCTGGCAAGCGGGATGTGTCGTCACGCTTGTTCATGTTGTGAGGGTGTTTCTCTATCTCGATGGCTTCCATGATTATTCTCTTGTGGTGATGTTCCATGTTAAAGAGCAATTTGGAATCTGCAAAATTAATTTCGTGTCCTGTTTCTTTCATGTGTTGGAAAAGAGAGGAAGTTTTTTCTTCTTTTTTGACGGCATTCTTGTGTTCTGCGATACGTGCATTTATTCGTCTGTTTGTTTGTCCAATGTACGTGGCTGGGCAGACTTTGCAGGGTATTTCATAGACCCCTTGGTTTTCCAACTGAATTTTATCCTTGGGGTTTCTGAGGATATTGGCTATTTTTTGGTTGGTGCAAAAGGCTGTTTTGATATTGTGTTTATGGAGGATTTTGCTAATTTTATCTGTAGTGCCCTTGATATAAGGAAGGAGGGCTATGCCATTGTTTTCTTCTGTGTCTTGGTTTTTGGGGGGTGTTTCTTTTTGGATTAGCTTCGTAACCCTGTTTTGCTGGTATCCATTGGCAATTAACACATTTGAGAGATTCTGTAACTCAGTTGTCAAGTGGTCTTCGTCAGACCTATATATATATAACAGACTTATATATATATAACATAAAACAAAGTCAAAGGTCAATCCTTCATTGCTATGGAGCTATACAAAATAGATGCATAAATAAATACTTAAGGGACACAGAAAAGACAAGAGCAGAGCAGAGAAGCCTAAATAAATATCATTACATCTGGGGTAACAAGGATGGGAGCTGCTGCAGTTGTATTGCTTAGTGCTTCTCTGCTGACCACTGAGAAGGCAAACAACAAAACTATTTTTTAAAAAATGGATGTCAGAGTCAGCTCTTGTGAGCCCTCCAGAGCCCTTTAGTCCCATTATCCTGCCCACCATGCTGGGCTCAATTAGTCTACTGCCTATATAGCAGAAATGCTTCCAACTGGTACTTTTTTTTCCATACTTGCTCAGTGACTCTGGTGCTCTCAGATAGAAGCCAAAGAGAAGACCTGTTCAATGAATCATTCACATTTACATTCACAATATTAAATGTGCTAAGAAACCAGTTAAAACCAATTCAATGTTTTCACAATTATTAACTAATTTGCTTCTGTCATTAGCAAAAGTATCAAGCAAAAGTATCAAGTATCAAGTTGGTTAAAGTTAATTTCGTTCTAATAACAAAAACTGATGAGCAGTAATGGAATGCTGCTCTGAGCAGTAATAAAAAATTCTATCTATACTAATGCTTCAAAGATACCTGATCAATATTTGACTAATACTGACCTGTCAATTGACCAAACCTTTTCTTATCAAATAACATAGGAAATACTCTCAACCCTGATGATGTTGACCGAATAAAGAGGCAAAATCAAAACTGTATAACTCCAGTTATTTCTGTTCCCCACCAAATGGTTCACAAAACGGGTAGAAAAGCTTCTGGCTGAGTAACGTACACATAGCTGGTTCTTCTGCATGCCCAGAGTTGAACTGCAGGAGAGTCTAAAAGGAGAGGCATCCAGGTACCATTTAGAATTCTCCTTCAATGTGATTGTGTCATGTTGCTGTGCTCTGTTAAACAGAGACTGTGTTCTAACTAGAAAGGTAGCTGAGTTTCAGTGGTGCATGAAATAATCCATCACTGCAGTTTGTAAAGCACTTAGAGCTCCTTTGGGATAGAAAGCACTTTAAAATGTAAGACATTGTTATTTCTTATGTGTTTAACTTGTCAAGCCATTTCACTTTCTCTGGATTCAAATAACTGCCTTAAAATAATTTCTTCAGTAAAGCCCATGACTGTTAATTCCTTCGAATGGAAATATTCCCCTCACCACCACCACCAAACTCGTTAACTGCTCCCTCCTCACAAACCCATCTAAAATGTGCAGGGGAGATTCATGCAAATAAAGAAGCCCCAAAGCAATCTGCACCTAGTAAAATTCTGACCTTTGAAAGGGTTTTTAGTTTCCTTTTAATTTATCTGAATGAATGTGCAGTCAGAAAGAGAGGGGATGTTTCATTCTGCTCTTAATTTAATTGATACACCTTTTTCTCTTCTGATTCCCCAAACTATCTAAACGGATTGCATGATTATTTTGATGCCATTTTCACAATACCCTTGTAAGTGTATTCTTGGCACAGCTGAAGTTTGGTGCAAAGTCATCCTAAACCCTACCAGAGGAGGCTGTAACTGGGGGCCAGACTACATGAGATACGTGAGATGCATTAACAGTTCCCTGTGTTCTGATGAGATATATATATATATATATATATATATATTCATATATATATATATATATATTCATATATATGAATATATATATATATATATATATGGAGAGAGAGAGAGAGAGAGCTTAGTTGGTTAGAACATGGTGCTGATAATGCCAAGGTTGCAGGTTTGATCCCCATAATGGACAGCTGCATAGTCCTCTATGATTCTTTGAAAACATGCAAGCCTCGACAGAGCAGACCAAATACCTATCTAGCACAGCATCCTATTTCCCACAGTGACCAACTAGATGCCCCCAAGAAGTCCACAAGCATGACATGAGAGTATCTGTTGATCTCCAGAAACTCTTCTTCAGAGACATACTATCTGCAAACCTAGAGGGAGCATAGAGCTATCATGACTAGAAACCATTGGTAACCTTCTGCCATGGATTTATGATTTTCAGTTATTGATAGCAACAACAAAATGACTTCCTCCAATTAAATCAGGCTGATGAAATGGGAAAAGCGACCCTGGACTGAGTTTTCTGTGTGGAAATATTCGAAAACAGTTCAGTTCTGGTGTTAAAAGCAAATTCCCAAGCTAAAAATGTGCTCAGGGCCACCATGTTCTTTAATTTAAGCTGTATCTCTTTTGTACCTGGCTGATCCAAAAGTAATAATCCCAGTACTCCTTTTTAGCATGTTGGGGACTAGCATAAATGGCACTTATGTGACCTTTTTATGGATTAAGACCCACTATTTGGGAATTAGTTTTAGAATGGTAGCTTTCACGTTAGGTCTAGGAAAGAAACAGATTTTAGTTTGAGTTATAACTTCCATGCCAAAGCTGGCAATCACTAACAATATACAAAGGATCCATTCAGCGAAACGCTAACCTAGGAGTCATTTAAAAAGCATAAAATTTAAAAATGCAGTTCCTTGTGAATTCAAGGCAGATGAAAAATGAATGAGGCTTTGCCTTATGAGGGTGTTTTTCTTCTCATTTTAGGTTTAATGTTTCATAAAAATCAGGAGGAATAATTTAGCCATGTTATTTATTTGATCATTAGAAACCCAAGTCCCTGTTGCTGAAAAGCAAGGGGTATAACATGGTTTGTTGGTGAAGGCTACAAGCTTTCACAAGTATTTGGTTGGTATCAATGTCACAACCCCCATTTATCAAAAGATGAAGGCTTGCAGTCATTCTTGATCAGCATACCAGAAGTCAATTATGTGTTTTAAAAAAGAAAAAAGGAGAATGGTGGTATTTTTACATAGACAATATCATTCATTAGGTCAATAATAGAGGTTCTCTCAGTGGCTGTTTTTTCTTTTTCATTCATTCATTCATTCATTCATTCATTCATCATTTTATTTGTATGCTGTCTTTCCATATTTCAAAAAATGCTCATGGCATCTTACAACATGACAATATTTACAAAATTTATATCTTTTTCTTTTAATGAATGCTGACAATTAATCATGATGAAGATCACTTTTTTGCCACTCTTCCTTTCTTTTCATGAGGAAGTGCTCACCTGCAACATCCAGAATCAGCAGTTGAATAAGTTAAAGCCAAGTATTTTACTTTAACTTTATTGATGGATGTAAGCTAGATGCTTAATGTCACTTAAAGGTAGTTTTCCATAGTATAATTCTCTTTAAGTCTGTACATTTGCACTCCTTTGATACTTTATGAATTACTTATCTCCCTTTAATAAGGCTTAACATGGAGTATTAACCTCCTATACATTCCTAATTAGTTTTTAATGAATTTTGGTTCCTTTGTAAGGAAAAAAAAAGCTAGCTAACTACCACAAATTTAATCTCCATTACTGAAGCATAAGACAATCACCCTTGGGGATGCATGTCCTTGAACTTTTCATGTTAAACTGGCAGTATTATAAAATAATTCAAACAAATGAAAATGCACCTATGCTTTTCCCATCAGCTTTGATTATATAATGAGTTCTGAACTATATATACACATAGCTATTAATGAAAATGTACTACGTCATCTTCAGTAAAGGTAAAGGTAAAGGTACCCCTGCCCAGTCTTGACAGACTCTAGGGTTGTGCGCCCATCTCACTCAAGAGGCCGGGGGCCAGCGCTGTCCGGAGACACTTCCAGGTCACGTGGCCAGCGTGACAAGCTGCATCTGGCGAGCCAGAGCCGCACACGGAAACGCCGTTTACCTTGCCGCTAGTAAGCGGTCCCTATTTATCTACTTGCACCCGAAGGTGCTTTCGAACTGCTAGGTTGGCAGGCGCTGGGACCGAACGACGGGAGCGCACCCCGCCGCGGGGATTCGAACCGCCGACCTTTCGATCGGCAAGCCCTAGGCGCTGAGGCTTTTACCCACAGCGCCACCCGCGTCCCTGTCATCTTCAGTACAATGATGCAAAAGGCGATATTCATATGCTGTCAGAACAGAAGCTCTGAATCTGTCCAAAATTAGTCCCATTGAAAGCAATAAGACTTGTTATTCACAACGGGCTTGTTCCCTACATTTTAGTGAAATTTGGTCATGGCTTACTTTAGTTGTAACAGTGCTAACAAGTTTTAGAAAGCCAGGTATGGTGTTAAGTGCATGTTTATCATTACATATACAGACAGAGGAAGCACACAGTGAGATCCAGTTCCCAATCAATTTGTGGCTAGCATTTAGTCCTAGTGAAATGAATGGGACTTGAGTTGGTTGCTACTAACTTGCTCCGTTGCTTTGAAGGAAACTTTAAATGCCTCTGGATTGAAGCAGTTATGCATAAAACATGCCAAACAGCCTTCACAGGACAGTTATAGGGTAAAAGGAATGACACCTTAACTGGGAAATTCTATAGGCTTAACTGACTCATCTTAGCTGTCTCCCTGCCATGATCACAACATGCTCTAAAATATGTAAATAATATACTGTCACCTTTTTGAGATGTCTCTGATTATTATCTTAATTAGAATGTGCACAATTAACTTACCTGCATGTTTAATACTGTGCTATGTATATTTTACCAGATGCAAACACTTCTAAAGCAAGCTAAATGTACTAATTTGGCTCTAGGGCAACTTGCTCCCAGGCTGCCCCCCTTTACACAATACCGCTCAGTTAAGGAATCTCTTCATAATCCAGAAGTTAAATGCCATTTCCATTGCTTCATTATGTACCACTAAACACAAATGCCTTGTATGTTATTAAATCTATAGATAACAAACACATTGCCAATGTGCACAAGAAGTCCTTTAAACGATTCTCTTTTTATCCATTATAGTTGCAATGAGAGAAAAAATCCCTCACTTACCTTAAAACTTTGCAATTCTCTGTTTGCTAACAAAAGAAACCAAACACTGAGCACCACTGTTCTTGCCTGACCACCCCAAATCTAAGGCATCACCTTTTGCAACCACTTTGAAATTAACATGTTTACACATGGAAATAAATTGCTCTCTCTGCAAGTACTCCCTCTGCACAGCACTAAATTAGCACTCAAGAACAGGCAACCTCCCACCCATCTGGCCTTGGGAACTGCCCACTAACAGTGCCTCATTAGGATTGAGCTTCAGTTTATTGGCTCTCATCCAGTTGATTACTGAAGCAAGCCATTGGTCCAGCACATGCACTAGCACACCTGTAGATGTAAAGGAGATGTGTCACCAGCATATTGCAGACAACATACTTCAAAACTCCAGGTGACCCCACTCAGTGTTTTCATGTAGATCTTAAATGCCATGGGGCATAAAACTGAACCTTGAGAAGCCCCGCAGTAAAGGCTCCAGGGGGCCAAACAGAACTCCCCAAGCATCACCCTCTGGAAATGACCATCCAAGGAGGATCAGAACCACCACAAAGCAGCGTCGCCCACCCATAACTCAAACAGCTGCTTCAGAAGGATATGATGTTTGATGTTATCAAAAGCTGCCGAGAAATTGAGGAGAATTAACAAGGTAGGAATACAGGGTGACCAAATCAGTTTCTGTGAGAAAACCAGGCCTAAACCCCAAGTGAAATGGATCTAGAGAATCGGTTTCCTCTAAGAGCACCTGGATCTGGTCTGCGGCCACCTGCTCAAGAACCTTGCCCAGGAAGGGGAGATTGGTAAATACTGGCCGATAATTACTTTGATTTTCTAAATCCAAGGAGGGTTTCTTGAGGAGTGGTTTTTACCAAAGACCACATCAAAGATTTCTCTAGTTTAACATCCTGTTTCCTAAAGTGACCAACAAGATATCTATGGGAAGCATACAAGCAGGACCAGCTATGGCTGTTGTTCCCAAACATGTGGCATCCGGAGCCATGTTACAACCTTTGGAGAGGTGACTTCTTCAAAAGCTTTTTGAAAGTCTCAAATGCAGTGTGTTACTATCATTCCTATCCATATGCTCCAACATTAGAAACCAGTGTCCCGTGGACCACATTCTCCAGGCATTTCAGAAGCATTTGAGGTTATGACACATTCCATCTGCTGGAATTTCCTGGAGTGTGCAGTTAATAATAGCAATGACCTTTCTCATGGCCTTTGTGATTCCTGATAAACCACAAGAAATTCACATAATACTGGCAAGAATTTGGAACCCTGGAAACACTTCAAACAAAGCGAAATGATGTTGGCATCATAGTGACTGGCGGGGGGGGGGGAGTTACAGAGAGCAACAACTGAAGACCATGAAAAGTATCAAACTCACAATTGACACCAGGAGGGCTTTATTTAGCTTATGCTGAATTGTAGGCCACATGAAGTTTCTGAGAAAAGGGGAATTATTTTCCTATGTAAAGAAACCACTGAATATTTAGAATGTTATTTTTAAAAAATATCATTAAAATGTATAAAAAGTGATTGGAATCAGTTTTGGACATATCCAAATTTTGAGCCATAAAGCCTTTACTAATTCAATCCTTTTAACAGTTTTTAATGTCGATAATGAGTTGTTAATCAGTTTCTGTTACATCTTTGTCACGTATGCAACCCAGGATTTGAGGGGGGAAGCACTCTCAATCATAGAGCACATTTACACCCACCCTGTGAAAATATAGTTACCAAAGGTAGGTGATCTGTTTAACTTTAGATGACCAGTCTAGTAGCACAGATGAATGGTGAAGTGGGGTGATGATGGAAATTTCCTTGGATTGCTGCAGAGGTCTTTGCCCTCAAAATGGCTCTGTTGTCAGGGTTCTTGCACTCTACTCAGTCTCTTATTATATGCTGAGAAGATTGAATTCATGATTGTAGACCTATCAGATTGCACACTCCTTTTCTCGTGGTAGGCTGTTAATTGGGCTGTTTGGATTATTTGACATTTGGTGTGGGCAGGTAAAGAGGTTTAGATGGTGGCCGGCACTCTGACACATGTTGGGTGAAGGACATTCTGTTAATCACCAACTTTTGCCAACCAGCTTCAGGGGCTGCTTGGTAGGGTGTTTATATAGCCTAGCAAGTGCCACCGGCTGAATGCTGAGCAGACTCATTTTGCAAAATTCTGTATGTGTGACTTCACAATCCTAGATAAATTCACTTGTAAAGTCCTTTTGATTTTCCTGGAATTTACTTTCTTGCAAACCTCTTAAGAGCACAACCTTAGTTAAATTTAAAGATGGCACTTCATTACAGTCTACTGCTTTGCCGTATGTATGGCTCAGAGTCTTTACAGCCACTTGCAGGCATAAATTGATTAAATGAAAGGCAAGACTCCAGCTACTTACTTAAATGTATAGCCTACCTTTGATAAATTTAAGGTAGTATGTGGATCATTCTAAAAAGTAATACTATAAAACAAAATAGTACACTTTTTGTAACCAGGCTTTCTGCCAAAATTCATTAAATTTGAGATCTGATATGAAACAAGAAGGCCCAAATGTTGATTGTGTGTGGATATAGGCCTAGTTTGGATATGATGCCCTTACATGCTAAACAATAGGTTAGGAAGCCAGGAATAATTTGGCCTCATGCGGTTCAAGCGAACTTCAGCGATCCTTTAATCCCCACTTCCACATTACACCTGAAATAGAGAACATCCAACATTTATGGTGAAGCAATAGGTAGCTTCCATAATTATGAGAGCCTGTTCTAATGCCCCTTGATAGTGTCACTTGAGCTTTACTCATAAGAAATTTGCCTTCCAGATTGATAGAAGCAAGGACTAAGAGTGGGTGATTTCAAAGCATGTGACATGCTAATACAGGAACGAGCAAAATTTGATAACTCAACCCCTGTCAGCTTCAGACAGTCAAGGGGAAGCGAACTGTAGTCAGTGATAACAAAGGAAGGTGTTCGTGCTATATGGCAGAGTGAGGAATCTCCAAACTGGGGACCAAATGCAGCCCTCCAAGCCTGCCCTCCATTTCTTGAGATTGTCCCCAGGTCATCTGCTTTTCCAGCCATACCCCTTGCTTCACAACCTCCTTGAGTGTTTTTGTGTGACTGGAATGTATCCCTGAATGGTGATAATGACTCCTGCTTGTCTGGATGGAAGCCGGAGTGGTGTGTATAGCTTACTGTACATTTTTGCTTCTTGTCCCACCAACCACTGGCATGCAGATCCTTGAACATTTCCCAGAAGGGAATGCACTGCTCATGCCGAAAAAAGTTAAATGTGGATTGCTCTGGAATGTCAGCTTTAAATTATTGGTAAATACAGACTGCTATATATCAGATACTGACTGGTATTGCCAACCTTTTAATGTCAAATACTGATGCTGAAGATGAAACATATGCCAAATATTCACAGACTTGTTGACATTTGGAAACTACTCAGCATCAGAATTTGAAGGAAATTTTGTAGAGCATTTGGGAAGGAGGGGGTCCATTTGAGCTTTACAACATATCCTGTTCTTGTCATATATTAAACTAACGTGTTAAAGCTCTTCCACCTCAGGGAAATACATACTTTAGCTCTCATCACACTAAAAAACCCCCAAAGGAGCAGTGTCCCTCAGGCCCCATTCATTAGTTTTTACTTATCTCTGTCTATAATGTAGCCTCCCGATAATAGTCTAACCTGAATATTGTTTTACATTTACTTTCTAGGAATCTGCTGATGAGAAAAGATGCAGGAAGCTGTGTTATTCATCTTATCATCATCACTTTTGAAAAGTATACACTGAAATAAATTGCCAACAAAGAAAAGGAAGAGCAAGAATAATTGTGCTTTAACAAGATGTATAATTACTATACCAGTGCAATTAAGATGCTAGAAGCACAACTTAGATTCCCCATGGTGAGCACTTTCTCCTGCTAGTAGTGCCATGGGGACATTTGCACGTGTCACTGCTCATTAGAAGAAGGCATTGTGCATAGTTGAGCTACCAGCCATTAAGTGATATCTGAAATAAGTCTATGAACTCTGTAATTCTGCAGTCAGGAAGCTCTTTTATTGAGGCAAAATGTGTTGAATTACTGTTTGGTTTGATATTATATCCAACATGATTATTTTTTATTACTCACAACCCATAGTTCTATATGTAAGTTTTAATACATTTTTAATGTTCTTGCACAATCCTCCATAGACACCACTGTAGAATCTTAACTACCCTATTTTTTCCCAAGCTTGCAGCAGCAGTGAAATCATTATTTCTGCAAAAGATTATGCTAACGTACTGTGGTGATTAAAATGCAATGATTTATTATACTTTTTAACTGCACTATTTCCTTCTGACTGTTGTAGCTATATTGGCCAAATTCACATTTACAAAACCATATCATGATGCAGCCATTTTAAACCACTTTCATTCAGCACTAAAGCATTTCACTAATATGGATATAACAGTGCCAATAAAATTTAAATACTGAGAACTGTTGCATTTTGCCAAGTGATAGAACAATGCCTGAACATAGTATGATGCCAGCAGATACCTTCACTGGCTACAACCCTTTTCAGATTTTAAAAATCCATTTTACACTTTATGGGGCTATTCAGTTCTAACCTTAAATGTATATACACTTACTACAATTTCAGTTTAAAGAAACTTTACTAATTAAAAATCTGTTTTTAGACTGCAGAGTAAACTTAGCAGTTGATTTTAAAATATTGCAGCAATAATGAATGGTGACCACACACTAATGGGTCTATTGATGAATTAGTTGTTTTGTGGGGGCTGGGGAAAGAGTCAAAAATGTCATGCCATTTATCCATCTTTTTATTTTTACTTTTTAGATGCTCACTATAAACTACCGGTGTTTAAAAAGCAAATCCCACATATCCGTTGTTTAAACTATTTGCAAAAGGGGTACTTATCATGCACTGTGCAAGACACTGTCCACTTATGTGCTCAGAGTGGTTATTTCCAATGGTAGCTGGTGAAGCATTTAGCAGGGCAAAACTGTCTGGTGATAGAATTGAGAGGAGCATTCCCACTCTTATGTTTTGAAGCTCAGCAATGATTGATGGGAGAGAGTGATACAGCCAGCACGGTGCTGTGTACTGTTGCTTACTCAATGGTTATCCTGGCATGGGCACTAAAGATGTACAAATCAGTCTGTTTCTAGTCTGTTTCTCATTTTATCATGTGTTCACTCGTAAGTCTGTCTATTCCATGGCTGATTTAATTTAGAGAAAGCAACACGCACACATACACAAATCCAGATTCTCCAAGCATTCCTAGTGGCTGCAGGCTACTCACATAATCAGGGATTACAATCTCCTCAGCAGTTGCATGGTGCACTTCCCTGGTGCTAGGAAAAGGTCATTAATCATGTATAGTTTGCGGACTGAACACAACAGCAACAGTGAATGCTGATTGTAGTCACTAGATTGACTTCTACTGGTGGTGTCAGTTCAGACAACCAAAAGGCTACAATGTAGGAATGGGGGAGAGGGAGGTTAACGGATGTGCTGGAACCAAGTGACAATACCTTGCCAACTCTAACCTAGCAAACTACGTCAGGGATGGAGGATAGAAACAGACTCCCTGATGCTACAAAGAGTTGTAGCTCCTTTCTAGCAGGAAACTAGAAACTCTCATGAAAGTACAGTCTAATTAGATCATGCCCTTAATTAAGGGCTCATCCACACTTAGCTTTTGCTCTATGCTTTCTAAGCACAGGTCTGTGCATCATATCTGAGCACTTTTTTATTTTTCTTTTGCCCTGGCACCTTCCCTGTGAATACCTGCTCTTTAATGCTGAATTGAAACAAATGACAATTTGGGTTTTCCACAGATAGTTGTTTACTCCAATTCGCCAGTAAAGAGCAGTTTTCCCTGGGGAAAGTGCCAGGGCAAATAAATAAATAAAGCTGCTCAGACATGGTGCTTTAAAGCACAGACCTGTGCCTAGAAACACAGCACAAAATGAAGTCTGGATGAGCCCATACGCTGGTGTAATTTTATAGCCAATGGAAAGACACTACTGTAACTGAACCAACATCATGATCTGCAACACATCAATCATTTGGAGACATAATCCCTGGAATACTACAATAGCTTCTTGACAAACCACTCCAATCAAATAAACAGAATTAGAAGTTGCTTGAGTTGTATGTAACATTGTGTTCTTACAAGGATATCCCTGTAAGGGGAAGGACCTGTCACATGCTCCCCACCACAGCAGCTCTGCTTGCTCACACCACCTCCAACCACCTTTCCCCCTGCACTTCCTGCCTCATATCCTGGTACTTAATGAAGGGTCCTCTGAACCTCATTAGAGGTGGGGTGGTGGTGCAGGGGTGGTGGCTGTAATGGGGAGGGGGAAACAGATACTTCTGCTTGCATGAAGATTTGGCTGCAGTCTGTTCTTTCTAAGGAATTCCACTGTCAAAATATTCAGCCTACCAAGCTCATAACTTCACTATGGACTCCCACTCCAATTAGGGATTTCAGAATACTTTTAGTTGATATTCAGGACTAAACAGAACTGTCAACCAAGCAGAACAGAGCTTATTTAAAATTCTTACTCAGTTAACTGATATTTCTTCAGCTAAGGAGAGACTCCTTCCTTTGTTAGCAACTTTACATTTAGAGAAAATGGAATTATTCATGACCTACTCTCCAGCCTATTTTAAATTTTATTTGTATAATATCCTGTTAACTATATAAAACAGTGGTATCTATCTATATATCTGTCTATCTGTCTTCTCAGGAGTCAGAGGTGAGGTTATTTGCCGCCTGATCCACAGCCTAATGAAACCTTAGTAACTGTACTAAAATGGTTTTAAACATTTTGATATCAATGATGCAGGTTATAAAGCCATAATTCCAGTGTAACTATGCAGATTTAAGGCTAATTTACTAAGTGTAACTGAGCTGTGGACTGAACAGCCCTCAGATAGTTGCTATTGCTACTGCTATATCATCACCATCCTCCAAATGTTTCACATAAGTTATTTCAATATTTATTACAGAAGCCCTGTAAATCAGGTCAATATTTTTGCCCTTACGTTTCAGAGCAGAGGCTGAGACAATGGTGGTTAGCATGAGGCTAGTTCATGAGTCATCCTGTTAACTGCTGTGTTATGCCAGTTTCTTACTGTTTCAGTGTGAATGCACCAACATAGGTGAGCTGTACATAGTGGTGTCTAGATCATGATCCACATATCTTTTAAGAGACAAATTCCCTGAGTTAAAACCAAAACAAGTGTCTTGCTTACCATAAAGGTAAAGGGACCCCTGACCATTAGGTCCAGTTGTGACCGACTCTGGGGTTGTGGCACTCATCTCGCTTTATTGGCCAGCATGACTAAGCCACTTTGGGCAAACCAGAGCAGCACACAGGAAACACTGTTTACCTTCCCGCCGGAGAGGTACCTATTTATCTACTTGCACTTTGACGTGCTTTTGAACTGCTAGGTTGGCAGGAGCAGGGACCAAACAATGGGAGCTCACCCCATCACAGGGATTCAAACCGCCAACCTTCTGATCGGCAAGTCCAAGTTCTGTGGTTTAACCCACAGCGCCACCCGTGTCCCTTTGCTTACCATAGTAAGGAAATATTTATTTATTTATTACATTTATATACCACCTTTATCTTCCAAGGATTTCAAGGTGGTCCACATGGTTCTCCTCCTCCCCATTTCATCCTCACAACAACTCTGTGAGGTAGGTTAGGCTAAGATACAGTGACTGGGCCAAGGTCGCTCAGGGAGTTTCATGGTTGAGTGTTTGGTTGGGTGCAGAGGAGTTGTGGGAGAAACTAGCTGGGGAACCCCCAGGGGAAGAAGGCTCAGAGCCTGCAGATTGGTGGTAGGGTGACAATGAGTGGTCAGAAGGAGAAGAGGGAAAAGAATGGGAGGAGGAGGCGTTGGAAGCTGAAGAGAGAGTAAGGGTTGGTGAGAAAGGAGAGTTTGCGGCAGAGGGAAGTCCAAAATCAGAAACAGAAGCAGGAGAGTGGGACGAGGGAGGCCAAGAGGCAGAGATGAGTCCAATTGGTGAAGAAGCATGGGTTTCTCCCCCTCCAGCTGTAGCAAGCTCCCTTTCCCACTGGTCTCTCAGGACCAGGAGTGGCATGAAGCGGGAGGAGCAAAGATGGACATGTCTAAGATTGCTTGTGAAAGACTTGGGAGAGGAGGGGACATAGGCAGCTGTGGGAAGGTGTGGACACCTTCAGACTTCTCACGGGAGTCTGTTCCACTGTCACACAGGAAGTTTTTCCTGATGTTTTGTATGTTAATGGGTCTATTTATTTAGAGTTTAGTAGTCCTCTGTTTAAAATGTGTTTACTAACCCTATAAAGTAGCCTTCTTCAGCTTCCAGATATTTTGGGCTACAATTTCCACCATCCTTGACCACTGGCCATAGAGGAGGGGGCTGATGGGAATTTATTTAAACTGCTAAGCCTGGCAGGATTTAAGTAGGAGTTCATACCGGGCAACTCAAATTGAAAGATTTAACGATGACTTAGATTATTTTTGCATTTGCTGCATGTCTTCAATAATTATGATAGAATCAAATTGTTATGCCAGTTCACACATTAGAACAGATATGTTGCTGGTTGGTGGGATCTCACACCTCTTTTGTAATTGTGCAGTAAAATGCTTCACAAACTATAGCTTCCAGACAAACTGCAAGGGAAGCTGCATGCAAGGCATATTTTAGTAAGCCCATATTGAAATTATCAATGTATTTCTCTGTTATTCCTATATACTATCCCACATTTGGTCTCAAAAAGTGTGGGAAGGGAATTATTCTTGTGAAGCATTTTCATGTTGTCTTGGGCCAAAGTCAAAACTAATTACAAAGGATCTACTATCTTTTGTGGTGTCTATATTTCTTGATGCACCAACCAATGAATTGATTTCCTATTAGCATCAGGGAGAGCAAAGAACTGTTCTGTGAGGTGGTAGTGAAGCAGAGCCCAGCACCACAAACCTATAAACAGAGGTCTGATCGGAGGCAAAATTTCATTAAGTAGTCCCTTAAATATCTGAAACATCCTAGAAGCAAGAAGCAGCAGGAAGAGCCTGAGGTAGAAGATTATCAGTGTAGCATCTGTTCCTGGTTGTGAGTGGTTTTGCTAGGGTGAAGGTTAGGCAACTAGGGCCAGAGGGAAAAGCTATTGAGAGCTTATTTAGCTGGGGTAGACTCTCCTGAATCTTACAAATCATAATTAAGTATATTTAACCATGTGTAACTTACAACTGTAGTTACACAGTCTTATTCTACTATCTTAAAAAACAACAATTTAAATCATTATATAAACAATTCCCTTAACGAACATACCCAAGCTATTGTGTTTGTAAAAAAAGTATAAAATGTTTGTTTTTGTATTTTGCTTTATGATTAATGCTGCATTCCCTAACTGAGAGGTCTATCTGAGAATTTTATAAGATACTGAGGCAGATGAGACACCTAAGTTGTTGTCATTGGGAGAGCGTTTCTCTTCCTCCCATATATCTTGTTCTCAGTGTATGCTTCACAGATGCTTCAGGGAAGCAATTAAGCTCACCAAAATAAAACAGTTTTTAGCAGAGTAGTTTTACTTGGCACACACAAAACCCACACTCTATAGTTACACACTATATACAGGTTCCATGAAGGCTTCTTTCTTTGAGCCCAGAAATGATTCTTTGCTTCAAAGTCCTTACTGTGTTAAAGTCCACAGCCAAGTCTTAAGTCCAGTTGCTTCTAAGTCCTGCAAAGGCTCCATCAGTCTCATAATATTCCTATAATCAGATTCACTAAACCTTAGATTAGGTGCTGCCACCTGATTTTTACTGATTCCTCTCCCCACTGCAATGCCCCTGAGTGATATTGTTCTGGATAATCCTGACAGGATGTGTAAGGAATTGTCGTAGGAAGGCAGGTGTGGGAAAGCCCAGTTAGTGCCACTCACACAACTCTGGATATACAGTACTTTGCCAACAGAAGTTCAGCAGAAGTTATTCCTGCTTTGTTTTAGACATCTTTTAAACACTGTATTGTTTAGACAGGCTCAGAAATATTTATTTATTTTTTGGCCAGCTATTTTTTACTGATGTTTTTATAAATGTAATTTTATTATTGTTTTCATGCCGTACACTGTCTTGTTAAATTATCTATGAAAGCGTGGTTTATAAATATTTAAATTAAATAAATGCTTTTGCTTGACAAAGTCACTTGGAGAAGTGTGCCATAGCATCTACTATATATTTTGGAAAGTTGCTTGCTCGCTATGCATTGGGACGCCTCTTATGATATTGTAACCAAATTTTGCTACTGAGATCGAGGAGCAACTCTTCGTCAATATTTGGATGCAATTGAACACAACTGAGACAGTGGCTTGAACCTTTCAAAACTGCACAGATTTTGTTGTCATTTCTTAGAATACCCAAGCAACAATACTCAAACAATTTCAAGAAAAAGCAGATTCATAAATGCCTATATTTAATTCAGGAAGCCTTAGTCAATAAAAGTATGTAATTTTATGTAGTAGTAAGCAGCAACTAGGTGCAGAAATGACCTTCAGCTGACCTGGATTTGGACTAACATCCAGTTCTCAATTTGTAATCAATTTTCATTTGTTAGCCTATTTGAATCTGAACAACTTTTCTAAAGGTTTATAATTTACTTTGGTTCAAAGCTAAAATATCAGCCTCATGCAGTAATGGATTAGGAAGCAGGCTTTAAGTGACCTATCTTGAAAATCCAATAAATGACTGGTTTGCAGTGACTATTTTCTTTCTCTTACCTCTTTCTTCTCTTTAACACTGCTAAAAACCTCACAAGACATTCAGGCTTCTGATGTATGCTAACTCAGGTGTAAGTTCCTTTGAAATCAACATGCCTTGCCACTAGAAAAACCTGTTTTTTGGCCCATTCAAAATTAGAATTAGACACATAGCAGTGTCTACCAATTATATACCAGATACTAAATATTCAAAAATGGGGCATTATCTATGCTATGATACTTATTTGGTACCAGAATTTGTAAATTTGTGCTATGTTTTATTCTCTCTGAAGGAATTGAAGGACTCTGTTACAAAATCAACTCCAACATTATAATAACCAGCAGAACCGTCTGCATTCCCTTGGTGTTTCTCTGAAATCTTTCTTAGTGTGCAATCACAACTAAGATCCAGCCTTCTTAATGGTGTCCAATGAGTTGTGTAAAGCTTGAATGAATTTTCCAAACAATTTTAATCATTATAAGACAATATTTCACATATTTTTCCCGTTGCCTTCTCCCTGCCATGTGTGTTGTTTTTCAAACTGCTCAATAATGAGAATTAAATAGAAAGTCATTTGTCATTCTTTCTTCCTTTTTTTTTTAGCAAAAGTGCTGAATGACAAAACACACACACACACACACACACACACACACTTAACTAGATTCTGGACCTAAACCAAGTTTAGCCTAGCCATTTGCATTGTACTCCTAGAGAACTCTGACAAATTGTGCTCTACCTATGGCTTCCAGATTGCCTATTAGTCAAAACAGTATAAATTGCGCTGCATGTGGCTAATGCACCACCTGCACTTCTGCAATTGTAACCCTAGCTGTGAAATAATTTATCACATTTTGTAAACATTGACTATGAGAGACTACCTTTGAGGAAAATGCATGATATTAAAGTAATAGCCTTTTACCAAGTGGAAAACATGGGATGATTCCGTTAAAGGTAAGCACTTTTAAGTTCCATTAATTTCAGTTTGCATTCTATCCCAACTGAAAGCCACGAGACTGCTGGTGCTTGAAATGGACTGGATTGCTCATTGCATTAAGCAACAAACAATCCCCCAAGCCACACACCTGTGCCTTTTTTAGATGTCACTGTTTATTATTGTTGCTAGGGGACAAAAGTACAGTGATACCTCTGGTTGCGAATGGTTCCGGAGGCCCATTCACAACATGAGCAGAACGCAACCTGCATCTGTGCATCTGCGGGTCACGATTCGCCGCTTCTGCGCATGCACGTGATGTCATTTTGTGCGTCTGTGCATGCGCGAGCGGCGAAACCCGGAAGGAACCCTTTCCGGTACTTCTTGGTCGCCGCAGGACGCAACCTGAAAACGTTCAACCTGAAGCAAACGTAACATGAGGTATGACTCTATATTTTAATAACATATCCTTTTGATCATAGTTATAGCTATGATTTAAAGGTGAATGCGACATTTGCTCCTGATGTAAGCTATGTCTTGGGCTGGCTTAGCACTGCATCCAAAGCATGACTCTTAGTTTGTTTATCTCCAAACAAACCATGAGCTGTAACAAAGTTTTGTTCTGGGCTTACTACTCATGGTTTGTTGGAGAGGAGCCTATCATGAGTCCAGGTACAGTTATAATGCTAAGCCAAATTCTGTCCAGCATCAGGAAGGGCAAAGCACCTGCATTTTTAACCTCATGCGCCAAAATGTTACATGTTCAGCTTTAAACCAGTGTTAAGATTAAAAAAAAAAAGTTTAAATTTAGGAATGTGTGAACGCCCCCCTAAGTTAGCATGGTGATATAATTTGACATCTAATAATAAAAAATGTTGCAACAGTTATTAATGTCTGATAATACAAAATGTCACAAATGGTTGACATGAAATTGCCAAAGGAAAAGCATCAGCGTGCATGATTGTTCTAAGGACACTTTGAGAATCAAGGAAAATTTGGTGCACAAGGAAAGTTTGTAGAGTACTAACAGAAGCAGCTTGCTGGGTGGGGTACAGCCACATTATCCACTCACCTGGGACTCCAGGTGGACAGCCTGGCAGTGGTGTTACTGCCACTTACTGGGAAAGAGGAGAATGGAAAAGATGGCAGGGAGGTCAGTGCAGTGTGATAGACATTTACTTCCAAAGACTTGCAATAAACACCACTATGAAAGGAGATGGAGTACACCCTATATGGGTGGAAACACAGCATATTCAGGAGTAAAAAAATTCTTACTCTGTATTCTCTATAAACATTTATAATGTAGCATAAATTAGGCTATCACCAATATGCAGTATTGTAATTCAGATGGGGGGGGGGAATCAAAGTGACCAAAAGTAACAGTATTAGTTATTAACTAATGGATATGGCAGGGATGCGGATGGTGCTGTGGGTTAAACCACAGAGCCCAGGACTTGCCAATCAGAAGGTCGGCAGTTCAAATTCCTGCGACGGGGTGAGCTGCCGTTGCTTGGTCCCTGCTCCTGCCAACCTAACAATTCAAAAGCATGTCAAAGTGCAAGTAGATAAATAGGTACCGCTTCGGCGGGAAGGTGAACGGCGTTTCCGTGCGCTGATCTGGTTTGCCAGAAGCGGCTTAGTCATGCTGGCCACATGACCCGGAAGCTGTACGCCGGCTCCCTCGGCCAATAAAGCGAGATGAGCGCCACAACCCCAGAGTCGTCCGCGACTGGACCTAATGGTCAGGGGTCCCTCTACCTTTAATGGATATGGCAGCAGTTCTAAACTATCCTCATATCACTTTGGAGACAATCGCAGGAATAACATCTCATCTGCTCCTGGGTATTATAACTATTGTCTCGGTTAAATCAAGAGGTATTTTAATATACATGCAGTTAATGAGGCAAAGGGTTGAAAATGTCCAGGGCACTTAGCTTTAAAAGTTGAACAACTATATTTTAAATGAGCCACACTGTGAGCTAAATGAATTTTCATTCTGCCAACAGGCACTCAGTGCCCAAATGATTTATAATAGTTTCTGGACATCACAAGTTTATATAGGGAGCAACTAATGCAGATCAAAAGTTTCAGATCAAAGGTTTCCTTTTCTCCTTCTTATTTCAGGTTGAATTGAACCAGAAATTGGGGAGGGATCTATGTTTGTTGGACAGTTTAAATGCCTATATACCATTTCAAAAGCTTCAGATCTCTTCTATATCAGTAGAAGTGTTAGTCTGATTTTTTAATCTTCTCTTTTCTAATTGGCCCTTAAAAACACCTGAGGGATGGATTAGCAAGTATGCTAATTACATTACAAAGTAACCTCCAGCTTGAGTGCATCTCGCCACATCAATATGATTTCTCAAGAGATTGGGGGCTGCTTTATGATTTCGGAACATAAGAACATGACCACCACAAGGCTGTTTTTCTAATTATATAACATGAAACAGTAGTACACCTGAATAAGGAAAATATCCATGGTACTGCAGGGATGGGATTTTTTAATGGTGGATTAGGATATGGTGAACAACAGTGAAGAATGTTGCCCTCCGTAAAGGAGTTCTCACAGGAGAATAATAGTGTGAGTTGTATGTCAGAGGTATAACCAGTATTGATATCCTAATTTCATTCAATGTGAGATTTATATGTCCTTTAATCTATTCCTGAGTAGGCACATCTCTGATGCATTTTATATAGAAGAACTCTGATTTCAAACAATGTTTTTCTCTCTGTTTGCATCCAGAAAGACCATCTTGAAAGACCATCTAGTACAGTCCAATAGATGTACTTGTAACATCACTAATTTAACATTAACGTAATGGCAGGTTGTATGTTTAATGGAACATGAATATACATGTGTATACATTTATTTGACTGCTGGGAGGATCACAGAGAGAAGAAATGCCGTGCTGCATCTGCCTCCATCTGCCCCACCTGCAATAAAACATATCTCTCCCATATTGGTCTCTACAGCCACAGCAGGTGATGAAACTCTCCAAAGCACCTCCTTCTGTGAAGAGATGCCAATTTTATGCTTGGATTCATATATTCCTGTCTTCTCTGTATGCCCAGAACTCTCCAACTGTTTTACTTTAAACCCGATGACATACTCTTCCATTGTTTATGGAGACAGAAGGATGCCAACAATAACAAAGCATTTGATTACTTAATTTCTATACTGTTTAATCTATTAAAATATGTATCTAAGTGGTATACAGAAAACTGAAGCAACAACAGGCAACTTAAACAAATTGTTACAAAAACACACAGTTACATATAAAATTGTAACATTAATACAAAGTTGCTAATATATAAAAATCAACATCAGTTTATTTTCCTTCTGACACTCCCTCACTCTTAGCCACTGGGATCTCACCCAGTGTCCAAACAAACTCTCAGCTCACCAGAAAAATCTCAGAATGAGAAGAGTTCCTGGAAACATTGGGCATAGCCCTAGTCTCCTACTTTAGACTTGCTTTTTATGGGCAAGCCCAAGGTGGATTTACCAGTCTGGACTACTGGTCTTTCACTAGTGGGTTGGGACCCATTACTGACTTGCAGCCCTATCTGAAGTGGATGGCGGCAGCAGAACTAGTACCATATGGATATATGGTAATATATCTATATCTATAGCTATGATGAAGTTGGACTCAAGATGCATGTTTGGGTTAAAGATAGGGCTTGGGCTGGAAAAGTTGTCGTTCTGATGCTGGAAGTAGAACACAAGTGACAGCAGGAGAAAGGTATATTTATTGATTTCACTTATTAACTGCTTTTCTACTAAAACAACTCACGCACTTGTACATGTATATATACACACACGCACGATTTAAAGCATGGGTAGGCAAACTAAGGCCCGGGGGCCGGATCTGGCCCAATCACCTTCTAAATCCGGCCTGTGGACAGTCGGGGAATCAGTGTGTTTTTACATGAGTAGAATGTGTCCTTTTATTTAAAATGCATCTCTGGGTTATTTGCGGGGCCTGCCTGGTGTTTTTACATGAGTAGAATGTGTGCTTTTATTTAAAATGCATCTCTGGGATGTTTGTGGGGCAAAGGAATTTGTTCTCCCCCCCCCCCGCAATATAGCCCAGCCCCCTGCTGAAAAAGTTTGCTGACCCCTGATTTATATGTTTAAAAAAAACAAATTCGAAAAAAATGGTATAAAAACTATTACAGTGTAATTGGAGTGCTTCCAAATGGGGGCTTCCAGTTGGGGAATTCATACTGTAAAGGGGTCATTAAGATGTTGCAAGCGGGATGCAAGAATCAGGCTTTAAAAACAACAACAACAACAACAACAACACCTTGTCTGATTACCCCAGAAAAGGCAAATCCCTGTTAAATTTGTGGGGAGTGTGGAGAGACATTTTGATGATAATGTGTGGACACTGCAAAAGAAGGGGGGAGTATGCACCAGTCCCACAGTAAACACCCACCCATCTGCAAGTACTCTGCATCTCACTCCAAGCAATTCAAAGTGGTAACTCATAGGGACCCGGCGTTTTGTAACAAAAATGAGTCAAAAACATTAAGTTAGGTAGAGTTTAAAAACAAGCAGTCTTCCTTGTTCATTATTTTAAAGTTTAACATAGAGCTTTACATAATTCTTCCTCATTTGGTTCTTTAATGAGTTAGGCCTTCTCCCCAAACTGTCACCAACATTCCCTTCCCTGCTTATGGCTTTCTTTACTTCGTTAACTCTGATGGGCTGCTTCTCTCTGATAGGGTAAGAAGGCAGAACACAACAGACTGAGCGTGGGAAGCAATTGATTTGCCTGAGTTCTCTTCCGGATGCTTCCAAGACTCCCCCTCACAGCGCTGCTTTTGCCTTTGTTTTTCCACTTCGTTTAATAAGCCCAAAATCTCCTGTCTGCATAGAAAGGCTGTGGGTGTTTTTGTACTGGCTGTGTTCATGAGATGTTTTATTTATTTATTTAAAAACTACACTGGTTTTTTTTATATATATTTTGGTATCTAAATAATAAAATTATTAATTCAAATCCAGTTTGTGAAGCTCACTAAAACTGTGTTAGTTTGCAATAGGCTTTCCTTCTTCTGTGCTGCAGATCTGGATTTAAATCACAGGTGACTCTATGAACCAGTCTTTAGAAGTCCAGAGAATGAAAACACATTAAAAATAAATAAATCGGTGTGGTGGGGCAGAGGTGCCTACTTGACCTTCTGGCAGTTGTGTTGTTGCTGCTTACTGGGAGGTGGCAGGGAAAGTGGGCATGTTGCAAATGCACCTGCAGGAGCATCAGGTTGGATTGGCCTTCCAGTAAGGAGCAGTGGCTCACCTGTTGGGAGGTCTGGTAAGCACCTCCACCCCACCTCCCTAATGCCATACATAATAGTAACAGGGCAGGTTTATATAATGAGGCGTAAGCATTTCCCTGGGTCATCTGAAAAACTAACCAAGGAAGGCATCTATCAGGCATAGGCAAACTCGGTCCTCCAGATGTTTTGGGACTACAACTCCCACCATCCCTAGCTAACAGGACCAGTGGTCAGGGATGATGGGAGTTGTAGTCCCAAAACATCTGGAGGGCCGAGTTTGCCTATGCCTGGTAAATAACAACAAGAAGAAAAATAATAATTGCATTTTTAAAAGATGCTTGTGATATATTTAATTCACGAACCTATCATAACAAAAACAGCAAGTAATGCTGCCAAGTTCGAATGCACTTTTCATCAGTTGAATTAGCACTTATGCACTAAGGTCTTAGGACAACATAGTTAAAGGAGAAGCGGAAGGATTATTGAGGCTTAAGGCCCCATATGAGCCTTTTTAACATAATTAGGAGGGGCCCTGCTCTGTGTACTAACCCATACCAAATGCGGTGAAGGAGCAAGGCCTTGTTGTTGCTGACAAGGTCCTTTTTCTTTGGGTAATTCAGTGATTCCTAGTGAAGCTTATCAATACTCACTCCTGAGGTTTTTTTGCTGCTGCCCAGGAGGTTGGGAGGGAGGGTGGCACAGTGCTAATGCATTGGCTGAGCCAATCTGGCACTCCTGCCAGCATGACAACACCCTCCCTGCAACCTTATTCCTCTCAGTAAGCAGGAGCTAGTCAGGATTGACTAAAATACTCATATTCCAATTTTAACAGATGTGGAATTTAATTTGCTTCTCCTTTTGATGCTACCTTATTTTTAAACCTGTGGTTATTGATGCTTTTGAGTGCATCAGAAGACATTCTAATTTGAAGAAGGATGAGATATTAGAATTTGAAACAAGCACACATGTATTCATCGCAAGCTATGACTTTACTTGCTTTGGGCACAATCTGCTTCTACATGGCCACCAAAACAAATGAGATTCACATATGAGCACATTTGCTTCTCATTTCTATTCTTTCTGAAGGCAACAGAAAGCCTTTTTCCCAGGAGGCCAACGAATAGAGACATGATCCAAACTAATCACATTGGATGCAAGGTAATGAAGATAAGTGTCCAGTCGTAAGGACAGTTACCAAAACCAAAGCTGTCCCTTTCTCCAGTGCATGTAAAACCACAGAGGTCTAATCAGGGAAGGCAAGAGTATTCTGCCCTCAGAATGACACGCACTGTTTCTTGTGTGGCATCAGAGCAGCAATAGCAAAACCAAATCTCCCAAAACGAGCCTATGATTTTTCTGACATTTCAAGAAAAATCGTTTTGCCTAATTCAGTGATTCCCAAGACAAAACACCCTGAAGCCTTTTGTAGAGCATGACCTTGCCTCCCTTGTTCACATTCTCTTTTCTGTCCCCTCCTCCCGCATGGAGGTTCTGCTGCCTAAGGATTTATGCACTCAAATTTACTTTTTTTAAAACAACAACTAACAGCATGCACCACTTTTACCATCTTGGCATTACACAGCAGCCTAGTCTAAAACTGCACAAGGACAATATTGATGTATGCATATGCAATAAAATTGGAAGGCTGAAAAAAGGCCACACATCCAGGTACGAAAGTTTAAACATTCATGCATGCATGAAATTGCTTGGCTGGAAAACAAGTAAAGGTAACTGTGCTACCTCCACAGAAAAAGAGTATGTGACAGAAACAAGACTCTGGTGACCCCCTTCTGAGATGCATCCATCCAAGTCATGAAAGGTAACACTTTGCTATTTGGCTGCATAAATTTGTCTCTAGTATCATTTTATGTTATCGTAGCATGTCCAATATATACACTCAACTTTCTGCTTTACCCACTGTATTTTTGGGTTGTGTCTCCCCCCCCCCCAGCCCAATTTGGGCATACCCAGTTTCCAAAGCCTGGCATGCCCAAATGTCTCTGACCAAATGTATGGGATCAGATCATACCCAGCTGCAATGTGCTTGTCCCTACCTTCATCTTCCAAACAAACTCATCTAGGCTGGGAAGCATCCACTCTTTATCCTTTCCCCTGCTTCAAGCCTGAAACCTGTTATGCACATTCAGGAGTAGAGGCATTAATGGTAAGCTTATTCTCATCCTCATGAAACCTGGCTGGAAAAAAAGCCAAGACATTTCTTTCCTTACTGTTTTTTCCCCTCCCCTAGTGGGGCAGCAGTAATATCACGGGCCATTTACTATTTATGGCCCTATACACCAGTTGGCTAGACAAACCTAGACAGCATCTTAAAAAGCAGAGACATCACCTTGCCAACAAAGGTCTGTATAGTTAAAGGTATGGTTTTCCCAGTAGTGATGTATGGAAGTGAGAGCTGGACCATAAAGAAGGCTGATCGCTGAAGAATTGATGTTTTTGATTGTGGTGCTGGAGGAGACTCTTGAGAGTCCCATGGACTGCAAGAAGATCAAACCTATCCATTCTTAAGGAAATTAGCCCTGAGTGCTCACTGGAAGGACAGATCCTGAAGCTGAGACTCCAATACTTTGGCCACCTCATGAGAAGAGAAGACTCCGTGGAAAAGACCCTGATGTTGGGAAAGATGGAGGGCACAAGGAGAAGGGGATGACAGAGGACGAGATGGTTGGATAGTGTTCTCAAAGCTACCACCATGAGTTTGACCAAACTGCGGGAGACAGTGGAAGACAGGAGTGCCTGGCGTGCTCTGGTCCATGGGGTCACGAAGAGTCGGACATGACTAAACGACTAAACAACAACAACACACCAGTTGGCTATATGGACTCAATATATTTTTTATCTTTATCTGCAAACACTATAAAAAGGTAAAGGTACCCCTGCCCGTACGGGCCAGTCTTGCCAGACTCTAGGGTTGTGTGCTCATCTCACTCTATAGGCTGTCTGCAGACACTTCCGGGTCACGTGGCCAGCGTGACAAGCTGCATCTGGCGAGCCAGCGCAGCACACGGAACGCCGTTTACCTTCCCGCTGGTAAGCGGTCCCTATTTATCTACTTGCACGCAAAGGTGCTTTCGAACTGCTAGGTTGGCAGGCGCTGGGACCGAACGACGGGAGCGCACCCCGCCACGGGGATTTGAACCGCCAACCTTTCGATCAGCAAGTCCTAGGCGCTGAGGCTTTAACCCACAGCGCCACCCGCGTCCCTGCAAACACTATACATATGTTATTATTAAAGGAGGCCATCTTACTCTCAAAAGATAGCATAAGCCTGAATCTGAATATAGTGACAGGAGCACTTCTCCTTACAAATATGTGCAAATGTTCACTTGCTCTGCACGTAAATGGTAAAATTTTCTGCACTGCAATGGTGCCCAACCACGAATGTGTGCTTACATGTGATGTGTGCATGCCACACACACACACCACTGGAGGCAGCAAAGGTCCTAATTTTTTCTCTCTCTGCCTCTCTTGATGTAATTTCCCTGTAGGCTCTGCCCCATTTCTCTACCACTTCGTCTTCTATTTCTTTCCTCCTCTCTTGACCAAGCCTTCACTTCGCCTGAAGGGAAAATCTCCAAGAACATTTTATTTCTTTCTGGCCAAGTCTGAATTTTGCCCTAATTCATTCAATTTATTCAATAGGTAGTAGGAAAATGAGAGCAGCTGGGTAAAAAATGCTTAAGTCAGATGTCAGAAAAATAAACATAATAATCGTTCCACATATACATATTTATAGGTGCTTTGCTGATGGCTGGCTGTGGCTGAGGAAATGGATTCAGGTGAGCTAAATCTAGTTAAAGCTGGAAGTACTGAGGCTCAGAAATTCTTATGAAAAGTTGGAACTGCAATTGGGGTGCATCTTCCCTCATTTTCTCTCATACCAATGAAACGTGAATTATTTTGCTTGATCTCCCATATCTGTAACTATTAAGTGTTTCAAGTTTAATGGCTCCAGGTTCAGTTCACTTCCAGTTATGGTTTCTGTAGTAATAAGATGTGTCGTCCCTCATTCCCAATCCTGTACAGCATGAAGACAGCAAGTTTTTATGGTATGTTTGTATCTAGCAATCGTATTTTTTAACCTTTGAAACCTCAAGGCTGCACTATTATAATATGCAGCACTTTGAGCAACTTAAACTTTTAAGGCAGGGTTCAACCAATCAGTTCTGTCAATGTGTAAGGATGCCCACTTGTGCAATGGGGTGTTCCCCTGCTCCTGCAACCCTGCCCCATGTCCCCTCAAACTGGGCTGGGGGTGGTGGAAGAGCTCCCAAAACAATGCATTGGGGAAAGGGGATCATTTCATCTGGCAAGCTGAAATGCTTGCCCTGACTTTATGAATGCATACATATGTGTGCATTTGTCCTAAAACAAGCATGGATTGGACACCACAATGGATGGAAAGAACTGAACATTGATGCATAGATAAGCACTACTTAGCTTGCGCTACTTACTCCGAACTACCTTAATTGTGAGTGTGAAAGCATGATGCTTGCAACATGAGAGGAAAGGGATGCAAGCGCACCAGCCAAGCCAAACCTTACAGCTTCTTCTTGCTGCCACCACCATGGCTTCCTGGTTGCCTCCACTAAACAACTCTTTAACCCAGGGGGTCAGCAAACTTTTTCAGCAGGGGGCCGGTCCACTGTCTCTCAGACCTTGTGGAGGGGCTGGCCTATATTTTTGAAAAAATAAATAAATGAATTCCTATGCCCCACAAATAACCCAGAGATGCATTTTAAATAAAAGGACACATTCTACTTATGTAAAAACACACTGATTCCCGGACCGTCCGCCAGCCGGATTTAGAAGGCGATTGGGCCGGATCCGGCCCCAGTGCCTTAGTTTGCCTGTCCGTGCTTTAACCTTTTAGAGTGGAGCTGTCCAGCCTACAGAATAGTATGGCATTGAGGCATTAGATGAATAACAAGACCTCGGGCCAACTTTTTCCAAGAAACAAACAGCTGCCTGAGCTTTAACTTACAGTTTTATTAAGGCAACCAGTCACTACTTACACGGTTTTAGTAGCTACCCATAAGAGAAAATTTTAAAAAACCCAACAACAACGAGAGCTTAATTTATACAGCTGTACCTATTCTAATCTGTTTCCCTACCAATCCAATACTTAGCAATTTTGATCCCTAAATTCAGCTTCTGTACCCCTTTGTGGTCCTCTCCTGGCTTATTGCTGCAGGAGTACTTCCCTAAGCTCTTCAACTCTTTTTAGAGCTGCAGCTATCTTAGAGTTTCACACCTTCCTCTTGCTTGCAGCCCTTCAATTCTTTATCTCCTAAAGTGTCTATCTCTAGAAGTTTTCTTCTATTCAACTAACCATTCCAAACAATATTTTCACTTCTTCTCCTAAACTTTTAGCCAATCTGAACAGAGTAGAGCGTTGGTTAAGTTTCAGTTTCTCCTTAATTGCTAAGAGCAAAACATCGCCTTGTAAACTTTCGACCTTCTAGTTCAGAACTTCCTGCTGGGTATCTTTAACCTTCATATGAACTTTTGCAGAAGAACCTATAAACCCAAAAGCAACCATTTTATAGCAACCAAAAAGAACATAAAACGACTGAATGCCCTATTCCTTCGCAGCTTATATTATCCTAAACAAAAATGGAAGTCCACTATTCATTACATTTTCAGTATCAGCTGTCAATACTATTATTTATTTATTTCATAAATAAAAATAATTTCATTTGAGGCATCTCAAAATGATTTCATAATACAATAAAAGCATGCATTAATATATCTTTATATATACAAAATCAATTGCATGCATTCAAAAAGACAATTAAAATAAGGTCCCAGTATCATACAGAACAGTGAGATGACATATGTGATTTGATGGTAGCTGCAGAATGCCCTTTCTTGCTGTGATAAGTTAGCAATATAATGGAGGAGACAATGTTTTAGGTATCCTAATCCCAAGCTGTATATGACTTTGTACACCAGTATGAACACCTTGAACTTAGCCAGGTGGCTAATACAACACTTTCAGCAGTGACATAATAAGATGGCAAAATTCTGCCCTAAGGAGTTGTGTTTTGTACTAGCTGCAGCTTCTGGGTAAACATCGTGGGCAGCCCACATTGCAGCAATCCAAGTGGATGATTACCAACACATGCATGACCGTGTTTAGGCTCTCATAGTCTAGAAATGGCTGTAGCTGTCTTACCAGTTGCAACTGTTAAAAGGATCTCCTAGCCACTGTGGTCAGCTGGGCTTCTAGTGACAGTGATGGACCCAAGGCCTCCTCCAGACTGTGGACCTATGCTTTCAGTGGGATTGTGACCCTGTCCAAAGCAGGCAATTGACCAATTATCCAGACTCAGGAACTGCTCAACCACAGGATTCAGAGCTAGTTGGTAGGTCCTCAACCACCAAGCTTAGGCACTGTCCGGAGTTTGCATGGCTGCTCCAGATTCAGATGTTACAGAGAAATTGAATTGAGTATCATTAGCATACTTATGATACCTGACCACAAATCCTCTTTTTCCCTTATGGTTGATTAGTTTTCACATAATGATAGTGCCCAAAATTCTAAAAAAAAAACCATTCCTACATAGATTTGTGGTATTCTTTTTCTAGTGGTATCTGTAGTTATGTTTCCAGCAGAAATAAATGCAACATAAATTACAAATCAACTTATTCAACAATGCTGGTTGGAGAACTTTGATATTAGCCTTCAGGTTGAATTATATTAGAGTGTGTGGGCAGAATCCAATGTTGCACAAGCATACAGTATTTCCACTTGTGCAATGGACTATCACCTCCTCCTACCCCCAGCACACCCGACATGCCCCAAAGCTCTGCTCTGGAAGCAGCTTTCCAAAGAAGATGTTGAGAGCACTTGGAGGGGCTACAAAGAAAGTCAGGGAAGGGGAAGTCAGTCCTGTTGTGCAAATGGGTAGTATTTCATGCAGTACAGCTTTAAATTTCTACACTTTAGCATGAAAACTTACAAAATGTATGAGCGTCATCACGGGTTTAAGAAGAGAAGAGACGAGGGGCAGTATGAATGGTAAATGAGTCCAAATTGAGGTGGAAAAATTCCTTACATCATAATGTAGATATTTTCCAATCAGCAGTTTTAAAATGCATTTGAATGCACTTTCTAAAAGAAAAAAGTAAAAAGTAAAAAAAGGATGTGTGTATTATAAGATATAGCAAGCCTACAGGCAGTTTTAGCTTGCATGATTGGTTCTTACACAGCAGATCATTCTGGGTCTTGTTGACCTTGGCAGCTTTATGGGGGTCATATTAGTACACAGACGAAATGTTCTTGAGCAATTTCAGCAATGTAAAGCTGAAGGAAAAAAAACCTTCAGCATTCTGCATTCATGTCAATTTCCCCCCTCAATATGCATGTTTTAGGTGCATTAAGAAAATACCTAGCCCTCTCTGAGCCTTGCATCCAACTACACTCTCAGCACAGCATTGAGAAGGCATATAATCCATTTTCTGGAATGTCTGGTTTCAGACGTTTCATCTTCCAATGTGCCAAGGTTACACATCCTGCCGTTTCCTAACATAAGCTTTACTTCTGGTGAGGTTTAGATTAATTATCCTCATCTTGGCATGTGATCATCCGTTGCATGCCCCTTTCCTTCTCACCTGAGGGATACCAGCAGCAGATAGCATAGAGGTAATAGACTTCAGCAGGAAAAAAGGGTGGCAACACCATTAGACGAGACCTATTTCCCAATTAATTCAAACAGTTTCTGTTCACTACCCACTGATTAAATCTGTTGCTTTTTGGCTGAGTACCATTTAAAATGGAATATTTCTACCATCCATGCTGTTCTTCAAGATGAGCAAGCAAAAAAACCAAAACACCCCCAGAACCTAATTTCCTGCAGGAAAGCAATTGTGCCAGTAATGAAACATGATTTTCAGAATGCTGACAGTCATGTGCCTAACAGACAGGGTTTAAGCACACATGAGTTACCATACAGGAGTTTATATCAAAAGAAACAGCTGTTTTGCAAATGAGATGAAGCTCCTGGCTAGAGCAACAACTGATCTCTAACACAAAAAGGAGAAGAAAAATGTAGATGCGGCTTGTCATGTTACATGGCTGCCAGGGCAGAAAGGGCGAAAACCCAGCATCTGCCAAAAGCCTTTTTTCTATACAACTGTTAAAGGTACCTGAGTCCTATTGTGTACTGCATTTCATCACCTCAAATGAAAGGGTGTTTCTTAATTTCATTAGCTACATTAAGCAACTATAACTTATGGACCTGTGTAACCAATAAATAAATGCATTAGAGCAGTTAGAGTGATGGAATAGGAGACCCAGGTTCAAATCCATACTCAGTCAGTCATGCAGAGTGAATTTGGGCCAGTCATGTCCGAGTTGTTGTAAGGATAAAGTGGGAGGTAGATAGAGAACCATGAGATGCTCCAAGGAAACGGTGGGCTCTAAGTGAAATAAGCAGAATGTTCACTCTCAAAAGTGAGTTGAGGCTCACATTGCTAAAAACATAAAGATCAACAAAAAATAATAAATGCATTAGTAGCAGGAGACCAGCTATGGGCCCAATTTGACACCTGGATGATAAGGGAGCCAAAGGAATGCTAAAGGAGGAAAAGGAAACTGCATAGAAACTAAATGAGTTATTTACATCTGTTTCCACATTGAAAGACGTTGGGCTGATCTTTGTGCCTGAACTAACTTTTGCAGGAACATTGCTGTAAGTCTTAGTGTGTTTGCTTTGTTCATGCAAAGTATTCCCATTGTACAATAGGCAGTTTAAATCAAAATTCTGTATCACTGAGTTCTCACTTGCATGCATATCTCACTATGCATATATGAGTGACATAGTTTTCTGTGGTATGCCTTGATATATGAGTGAAATACATGTTCTACTAAAACCATTTCTGCAAGGAACAGGTCAGTTTGTTGAGAGAAGCCCTGCTCCCTTGACTTCCATTTAGCCTAAGCAAAGCAGGCATGTACATCACCCAATGACAGGTTAGGTTTTGTCTGGTAAATAGACCTGAAAATGCTGGTGGTGATTTCCGTCAGTCGTATCCCTCTTCCCCTGCCCACAAGGACTGTCTGCCATCTCTGCAACTCTTGGAAAAGTGTCACACAGATCACTTGGCAACTGTGATTGGCTGAAAGAGTACCAGCTATCACTCAACCCAACACGGGTTGGAACCCCTTTAAAAAGGTACTGTCAAAACAGTCCCTTTGTCCACCACACAAGGGCCCATTGTCCATCATTGGCCATTAGGAAACCAGCAACTGACTAGCTACATTGCATTACTCATGAGGAGACCAGGCGCCTGTTTATTAGGCTTGAGCTAACATTGCTCCCTTTATTTTTCAGTATTCTGCTTTTGTCCCGTTGTGTTCTCCCTTGTCAGTTCTAATAAATGTTATATAATTTGACATGTTGCATCTTGCTGCATGGCTGCCAGTTTGCAGAATGGGTGAAAATCCCCCACAAGCCTAAACCAGTTGGCCCATGCTATAAAGATACAGGATTAGGGTTGACAGAGAAAATTAGGTAGAGATAGGGAGCTGGGTGCAGGCTCTACTCCCCTAAGAAACTGAGAGGGATCGAGCTGAGAAGTGCAGGGTATACTGTCTCAAGGCGCCTTTGGAAGCAATTGCTTCGACTTACCAGACTTTACACTCCTTAGGGGTTGTAAAGGTTAAGAGGGTGTGTGGTTGGAGCAATTACTGTGTAATTTGGGGGGGGGGTGTGTGCATCTGACCTATCTGGCCAGAGCATTCTGCAAGGAAAGACTAAGCAATGAGCAGTGATATGGGTTACTATTTATGCATTTTATATTACACACTAAATCTGCAATCCTGCACATACAGCTACATTACTGATGTCCTGTTGAAATTTGATGGGATTTAAGATGCCTGTACAGTATCGTAGCCTTGAACATTATCACATTCCCCACTTTCTGATTTTCTACAGCACACCACAGACACAGAGCTTTGAAAACCCTGCATTCTGAAACACTTGGGCCTCAGCAAATTTTTGTTGTTGTTCAGTTTGGGAACACTTCAGTTGCAACAATCATTTTCCTTAGTCTGACCTCTGGATTGGATCTTCTCTGCTTCAGTTCTCCAGCCCCTGATGTCACAGAGGCATCATGAGCCTCTGAATTAATCCCAAAATTGTTTACCCTTCCAGCTCTGCTGTCAGAGATATTTCTTCAAGTCTTTTACTCTAGATTAGCATGTCTAATATGTGTATAATTAATTAGGGCCTCTTTCACTCACATTAGGCCATCACCTCAAAGCAGTAGTTCTGTTCCCAGATGAAGTGACAGGAAGGAGATTTATGGCCTGCTATTTCTTAGTTCTGATTCCAGAGGTATTGTTTATATTTATTTATTAAATTGAAGTATTAAACGGATACATTTTTAACAACAACATTTTAAAATCTCTGTGTGAATAAGTGCCATGATGCAATTACTTCAGGGCTAAACATGACATGAATTCTTACATGATAGTTGTATTTGCATACCAATTTCCCCCCAGTTTGAACGATTAAGTTTTTTTCCATGAATGCCTGAATTTATTTATAGAACATCACTGGGGCTTTTTTTTCTGCATCCAGGACTCGCCAGAATGCAGTTCTGGTGCCTCTCACATGGGCACCATTGCCATTGTAAGAGAACAAGGGAGGCACTGAACATCACACACGCACGCACACACACACACACACACACACACACACTTTGCATATTATCACTTTGAGTAGATAATAATACTGGTTCTTGGGAGAATAAGTGTGCAGGGATTGCAACATGTTGATCAAAGCATCAAGATTTTGATAAATTAGAAAGGATTATGTTAAAAATAATAAATGTTATGGTGGAAGCTAGCCTCTTTTCCACCTTTCCTTTTAAAAAGCACAAAAACTTAATAGTGGATATTTACATGTGCCATTTTAAAGAGCAAAACATTAGTTTGGCAGTTCTCCAAAGACTGAATTAACAATATACTGATATACATGGGGAAAATTAGTAAAATAAACAAACAAACATACACCCCATAACTTGATTATTTGCAGTGTAATGGATGACCACTGACAATAAGATCAACTGCAGGAGAAATGGGAAGCAGATGCTAGACAAAAGCAAGAATCAGGAAAGGAAAAATCAATGAAAGTAGGTAAAGGTAAAAGGTAAAAGGTAAAGGACCCCTGGACGGTTAAGTCCAGTCAAGGGCGATTATGGGGTGCAGCGTTCATCTTGCTTCAGGCTGAGGGAGCCAGCGTTTGTTTGCAGACAGCTTTCCAGGTCATGTGGCCAGCATGACTAAACCACTTCCGGCACAATGGAACACCGTGACAGAAGCCAAGTGCACAGAAACGCCGCTTACCTTCCTGTCACAATGGTACCTATTTATCTGCTTGCACTGGCGTGCTTTTGAACTGCTAGGTTGTCAGAAGCTGGGACAGAGCAACGGGAGCTCACTCCGTTGCATGGATTCAAACCACTGACCTTCGGATCGGCAAGCCCAAGAGGCTCAGTGGTTTAGACCACAGCGCCACCTGCTCCCCTTCAGTGAAAGTAACCCTTTATCCATGCACAGGTCACCCATTCTAGAGTGTATCAGGGTCTTGTTTGTAAATGACATGAGGTAAATTGACTGGAATGGAATTGGTAAAACCTGCTCCACTCATATATGTGCATGTAAATTAATCATCATTCCTAAATTTGGTCCTTTATGAAGGAGTGCAGACAGGCTGAATAGCTCTGTTATCACCTTGGCAACAATAAATCACTGACAGAATTCCACAAGATAGTCGCTTATTCTGTAAATAAAATTCACTTGCAAGTAGCTTCCTTCTCTGCACATGACAATTTCACGATTTGGTTTGTCATTTTGTTTTGCTAGTCAACATTTTGTGCCAAGATCTGGATGATTAATATTCCCCTCCCCCAATTAGAAGATATCTGACATTCAGCCGTGGCCATGACTCCTTGAACACACCCAGTTTGATCTTGGAAGTGAAGCATGGTTGGGTCTGGTTAGCAATTGTTGGTACTTTCTTCCTGGCTATTGCCTGCAAACAAACCATTACAACATAGTGAGTGCTTGAAGTGCGGGTGGGAATGGGATACCATTCTACTTTCTTCTAAAGGATGTAAAATCTTCTTAGAGATACTGGCTTCATTGACAACTAATTATTTCATAGTGTGAAACTACCAATTCAGGCTTGTTAGCAAATACTTTAGTTTATGTACTTATAAGGTTGGCAATGGACCACAGGCTACACCGAATCTGGCTTAATCTGAAGTGAAACCATAGCTCTTTAAGCAACTCAGTCAATGATAGGCTGACGTATACCAGACAACTATAGCTTCAAGTACCTACATAAGTCATCGTCAACATCACAAACCCTTCTTACGGGTTTTGACTTCCAAAACTATAGAAAATAGAAAACATAAAAAACATCGTGCAATAGGTAAAACAGGGTTCTTGCCTACAAAACTTCATGCCGAAACAAATGTGTTATATCTTTAAGTTGCTGGAGGTTCTTCCTTTTTTAAAAAACAGGCTAACTATGATACTCTTCTGGAAAAAGCTTAATGAAAATGTGCCCTGCAAAATGTTAATCATTATTATATTTTTGTTGCCTATGCAGTGTGCATCTCTGAAATATACAGTAGATGTCTCTGTTCACATTTTGAAATGATGTTATCCTCTAATGACTGACAGCATTACATCTTGGAATGACCTTGCTACCACTTTACTAATGAAGTTTCCTACCTGAAAGAGATATTGAGGTATGGGTGCTGCATCGCTTCTGTTGTAAGGACACAAGTTCGCTTAGAAACATTGGCCCAGATAGGCACATGCTTGCATAGCTAGTCCCAAGGACAAAAGGGAAATTTGTCCTTGGAGTTTGGGAATAAAATATGTTTTATTTCAGTGGTCTTGAACTGGTCCAAGTCCAAGACTCACATCCGACTCCCAATTTCCAACATGGGATCCAATTTTACATAGCGACCCGTAAATGGATTCTGTGCTCTGCACAGCAATGAACTATTCCCCTTATCCAGCCCTATTTCAAGCTGCAAGGAGTGGGATGAAGATAATTTGGCATCCCTGCTCCCTTCAGTCATTCTCACCTCCTACAGTCACCAGACTCCTGATATGACTTATTGTGCCCATGATGGCAACCCAGCTAGTCCCCCCCAAAATATACCATTTTGGAAGAAGTCTAGGAAGCTGTTGAAATAGACTAGAAAGCGAACAGAATGCCCCTGCTCCATAGAGAGCTGGCTCACTACAGACATAGCTTTCGGAAAGCGGGGCATATGAGATATCAGAAATATGTATCTTATTGAAGAAGGCTTGTGCTTTTCTCCTGCCACACTGCAGTACTCATGGAAATTGATAAAAGGAGTGTCTCACCAGAAGAATGCGTCCTAGGGCAGACAAGACATATAATGCTCCTTTGGTCTGGTTAGCCTTAGCTACAGACCTTACAACCTACCTGTGGGTCCTGGCCCACTGGTTGAAGACCTATATTTTATCTGATGAGATGGTGGGACTTTGCCTAGGCAGTGAATTGGGTACATATGGTAGGACGCTGAAATAACTGGAGAAATGTTTTGAAAGTAATGCATGACTATTTCTCTGAAAATGTGAAGCCTTTGAATAACATCTTCCATGTTCAAAACCTCAAATCCCTGGATTTGATTCAGAAAAGCTCAGGATTAAAAACTACAGTACCCCAATGCTGGTGGTTCAAAACAACTCCAGATTAAAAAAGCAACAACCACAATCCTGACCAAGGACACAAGCCCTAATAAACTACAGTGTCTTCCTTACAAACTTCATAGCAATAAAGCACTGTGAATGAGACATACAGTATAAGCAAGCTGAAATATTTCACATATAATTAGTATATCCAACAAATGAACTTTATCAGTGAGCTATATGTGGAATATATTAGGGCTTTTGTTACATTTTAATTGGTTAAAAAAACCCATTTACAAATCCTCAACTACCATATTTTTTGTCCAGCAGAGTTTGCATCTGATTAACAATACCTGGCTTAAGAAGCGGCTTTTTAATTAATATTTGCATCAATTACATTGCTGTAACACAATGGTAGAAGCTTACTGGTTAAATAAAATTATGCCCTTTACATTAGCAACTTTTCAAGCAAAAGCAAAAAATTATTGGATTAATGAATCATATCATGGCCCATCAGAAACCTAATTTCTCTGTAGAGAAAAACTCCAGGGGAAGAGAAAACCTTATACACATTATACTGGCAAATCTTTTCTGTGAGTTTTATTAATATCATAATGAATAAAATATCCTGGGGGTATCAGTTAAACAGTTTTTAAGTCACACAGTGAAACTATCACTCATTTGCAACCTAGATAAGCTTGCACCAAAGTAAATGAGAGCATGCTTAAGTAACAGTTTTACTCTTCGTTGAATTTTTTTTTTTTTTTTAATGAACCGGTGAGTTAAATGTCTGGCACTTCCACACATCTTAAAGGTAGCAAGAAGAAGTAGTTTTATATGGGGTATATCTCCTATAAGTTGGTCTATTAGTTTTCAACAAACTCAGTTTATTTCTGAACACACTTCCTGCAATTCACATGGTTTTGTTTTTTTGCTGTCTGCCTCCAGCAGGCTCCCTCGGAAGAAAGGCAGACATAAATTGAATGAATAAATAAATATTTTACCCCACTCCCAGGTCACCTGCCATGATTCTCTGCTGCCATTTTTTTTAATACCCCCTCCCCCATGTGCATCCTTTAAAAAAAGAAAGAAAGAATTACCTATACCCACTTTTACATTTTGGCCATGACTAATTTGACCCTTGGCCCCAAGATAGGTCAATATGGTCACGGTCCCCCCAAAAATGCAAGCCACCCCAAGGGCCAGATTACTAAATAGGGCCCCATGACAACAGATCAAAATAATATTGATTTGATCTTGAAAGGAAATTACCATCAGGCTTTCTTAGTTTAATGTAGGCAGGGGGAGTTTAGACTGCCTAGGGGCCTCCACAGGGGCCCTGGGGCCACCCCTGATGTATTTGTAACCACTGTAAGAGATCACTTATGAATCTGGAGTGATGCCACCCATCTGCTGATGGCACTAATCTCTAATTTTCATTTTCTTCAAATCCAGGAATTGTGGCATTTTTCTTGGTTATGATTACAGGCTGGATGAGTATTAACAAATCAAAATATCAACCAGACAAGTCAGAAGTTATGGTGGTGGGCCAACCTGGGGCTAGAAGGTTGTTTGTTTTTACCTATTTTGGGTAGGATTATATTCCCTCTTAGGCACAAGGTTTGTAGCTTGGGGCCACTCCTCAACTCCCTGTGCCTCTGGGTGATGAGGTGGCAGAAATGGCCATGGGTTAGATGTTACTTTGGGGGCTCAGTCATCCGTGCTTTCTCCTTCATATCAGCTACTGTCGTGTCAGCTATATGGGAATGTCTTTGGAAATAGTCTGGAAACCTCAGCTAATGCACACACAGCTCAACCCTTTGTAGAGACAATCCACAGGTCAAACGTGACAACTATACCGGTTCTACTATACTGATTTGTTTTTTTCAGTACTGGGCTCAGTTGGTTTATGTACATCGACTGGTGCCAAGAGGGCTTCCTCCCATGCAAACATTCTACTCCCTCAGACCACTGGCAGAGGCACTGCTTCATGTAAAGGCGTGAAGTCACATCTACTCTACGGTGACTTCTGCTTTGACTCTTGAGCCACATAGTGCCACTTCTCATATTCCTGTATTTTCTTTTCTTTTTAATTTATTGTATGTGAAGTTGGCATATACAGTTTTTATACACAGATTCTTTGATTTTGTATAACTTCCACCTAAAACTCAACTGGGGGGGGGGGGGATAATTAGAAACAACGAGAAAAGAAGATGGACAGGCAGAGAGAAAAGTTTACATCTATTTTAACTTTCCCTTCTACTTTTTTTTTTAACGGAGGAAGTGAATTCAAATAAAAATTAAGATTTACAGCCAGACAAGAGAAAAGATTAAAGGATTAAGTAAGCTTCGTCTTCTTAAGTTTATACTTGAATATAAGGTTGTTTGAACCCAGTATTACTTTCTAATGTCTTGCCATGGCTTTTTCAGAAAGTATTTTAGAAGGCTAATGGTAACTGGAGAAGGTTTCTTTCTGCTGAATTTTTTACTTACATGGTTTGCCTTTTTAAAAAGCAGTTTCTGGTTTAAAATGGTGTTGTGTTGTGCTTTATTGTTTGTATTTGTTTTAATGTGACTGTACACTGCTTTAAGCACCATCCATTTGCCAGACAGCATGGCATATAAGCTTGAAATAATAAAAAAGGAATGACCTGCTAACCTGCTTATGGCTCAGCCTGCAGTGAGTAATAAAGGCACCAAGAACCTTTGGAGAGGCAACAATATTTTCTCCAAACTGATGGTAGTGTGGATTTAGTCATCTACCACACATTCAAGGATCTACCTTTGGAAAGGCTAGAAGATAAATGGTGAAATGCTGTTACAACAACGTAGTCTAAAACAAACAGCCTTTGTTACACTCCTTATGAGGCTTCTCCATTCAATCACTAAGAGCTTATTCTGAGCTGGAAGCCAGCCAGCCCTTTTGTCTTCCATAAATAGCTTTGCTAAATTCCAAACCAGTTCCTTTTAAAATATTAATTCCAGTTTAAATTTCATTTATGGATGAAAGCCAACTTTGCTTGTTTGCAGACCATAAAAACTAGTCAACTTAAAGGCAAAGTTAACAGAGCTGCGTAAAGAAAAAAATAGTTCTGTACTGGCTCAACAGAAAAATACGACATTTTTTAAAAATGGTTTCAATGGTAGACCACATACTTTGAATGTGGAAGGTCACTCATCCAGTCCCCAGCATCTCCCATGAAAGGCTCTCTGAAAGCCGGGTCAGGAGGAACCTCAGCACCTTGGAGAGCAACCGCTGGCTAGAGAAGACAATACCAGCTTAGGTGGCTAGATAAAAGACAACTGCTTGTATATGATTTGCCTTAAAATGACAGAGATACAAGGAACAAAATTGTGTTTGTGTGTTGGTATATATTACAGTATTAGGAAAAGTCAAGCTGAACATGTTATGGGAGATCCAACACCTTTTTCTTTGGTTAAAAATAACCCTAGGGACTTGATTTCAACTGAAATCATGGTGCCAGAGGGACCGGGGGGAAGTAACCCTTTTTCCTCACCCCTAATATAATTATCAATTCCAAAGCTGTTTTTAGCTATTGGTACAACTTCCACAGCTTCACAGAAAAGGGATTTAAGTTGGGGAAACAATGGGGAAACAGCCCGCTCTGTGGAACGCCCTCACATCAGATGTCAAGAAAATAAACAACTATCTGACTTTTAGAAGACATTTGAAGGCAGCCCTGTTTAGGGAAGTTTCCAATGTTTGATGTTTTGTTAAATTTTTAATATTTTTTGGGGGAGTCATCCAGAGTGGCTGGGGAATAAATATTAAATTATTATTATTATATTATTATTATTATGGGGTGCATATGACCTATGAATCAGCTTTATACTACCTTACAAAGAGTAAGCGGGTATAATGTTGGATTAGGTTAAAATCCTCACTATCATGAGCATCACTGGGTGACCTTTCAGCCCAACCTACCTCACAGGGTTGTTGTGAATATAAAATGGAGGAGGGAGCTATGTAGGCCACCTCAAGCTCCTTGAATCAAACTATTGCTCCATCTGGCACAGTATTGTCTACTTTGTCAATGGCTTTCTGGGGTTTCCAGATATGGTCTTCCATCACTTATTTATTTCTTCAAAATATTTATATGTTGCCTGATCATGACTATTAATTATTATTATTATTACTTACAACAAAGGGCTTCAGATGAAGAGCAAATTGTCTAGGTAAGTTCGTATTGCAGAGGTGCACCAAGAGATACTGGGGTCCTCAGCCTTATCAGAGCAGCTTACAGCAAACGTAAATTAAAAACACTAATCATAATTAGGGCTTGCAACAAAATATTGCAGCATGGAATGTTCCTGTTCCGTTTGCAAATTGTAGGGTCCCCCAAAGTCTGCTGATACCTCCATCTTGTGAATGGATAGTGACTCTTTGGCATACTTAAACATCCACACTCATCTGAACTTCCAATATAGAAAGGATAATAAATCAACAAAACATATAACGACAACAAAAAACTGTAACCCAATTACAGCAATTTTAAAGCATTATTTATTTACTGTGTCATTTAGCTGGAGATACCGGGGGTTGAACATGGGACTACTTACATGTAAAGCATATAATTAGCTCCCTTTGCCACAGCAACATGGCCCCAATGCAAATCACATTCCTCCCCAAGCTGCTTTTAACCAAAGCAGAGACACAGACAGACAGACAGACAGACAGACAGACAGACAGATCACGGCTCTTTCACATCCTATCTAGTTTGGTTCTATGAGTTTCATAAAATCAATTTATCCAAAATATTATTTGAACTAAAACTTCTCTAAGAGCTCATGCATTTGGCTATGTGGGGTAGACTATTGCATCAAAAACTCATGAAATAACGAGCCTGTTAATATCTGAGTTGTTACAGCATTCTTTGTTGCTTTGAAATTATAAGCAGTATCACTCATTCACTTTTTGAGCCATTTTTGTCATGACTGCAGACCAGGAATCCCCAGAGGCAGAATTCCATAATGATGGCAGTCCCAAGGAGGAGGTTGAGCTACTCCCTTGTCCCTCTCATGTTGAGCCACAGTCACTGGAGCCAGCATCTCCATCCCTGAATCCAAAAGAGACTCCTCTGCAGCCAAGCTCTGCTGATTGGTTCGCAGATTCCCTAGAGGCTCAAGAGACCACTGAGAAGAAACTATCTCTTTAACTGACCAGATGCAATATACATGGGGTGAAGCTTCTCGCCATCAAATACTTAAGGTAAAGGGACCCCTGACCATTAGGTCCAGTCGCGGACAACTCTGGGGTTGCAGCACTCATCTTGCTTTACTGGCCGAGGGAGCTGGCGTACAGCTTCCGGGTTATGTGGCCAACATGATTAAGCGGCTTCTGGTGAACCAGAGCAGCACACGGAAATGCCGTTTACCTTCCTGCCGAAGCGGTACCTATTTATCTACTTGCACTTTAATGTGCTTTCGAAGTGCTAGGTTGGCAGGAGCAGGGACCAAGTAATGGGAGTTCACCCCGTCGTGGGGATTCGAACCGCCGACCTTCTGATCGGCAAGCCCTAGGCTCTGTGGTTTAACCCACAGCACCACCCGCGTCCCTTTTATCAAATACTTAGCCTGGCCTATAAAAACCTGCCAGTTGCTCCACAACAGCGCTTGTACATTCTATTTCAGCTTCAGGGTCACTAATGTCCCTCTCCAAGGTACTGATCTTCCCTTGCTTTGCTTTGCCTCAGCCTTTGGGACAATTATCCTCCCTTCTCCTTGTGCCATTACCTACCCACGGTTGTGGGCATGTCTATGGATCAAAACATTTATTTTGTGCTTGTATCTTGCTTTCAAGCTGTGGTGTATGTTGTTGTGAAGCAGGATATCACAGCATCCTTTAGTGTACTGACACACTGAATTCATTCACGTTTGCGCACCTTTTTTACTCTTATCTCTTGAAAATAGGGAGAAGATTCAAGACCCTGGTTAAAATTTAGTTTTAGCCAGAAGATCAGTCAGCCATGTTTTCTTGGTCAGAAGATCTAGACAGATCATTTATGTAATGGGTAAGCAGTTTAAAAGAATTAGTGTTAGTGTTCAAAGAATTCCACAACAGGGTAATGAAGACAAATTCATCTAAGTATTTATTAAACACCGAGCAAGCTGCCATTGATCACAATTCAAGCCACAGCTCCTTTAAGCAGGTAGTACGGTTAATTAAAAATAAGCCTAAAGCTAAAGCTTAAAAATCAATTTTATTTACATTTTTAAATGAAATACACTGCTTGAATCTAATGGAATGGAACAGCCTAGTAATTGTAATAATGTCCATTGCTGTGAAATATTATTGATTCTTGCAGCTTTTATAATCTAAACAGTAACAGCAACCTAGTTTTAGTTTAACATTTTTAAAGGAAATACGTGAAACAAAGCTTATTTTTACGAAGCTTAGTTAATCACATTAAAGAATAGAGAATCTAAAAAAAAGGGGGGGGGTATTTCTAAATAAGAGTGTTTCCTTCCATAAGGTGGGCTACCCAACTTTCATTTATTCCCCACCATCCACTTAAGGCCCCTATCCCTTCTGGAATCTGATCTTGAGGGTTAGAAGACTCTATGAAATACAATGGTATATGGAATGAGTGGCTTCATTGGGCAGCAGAGACTGGTTAAAATTGGGTGTCTGGACTTGTGTAATCAAGTGGAAATGCTCTCTGTTACCTCAAAGGCACCACTGTATACAACCAGTGAATGATAACAAAAATAACAGCAATCACTTCTGGACACAGCAGTTCAGATGTGTGGCTCCTATGCAGTTTATGTGCCTATAATTATTCCTTCATTTTCTTCAATGGAAGTGATCCCTTTCAAAGAAATGACACTTTCAGGTAGAAGGAAAGCACCTATGGATCTGCCCTTAAATATCCTAGAACTCCACGTCTGTATCACAGTATAATGGAACAGGAGAATTTCATTTTTCTTACCCAAAATATTTTAGTGAAACGTATTTCTCCAAAATGTGTGTGTGTGTGTGTGTGTGTGTGTGTGTGTGTTGATACTTGATAAGTTGATGTTCACAAGCTGAAAGAAGACTGAACAGTAAGTTGAAAAATCTGTGATGTGCAATTAGAAAGACCTTGGAGAACACATATTTATAAAGATCACATAGCACAAAATATCTATCAGATAATTATTATTATTTTATGTTGCAAGTATAACAATGATGTTTTTCGGGGGGGGGGGCAATTTGCATGTTGACTGTCTTCATGAATAGGTATAATGAAACGGTCTTTTAGGAAAACTACCAGTAACTCATCAGATCCTGCTAAAGAAGCAGATGGCAGGACTGATTCAGTGTTTGTATCTTATCTCTATTGTTCTCAAAGAATATAAGTGAAATATGACTTTTCTGAGAACCAGAGAGCTCATCAGTGAGCTACTGTGACACATACTACATTTTAGCTGATTTTAACTTTATTCCCAAAAATGCAACTGCTGAAATACAGATAGCAAAAGTTTTACACTTAGGAAAGCCTGATAATCATGCATCCCCATGCATTCCCCTCATGCATTTCCTAATCCCCTGATTTTATCATAATGTAAAAAAATGTGATTTTTCCCATGCACACAAATTTCATGAAACATAAATGAGCTTTCACATCTTCTTATAAACATCCAAGGGTATCTCGCTGAAAATTAAGCTTGGATTTATTTGCAGAAAATGTATGCAGTGTAATGCAACTCCCAGCCCTCAGCTGCCTTCTTTGATTTGAAATAATTTGCTCCTTGGACAGTCTTTCCTGCTACCAGCATTGACCTCATAGTCTTCATCAGAGAGAGGAAGCAGCAGGATAAGACATGATCTCCAACTTCTCATCCCTTTGCATTTTCTTCTTGTCACAGAAACACACATTTCTCATCATCTTTGTCATTCAAGCTCCATTACATTCCCTGGCAACCTTCTCCCTTCCCCATCATTCTGTCTCAGAATGCCCTTTCTCTTTGCTTTATTTCTTTCCCTATCTTATATAAAAAGCTTATCTTTGCCCTGCCTGCTTCCCATGAGAATAACCTTCTGTGCTGCACGATCCATACCTCTGATTGGCAGTAGTGGGGTTTAACACAGTGGTGGAGCCAACACCATGTCCACAGCCCCACAACTCAACACTGCCCAGGGCAGAAGGTATGGAGGAGCAGGAAAAGAAATGACAGCTCACTATGCCTGTTTGCTGGTGCAGCGCAAAGACCTGGGTCAGGCCCGACACCATGGCATCATGTATGCAGGGCTGGTTCTAGGAAAGAAATTTCAGTATCACTCCAGCTATCCAGCAAGCTATCCAACCACTGGTAGTTAGGAAGCATTTCCAACTATCCTGCAGTGTGTGTTTTTTATTTGGTAATTTTTGAATGCCTTTATTCTTGGCTTTCCCTTAAAGGTACTTTTGGAATACTGTATTTCATGGCTTTATTTTAAATGCTTCAAAACAATTGCCATTTTATCACACACAGCCTCACATATCGTTTTCTTTTATTTTCTCTAAACCAAATTGGATTGCTGTACTCTGAGCTGTGTTGATCTAGTTAGAGAAATCATGATTTTGTAATGTACTTGTACTCCACTCCAAAAAGTAATATATTTTAAAATTAAGACTAACCAACTCAGGAAAAGGAACCCAAGCCCCTTTAAGGATGAACTTAAAGGTTGAACACATTTTCTCCTCTTGCACCAGTGCTTAACCATACTCCCTAGTCCATCAAACAGAAAACACTTAGTTTTAAAAGCATTCATAGCATTTCCAGCCCCCTCCATAAAACACAAACTTCACATATGCTGGGAAGCTTCATGAAGATCATCTGACAAGTTAAAATCAATTTAACTTTTCCTCATTTAATAGTTTTGATAGGTGTCTCATAATTATAAGTAGTATAAAATGAAAATGCTACGTTGTTCAAAAATAAAAATAATGTCGAGTCCTCATGGTCATAACAAAATGAGCTTTCACAATAAGTTTATGCAATAGCCTTTGCTGGACTATAACTGGTGAATGACAACTGGTTTTGTTTAGCACCAAAGGATTTTACTTAGCCATTTACTCCCTATCAGTTCAGAACCCTGTAGCACAGTAGTGCAGGAAAAAAATAATTGGTTTGAGATTGCCTAAAACATAAATACAGCTCAATCTGCATCAGGAATAGGAAACGTTGATCATATACTCAAGACAAATTGGTAGAGCTCACAAGATTTCACTGCAAGAGATCTGATGTAGTAGTAGTAGTAGTAGACTTTATTTGCATAGCCGACAGGCCATAGCATCACTGCAAGAGAACTCATGTATACATTGTGTACAGATGACCACCATATACTTGTTATTGGTGTGAGGCAGTCTACACTTACATTAAAGAAAAGTAAATACCGTATTTTTTGCTCTATAAGACTCACTTTTCCCCTCCTAAAAAGTAAGGGGAAACATGTGTGCGTCTTATGGAGCGAATGCAGGCTGCGCAGCTATCCCAGAAGCCAGAACAGCCAGAGGGATCGCTGCTTTCACTGTGTAGCGATACCCCTTGTTGTTCTGGCTTTTGAGATTCAGAATATATATTTTTTCTTGTTTTCCTCCTCCAAAAACTAGGTGCGTCTTATGGTCTGGTGCGTCTTATAGAGCGAAAAATACGGTATACAAATAAGGTCCCAGCTTCACTTCAGTTTTACAGTTTCTTCCTCATGATCAGAGAGAAATGTTTGACAGGAGAGCTAAAATGGGCTTTCAAGGCTAGCAGTGTAAAATCACACATGTAAGGCATATTGAACTCAGTGGGAATTCCTCCCAGGTGAACTTCAATTCTGTAAACCACTGTCAAATCAAAAATGGTAAAGAGCAGCATATAAGTATTTTAAATAAACAATACCAACCTACAGTACCTTAGGCAATCTGTTATTTCGTCCCCTTGCGGACTGACAAAGCAAACAAACAACCAGCCAACCTTGGGTTTTCTAGTTGAATATACTAGCCTATAATTTCTACACATGAAATTAACTGACCTGCACAGCCAGCGAATAGTTTAACAAACACTACCCAGTTAGGTTCCTAGCAGTCTTTTCTCAGGGAATCCCATGTATTGGATTCAGTTCTTCCTGCCAATTAAACAAGTGTCAGAATTGTGACAGCCTCTCTTGCAAGTGTCAAATAATTAAATTTGGACTGGAAATATTAAAATGTGCTTGATAGCATAGAACGTTGTCCTTTTATATGCAAGATGATATATCCTGTAATTATTTAAACCCAGTGATACAAGTGTGATTAATAAGGATCATAATCTATTTAATGGAGACACCTTTTAAGTGATTTACAGACCAATCCCATGCATCAAAAATAACTCCCCCATGTTCAGGGGGTGCATATGTTCAAGTGATTGTGCACAGGATTACATCCTCAATGTTGCTTAGGTTTTCTTTATGCTAATTTTGTTATTTTGCTTCTCAGTGAACAGCTTCCAGTGCTGCAGAATGAGCAGGAAGCAGAATTAATTATTTCAGCTCTTGTCTGTATGGGTCAGTTTGCTTTTACCAAATGAACAGCTGCAATGTGAGAAAGCTTACAGCAGTCCCACTTCAGGCACCTCCATCTACATGCCAAACACATTTACACGAATGCAAAAAATATCCACTTCAATACAACTGCCCCCCCCCGCCCAAAAAAAGAATGGTTAAGGACCATAGATGTTGTGCTTGTAGGAAAAAAACATACCAAAATGATGCAAATTCTCATGGGTCATTCCGTTTATATCGATTTCACTGCATGTAAATGTGCTCAGAGGTCTGTGTCTTTCCAGCATGTAGATACTGCATATAAGCCCAGCAAAACAGACATGTGATTACCTATTCTTGACTTTCATGCTTATTCCTACATTGAAATCAGGTAATGTTTGAAGCAGTTCTAAGATCCTAGAGTCTTCTCCAAGATCAGGAAACCTGAATACTATGCCATTCTTTGTACAGCATTACTGAGTAATAACGCATTATCTTATGTTAATCTACAATTCCTATTACGAGGACAAAAGGTGTCCCAATTAAACAGAGCTTCCCAATTAACGACAACACTGATAATCTGACAAAGAGGAAGCAGAGAGCTGTAGTATGAAGCTCTGGGGATTTTCCTGAAGAAGTCTTAGTGGCTGTCTAATGAGAGCAAGGGCAAATGTAATAGGAAGCTAAAGCTGATTCAGCCCTGGACACTTTATATATCAGCAGTCAATCGGCCCACCCTTCAACACTCTTGCTATGAACATGAGTTTGCAGAAAGCATTACTGAGATGTGAATCTGTGAAGAAGCTTTGAGGCAAGTGAACCAAGGATCAAAAATTTGGGGGTGATGGATACCTTTCCCTGCTTCCTATGCTCTCCACAATTCAGTTAGCAGGTTGAGGTAGGGCTGGGTCTAAAATAAGGCTGCACAAGCGGTTGCCTGGGGTGCCTAATCATGCAGGTGCAATTGCAATAGTTGCTGGATTTTAATTTAGCCACATTTCCTAGATACATAATGACTAGAGTAACATTGAGCCCAAAGCATTTGTATTCCACTGAATACTACTTGGTATAGAAGTGGAGAGTGCAAGAAAGGGGACAATTTAACCATGTTTACTTTTTCTGCAATCTGAGTATGTTTTGTGTATGATATTTTTTTGTGGGAAACCTAGAAATCCACCAAGTGCCTCAATGCATGCAAGTGTTTAACCCCCATTACGGATTTTTATTTTTAAGCATTATTTAATAGTCTTGATTGCTGGTATGAAAGAGTGGCTAGGGTGCGTAAAAAGAAAGAGTGCAGTGGAATTTTAAAAGAACCATCAACTTACTGTTAACTAAGTTGTTAATGATAGGAAGATGATGTTTAGATTTGCTTTTAGCAAAAATGGTTATTGCCAACAGCTTTTATAAGAATGATTAAAATGTTTACATTTTAAGTTATATAGATTACATATCAGTGAAATCATGCTTCTGCTTTTAAAAAATACCATGGTTTAAAATGGTGTAGAAAATATAAGGAGTCATTCACGTACTTTAAAAGCATAGGAATTGATTTATAGTGACTTAGCACATTCCACTAAGGAACAACAATATTCAAGAGATGCAGAGTAATGAGGGAGAAAGCTCAATCAGTAGAGCGTGAGACTCTTAATCTCAGAGTCATGGATTTGAGCCCCACATTGGGTGAAAGATTCCTGCATTGCAGGGGGCTGGACTAGATGATCCTTGGGGTCCCTTCCAACTCTACAGTTATATGATTCTATGACATCCTTTGATTACTGGACAACAGGACATCTACTGGCACAATAGAGGACCCTGTAGAGCAAATCTGAGGAAGCATAGGGGGCAGAGAAGTTGGAAATTGTCCATGAAGACGATATTGCACGATGCAGAATATCACCCCTGAAGATGTTGTTAAATTGTACATATAGAGATGAACAGTGATATACGTATCTGAGACACATGACTGAAAAACTAAGTGTCCTTAGATCTACTGTAGTTCTCACTGAGGGGTAATCCTGTATCTGTGCTGTACCATTTAATACTACATATAGGGGCTCATATGATGAAGGGTTCTGATATATATAGTCCGTACACATAAAATCCCCTTCATGGCTTTTGTCATGGCAAAGGGGCTTGACTAACTCCAAGAAGCTAGGAGCTATGCCATGCAGGGCCACCCAAGACGGACAGGTCATAGCCGAGAGTTTAGACTAAATGTGATCCACCTGGAGAAGGAACTGGCAAACCACTCCAGTATTTTGCCAAGAAAACTCCATGGGACATAAAAAAGGAGAAGCTTTGAGAAGAAAGTGAGAGTTTCCAAGGAATGCACTGGTTCATGGGGTCACAGGGAGTCAAACACGACTAAGACGACTAAACAACAACACATAGAAAGTCATAGTTCTAGAACAGTTTTAAGGGCAGGGAGACTTGTACTGAGGAATCTACTCCAGAGAATTCCAGTCTGAAGTAGTACAGCACAGACACGGGATTAACATGTCTGAGAAAAACTAGGCCTCAGCTGATGGAAAAATGATGATACTTTAAAAAAAAATAAAACAAAAACAAAAATAAAAACCAGAAGACCACAAATTAAGAACCAACTTTGATGATCTTGATTCCACCCCCCCACCCCCCACTGTCCCCACCCCCCACTGTGCTCTTGGTGTACATAAATCAGTGCACGTGGCTAAAATTCATACATATAAAAATCTTCCATTATTTTTACCTGGGTCATGTATAATCCTTTTATCTGCTGAAAGGATTTTTTTTTTGTGTATGTGTGTGCAAAATTCATTGACTCTGTGATTTTGCTATTGACTTGCATGCTTTTAGAGGAAATTAAAGTGCACTGAAGCCTCTCTGCCATGCAGTTTTCATTCTGACTAGTCTATAATTTATAAAGATTATTGGAATACTATTTTATCTGCTATTTCTTTTCTTTTTGGTTCTCATCACATACACAGAATTAATAGATTTCTAAAACACATTATAAAAAGATTGAGAAGAGAGAGGGAGTGAAATATCATTTCTTGTATATAACAGCTAGCTCCATGTGCCTAAAGGAGCAATTCTAAAATGCATGATCTGTAATCATATCTCTGGGACATAGCCCTGCCTTCTGACATGCACATTTGGCTCCCAAAGAAATGAGCAGCACCCATCAGCAAATGTGGAAGACTTTTCTGATGTTTGTTTAATACAAGTAACATTTGTAGAGACATCAAGGGCAGTAAGAAATAATTTCTGGCCATATTTTTTTAAAAACAACAACAACAAAACAAAACAAGAAAAAGCTCCTTTCTTTCTTACACACAATGTTGCATCCCCAAGAAAGGAAGAGGATGTTTTCATTTAGGGCAGATTGGTACATCATTATTTTGAAGTAAGACCTCTGGCAAAATCTTCACAGCATGGTGTTCAAAACAGTTTTGACTGATGAAAACCTAGAAGCACAATGCTATGAACTAGAAAATAATTTAGAAATGAGGCACAATTATTGCTCTGCCACAACATTCCAATCCAGACTTAGAAATCAATGGGTTCAACCATGCCTATTGGAGCAATACAATGGGTGGTCTGAAAATGCTGCATTGGCGGGGTAATAAGGGTCTGTGCGCTGCACACCAGATGCAGCATAGCATCATCCCAAGTTCCTGAGTGGGACAAAACTGTAAGGGCAGCACTGCTTGATGTCTAAACTGAGATATGCCAAAGCTCCACTGGCAGCAATATAGGGTATGTGGGGCATAAGGTACAAACTCAGAAACCTTATTAAATTATCATGCACTGCAATTTTGCAATCATTTTGTTTTTTGTGTGTGTTTTTTTTAAGTCTAAAGCTCACCTGCCAGTACCAATCAGAGAGGCCCATAATGAGAATTTCCCAGTATGCATGTCTTATGCCTTCTGACTTTCTGCCAATATAGTCTATATATGCTACCACTCAGTGGATTTGTAACTGGCTGACTGACTGGACCCAAAGGGTGCTCATCAATGGTTCCTCTTCATCCTGGAGAAGAGTGACTAGTGGGGTGCCACAGGGTTCTGTCTTGGGCCTGGTCTTATTCAACATCTTTATCAACGACTTGGATGATGGACTCAAGGGCATCCTGATCAAATTTGCAGATGACACCAAACTGGGAGGGGTGGCTAACACCCCAGAGGACAGAATCACACTTCAAAACGACCTTGACAGATTAGAGAACTGGGCCAAAACAAACAAGATGAATTTTAACAGGGAGAAATGTAAAGTATTGCACTTGGGCAAAAAAAATGAGAGGCACAAATACAAGATGGGTGACACCTGGCTTGAGAGCAGTACATGTGAAAAGGATCTAGGAGTCTTGGTTGACCACAAACTTGACATGAGCCGACAGTGTGACGCGGCAGCTAAAAAAGCCAATGCAATTCTGGGCTGCATCAATAGGAGTATAGCATCTAGATCAAGGGAAGTTATAGTGCCACTGTATTCTGCTCTGATCAGACCTCACCTGGAGTACTGTGTCCAGTTCTGGGCACCAGAGTTCAAGAAGGACACTGACAAACTGGAACGTGTCCAGAGGAGGGCAACCAAAATGGTCAAAGGCCTGGAAACGATGCCTTATGAGGAACGGCTAAGGGAGCTGGGCATGTTTAGCCTGGAGAAGAGGAGGTTAAGGGGTGATATGATAGCCATGTTCAAATATATAAAAGGATGTCACATAGAGGAGGGAGAAAGGTTGTTTTCTGCTGCTCCAGAGAAGCGGACACGGAGCAATGGATCCAAACTACAAGAAAGAAGATTCCACCTAAACATTAGGAAGAACTTCCTGACAGTAAGAGCTGTTCGACAGTGGAATTTGCTGCCAAGGAGTGTGGTGGAGTCTCCTTCTTTGGAGGTCTTTAAGCAGAGGCTTGACAGCCATATGTCAGGAGTGCTCTGATGGTGTTTCCTGCTTGGCAGGGGGTTGGACTCGATGACCCTTGTGGTCTCTTCCAACTCTATGATTCTATGATTCTATTCTAGTCTAATATAATGTTGTCATATTATTACATATAAATATGCATACATAATTTATTTATACTTTGAAGATTTGCACTACATATTTCTGCTTCACGTAATAATTTTTCATCTCCTGTAAGAAGGAATGTAACTGGATACGAAACTAAATTGAAAGAGGGGCACTTTGGGGAATGAGATGCCTGATCAGATGGCTATGAAGCCTTTGGGACAGAAGGACATTGATCTTGTGGTGTCACTGCCCTTTCCGGAAGTTAAAAAGGGGTTTAAACAGTCTCCATTAAGTGAAAAGCAGTGAGAGGTAGGTTCTATGAGTAGAAGAGTATTGTACTTTGGCCCACCATTGGTTTTTTGTTTTTGTATTTTCAAACTGAAGAGTAACAGAGACAAATTAATCTGTTCAGAGATGAGACGATCAATTCTGAATGTTGTGAGGTTTGTTGGGTGGAGGAAATAGTTGTTCATGTTCTGTGGGGTTGTTTAGGGTATACAGAGGGCCTCTCCTTCATGGGTTTAGTGCTTTGGGTGTTACAAATTTGTCTGAGGGTATTTTTTGGTAGTTTGGAAGAATACAAGGGTGAAATTTTAGAGAACCACTGGTTGCTGCTAAATAAAATTAAGTGATGGCTGATATTTTATTGCATTTATTATATAGTTGTGCCCCTAAAGCATTCAAAGCTGTATCGTATTATTTGACCAGCTGTTCTCTTGAATGATTTGCCTTTTTTAGTGAAAAAATACACAGTTCTATTAAAATGCATAATCCGAAAATAGGTTAGTGAAGCTTCTGAACAGACTGGTTAAGGATATTCCTACTTATCTGACCTAGCTACCTCATCCCCTACTGGCTCTAGCTAGCTGCTCTCTGATGCCACAATCCAGGAAAAAAACACAAAAAGGCAAATTCATTGAAAACCTTGGAGGCAGAACTATGCAAGGTAAATATTGATTCAATTTGTATAATTTATTATTTATGCAATTACTTGTTTCCCTTGCTGCAAAATGTGTACTTTATTGGATCGTATAAACAACTTGTATTGCAAACATTGTTTTACGATAAGACATTAAGGCTTTTGCTTTACATATTTTACCCACTTTATAACCTATGCTTAAACAATAAATTATTATTGAGTTCTGCATACTACAATGTAGCACCATTACAATTTTATACATGGTCATTAAATCAATCATGTTTCATGTCAAAGCTACTTTTTTTGCTTGCCAAGTAATGATCAATATACATTCCTCTTTGGAAGTAGCATTTCATTGAATGATGGGCAACACGTTTTTCTGTATACCTTTATGCTTCATTTCCCAACTTCTTCCCACATTGCTATTCCACAATTATTTCTGTTACATACAACAGTGTACCTCTAAAATTTGAGTGAACTGAAAAACTTTGGTAGTAGTAAATGTACAGTGAGATTAATTTTGTGCATGATTGCCAAATTAATCAATTTTTCAGGTGACATATTATGCCCGTCTTTTAATCATGTAGAAATAAGCACCTCTTTTCTAATCCTCTACAGACGAATTTATCAGTTCTTCAAGCATGCTTCATGGATAAAGAAAACTGGAAGGAGGAGTTGGGAAATGCCGGCAAAAGTAGCAACTTACAAGCGCTTATCATAGCAAAATGTAGTTTCATGATTGACTGCATCTGCATACACTGCATCTCCATAATTTCAGGTCTAATGTGCTCTAATTTGAACGATTTCAAGAGCAAACACAGTTTTCCTTAATAAAATATCTAAATATTGCAGAAGGCATGAGACATATTACACAAATGCACACAAATACATGCACACAAATGTATACATGCACCTGACCAACATGTTTAGGTTTTTTAGCCAAGATTCATGAGGGTGAATCCAATTACTTGGTGTAAAGGCCATCAATTTCAGTGAGTCTACTCTGAAGATCTCTTAGTTGGATTCAACCCACGGTATGCCATGGAACAAATCATGGGAAATTAACAAGCAAGCAGTTAGGCAGAGCTTAAGAGTAAAACAGCATGCCATTTATTACAAAATCTGGACCAGTAATTATTTGGATAAAGCTAAGGGATGGTAGGGGACCAAATAGCAAATAAGAAGCAGGAGGAAGCAGATACTAGACAGAGACATTTGGGCCATGAGGCACTTAGATTGGATATGGAATGTTCTTGAAGCTCACCTGCCACACCTGCCCGGAGGGGGAGCCTGGGAGGGGCAGGAAGGCCTCCCTAATCACCTTAAGATAGGGCCTAGGTGTTGGGACTATGCCTTGTTACGTCCCTTAAAATGGGCAAGGTTCAGCTCACCCAAGGTTGAAGTTAAGTTAGCACTGTACTCTTGTTGGCACCACTGATTTCAGCAAACTTAATCAGGTGCTTAGATATTTGTAGCAATTCTAATCTGTTTTAGTATTTTAACTTTTGCATGTTTTCAAGCATCGTTGTGATTTTTTTCTGGATTTTACTGTTTTGTCTTTTATAAACTGCTTTGAGGTTGTTGTTTTTTTTTTTAAAAAACAGTCAAGTGGTGTACAAAATTAAACAAACAAACAAACAAATGTTCATCAACACCTGGCATGCCAAAAGTTCCCTACCCCGGCTCTATAACAATCAGTAATACATAGGTGGCTTCTGCTACTCCACGAAACCAGTCAAATTAAGATTTGCTATGAAAAATGTTTCTGCTCACCAGCTGAGACAATTGGGATTTACCTCCCCTAACATAACAAACAAAAAATCTGAAGAACAGCAGCAACATCTAAACCTTTCAACAATACTCTTCTGGGTCATTAGTCTTTTCATTATCTTTTTTTTTTAAAATCAACACAGACAAGAGTTCAGAGTTTTCTTCTTCAGTACAGCTGTTCCTACATAGGCTTTCCCTACACAGCCTTGCAAAATTAAGGGGAAAAACATGTAGAACAGCAATTATTCATGTGCAGTATCTTTTATAAAATGGAGCATTGGGTGGAATCCCAATGGTTGCCATTGCACTCACAGGATGACTTTTGATCCAGCAGTTGTGTCTGCTAACAGAAGAAGACAACAAATGGGGTTTGCCAATTTCCACTCAACCTGCAGCCCACCCTGCTGCTTCCACCCTCTTTTGTAGCATCTCCCAACTCTCTGGAGCTCATAGGTGGGTGGGTGGGTGGGACTGCAAGAGAGAGAGAGGAAAACTTACCTCCTTTTGTCTTCCATGATTGATGCTTCATTGAATCAATAGCCCATCTGTGAATAGAAGGGCACTAACTGGATTCCACCCACTCTTCTCTTAAAACTGATCACATCTTCATCTGTTGTTTCATTTAAGATGACATTTTATCTTTACATGTTATATCTTGATCATTTTTAGCAAAAGAAAACACTTTCAATAACAGATTGCAATGTGCTTTGGCAAATCTTATTTCCTGTAAAGATAACTTTTCTGTCAAAGTATATACAGATATTTCAACCAATGGTCCAGCAACATCTTATCAGACAACTGTCAAAGTTCCTGTCAATTTATACCTTGACACACATGCTTTTTTAGTCATGTTATCACTGAGTACTTTATGATGCTGATTGCCATATGGTGATCTGCCATTTTTCAGGTTTTTTTTTTCAGTTTTCTCCCCTTTGCCATTGCTCTAAATTTTTCTTTAGCCTCTCTTTTAAACCACAATTAATTCATCTATTTTCCTCTCACACAGTTGTTCCTCTCTGCTCCATATTTTAATATGAAAGACTTTATTATTATCTTAACCCCTTGGGCTAGCATAAAACCCTCCCCACTCTTTCACTGCCTTATCTTTTCCCTGCAAGCTTTAACTGATTCTGAATATTTTTGTTTGTCTGCTTTGAATTTCCAGAGCAGGATTCAGCAGTGATTTCTTATCATGTCCCTCAATGCCAGAAGCTATTGGGAGGCATGGAAAAGCCAGGGTGAGATTCCACAGTAAGAAGCAGGCATGCAGCATGACTTTTGCTTCATTTTGGCTTACGGCAGATGATTTTATGTAAAAAGGATTACGTTTATTTCCTCTGACTAGGTTTCATAGAAAGAATGTTTAGAATAGCATAAATTTGTAATATAAAACTGCCTAAAGTTTTCTAGCATTCACTTTACACAAAAGCAAAACACATGGGTGTTAGGATGTAAACAAACCTAATTACCTATATGGTCACTACTGAACAATGCCAACATCCACTAGGGAGTTCTTCTGTACAACCTTATTATTATTTAGGGAAAGCAGAACTTTTTTTTAAAGGATAAATATCCCATAACTCTAGATTTGAAGCAGGCTCTTAAATTCAGGGCAGGCCCAAGAAACAGGTGATCTAATCATAGACCTCCACTGTCTTTTAGTTATTTATTCTTTGAGGCTGTCTCCATCACTCTGATTCTAACAGCCTCTACACATATTTTTTATTCTCTTGGTGAGCTCTGGGCTATGAAACCTTACGCCGCAATAAATTGGTTAGTCTTTATGGTGCCACACATCTCTTTGTTGTTTAAGCACTATTGTAAAACACTCCGTGCATTGATCACACAATACAATGAGAAATCTATAAATAATTGAGAATGAAATCAACTGCATGCCAGTTGAACAGCTACAAATATTTTCCCTTAAATAGAAAGCTGCCTTGTACCAAGTCAGGCCTATGGTCTATCTTGCTCGGTGCTACCTACACTGATTGGAAGTGGCTCTCCATGGTTTCAAGCAGTGGTTTCTCCAAGCCCTACTACTTAATTCTGGGGATTGAATCAATGACCTTCAGCATACAGAGCAGATGCTCTACCACCCTTGCAGTGGTTACCTGGGCTAATTACAGAATATGCAGAAAACTTTCCAATGTTATCCCAATAATATCTGGTAATATGAGCCCCCAACTGAGTCATAATAAAATGCAACACGGGATACTTGCAACAAGGGGCATTCTGCGAAAGCATCCTACTGCATACCTAAGGGTGTGGGCACACAAATCTGTTATAGAATCTTTAAATCCTGAAGGAGGCAACAGAATCTTTACACTGCAATCCCATACTTTCCAACTCAGAAATAAATCCAATTATATTCAGTGGGGTTTACTCCCAGATAGGTGAGCATAGGGGTTGCTTCCCAAAGCCTATAGGCAGTTCCGGTTCTGTGACATGTATGTAGGAACTGTAAGATAAGCCTGCTGGATCAGACCAATGGTCCATGTCTTCCATCTCACATTGACTGTCCAGGTTCCTGTGAGAAGCCTGCATGCTAGACATGAGCACAATGGCACTCTGCCCACCTGTGATTCCCAGCAACTGGTATTTAGAGGCAAGCTGGGTCCAACACTGGAGGTAGTACATAGCCATCATGGCTTGTAGAGATCAATAGCCTTTTGTTCCATGAATACGTTTAATCCTCTTTGAAAGCCATTAAATACATGGCCATCACTGCCTCCTGTGGGAGCAAATCCCATAGTTTAACTATGCACTGTGTGAACAAGTACTTTCTTTTATCTATACTTAAAGTTCCAGTATTTAGAACTTTCTCCATGGCATGCATAATTTTATGAAATTCTATCATATCACTTCTTGTTTGCCTTTTCTCTAAACTAAACGTTCCCAAGCATTACAATGCTTCCTCATCAGGGAGTCACTCCTGGATCATTTTTGATTATGATATTGGCAGTTGTATTTTCAGTTCCTTTCATAATGATCCCTAGCATGGCCTCCATTGTATATATATCTCCATTCAGAGAACTGCCCATTTATTCTTACTCTCTGCTTCTTGCTACTTAACCGATTCCTGGTCCACAAGATGACCTCTCCTCTTACTCCATGACTACTAAACTTACTCAGGAGTCTTTGGTGAGGTAACTTGTCAAAAGCGTTTGGAAAATCAAGTACAGTATGTCAACCAGATCACCTCTGTCTGTATGCTTGCTGACACTCTAAAAAACAACAACACCCCAATAGGTTTGTGAAACAGGACTTGCCTTTGCAGAAGCCATATTGGCTCTGCTTCAGGAAGCCTTGTTCTGCTTGGTTACTTTATCTTTAACAATACTTTCCCATCAGTTTCCCCAGGACAAATGTTAAGCTAACTTGCCTGTAATTTCCAGGATCACACCCAGAACCAGTTTGTTTTTTTTTTAATTAGGTGTTTCATTGGCTACTTTAAAGTCCTCATGTATGCAGGACAGGCTGATTTGGGACAAGTTACATACATTTGTTAGAAAATCAGCAATCCCACATTTGAGCTGTTTGCATATTGTTAGGTAGATGCCATCTGAGCCTGGAGATTTGTCAACTGACTCTCTCCCTCAGTTCCTCCTTTCCGCAAACATTTGTTCAGGCACTGAGATCTGCATTATATCTCCCACTGTGAAGACAGATGCAAATAATTCATCCAGCTTCTCCACAACCTGTTTCTTCTCCTTTAGCACACCTTTGACTTCCTTGTCATCCAAGGGTCCAGCTACTTCCCTAGATAGTTTCCTGCTACTAATGTGTTCAAATAACTTTTTGTTTGTGTTACTATTTTTAGCAATGTTCCCCTCAAATTCTTTTTTAGCATTCTGTCTGCTTGCACTTTTTGTGTGTGCCAAAGTTTATTCTCCATTTTGCTCTCTTCATTTGGGCAAGACTTACAACAACAACAAAAACTGAAAAATGTATTTATACACCATGCAAATATGATTATATTTCACATCAAAATCTTTCATTGAGAACAAAAAAGCATAACCAAAAACTTTAATTGCTAGTATATTCATAGGTCACAGATACATCATTAGTACAATTGCACTTTCTCTTTTGTACAAAGACTTTCTCCACCTTGATTTATATTTCCTGTTAGCAATAAATACAAATAATGCCCAGTGGAATACTAATGTGGCCTTTAGTTTATTGTAAGTAATGTAGATTTACAGAGGAACAGCTAAACTTCAATTTGAGATATAAAGAGCCACAACAACTTTGAATGTGGATGCTTTGATAGAGCCCATGGAGTATGACTGAATAAGCTTAATAAAGATTAATTCCCTTGGAAGAAAGAACTCTTCTCTGAATAAATTACTTTCTCTATATTGAAATGTTAAACAGATCATTCTAGTACAAATTAAAACTGAACACTGAACACTGCATTGCTGATATTTCTGGATGATAATATTAAAAATAACTTGGGAGAATAGAAAAGTAATTCAAAAACTTAATACAAAAGGAAAAATACTTTTTTTATAGATTACTGTGCTGTCATTCAATATGTGCAATTGTCCAGGAATTTAGTGGCAGTTCTGTGTGTGTTATAAAACTATGGTGTGTGAACTGGGAACGGAATGAAACCACCATTTTCTTGTTTAGTCTTCCCAAGGCTTTTGCGTTCTCTCAAAGGAGTCAACTGCAAGCTCCCCCAGCCTACCTAAATACAATGCAACCAAGCACACTCTACAGTTGATGTCACTACTAACCCAAAGGAGTCATGCAGCAACTGTTAGCATGCTCAAGTCAAAGGAACAACGCAACTAAAGATAGCAAAGTGACTGATATCAGATAGCATCAGTACATTACTTCTTCCTAAATATCTAAATACTATCTCTAGCTGTAATGCAAGGTTTCCAGCACATGATCCAAAGCATGCTTTCATCTGTGCAATAGACAGAATAAAAACAGTACAACCATGTTATTAAATCTGACAATCCTTTCCGAATGGATACAAAAATGCAATTACAAATATTCATCAGTTGCATTCTTGGCAGCATATTAGTAAATTTATGTAATATTTTTCAGCATACTGCTGTCTACATTTTAACAGTTCCATTCCAACATTTATGTTTATGGCAAATTAAACTGAACATTCATTCTCTTTTTTATTCTCAGTAAGATCATGTAGAACTAATGGCAATTAAACTTATTCCATATATCATCTGTATTTGTCTGGTCAACACAAAGAAATGCTCATTCAAATTTTGACACTGTACTGTTGAAATAATATTGACAACAGTAGGCAGTTGCAAATATTCCAGTGCTATAGAAGGAGCTTTTCACTCCTTACATATCCTGAAAAAGAGACACACTGACTAGGATCTACGGTTGGCAAAGATTACTCAAGTTAGGATGAAACAGAGGGGCAGGGGAAATGTCACTGAAACAGCATGGGAAGGGCAGTGGCTGCAAAGCTGCAAAATGACTGATAGATTAAGGAGTTATCCAGAGTGGACTGTGAGCCTGGCTGGAATTGCTACTTTTAAGTGGTAAAGAGAATTGGAATATCTTTGGCTCAGCCCTTGTTGTAACCTGCAGAGTGAAAAACTATCATATTAAAATCAAACTTGCAAAACAGAGAATTGTTCCTCATAGCAACTGTGAAAACAACTAATGGTATTTTAGTGAATACCAGTGGGCTACCCATGTTAGGCTGTGTACAAATGTATGTAATTTCAGTAGTGAGGCTGCTGCGGAACACAGTCAGACACAACATTCTCTTCCGAATTGAGGGAAACCTGTTCTCCTAGGATGCAACAGAAGCTGGCTCTACATAATACTGATTGACTTGCTTCTGTGATGTCACAGATTACTTACAGTGGTACCTTGGTTTACGGACTTAATCCATTCTGGAAATCCATTCTTAAACCAAAGCGTTCTTAAACCAAGGCGTGCTTTCCCATAGCAGCGGGGGACTCAGTTTACAAAAGGAACACACTCAACAGGAAGCAAAACATGTTCTGCTTCCAAGGTAAAGTTCACAAACCAAAACACCTACTTCTGGGTTTGCAGCATTCTTAATCCAAGTTGTTCATAAACTAAGCTTTTCTTAAACCAAGGTACCACTGTATTTCTTTTTTGCTGTAGAAACAGTGGGTGGAACCTAATTGGTGTCACTCTGTTGACAAAACACATCTGTCATCAGAAGAGGGAGGGAGGAAACTTCCTGAGATTCCTCTTCCTCTCTGCAGACCTCTCCCATTTACTCCACAGCCTTGGAAACCCTATAGAGCAGCTGGGAGATTTCCTGGGAGCTGCAGGAAAGAAGGAAGTGCCTAATATTGCCCCTCACCTTCTAATTATATATGTCTTCTGGCAGCAGAACACTGCCAATGGAATCTTTCTTTCTTTCTTTCTTCCTTTTTTTCTTTCTTTCTTTCCACTAAATTAACTTTGAAATTGATAAGGATATAAATGACATTTTAAACAATACAAGAGATATCCCATCTGAAGCTTTGGAGGAAGGGGGTGATGAATGCTAAACAAGCATTTGATTCAGAGTCAAGTACATCTGTTGCTTATGTAAACGCAGCAGAAACAACACTCAACACATGGAGAAAAAAACACATCCAGTCCAGCTTCAAAGTACAACCATATGCAGTGATGAAAACAGAGCCCTAACACACTTTGAAGGAGGCATGGGGAACTTGTTGTTCTTGGACTGCAGCTCCCATAATCCCCGAACATTGACTTTACTCGCTGGGGCTGATGGGAGTTGGGAGTCCAACAGAGCTTTTCCTGCAAAAAGCTCGGGGAACAGAGAGCTTCTAGGTGCAGGCCGGTGCCTGGAAAGAGCAGAGCAATGGGTAAGTGTGGATAAGCCCTCAGAGAATGAGCTAGTCTTTCATTTCCCACTTCTGCATGTGCTGTTTCATAAGCAAGATTCCCCTACTGCCAACTCCTTCCCCATGACTGCCCTTCTTTTACCTACGGAGAGCTGTGCTCAGAGTAGGCCTGTGAACATATGCACAAAACACAGACTGAATGATGCCTTAACAAGTTTATTGTGGCATAAGCTTTTGTGAGCTAAAGTCCACTTCTCTAGATTCGCTTGGATGCTCTGTAAAAGTGAAGTACTGAAGGGGATTAGAGGATTTCATTGAATAAACGAAACACATGGCATAGAGCTAGACCTTATTCATGACCCAAGTGAATTTGCTTTTGGAGGTTTGGTTTGCACACACCCTGAACGTGACGTTTATCTTACAATATCTACAGTTTTGTTCTGACCCTGATGCTAACCATGAAAGAAAGAAAAAAAGACTCAGTGAATGTGCCTTAGTTACTGTGTGTCAACTATTAAAGTTAATCTGGCATACCTAAGAACATTGACTCTTAGGGTAATACAATGCAGCTCCAATCTAGCAAAACTATGATGGTGTTCAGCCAGTAAAGGTAAAGGTAAAGGTAAAGGTAAAGGTAAAGGGACCCCTGACCATTAGGTCTAGTCGTGACCAACTCTGGGGTTGCGGCGCTCATCTCGCTTTATTGGCCGAGGGAGCTGGTGTACAGCTTCTGGGTCATGTGGCTGGCATGACTAAGCCGCTTCTAGCGAACCAGAGCAGCGCACAGAAACGCCGTTTACCTTCCCGACGGAGCGGTACCTAGTTATCTACTTGCACTTTGACGTGCTTTCAAACTGCTAGGTTGGCAGGAGCAGGGACCAAGACCCCGTCGCGGGGATTTGAACCACCAACCTTCTGATCGGCAAGTCCTAGGCTCTGCGGTTTAACCCACAGTGCCACCCACGTCCCTGTTCAGCCAGTAGCATGAGCCAAAACAGGGCATATCCAGGTAGCAGCATTCAAAACTTTGTTCCCTCAAGCCCTCCCTGAAAAGTACCACAAGCTATGAGATCCCTGGGGTTGGAATATTAATTTTCCTCCCATTGGAGTCAGTGGGAGACGAGGGGAGGAATGTATAAAGGAAGAAGAAAGTGACCCTCCACCAACTTTCTGCCATAGTCATAGCTCTGTGGCATGGCTTGTAGTGCTAATTCCACCATGCGATCTCCCACCATAATTTGCATTAAAGCACAAATAAATTAACTTTTTTTTTTCAATATAGATTTACAATATGGAGCTACTCTTCAGTGAAGAGTATCCAGCTGTTTATATAGAATTAACTATGTTTGTTTCAGTCATGCTTTCTAACCCAATCCTTAAGAGGGAAACTATCTCACAATTAATGCCAGACAGTTGAATCTGCATGCATGCCCAAGGGCTTCAAAGTATCAAACCCTCAGGGTTATTAGTTATGTCCTGGAATACACAACATGTTACAGAATTGCAAGAGGAATGGGAGAACTTTTGGCATCAACTTGCTTAGCTGTATTGTGTGGTGCAATATATTTTGGAAACAAATTTGAGGTTTGTTTGCTTTTACAATCAATATAAGTATATAAATTTCATGAAGTAAATAAAAAAGTTGAAACTTATATTAATTTATTGTTTTTACTGATGCTTTAGTGATGTTGTCATGTGTGGTTATTATATTTGTTATTATTGTTTCTGTTTTATGGTACTTTACTATGTTTTTATTGCATTTGTTGACCTGAGAACATTTGTTGCAAAAGCAGGAAACAAATTCAACAAATAATGAACAGATAAACTATAATGTCATTATCAACCAAATAATAACAATATAAATACAGAACATAAATTACAATAGTGCATCATTCAGCATAATACTCTTAAATATTGCCATCGACAGGCCTTCCGGTTGGAATGTAGTCATGAAAGCTGAAAATAAAACAATTTGTAACTATCCTTTAAACTAGTTTTTCATAGTAGCAAACAGATCTCTTTGTTTGAAAAAGTATCCATTTGCTGTGTACCCTAAGTCAATTGAAATGCATTCAAAGCAGCTATCATTTCAAATACAGAGCTCCTTTTATGTTTGTGATAATAAACAACTTTAACAGAATAAAGCCAGAATTGGATTTGTTTACATAATGATGCTGTAGTCAGCAGCAAATTTTAAAATAGAAGCTAATATAAAATTAGTCCTATAGGGTGCCTAAGAGTCGCTGCCCAGCAGTCGCCACACTGCAAAAGTTTCCTGGCCTTTGCAAAACCTACCATATTTTTCTGTGTATAAGATGATATTTTTTCCTTAGAAATAATAGGAAAAATTTCCGGGTTGTCTTATACATGGATAGCAGAGGTGGGAAGGGCGACTGGTGGCAGCAGGAAGCAGGAGATTAGAAGCAGCAATTGGGTGTGTGATTGGTTGCTTCGGCAAGGCCTGCTGACGATTGGCTGTGGCAATTGGACGTTGATTTACGGCAGTGGTGAGGCATGCTTGCAATCGGCTGCGGTTGTGTCAAGTGTGCAAGTGGGCTTGGGCGGTGAACGTGGAGACAATTAGTGGCAACGGTGATGCATGCGATTGGCATGGTGATCCCCCCAAAGAAGCTCAATAACTGGGCAATTTCCCCCAAATTTTAGTTGTGGTCCCCAAAAATAGGGGGAAAATATGGTATATACCATTTACAAATCCAGGAACGAACATAGTATGGCTTCAAGCACCAGACCTGAAGTGTATTGGATCTATTCAGCTTCTATTTCTACCAGCCATAAATAACCATTTCTACTATCTTCAATAGAAATAACTAGTATATTGCATCGGTAAGGCACGTCTGTTCAACAATGGGGTCTCCAATTTCAGCAGCACCCTGTGTAACACCAAAAATTGGCACCCCTATGCCTCTTGTTTTCCATCTATCACATAGTTGCAGTGTCCTGAGGTTCCACGCCCTGTGTAACCAAACTGGTCTCACTCCCCTAAATCCATCTCTGTGTTCAACGTGCTGAATTACAATCTGGATTCTTATCACAAGCACATAATAGAAACAAACCTGAAACCTGTTATTACATAGAAAGATTTGCAGCTTTCAAACTAATTTTTTGGGGGACCATATACTAGAGAGTCAGAATTACGTGCTGCATGAATTTGTTAAACATATTGTTAATTTACTAATCTGAAATGTAAAGTGGGTTGTTTTTTTTAAAAAAAGAGATTAATTATGGCCTCAGTTAGCATATCAACTGAACCAAAACATAGTTTAGAGTGTTTGGGCTCCTGGAGATTACATTAGATGTTCACCACTTTGCTCCTCCCTAGTCATTTTGCTGCTGAGCTGAACCAAACTGTGCTTTGGCTTAGCATGTTTGTCTGAACCCAGATTCAAGGTTTAGCTCTCTTCAGACAAATCACAAGCTACAACCATGGTTTCGCCTTTGGACAACACACTAGGCCAAACCCCAGTTTAGTGTAGTGCAGCGAGAAAACAACCATGGAGGACAAAAATGACCACAACCTCTGATCTGGGAGCTCACACATTAGCTTGTTCATGCTAAGCCATTGTTTGGCTTAATATTACATGCAAATGAGAGCTATGTTTATTTCTGCTTTTATTGCTTTCTCTTACCTGCTTTTAATTTCGTTGAAGAAACAGATGTGACATAATTTTGGAAAATAAACTAAATTAACTACACACACACACACACACGCACACGTAGACCTAATCTTAAGGCAATGATTTTACTTATTTGAAATGTTTATTTTCTATTGTAGAGTTCTCAAATTCCTTTGAACTCTTAAAAACAGAGTAGGGAGCTAGACACCTTTTTCACAAGAAGTTGAATTTGATAGTTGATAAAATACAGTCAGCTTTAATGTATTAAAGTTTCACTGATAAAATTCAAAAACACAGAATTATGAAAATGTATTTTGCATCAAGATCTAACACCATATAAAAGTGAAAGAGATAGAAGTAATATTTTATGTTCTAGATAAGAACATGAAATCTTTATTTTTATGTTAATATTATATGTTTGCTAATGTCATGAGAATATTATTAATGACAAATAGGAGTCAGTGCAAATAAAATATAAGTGAAATTTAAAGTGAAATACATTCTCTGCATGGTCCATGATTTCATGTTTTAAAACATGCTAATAAAATTCACTTTTCACTTACTGTCCCTATGTATTCTGCTTGGTACATTACCACAAGCATTGAGTCACAATTTCCGCCTACATTTTTTTTAAAAAAAATTAGATAGAAACATGTATTTGGCAAATATAATTATCACCCACACATGTCTTCATTTCCTAAGTATCCCGTGGCTTAACTGGAATGGATGTTGAGAGAAGCACGTACAACAAGAGGAATGGCATCTCTTTTGCAATTAAAATTTAATTGCTCCCCAAATACAGCAGCTGAGAAACGACACTATAAATGCTCTTGCTGCATGGCCTCTGCATTCAGTGAATAAGTGCTCCATCCAAAGCTCTGTGGGAATCATAAGCCCCAATTTGCCAAAGTGTGCTAGCTGTCAGACTAGCCTAGAACATTCAGGTCTGACTTCCTCTGGTATATGAGCATCTAGGTTGCCAGATGCTCCACTTTGAAGAAAGCTCCCCTTTGCCTTGCTCCTAAATATGACAGCTTGATAGATTATCATGGGTGCACATACTGTGTCCCATAGGATAGGTGTCAGAAACATCACGTTTAACTCTGTGAAATTCTTAGCAATAAAACACAAGGAGGTGAGAAAGCAATAATCTATACTTAGCAGCCTCTTCTACACTATAGAATTCCAAACAGTACTGCAACCCAGTGTTCGTGCCTTTTTCAGGGGAAACCACTAAGACCAGCATTTGTGGGAACTTCTATTGTGTGCCAACAAAGGATCTGGGCACTCGCATTAGTCATATTCTCCCATCAATCCCAGGACTATCTTGATGCATCCATCACAAACACAACCATCAAGCTCTGTAAATCCACCCACCTACCCTCCTTCAGTTGTGTTAACAGCAAACTGCCCCACCGCTGCTGCTCTTTTACAAAGCTGGCCATTGGGGACTTGGGCGGGTGGAGGGAAGAAATGCTTGTCCCACCTCCCACCCCCTTGCCATCAGGAATGGGTTGAAGCCTGCAACAGCTTCCAATAACAATTACAGCCTTCAAATGCTAATGGGTTCCCATGTCTCTCAAACACTTTCTTCGGTTTAATTGTCTTAATAGTCAGCTTCAAGCATCACTATTTTGGGGGGAGGGATTTCTTCTTCTAAGGGACATTAATTAGTTTTAAATGATGTTAAATACCATCCCTGCCGTTACAAGGGCTTCTATGGGATCTTTACAAGGAACAAGCAGTTGAGTAATTTAAAATCACTTTGTCGTCTTTACCCCCAGCTGCAGACTGAATATGGAGAAACACTGACCTGAAGGAAATCAACGGCAAGCCTTGCTCCCTTACTACTTTACCCTGCCACCCCTTCCCTGATCTCCTCCCTGCAACCTTCATCCTCCTTTAGCTTAAAGGGAGTTGAGCTGCTCTCCCCCTGCCCCCATCCCTTAGGAGTATCCTTGGCAGCTCAGCAGTTTGAGCAGCTTCAGCTTTTCTTCTCCCACACCACTCAGCCTTGGCTGCCCTTAAAGAAAATCCTCACAGAACAACGTGTCAATTTTGCATTCCTTCACAAAGGCAACTTCTATTAGGGAGACTGGGAGCTTGGCTCTGCCTCCCCATAGACAGAGAGCTTTGTGACCATGTAGGAACCAGGGAGAGAGAAAACATTTCCTGCATTAAAATGCAACCTTCTACAGCACAGGGGCTACGTTAGGGAATGTCAGCCTATCTAACTGGATCATTCTGAATTTTAATCACACACATCAAGTGTTTTCTGTATTTATAGCTTAGTTCAATGACGTTTCTACATTTAGTTGCCTCCATTCACATCATTCTCTGTAGCTTTCTGACCCTGGTGCTTGTTTCCTTAAGATTTTACTACATCCACACTCTCTCTTTTTGCACCTGTCCATGATCAGGCATGCAGAAAGAAGTTATTGACAGCACAATCCTATACTCAAAAGTTAAGTCCCATTGAGTTCAATGGGGCTTACTCCTGTGTATTGAACTACAATTGTAGCCTGAATGAATTTCTAAGTGGCTCTTAGAAATGTATTGATAATAGTCTCAAGATCTTTCATAGGTCAGCCAGCTATTTCTTTAAATAACTGCTTCTTCTTAACATAACTTGCTGCTTACTTATTTAATTAAAATGCAATCTCCAAATCATTCATATTTCTTTTTGAGACTATGGCGTCTTCTGGAACGTCTCTTGCCTACAGGGTTTTTTTAAAAAAATAAAAAATAGTAGCAACTGGCCTCCTTGTGGACTTCTCTATATACCAGGAAGAAAACATGGTGGATGTCTCCAGTTTGTGTGCTTCCTAAAGTCTGATCTTACAAATCATTATTGAAGCTCCATAATGGATGCTCCCTTATTTCAGAATACCTTGAAACAGATCTCACAAGGTGCCTTATGATTATCCCCCACCCTTGGCCTCTGGGATTCTGGCCAACCTGGATCTTTGGAACTTTGTTCAGGTTACCCATATGCCTTTGGAAATATCTTCCTTGCAAAGCCAAAGCAACAGGATCACAGGTGAATAAGCATATGGTAGCTGGGTGGTTGCAGTGAGAAGAAAGATAATAACTTGGCTTCCCAACCTGTCAGAATTATTCTTAGCAGGTCTGAAAACAAAACCAGAAGTCCTCAATAAAATATGAGCACTCTTTAATGGAAATAATAAAAAAAACAAACCCGCACTTTTCTATCAGATTAAATAAGAAAAATTAAATCCTCCCTCTTGGAAGGAATCCAGAGGATAACTGTCTGTGGACCTTCAGATACCCTTTCATGCAGGCAGCTGGTGTGGAGTGCAACTCTGACAGACATATATATATATCACTTGAATCAAAAACAAGAAAGGGCTGTAGGACAGCTGAGCCTTCTTGAAGAGCACCTACCTTCCTTCGGTGGTCGCTTGGCTTCCCTGGTGAGATTGCAGACCTGGGTGGTTTGCAGCTCCTGTGTGAGGCAGCCTTCCGTCTGCTCATTAAGGGGCAGCACTACATTATTGAGCAACACCAGGGAGTGGTCATCTCCCCCCCATTCTCCCAGGTGCTGAGGGCAGGTGCATTTTGTATACATGATCCCACAGGACTCTGTTCTCCCATTCTCAGATTTCAAGCAGCTCTCCAGCCAAGTGCATAATACGTGACAACCAAACTGGCTTGGGCTCACCTTGTTCAACACCAAAAATTCAAAGAAAGACTTTTGATCATCTTCCTTTTTGTATAATCCTATGAAATCGAAGGGGTAGACCCGGCGAATCTGAATGAAATTCTTATCGTACTGCAGAAATACAAAAGCATTCTTGGAATCACAGAGTTGCATTATAGAATGGTTATTCTTTAAGAGATCCTTAATTTTCTCATGGGAAAAATGATCGAACTGATAAGCCAACAGTGAAAAGTTAGAGCAGCTGAAGTCCTTTTTGGAAAATTTCAGGTAAATACTATATTTGGTTGGATCTGGGTTTTCCAGCGTCCAAGTGCAGTTTGTAAAGTTTTTGGGAAACATTTCGCTTACAGAATACGATCCATAAATGACCCCCTTCACCAGCGTTGAACACCAGAAGTCTTGGGCAGCATTAAATCCAAACATAACCAGTAGATAGGTGGAAAATATATAAATCAGCAAATTACGAACAGCCTTCATCCTATGTCATTTGGCCTGTAGGAAAGGAGAGGAAAGAAAAATGCAGGTCGGATGCTTCATGCAATGAAAATTAAACTCCTTCCAAAATTTCAGCCAGCTGTTTTCAATATTTCAGTTAGAATGTGCGTATATTTTTCCTCTAAAGGAGGACTTCTTCGCCTTCTTTTTTCTTTTTCTTTTAAAAAGAGAATTATAATACAAGGAAATTTTGGGTGCTGTGTGAACAGTGCCACCATGTGGCCAGTTTAGCTGTCAAATTCTCCATATCCAAATTTTCAAAAATAACATTTGCTACATTATTAATTGGAATGCCTCCTCCTGCTTAAAACATATACAGTTTGGCAGCACATGACTCTCAACCCCAAATTAGGGTTCAATGGTCTTTGTCTGATAGCTCACAAGAGGAACAGTAATTGACTTTTAAGCTAAGGAGCCTTTCTATATAACATTTTCATATACTGCCAGAGGAGGGGGATTGGGAGCAGCTGTTGTTACACAATGTATCTTCTATTATGTTTTAGAAATAATTGTGTTGAAGTAGAGTCATGATTTTTAAAATGCACAAATTATTATTTGTTACAGATGGGGTACTATCTCCCATATGGCTGCATGCCATTGCGGTAGCATCCTGGTTATATTAAGATTTCATTTAAAAAGGAAACTCGGGAGGACATATCAAGATTGAGAAACACTGAAATATTGGAAGTGTTATCTTCAGAGGGAATATAGCAGGTTAGACAGCAATAACTTTTTGCTAGCTATCAGCAGAACTAAAATTTAGAATTCTGAATGCTACAATTTCTGTGTGATATACCCTCTTAGGATACACAAAGTCGATCTATAATATTTCACCCAAGATGGAGCTAGGCAGCATTTCTGTGCTAGAACTTCCCTCTGAAGCAGACCTGGATTATATGCCCTGGTTGTTCCTTGCCCTCTGTTGCTAACAGTTGTGTTTTCCAAATGTGTTGGTTAATGAAATCTACTGTCACCATTTCTCTTTACCAGCACCCTTTCCAAATATAGTAGTTATATTAGTCCTCTACCTGCAATCTTTACTTGCTCTTCTCTAATACAGGTGTAACTAAAGGAAGTGAGTCTTGGGTACATTTACCCGCCTACGGAATAAATGCCATATAGCCCATTTTCAGCATTAATATTTATGAAGTTGTCTAGCCCTTAACAATTCTAGTTCTCTTTGTAAGTGGTAGCTGATAAAAGTGACATTGAGGTAATGTTTTTAGTTGGCAACACTAACCTCTTCCATTGTTTGTCTGGAGGCAAACATAAAGAGTTACTGAGTTTTTGACACAGTCTCCCCTCTCTCTAGCTTTTTCATCTCTCCGAATGACCAGGCATCTCCCACCCCCAATTGCGTAATGCTGAACAAATCGGAGGATTCAGTTCCCTCAAAGAGATTTTGTGCTTCCCAGATTATAAATTGCAGGCTCTGAACACTGAGAAGAGGAAAACAGCAGTGACCCTCTTTAAATGTGTAGTTTTAAAGGGAGAGAGGTTTCGGGAGGGGTAGAGGTATAGTTGTGGAAATTCCCTCTCCCCCCCCCCCATTACACAAACCATTAGATTTTTTTCTCTTTGCTGAACATCAGAAGCAAATGGCTTCTTTGCAAAACACACACACAATCACAACCACAGACTTGATAGGCCATTTCAAGGCTGCGAAGTGAACTTGCTATGGGTAAACACTGCAAATAATCATCTACTCTTTACAAATGTTGCTGGAGCACTTTACAGGCATTGCAGTTGTGCGCAGCATTGTTCAGGAGGGTCTAGGCATTGAAAGACAATTTAGCAGTAGAGCACTAAATTAGGAATTCCATCAGTGTGAGAAGAGCTGTCTCAAAATCTGAAGGGAATGTATTTGGTGTATTTGGTTTAAGATAATAAATGTCTGAGGAGGGTATGGGTGGGGGGGGGGGACGCGGGGGAACAGCCAGGTAAGATTTTTAAAATACTATGGTCTGCAGTGCCAGACTGCTTCCTATAAAGAAAAGACAGCATTTTGGCTTTCGCCCTCCTTCCTTTTCTTCTGAAGAGGAAAGAGGCGATCCTCTGTCAACTACACAGGGCTCTCTTTTGGGTAGACTGGAGAGGAGAGGATTTTGGGTGACGATGCAGCAAATGCCAACGACGAGAAGTTCATCTTCTAAGCAGGAGGCTCCGATGGGGTTTTTTGGAGGTGAAGGGTGATACCTACTTTAGGGGAGGGGGGAAACAAAACTGTCCCCAAAAGATCTAAAGACTGCTCGTCGAAATCTTTCCCACCGAAAAGCATCCTCGTCTTTTCCCATCCTCCTCGGTGACACTGTAGTTTAATCGAACCTAGACGGCGCCATCACTCCACGGATCTGCTCCGCCACGGAAGACCCACACACAGACTTCCCTTAAACTTCCTATTAACCTCAGGATCCCCCGCTTCCCTCTCCTTGCGAGAAAATCACCCCGATCGTGCGTTAGACCTCCCTGGGTCGAGCGGGAGGGCAGCCAATGCCTTGCCCAGTCGCCGAGGAGACTTCGCCAACTTTTTTCCAGGGGCGAGGAGGGAGCACTTGCGCGGAGGGGTCCCGCCAGGTGGTGCGTCGTGTCTCTCTCCCACCCCCACCCACCCCCCACTGTCTCTCCTTCAGCCCCGAGCTCCCTCTCCTCCCCTCTCCCGCCCCAGCCTTACCTTCCACTCCGAAAGCAGGCAGGCTATTTCTCTAAGAAGACCCCACCGCCACAGGCACACGTCCCAAAAGCAGGCATGGAGAGGTTCCCCTTCGGGCGGAAGCGCCGTTGCCCATTTTCCTCAGCGCGCATTCAAAAAACCAAAAGCCGAAGAAGAAGAAGAAGAGGGCTGCTGAGGGGGAGGGAGAGAAGGGGAAGGGAAGGGAGGGAGGAAAAAAAAAAAAACCCCGCAGCAGAGAGAGGGGGAGGGAGGCTCAGCACGGCCAAAGGATGGCTTCCCTCAGATCCACCAAATCCAACCACATATAAAAAGAAGGGGGAGGGCAGCCCAAGCCCCCGACCAGAGACTGCAGGAAAGAAGGGCGGGGGGCGGGTTGCAATGGACTTGGCTGGAAAGCAGACGTTTTCTTGTGTTGTTTCACTTGGGAATAAAGTGTCTCAACCCAACAGCGGAGCCAGACCCGGCGAAGGAGATGAGCCCAGAAAGCAAACTCAAAGAGATCCGGCTGCCCTATTGCAGATTTGTTGGCGGGCTTTGGCTCTTGGCGGTTCTTGTCAGTCGGCTGGGTCTCGTTCTCTTTTCGCCGCCTTCCTCTTCTTCTTCCTCCTCCTCCTCTCCCTCCCTCCGGCTCTCAAGTACCTGAGGGAAGGAAAGCGGCTGAGGCGGAGAGGTGGAGGGGGATGGCTGTCCAATCTCTCCCTCGCAAGCTATAGCCTCGGCCGAGGATGTCGAAGAGCTTCTTCGAGCGCGGAGGGGAGAGGAAGGAGTCCGCGAGAGAGCGAAGGGAAGGCGGCGGGAGCGCGGGAAGAGCGAGCCACGGTGAGTGTGGGTCTGTGTGTGTGTGGCGTGTGGCGTGTGCGCGCGCCCCTCTCTGTGTGAAGGAAAGAGAATGGAGATGTGTGTGAGCTCCAGTGTGCGCGTGTGCGCTTTCCCCCCTCTCCCGTGTGTGTGTGTGAGAGAGAGGAAATGAGCGCGCGCGCGCTACTCCCTCGCGCTGTCTCCCGTGGTGAGTGCGCCCCGCGCTCGGCTGTCCGCGCGCGTTTGTGGCTCCACCACCTCGCTCCTTTCCCTCGCTCCCTCCCACCCTTCCTTCCTTTCCCTCCGCCGACCGACAGCTCAGGCTCTGGGAGCGCAAGCACCGCGCGCTCCGCTCGACGTCTTCTCCGCGCCTTTCTCCGCCGTGTGCGCGTGCGCGAGGCAGGCTTCCCTCTCGGCTCCGGCAAGTGGGCCCGGCGCGGCGGTGTGATTTCGCACGTCACAGCTACTCAACCCCAAGCACGTCTCTCCCCCCCTCCCCTCCCCACAACAAGCCGGTCTTTTTCTGCGTCTGGGAGGTTTTTCCAGCTTCAGTTCCCACACGGCTGTGGCTGGCTGCGAGCGAAACTCGGAGGCTGGGGAAGAGAAGGGGGCGCGCGCGGGAGAGAAGAGCGAGAGCGCAGCCTTTGATTTCTCTCTCTCTCTCTCTCTCTCTCTCTCTCTCTCTCTCTCTGTCCTCTCACTCCCCCCCCCCTCCACCACCCGCCGCCTCCCTCCTTTCGCTCTTTGCTCCTAAAGCGTAAAGCCCTCTGTCGCAGCCCCAAGAGCTGTCAGTTCGCCACCGCGATGCAGATTTAAATGATCTGGCGCTCCGAGGGAAAACATCGCAGCTCTCAAAGTGCCGCCTTCCACTGTTGGGAACAATAGCAATTTCTTCCGCGAGGCTGCAATTAACACCTTGTTTGTTCTTTGCCCAAAATCTAGGGGGCTCTTGCTTAGGATTGTGGCAGCATTTTCATGGCTGGAGAGAGAGAGAGAGAGAGAGAGACAATCAGTCTGCAAATAGCAAGTGATAGTGACTCCGGAAGCCTGTGATTTCTGCTTCTTTCCCCACTCTCTCTTTTTTACCTAAGTTATCGTCTGTGGGACGGGCGGGTGGATTTGAAGAGAGGGAATTGTTCTACTGATTTCTTGCCTGTCTTGTTCGCGGCGACAGGAATTCGCCTGCTTTAATTTCTGTGTCAGGATAGGGGGACGCCTGATGGCGTAAATATGTGATCAGTTGTTGTTGTTCTTATTGCTGTTGTATTTTTTAACATCTTTTATTTTTTGCGCTGGGACATGTTTAAGACTGATGGCAGAAAACTGAATGGCCATGGAAAGTAAGATTAGCCCGTCCGGAATAATTTCTGGAAAAAGGAACGCAACTGAATGACAATAGGCATGAATAGTTTTTTAAAAAATAATCAAAAAAACACACCAATGCATCAGAACTGCACTGCAGAAGAAAGGAAAGGCAGGTCAGCTGGTGTAACTGAGCCCTGGGGTTTGTCAGTAGGGCTCAAGGAACCCAGAGGAACGCCACAAATATGTGCATGCTGTGGGGGTGTCTGTGGAACTGAGGAAAGAAGGAAAACTGCAATGAGTGGAGTTGCAAGGCACAAATATGAAGGACTGGTCTAATAGGGAGGAATGTGCATCAAGATGCAGTGTTGGTCTCCAGAGTCCAATGGCAGTCCAAGCCTGAATTATAGCCTCTGAAATGGAAACAATTTGAAAAGCAAAATGACAGCAGAATCACAGTGTCCAGAAAAAGGGTGGCTTGTGGGATGATATTGTCTAGGTGAGAATGATGGCATGGAATGATACTGTCCAGATTAAAGTGTCAGCGTAATGGCAGAGCAGATTGGTAGTGGAACGGGCATGGAGAGCAAGCTGACAGTAAAATGACAGTGTCCAGAGCATGGAGGTATAGCAGTGCCCAGCGTGACACAACAAAATGGGTATTCCCAAAGTGAAACGACGTTAGGCAGGCTCGGGCACCAGTATGGCCGGGACCGGGCAGTTCTCAAAATGGAATGACATTGGAACAGGAGAGGATTAGTGAGGCTAATGGAGGTAGAGTACAGCTGTTGAATAGAGAATGTTGAGGGGGGATAAGCCGGAATAATAAGCAGCTTTTGTGGAGTCAGTGCAGTCACTCAGAAGCAGCTTTGGGAAATGGGTGAACAGTGGCAAGGAGCACATTGTGGTGAGTTGAATGAGAAAGTGGACATCACTGGCAGTACCGTGGGTGTGTTGAGTGGCAAAAGGGAGAATGCAAAGAATAATATGAATGCCAAGGGACCAGATGGAAATGAAATTAGGCTGTTGAATTGAAATCATGATGCTGAGCAATGGCTGAATTGTACCGGGCAGATGGAAGGGGTCCGGAAAGGAGTCTAAAGTCAGAGCAAACATCACACAAGATGACACTGAGGAGGACTCTAGGAATGGAAAAGATAAGTCTGCATTGGAGTGGTAAGAATGGCAATGAGGAGGCAAAGAGTGTATTGGGAATGAATTGTAGACAATGTGGTGGCTATGTAGAACCATTTTGATGGTTAGTTTGGACTAGGGAAGAAATGCATGAACTCAGTCTTGGAGAACTTTGATGGGAGATGATTGAATGACAAAGTGTGTGGGATGGAATGATAAAACAGCGAGGGATTGCTGGACAGACCCATAATGGAATAATAGAAGTGTGATGGCACAAGTAGATTGATAAGGTTGAGTATCTGAAGGAGAAGACGAAGTAGTTTGGCTACTGGTTGTGTGGCCCAAGTAACTTGATTTTGCTGGACGAAGTAAAGGACAAGTTCATGGAAGAATGGGTGTGTGTATAAATGTGGGTGAGTTTATGCACACCCACTCAAGAATGAGGCAGAGTTGGTAGATATCCTTCACATAATGAAGTTACAAGCAGGCATAGCTGTCAATGGAAATTGTGACAGGCAGTGGTGGAAAAACCGTAACAATGACTATTGAGTCTTTGACAGGAAAGCAGGCCCTGTGGAGCACATAAGAAATACATCCTGAGAGAATTACTGTGCCCATCCTTCTGTGAGTAAGTGTGTGATGCACAAAGCAATATATGGTGCGAATTCTGCCAAGAACAACACATTCTGTTATCACTTCAGTCAAAGCTGCAGAACACTGACAGACCAAAACAAAGCACATAAGTAAGAACAAAATCTAAAATGGAATTCATTAATTCTATTAATTTTTATCCATCCCTTGCTCCAGGATCTTGGTGATCTTCTTCTTCTCTGGCAATCACTCCTAGCCGAGTAAGATTGTCTTCCATAAACATGGTTTTAACAATGAGCCCGTAAGTGACTGTGGAGGCCAATTCTCGACCCACACACCCTTCCACAGTGGGGACATTGGTTTCCTGCTGGGAGTTGATCACAGTGTAGATTTGCCAAGCGTGCCTTCCTCTTAGCACGTTTCTCCCTTGTGTCCTGAGTTCCAGTGTCTTCAAAGCCCATGACACCTTTGGTAAAGGCTGTTGTCCAATTGGAGTGCTCACAGGCAAGTATTTCCCAATTGTCAGTGTTTATACTACATTTTTTTAAAAATTGCCTTGAGACAGTCTTTAAACCTCTTTTGTTGACCACCAGCATTACGCTTCCTATTTCTAAGTTTGGAATAAAGTAGTTGCTTTGGAAGACGATCAGGCATTTGCACAACATGACCAGTCCAATGAAGTTGATGTTGAAGAATCATTGCTTCAGCACTGGTGATCTTGGATCTCAGGATAGAGCATTTGTGGTCTCCCCACATTTTAACCTTCCAACAATCCTGCAAGGTAGGTGAGGTTGAGGGCATCTACTGAGCTTCATGGGTGAATAAAAGTTTGAGCCCAATCTCCTTGGTTAGTGCTCAACATTATTTCCATACTCTGATCCCAGAGTATGGTATGAAGGCACATGTCATGAGCCAGCACCTTGCTGAAGTTTTTCTGAATCTCTGGCTCTGATCCATGTGTGTATAAGAAACCATCTGGGTAACACGTGTCTGCCACCTTGGGTTCCATGGTGGAAGAAAGGCAGGATATCAATGCATAAGAAAAACAAAAACAGCATTACTTAACCACAGCAGAAGACCAAATGCAAACTCACATGAAGTGAGAGGATCCTTCTGAGGCCTGCTCATAACTATTGCATTAGGAACAGTAGTGCGATACCACAAAAATATATATATATATTCTCAATATTCCACAATTATTATATGCTGGACATTATACTTCTCCTTTGGGAGTTGGCATTGCACTGTGGTTTCTGCCATTATATCATGGACATTTCACTTGTCATGCCATTCATTGGCCTTGGCCAACCTTTCTTTCTCCTTCAGCCTTCTAACCTTCACTCCTCCACATGTTTCGCCTTCCCATTTCTACTTTGAATAGCTCCCTAGGTCTACTGTTGCTCTCTTAAAGTTATTTCCCCTTTCTCTGCATCATTTTTGAAGCATGTATTTTAAAAGCCAGTTCACACTTGTCATTTGCTTTCTATTTCTTATTTGCTTTCAATGATCATGCAGATGTATCCATTACTAGAAATGGGCATTCGGCCATCTATAATTTGTTTAGAATCTCCCTGTTTACATCCTTGCATTCAGTTTATTTCAGGCTGGATATTGTTAGGCAAACAATGAAGCAAAGTTTGGGTAGGAGGGCAGGGTTGGGTGGGGGGAACAGTATGTAAATCTCTTGAAATTTAACAGCTTTTTGTTGAAGTTCAACAAACATTTTCCCCACTCTGCTGCTCTCTGTTGTTGCTCTCTAGCTGAATTTCTCTCTCTCCCACTCTCCTCTCTCCCCCCCCCCACCCCCTGTGTGTGTGTTGAGCTATTCACCAGCCAGTGTTCTTCGATGCTGGAGGGGGAAAGTGCATTGTAATTAAAGGTGGAGAAGTACATTGCTTTCTAACAAACACCACTCACTTAGCATGGGAATTGTTTTGTGGCACACACACAAACCTCTGCTAAATCCTGCAAAGGGAAGAGAACATTTAGAGAGGGCTTTGCTAAATCTGGCAATGTCACTCACTTCAAAGTTCATTTGGTTAGCTGCAGGATGCATTTTTTGCTGATTGAAATTATGTCGGGGAAATATGCATTAACATTCCAGAGAGCGTGCAAGCCAATTATTTTTGTAATCATAAAGGTTTGGATTTTTAAAAAGGATATTTTATTGTTGCAATTACACACTGCGTGAATTCTGATCTGTAGTGTTACTGATCATAACCACTTTTGACCCAAGGAACTAAATATGAGAACATTTATCATGTTTCCTCACTAGACATTATTTTGGGGTTACAAAAGTTGTAGGAGTCCAGCTGTATTGTTGCCCAGAAGAAGCCATAAATAAATAAAATAAAAAAACCCAGAACATCAACAAAGCCTACAACACTCCTAGCACACTGCCAAGCATTCCTCTGCTTCTTCCCATATTTAAAAGAGAGGGCAATATAACCCCTCTCAGAAAGGGAGGGATCTCAGGATAGTTTGCTCCTTGTACTGTTATCAGGACAAAAGTGGTACAAAGTGTTTTGCAACCACACTGGGAAATTAAGACGCAAGACACAAAGGCTGAGTAAACAGACATATATATTTATCCAACTCCAAACAGATCTGCATATAGGGGAACTAAGGTGTGGGATCTAGTAATCAAACTGTGGGTAAGCCAGCGGTGCCAAGGCCCCTTCCTCTATCCCCCTCCTTAAGCCCCACCTTTTAGGTCAGTAGGAAGGCCTTTCTGCTTCACCCCCTCCTGGGACCCCGCAACTCCAGACAGGTATCACCAGGTAGGTATCACAGGTTGGCCCCTAAGATGCTCCTTAACCTTGTCATTGAGGCCCACAGCCCTGAAAACAGGGCTCAGGACTACATCTTCCCATTCCAAACTTTAACTAACTCATAACTTCCCGCACCTACCTGCCAATATGGCTAATTAATCTATTTAGTGACTACCTGCCACTAAGTGCACCCAACAGCACATCAGAACAGAGCAGGTAAAACAACCCTGTCAGCAAGACCAATCAGGTGACAAGCAAAATATTCCTACTCGGCCCCTCAGAAGGCAATGAGCTGCTGTTTGCAGTGCCTCTAGGGTGGGCAGGCGAGTAGCGTGCCAAATGAAGAGGCAAAGAGAGAGGCAGGTGTAAATAACCCCCTCTCACACTCCAGTGACAGCACAACATGCACCTACATGCTAAAGCCGCTTACCAGGGCCCTCCATTCCCTCAGTGGTCACAAAAGCTGCCCACTACTGCAGGTGTGAAAGGTGTGAGATGCCTTGAAAAGAAACAAAACCCCTTTTTGTGTTTGTTTCTGTTGTTTTCCCAATCTGTTGTTGTTGTTGTTGCTGCTTCTTCTGTGTCATTTTGAAAACAGAAGAAACCACTGGGCATTCTCCCTTGGAGTAGTTTTCCCAGGCAATTAGAGATTACATTGCGAATGTGATGATGTCACAACAATACGTAGCTGATTAGATTGCACTGCATGATGACATCACAAGGCCTTTGAGAGTGAGGGTACAGCTTTCTGGATCAGCACTGCTGTCACTATGAACAGGTAGGCATTTTCTCCACCTTTTGGGCAATTTCCAAGAAACATATGGGGGGGAAATTGGCCCACCTTGAGATATAGGTTGGAAAGAATGAGATTCTGGTGGAAAACAATTCTGACCAAGAAGTAATGGTCTTGGGATAAGTAGTAGCTGATATGCTGAGGGTGTAGTTGTCAGCGTAAGTAATGAACAATTGGGTAACTTAATGTGATACTAAAACTGTGGCAGAGATGAAAAACATCTAAATGGTCTCAGCTCTTCTTGGTTTTAGAGCATTAGAATATTGTAGTAAAATTTTTAATATATTGATACTTATGTTTTAACTGAATGTATTAAATATGTTATTAAGAAAAGAAAAGGAGTTGTTTTGTTTTTATTTTAATTTATTTATTATTCTGTTATCCCATACTTCCTCCTAAGAGCGAGCTCAGGGCTCCTATCAACCTAATATAACATAGCAATATAACTTTAAATCAACAATCAACCAGCCATCATTTATTTCATTTATTATTAATTGTTTACCTTTCTACCCACAGGAGCCCAAGGCAGCACAAAATGTCACAAAACATCATAAAAACAGTACCAGATGAAACTTCTGGCGGATACCTAACATCCCTTATCCACTCAAAGGCCTGAACAAATAAAACAGCATTAAATTTCACCTGAACATAGTCAAAATGGGGGACAAGTTATTCACACTTGTAAAATTGGGCATCACTATGGAATATGCCTTAACTTATGTCACTGCTGAAAGGTTCCAGAAAAGGCACTCCATGTTTGACTCAGTTCTAATTTCTTACACTTCATGATAGGCTAAAAGCCTCACATGTCCTTTCTCTATTTTTAGGAATAGCAAATTGTCAGCTTAGCTGTCTTGCATAATATTTGAATCTGCCACCAGACCTCTAGGACTTCCTTCAGCGTAGAGCACTTCACTACTGCCATAATTCAGGAGAAGGGTGAAGACCTCTTATATTTGAAGTGTTGGCAATCTCATTATTTTGACAATCTTTAGAATAGATTGGTTTGTGGCATGTTGATTTGGCATCATGGCAAATTAATATTTGCAATGCAAGAAATAATAACGATTCAAGACGAATTTATATCCGTCCGATGACATGATGGGCCAGAAACATTCTAAGCTTCTTTTAATGATCTATTTAATTCAAGACACTAACCAGTGACAGGCTGGTGCGACCTTTGCAAACTGCAGCAGCTGGCATGATTGCAAACATGGTGAGGTGTGCTTTAACAAAACATATAAGATATGACTATGCTAATGATGAGATATTGTGTGTTGCAAACCTCCAGATAACACAGCCGTGTAATTAACTTCTATAAAGAGGTCAGGCCTGGAGGACTCTCTGTGAATTTCTGGGAGACTCTTCAGTGGAAATCAATTCATGAAGATTAGGAACAAGTGGCACAGAGAAGGAAAAGAAAAATAAGAGTCACCTGCACTGTCAAGACATGATGTTGAGCAGAAATAACACGGGGGTTAGGTACAGACCCTGAAGGGCGTATGACGAAGGGCCAGTTCATGGCAAAACAGATTCCATGCAGATTTGGAAAATGAGCAGACATGGTTAGGCTCAACAAAGTAATTTAGATACTAAATGGATAGCTCAGTTGGTTAGAGTGTGGTGTTGATAATGCCAAGGCTGCAGGTTCAATCCAGCTGCATATTCCTGCATTGGTTGGACTAGATGATCCTCAGGGTCCTTTCCAACTCTATGATTTTAATACAGCTTGCAAACTGTGCTCTTTATAACTTTCTCAAGTTCCTATTATTGAATCACAAGTGACTGGCAACTAAATGCAATGTATTCTGGCTCCCTAGCAGAAATGCTACTCTCCAATATTACTGTCCTATGTTGGTTCCAGTCATACCACCACCAGAGTTCACTATTCAGAAAGGCTCTGTTAGGGCTCATTTAGACTTCTGATTCTCCACCACTTACTCACTCTTTGCCACTGCATCAGAGCAAAGGTCAACCAGGTTTTCTGTGTATTGATGTTTGTTCTGATTCAGCACTAAAGAATTTCCCAAGGTAAACGGCAAACTGCTTGGGCCTGTGCGGAGAAAGCACAAGCAAGTGGGCAACTGCTCAGGCCCATGCTTTCCAGGTGCAGAACAAGTGGAAGTGTGGATGAGCCTTTATTATCAGGCCAGTCACCCACAAGGCACAGTCTAGACAAAGCAAAGCACTTTTTAGTTCTCTTGATTTCATGGTGTTCTTAGCAGGTATTCTTCCATTGGTCAGGACTTAAAAGTGTTTTAATTTTGGCTGGATTCTGTTGAAAACTTTCAACAACAACTATTATTATTATTATTATTATTATTATTATTATTAATTATTATTATTACCCTGCCTATCTTGCTGGGTTTCCCCAGCCACTCTGGATGGCTTCCAACATATTAAAAAATTGTAAAACATTAGACATTAAAATTTTCCCGATACAGGGTTGCCTTCAGATGTCTTCTAAAAGTCAGATAGTTGTTTATTTTCTTGACATCTGATGGGACGGAGCTCCACAGGGTGAATAATGTTTTTTTTAAAAAACCCACTCCCACATCATTTATACTGGAATAACCAAAACTTAGCAGTTTGAGATACATTATTTCCATATGGAAACAAATTAGGTTGCCCACATTGTATGGAAATGGTCTTCATGTACTGGTGAAAGCCTTGTTTTGTATGCAGCAATAAGGTTGTTTTTGTTTTTTTTAAAAAAGCTTGGGGGGGGGGGAATTGACAATCAGGATATTTTTCTTCCTGGCAACTTCTGCTCTTCTGTACAAACAGAGTCATCTCATTAAGCAGCCACACATTGCTCTACTGTTACAGTATTTAGGTTGGCACCTCCAGAGAAGTGTGACTCTAAGCCATTGCTAAATACAGAAGAAGATACAAAATGCAGAACTAAGAAGATGCATCTCACCACCATTCATTTGCATGTCATCAGGAACAAAACAATGAGCATAAGCCAATAAAAGTCCCATATATTTCAGCTGGAGAATGTTCAGCATATGCTTAGCTCAAACATTAAAATGCACAGGAATTAGGCTACATATGTTACTGGAGGGTAAACCTCAAGGATCCAGTGAAACCCGGGTGCTTTCACATGACTGTTTATTACAGACTTGGTGTTGCTCATACAGGAAACTTGCTTTGCGGCGTCATTCTCATAAAAATGCCACTCCATATTTTATTTCCCTATTTAATCTAGACTCACCATTTCTGCAGGATTCCCCCCCTCCCCTTATTGCAATTTCTGGAAATCTGGATTAAATGGAAAAAGAACATGATGATGATGATGTAATGTGGATGTTGCAAAAATACTTGCATGCACGAGCAGCACTGGGTCCACAATGAACTGCCATATAGTACTCCCTTACAACTGTGTAGAGACTCGTAGGAGTCAATAGGCTCAAGGAGGCACAAGGGAAGCTGCATCACTCTACTGGCTTCCAAACACTGTGGGAGGGGCCAGGCGGTGGGAGGATCTCTGAAGATGCAGGTGCAGCAAGACCTTCCTATTAGCTCCATCACTGCACCTATGCATGCCAAGCTTCTTGCTGCCTTGTCCAGCTCCCAGTAAGCAAGAGCAATGGATGGTGTTCAGAAGCCAGGACAACAGCATAGCCCCACCTTTGCTGCCCTGACAACTGTTAATGCATAGCGTGTAGCGGATATAATTTTTGAGGTAGGCACAACCCGCCTTGAACTTGCCCTTACTTGTTTGGGATTTGCATCCCCTACTAGTTCTCAGTGAGTTTTCCTTCCCTCACTAAGTTGCAGCAGGTAACAATATGTGTCTGCCATGTGTGCATCCATGTGAATTATTAGGGGGAAGCATACAACTATATTATAGGTTCTATCAAAATAAACATGCTATGAACACTTTCTTGAGGCCACACCCAAACATGTCTTTTTGGCACATGTGCCTCCCTGTCTTTAGAGCTGCATGTCTCTCTTTTATGATAAGGCACTCATTAGGATAGTCACTAAACCAACACAAATTAAGGGTAAATCAAACAGACAGAGGGATATCACAAAACATTTCCTTGGGTAGTTATTTCCTAGCCAATCAAAGAAGGCTTTCCACATTTCACACAAACTCTTTTCAAACCTTTTTCTTTTTAATCAGCAAGGAAATTTATTTTCATCTTCCTTTAAATAGCTTTTTAAATTATTGATCACAAGTAGTTGAATATATACAAGTGGAAATCACCAAGTGGGTTCTCTGTTCCCTCCTTTTTAAATGACTTTTGCTTTTTTTGGACACCGGGGCTCTGCTGTTGAACATGCTGCTTTCTAGTTCATCCAAAGGTTGTTGAGCTAGATGAACTAATCAATGAATGAAAGGCAATTATATCCTGTGTTCTACAAGCAATTATTTCTAGCACTCAAAGCAGAATTTGAGACTAGCCCCTTGGGGCTTGCGATATCTGTGTTTCAGTGTTTCACCTCCTTGCTATTGACTGTTTGAGCTAGTGTTATCAAGGTGCCATGAAATAAATTCGCCACCCATTCATTACAGCACACTCTAGGCTTCCCTTGGCCACAGTGCAGTTTGAAGTTAGAGATGAATGGTTTGCAGCCAGTAGATGGATGTCAAGGGCTTAATCCTTACTGTATTGACTAGCAAACAGTTATGCAGAGGTGGATAATATAAAATGGAGCCCCTGTTTTCCCGTTAATTATCTAAATGCATCCAAATCCTCTTTATACTAAGAAGAAGACTAATTTTTAAAAATGCCCTTTCATCTGTGATATTATTAATCTTCTCTAAAATGTTGTCTGGTCATTAATCAAGCTGAAGTATAATAAATATAAATGCGCGCGTGTGCACACACACACACCCTCTGTGATTTTGGCTCTCTTCAACAGAACCTGAGAAATCCATCATTAATACTGAATTGTTGTCCTTTGCTCTTATACTTTCATTTTGGTTAAACACTGTACAAGCTTGCACAGCGAATGACGTGCATCTGCTGTGCGTCTGTAAAATTCGAGGTTATGAAGTTAAATATAAGAGGCAGAGGTTGCTTAAAAAACAAAAACAAAATCCATAGCCTATCTTGAAGAGCCTAGGTAAGCTGTGATTCAAATAATCTCAAACTATAATGCAGATGTGAGCCCAGAAGTCTCAATTGCCACAAGCACTCATCTCATCCCAGGAATATAACTCCAGCGTAGCACTGATCATTCACATTGGTCCATTTCCGTTGTGCCATACATCCTGGCTTGCTAAGCCATCATCAGAATTCCTTCCCTTCCTTCCTCACTTCCAAGTGCCAACCTGAATAAAATATTGGGGGGGGGCATGTAAGCCTGCCCTGCATAATTGATCACAGGATGCAGTGCACTCACACCATTTGAATGACAATGCCCATCAATTTGGGGGGGCTGCCAAATATTTTATTGTGGGGGGCAACCCCTAGGAATTGACTCCTATGCTCACTTCACATCCTGGCTTTGGTGTGCCAATCCTGGTTATCTTATACTTACTTACTTACTTCGCCAAACCTTTATTACACTTTAGAAATATAGGCTATCGTAAAATATCCATCTATAAAATTTTAAAATATATACAAATAAACAGCCATGTAAAATATGTAATAATGAGGATTTTCACTGGAGTATCTTCCCACTAAAGCTCCCCACTGTGTTTGAAACATGAAGGGTAGTTCAATGCCAGTTTACAAAACAGGATCTGAAGCTAATAAGTCTTGGTGTTGCAATGAAGGGAGAAGAGGAGGAAAGGGATTAGGGGGAAATGGATAATCATTCATGGCTCCTAAAATGTGGTTTAATGAGCTGGACAATATACGTATGCACTGGACCTGTGTGCCACCCTAAAGTTTAATAATGTTGGTGCTCCTTAAAATCCCCTACGGGCATCTTTTAATTGAATGTTTGTGATTGTTTGTGCTCATGTTCCTATTGGGGTGGTCACACATGATGCTGCTTTAAATAGTGTTTGCGCCTGCATAAAGTTTGTGGGGTGGTCACACTGCTTCATTTACAATCAGTGTGCATTCCATAACTGCCTGCTGAAACCCCATAACTTTGCAAAAGCATAATAAATTGAAGGAGTAGAATAAATCCACTACTAATGCAAAACATGTTGCAGAATATACCTGTAATTACATTTCCCTTTATCTCCACCTTCTCTACAGCCCCTCACAGGCCTTAAATTTGCTTCTGAGGCCACCTAATCCTTTGGAACAATTTTTGGGGGTGGGGGTGGTATACGGAAGAGGAAAGGAAGTCCTGTTATATGACTGGAAGTAAGTTTTGATGGTGGGAAGACACAGTGGCGTGTTAACAACCATCTTGGGCCATCTCTGCAATCTACGAGCATATAAATCTAATGAGTCCCTCCATGTTCTTTTCCACTTTCGAGGTATGGGCATCTTTCATGACTTTTGGGGACAGATAATATGGGATGTGCCTTCTCTGAAAACTTGTTACTCCAAGGACACAATTATTTCAGCATTGCACCTGTCAGAGCTGTTTAAACAGACTGATTCTTTAAAAGTTGGCATCACTTGCTCATGCAAATGGAATCACGCTGAATTTAAATAGGATCATATAATGATGCACTTTGTTCTCTCCATTTTTGTCTTTTGGAATGTGCCTTTTAAATTTGCCATTTCATTTCAGTAATGCTGTACAATTCAGAGGCATGCATTGCAGACATATGTAGGAAGCACCCTCAGGTTCATGTTCACTTCTGGCTTCCTTGATTTCTGTCGAAATTCAAGGTCCCCAGTTATTTCTGCAGGACTCACTTGAATATAGTTAGGAGGAAATGCTTACTGGGTATAAATTGAATTACCATGATGAAGTGGATGGAGTAAAGCTGATTTACATAAATCTAACAGGAACTTGTATCCCTAGAAGAGGGACAGACAATTTTCATATTCACAGAAACTATTCTTTTCTCCATACCTCTCCTAATCTTTTGTTCATCAAGCCTTTTTCTTTATCCTTCCAGTTCTTCTTCATCAATCTGCTGCTTATTCTGTCCTCTTCTTTCCTCTCAGCTCTCTGACTCTTAGCTTTTCTGTCTCCTAGTACCAATCCCACTAGGTTTTCTAGTCCTGACTTTTTAATACTTTTCCCATACAGCCCCTTCTGAGGGTTTTTCTAGACTAAACTTACTTTTCATTTCAATTTTCATGAAGTGGACTGATGTGAACATTCTGTTTTTGGTGACTTCCTATTGCTTGTGGGCTTCTTGGAGGCATTTGGGATGCCATGGTGGGAAACAGAATATTAGAGTAGATGGGTCTTTGTTCTGGCCCTGCAAAGTTTTTCTTTTGTTCAAATATCAGTCCAAAAGGACATCATGCGACAACAGCTGAATGTGGTGATCAAAATTTACTATATATTTTTTGCAAGTTGTTCTCCTATCTCTCTGTCTGCTCTCTATGCATTCAGACACCTCTTAAAGTAGCACAACCAAATTTGGCATGGTGGTTCCTGAGACTGAGGAGCAGATTTTTGTCTCTGTTTGGATACCATTGGACGCCATTTTTAATCAAGATAGAAGACTGAACCTTTCAAAACTGCACTGATTTGAACATGTCTTGCCATGATGGTTCATGAGTTCAAGGGACAGTATTTCGTCTATATGTTCAGCTACAAATGAATACCATTTTGAATCAAGACTTGACCTTCCAGAACTGAACTGATTCTAATACCTCTTAAAATATTGTAACTGTCATGTTATCACTGGAAGAATTCTTTTCAAAGGAGGAACTGAATACTCCCCAAAATAAATAAAGAAGCCAAAAGAAGGCTTATTTGAAGCTTAATTGTGATACAAGGGGGGCACAACTATAACTCCCCATAAAAAAGGTAAAGGACCCCTGACAGTTAAGTTCAGTCAGGAACGACTCTGGGGTTGCAGCGCTCATCTCGCTTTACTGGCTGAGGGAGCCGGCGTTTGTCCACAGACAGTTTTTCTAGGTCACGTGGCCAGCATGACTAAGCCGCTTCTGGTGAACCAGAGCAGCACACAAAAATGCCATTTACCTTCCCGCCAGAGTGGTACCTATTTGTCTACTTGCACTTTGACATGCTTTCGAACTGCTAGGTTGGCAGGAGCTGGAACCGAGCAATGGGAGCTCACCCCATTGCAGGGATTCGAACCGCCGACCTTCTTGATTGGAAAGCCCTAGGCTCAGTGGTTTAGACCATAGCGCCACCTGCGTCCCATTACTCCCCATAATCACAATTAGGCTTGACAAAAGCCTTATATTGTCTACAATAGAACACTTCTTTAAAGTCTCACTTCAGCTGGGGGGAGTGGGAGAGAGAATATGCCAGGGAAGTCCTCCGAGGGTGTATATGCACCTGCGGGCACTGCAGTGGCAACCCACTAATTTTATAATGCAAATAATGAACTGCATAGGATGGAATAAAGCATAAGTTTGGCAATCCATGATATAATGCCATTAATGAACTGTTTAAGATGGAATAATGTGTAAGGGCATTTCTTTTTAAAAAACCGTTTTTTACAATGTTGGAACGTGTTGTCATAACTTTGGAAGCACTTCCTTCTGGCATGACCCAGCTGAACCGGTCCATTTCCATCAAATGTTCAAATAAAGCTGATTGTTCATACTGTAACATTCACCTTTCATTTACATCAATTTGCTTATGATTCCTATTTAAGAGGTTAGCAAGCAGTAAAATTAAAGAACAACATCTAGGATGTGCTCTGAGTTTTTGATGGTAAAAAAAAAAACATTAAATCTACACACTTGCCAATTTTTCTGCTTAAAACAAATGACAAGGACGGTTCAGGATCACAGTGGGAAGATAGGACTTACGGAGTTTGGTCACAAAAGCAAAACGTTTTTGAGACCTAATATATTGGCTGCAATCAAACTGCAGGCTGAGGGTGGGTCTGCATGGACCCACCTTATTTCTATGATTGTTGGTTGTTTTAAACTGTTTTTAATATGGTGTTTTGAAGCTGTGGTCTACCCTGTGACCTTTGGGTGAAGGGCAGGTTAATAATAATAATAATAATAATAATAATGTAGTAGTAAGAATAAGAATATTGCTATAGTTGGATCATAGAGGACAACCTTTATCATCATTGGGGCTGAGGGAGAGAAGGAAGGACTGAATCCAGTACCCAACTCTTTGACTGTTCTATGATAGTGTTGTCTTCTGGATCTGAGCAGGAAGTGGGTGTACAACACCACTTTTGTGCACAGTTTCTTATCCAGCTAGAAATAGGTAATAGGAGAGAAAGTTTAAGAGAAGAACACCATGGGTCTAGTGTACATCAAGAAAGCACCGTCCAATAAAGTGGGGGAGAAATTAGCAGGAATTTCCTGCTGTCCTGCTGGGTCCTGGAAGTATGCCTGCAATCAAAAATGTAAAACAGCCCATCTTAGGCACTCTAGTGAATTAGCGAGCTATTGTACTTCATTTGATTTGCCGCCCGCTGTGTCACTAAGGTACAGCAATAGAAAATAATACGTTGGCAGCCATTTGCATTTGAGGACTCCCAAAGGATAGATTCTGCAATGGTGCAGAATCAATAGTGAAGTATATTTCTGCGCCGTTCTTTCCAGAAGACCACTTTTATTGTCCAACAAAATGGCCTTTAAAATCAGCTATATTGCCATTCCTGTGAAAGTCATTGCTCTTACAATGGATGCATTGGAACAAGCTGGCTGAGACTGGTGTGAGAAATGGATGGCATAGGAAGCAGGCATCATCATGGTCATGTATGGAAAACGGACACTAGTTTAAGCAGATTCTTTTTACTAGGAATTGGAACAGGGCAGGGATGCATTTTCCCCTAGCATACAATTTGAGATAAATTCCTTCCAAGCATTCATGTTCTCAAAGAGCTTATTCCCTAATCATGAAAAACTAGTGTTATCTCTCCTTGGAAATAATAGGGAATCAGCTACCCTGTGTTTTAAATATTGTAATTTATTGTTTTATCAGTGGAATGATTGTTCAAAAGTATCATTGTATCCTGCCCTGAGATCAATTTGATATAGGCTAGGTTATAAATAGGTTTGCAGATGCGGTCTGAGCAATGAGGGAATGAGGTGATGTTTTCCCAACATAGAGTTAATGGCCATGGAGAAAGTTACAGCTGTTGAATTTCCATCTGTTGAATTTCTGCCTATCACACAGCTGTTAAGGGCACAGAGATGGTTCCAAGAAAAGGCATTCCTACTCATTATACCCTTTATTCTCAAACTCTGTTTTTTTCTCATATTATGTGTGTGTGTGTGACCTTTATTATTTTGCGGTCAGCATGTCATCTGATGGTGTTAATTTGCACTGTGGGAATCAAATGAGAATCAGTCAAAATCTTAAGACCAGGCATTCATATACAGCATGACAATTATTGCAGTAAAACAAAAGACATGTAGTTTGTTATGTGCGCCGAAGCTTTAGAAAGAAAACATTACATATATTGAGTTTGTTCTTTGTATGTAATCGTGTGCTGTTGATATAGCAAAATTACTTACATCGCATTGCTTGTAACATGATTAACTTTCAATATTTTTTTAAAACAAATGTTTATTGGTATTTAATACAAGGACCATTAAACACTTATCCAGCCGTACATCTAATGGTGTTTGTTCTATCTTTTAGACATAAGCTTGTATACTGAATGTTCAAACCTATTGCTTAAACATAACCTCTCCACTGAGAAGATTGTTATACCAACCGCTCAGGGTCTCGATTTGGGTTATCAACATAGTTAAAGAAAAGGCTCCTCATTTCTTGGAGAGGTGGCTCTTTTCAGTATGCCTTTAATTGTCCTCCTGTGACTGGTGGGATGCTCAGACAATGGTGTGTCCCAGATGAGCAGGTACAGTATCTTTATTTGGAGCTTCAAGAGCCCTATTGTCACTATACCTGGAGCAACATGGTTATTACTCTCCCATGGTTGGTCCCACACCACTCCTGATAACATTTGAAACTTTCACTCATGTGGTTAAACGTGGCATGTGGGTCCCCTAGCCACGGATGGCACTGAAAATCTCATGGAAGCTGTCATGAGAGAGCAATTGCCTGCCTTCCTGGTATAGTACAAGTTGGTGCCAAAGTTTCATGTTGGTTTCCCACACCCCACCCCTAAAAGGAGGAACTAGAGCAGAATGACCTCCTTGATTTAGGATCAGTGGCTGATGATGGTCCAGAATTCTGGTGCGTCACAGCAGCTCCACCCACCAGCCCTGTACCTTTCTCCTGGTAAAACCTCCTATAAGCAACACTAAGGCTACTTGTAGATGAGAAACCATTAATATGAGAGAATATGCTTCTATTGTGCCAGTGTGGTGTAGTGGTTAAGAGCGATAGACTCGTAATCTGGTGAACCGGGTTCGCGTCCCCGCTCCTCCACATGCAGCTGCTGGGTGACCTTGGGCTAGTCACACTTCTCTGAAGTCTCTCAGCCTCACTCACCTCACAGAGTGTTTGTTGTGGGGGAGGAGGGAAAAGGAGATTGTTAGCCGCTTTGAGACTCCTTAGGGCAGGGATAAAGCGGGATATCAAATCTAAACTCTTCTCTTCTTCTTCTTCTTCTTGTCTCAAGTGGGATTGCCAACTTCCTTAAAGGCAGAACAGCTCCGTAACGCATAGGCATTTTATTATTCATTATTATTTTATTCATTAGCAGTAGTTCTAGACCACCTACTAATCATGTTTTCTGTGGACAAATAGCAAGAGAGAAATTCAATGATGAACTGAGGTTTTATTTTATTGTTGTGCTATCATTTCAAAATGACTTAGTGTATGTGAATCATAAGGCTGAATTGATTTGTTCTGTTGTGATGCGCTTTGAGCATATTTATGGAAAAGGGACATATAAATGTAATTATTAAATAATGAATAAAAGACCATTGTATGCCATAACAAGTATATATAATGCAGCAGTTCAAAGATAATGACAGTAGCAGCGAATAAAAACAACAATCTCAAATTCTCAAGCAAGACCAACAATATTTTAAGCCAATTTTAAATGGCCTTGGAAAAGAAAATAAGGCACCCAACATCTCTGGGAAGACCATTCTGCAGCCAGGGAGCCAACACTGAAAAATCTCTTTCCCCAATAACCACCCATTGCACCTCACTTGGAGACTCATGGGAAAGGGCAAACAAGGAAGACCTCAAAGCCTGGGTTGGTGGGTGATGGAAGAAGCAACTGTTCAGGTAACCTGGTCTCAATCAGCATGTGGAGATTTTCCTGCCACTGGGTGTTAATGCTGAGAGAAGTTGTTGCATTCACTGGAGCCTCACCAGAAAAAATAAATTGGTAACACCATGAAGGATACTTTACATGTGAAATATTTTGCATCAAAACAGTACATTAGATTAAATAACTCTCTGATGCAATTATTTCAGTACAAACTATTTTTAGGGTAATGGAATTAACGCAGATGAATATACCTTTGAAATGATGTGATACAGAAATGGTTTCCGATGTACAGTTTTAAGAGAACACCATCTGTTAAGTGGCTATTATAAAAAGTACAGAAAATGGCGTTATTTAAATGGAATTGAATAAATCCAAAAGTCTGAGTTAATGAATCACTAAAAGATGAATCACAATCATTACTTCAGAAATAGTTATCTGTTACCATTACAGTTATTAATGCAATGGTAAATGGAATACAGTGGGAGAAGGCTGCGGAAGTCAGGACAGGAAATCTATTTGTAGAGATAGGTTTGCTGGTCACTTGCTAATTCATTTAAAGTATGCAATTTTGGAAATATTGCATAGTACAGTGGTACCCTGTGCAATCTGTTCCGGAAGACCGTTCGACTTCCGAAACGTTCAGAACCGAAAACTCAATAGCTGACAGCTAGAACTCAGGATCTTGCATTCAGCAGAGCCGTGTTTTCTGTTCAACCTCCAAGGCACATTCGAAAACCGAAGCAGTTACTTCCGGCCTTCGAAAACTGAAACGTTTGACTTTAGAGATGTTCGAAAACTGAGATACCACTGTACTGTACTACAAATGTAACTAGACTATGAAGTAAAGGGAAGTGCCATAGTAGGTTGTGAGTCAGAAATCCTTGCAACTTACTAGGAGACCTACGAATAGATCCCAAACTACCTTCTCCGCACCTCTTGCTTGTATCACTTTAACTGATTTGAAACAGATCTCTTTAACTGATTTGAAAAAGGTGGCTTTATATTACTCATCCAGCAAATATAAACCTATGAAAAAAGCAGATAATGTTGAGTAGGTATCCAGCAATGTACATCCAAATATATACTTTCAGGAAGCTAGGTGTTAGGAAGCAGAATGTCCGGAGAATGTGAAACTTCTTGTGGAGTGTTTTCTTCCTTCATGGCTGCAGTTTGGATGGACAGACATTCCCCATTTCCACATATAGCTGAGAACAGACTCCTCCCCACCCCCCAGTGCCTTTGGGAAGATCACAAGCAGGACATGGAGGCAGTGGGGGCCTCTCCCACTGCTCCTTGCAGTGTCTGGCTACAGTCCTATTAATTTTACCAACTTTAATTGGAGCAAAGCAAATATGAAAATTAGAACTGCTAGGTTTAATTGATTCACCAGTTAGACACTGTTAAAAGTAGCTGATTTTAAAAAACCCTTTTATTCAAAGTAGAAAAACTGGCCTTGATTAAATTGGGATGATTTTTTTTATATCATGTATAATACAAGTGCTTATCAAAACTGCAGGTAAAAAACACAATCTTTCCAAAGAGTCTTTTGTCCTTCTCTCTCTCATTGGATGGATTCCCTCTTCTTAGATGGCACAACACATGTGTGCATGTAAAAACAAATAAAATATTCTTCCTGCTTGAGAAATATTTTTGTACTCATATGCAAAGGCATGTAAATTTAATCAATAGATTACTTGATCAAGTAAAGGTCATTCATTGATTAAAATTCATTTAATCAGGCTGCAGCTCTAATTAAAAATGTTTACTGTGTTTCAGTGTGAAAACTGTAGTAATCCAATGGTTTATTATTCAGAAGGCTCTCTTAGATAATTACAAACTAGGAAATGAACAGATTATTAGCTGCTATAAAGATATATTTGGATATATGAAAGAAGTGGTTAAAACAAGTTATTCCCCTATTCCCATAATATGAGGTGAGCTGACATGAACTTCAGACTTCCCCTACCTACTCACTGATAGACCAATTAGTAATTATGGTAATAAATTATTACTATTCACAACCTAGCCTGTCAGGGTGATATCCCGGAGCTTAACAGAAGAACCAAAGCAATGAGACATCAGAAGGCTGACAGAGACTGTAAGCAGCAGGAAGGAAGGTTTTCAAGTTTCAAATCTGAGTTGGTTGGCATCCTTCTATCTCGGGAGACAATGGAGGAGTGTGCCTTTGGGGTTGAGGTCAAGCTGTTGGAATCTTGCAGCGTCTGCTGTGGCTGTAGAGACGGATGCGGAAGAGACATGTTTTGTTGCAGCTGGGGCAGATGAAGGCGTACAATTGTGCTTCTGCAGATGCACCATGTCGTTTCTTCTCTCTGTGCTCTATTTATCAAACATGATTATCTGTTTATCTTATTTTGCCACCTGTATCTTAAGCCTATAATACTATACGTACTATAATATTATACCTACTTACCTGTGAATAAGCCCCACTGAACGAAATGGAACTTACTCCTGTGTAGATAAGGGATGTGGAAACTGAAGCCCTCCAGATGTTGTTAGACTTTGATTCCCATCAGCCCCAGCCAGCATGGCCAGTGGTCAGGTATTATGGAAGCTGGAGCTTCACACCCCTCTTGTAGATGTTTCTAAGACTGCACTACCAAGCTCATGAAGAATTGCTTTTCAAGAGACTTAGTGAAAAGACCACTATGGAATATCTTGTATTTTAAAACTCCTTCTCCTTTTCTGATGTGGATTAGTTTTAAGATAAATGAAAAGCTGATCTGAATGTGACTCATTTGGCTCAAATCCACAATTTGTTTGCAAAATGAATACAGTGGTACCTCGGTTTTCAAATGTAAGACCATTCAACTTCCGAAGTGTTCGAAAACCAAGGCGCAAAGGGCGGTCTGCAAATTTAATTGAGAAAAGTGAGAAACACGCAGCGGAAGCCATTCGACTTCTGAGGGACATTTGAGAATGGAAGCATTTACTTCTGGGTTTTCGGCGTTCAAAAACCAAAACGTTTGACTTCCAAGAAGTTCAAAAACCGAGGTACCACTGTACACAGATGTAGAAATGGGACAGTTCTTTGACACTTGGATGTGAACCATTTGGGGAGGACTTACCTGTCTCCAAAAGCAGAAGTGGTAAAAGATCTCACTCTGGTGCCAATACCTTCCATCCCTAGGAAGACACTGTTCTGTAGCATGCTTGCAAAAAATGTCTACCACCTCATAAAAAGGTTTGTCGCCAGTGCCCAAATCTGTGGTGGTGCCCAAATCTGTGATGGTACATTCAGATTCTTACGCTTATTCTTTATTATATTTAATAACACCTTTCAACTTAAACTCACAGGGCAGTTTACAGTATAAAAACACAAAAATATATACCATAATAATGAACAAGACAATACCCCTTACAGTATTATTTATTATAATAGGAAGTGACTGGGAGAAGATGAACACGAGAAATGAATGAAATAATGAAACAAATGAAACAGCACAATGGATGCAATATTTAATAACCAAATGGCATTACACAACAATATTACACATACACACACCAGCTACTCTCTACAGTGCAGAATCAACAGCCTAGTCAGCTTCCTATGGTTCCATAGAGCCACTTCACAGATTTGCTTTCCGACAAGATATTACATAATTGGAATCTTTCATCTGCCAATAAAGGTTACTGATTCAGGGTATATAGTGCTGAAGCACCTCCATCTTTCGATATTTGCATGCTTTTGCATGCTCTTCTCTTGCAAGGGCAAAGTGGACTCCACAAATGTGACTACAACAGCTAGGTCACTCTGCTAGCATATGCTTTCACCAGGAAATTTAACATGAATAAAGTTTGCTTTTGAGCTCCTTTTTCAGACTGTCACAGTCATATAACTCAGGGATATCATTTTACCTGAACACTCTGTGATGCAATACCTTCTGAGAGTTCCTTTTTTTTCATTTAAAAAAAGCATGTTGTGTTCATTCTCACTTTTCTTGTTCTTTCAGGAAACGAAGTCCCTGGGTTTTTCTTTTTTTTATATAGTAATGAAGAAGTCAAATTACACCAGAGTTATATATTAAATGAAGTTGGTAAAATATGAATAAGTGGGATATCCATGATGTATCTTTCACAGATGAGCAAATTATATTCATGGTTCAGTGTCATTCATTCACTGGTTTATGGATCACAAAGTCCTTCAGGCAGTGTGACAAATCCACATAAAGTCCCTGAGTGATAGATTTTGCATTCTGTAGATGTGTTAAAAAAAAATATTCCCCATGTAGCTCCCTGTGGCTAGACATCTGAGAAATCTCAGGAGCATAATGTTATTCCAGCTAAAGTTGGCGGTAATTTACACTCAATGAATTGGTTCCACGTCTGTCTGTTTCAAATTATTTGAGAAAGAAACAAGGCTTTGTGCTGAGTGCATTTACCTTTGGTCAAATTGCGCTTTGTACAGGAGATTTGCCATCACAAATGAAGATTATGTGTAAATAAACTGAGCACCTCATTACTATTTCCTCGCTACCCACACCATGTTACTGCTTTCAAATGGTGGCAGCTTCACTCCTTACTGGGAAGTCTTTTGGCTGTTCACCTGCGACTTACACAGTATAATGCAATGCTGGAAAATGGAACACACAACTTCCACCCTCAATCTACTGACATGTGCCCACAGCACTGTTAGGATTCAATGAGCCAATAAGATAAGGAATATACATAGCAAAAAAGGTCATTGAAGGTTGTTAGTATTTCAGATAACTCAATGTACATATATTCTTGTTGCTTTGAAACACATGTATTCTTATTTGCTAAGTATCCATTGGCTTGAATATAATTTTAGGAGAAGTATAAAGGCCTTTACTGATATTGGGAGTATGTTCTTTCTATACATATCAGAGACAGGGATGATGAAAGATCTCTCTAAATGAAAGATTAACCTTTAATGTAATTTGTTTTGTTTATTGTTATTGTCCAGATTGAAGCTTAGCTTACTGTACAGGATAATTTGTAGAGTTACTCTGACCTGACTGTGAAGATGTCATGTCATAGCTTACATGGAATGTACAATGTGGAAATAGTTATGCAATTAATATGATGTATGCTGTTTGTGAGAGAGTATAAAAGCTGTGTGAAACTTGTGAGCATTATTGTACCCATCACTTACGGGACTGTCCTTTACTGCTAATAAAAGTGTAACGTTTCGCTTGAATATTGTCCCTGTTTTCTTATTTAATTCCCTACCTGGGCGAACCTGTGGTTTTAGCCATTCCCTTCACACACTCATAGAAATCACCCCAGTATCCAGGAAAAGCAAAATACCTGCTCCTTCAGGGGAGTGCCACTTCAACCACAAAAGGTTGAACCGCCTCACCTAGATCACCAGTATTTTTGGCTAACAGCACCGCAGTCTTGTCTGGATTAGGTTTTAGCTTGATAAGTCATAGTGCCAGTGCACAGGCTTTGCATTCAGAAGGTTCCAGGTTCAGTTTTCAGCAGCCCCAATTAAGAAAATACTTGCCTTAGACACTAGCTACTGGCAGTGAGGGCAAAAGAATAGGGCTGGATGGACCAATTATTTGACTTAGTAGAAGGCAGGACACATGACAAAGACCCAGCAACTCTCTAATCTATGCATAACCAGGAGCACTAATAAAGGGAATAAGCTGTCTTTGTCTAGCTGGAGTCAAACAAATGTAGTAAAAGCACCAGGTGTAAACCACTGACCATGGGTGAATTCAGCTGGTGCCCTGCTGCTCACAGAAGGGCTTTTGATCCAGAAGAGGTGTCTGGTATTGAGGAGGAGGTGGGACGATATTTTGCTGATTTTCCCTGCAGCCCCCAAATGCCACCTTCTACCATGTTCTGGAAGATCCTTCAAAATATCTGGAGCTGTCTTATTTATGTGGTGGTGGTGCTACATAGGGTGGAGAAACTGTCAACAATCACTTCCTCTCCCCCTTCTGCATGGGGCTCAGCTGCTGATCCATGAGGTCAAGGGCACTAACTGGATTCTACCCCATGATTCAGCAATATGAGAATTTCACCTGACCCCCCTCCCCAAGCTTGGGTATTTGAGACCTTGAATGGAAATATAGGGTTGTATCCAACTGAATCCTGTTTGCGCAAGGGCTTATGCCTGTGCAGTGGAAATTTCCTTCCCTCTCCTACCCCCATGCACCCTGCTAAATCTGTTCTGGTGCTTCCCCTAACTTTATGAAGTCAGTTGGGGAAGCACAGGAAGAATAGCGGAAGGGGAAATCCCATTGTACAAGCAGATGTCCTTGCATGCATAGGACAACTTGTTTGGATACAACTTACAATTCACAATAATGGGTCTGCACTATCTGCATGCTCCACAATTCTGGAATGACTCCATGATGTAACGGAAAAGCTGCAGCCACTACCACTTTCTGTTACGTCTCCACAACATGCACAGAAACTCCCCTATCATTTGTAAGGGGGTTTACACTCCCTTTTGACCCTCTGCTACCCTGAAATTCAAGCCAAAGGTTGTACTGAAACAACTGTAAATACAGTTCTAGTTAAACGCTTCATGTTTCCAAATTCCATTATCTTTTTCACAGTGCCTTATCTGTTTGGGAGGCTAATTGCTATGGTTGTACTCTGTAGCAGGTTTGCTAGTCAAATTACTCAATACATACAACTCATTTATAATATACACCTACAAGGTCTCACAAGTTAATGGTATGAAGGACTTGCGAGATATGGAAACACTCGTGACATGTGTCACTGAAAAGCAACTCATTTTTTATAACAAAATTAAGGGGAGAAATGAGTATGGTATAAAAAATATTACTCTGATTTGCTTCAGACTTCCTGAATATATATTTTGCCTGCTCCAGAATTTTTTTTAAAAAAAACATTTTTCTTCAAATGTTTTGATGGTTCTAAAGGCACAATTTACATAAATTCAAGCATCCTCGAGTTGCAATGTGTATGACCTATTTTGCTAGGGTATTATGTCTGTGTTGTTATATTGTACCATTAATATGCACAATTATAATTGGAAGTTTGGGTTACATTAAAGGGGGAAAAATTAATGTTGAAAACCAGCTCAAATCAGAAATAAACCTTTGAAGCTTAAAGTATTTATAGTAAAAATAGTCACAATAATAAGAAGCATACAGAACCATGGAAAAGTACATATTTCTGTAACAGTTGCTTAAGCCTCAAACTGGCCTGTATATGAATTTTCTGTTCTGTCACCTTCTTGTTTTCTCGACTTACAGTGCAATCTCATACATGATTACTCAGAAGTAAGCCCCAGTGATTTCCGTGAAGCTTATTTCTATGCACTTTAAATGGATATAGAATGGCAGCCTCACACAGTTAACTTCTTAAGGCAATCATTCCTTCTCACATCAACATTGTATCATGACCAAGGAGAAGGGTCATTATAGAGCAGGGGTCAGCAACCTTTTTCAGCTGTGGGCTGGTCCACCATCCCTCAGACCATGTGGTGGGCCGGACTGTATTTTGAAAACACAAATGAACGAATTCCTATGCCCCACAAATAACCCAGAGATGCATTTTAAATAAAAAGACACATTCTACTCATGTAAAAACACGCTGATTCCCGGACCGTCCGCGGGCCGGAATGAGAAGGCCGCATCCGGCCCCCAGGCCTTAGGTTACCTACCCCTGTTATAGAGCATACGCTTTACCTCCAGATGGTTCCAGATTCAATCACAGGGCTGAAAGGATCTAGTCCTCGCCACAGAATACTGGATGCAGTTGGATGTTCCTTTACAGATGGCCACCCAACAGTTCCCTTCCCTGTTGAACTTCACGAATCTGCTGAAGTTCTTTTTTTAAAATCCCAGCAGGATTTTTAATGGAATTCTGATTTTACCGTGTCAGCTCTTTTTAGTTCTATTTTATTGAGCCTTCTGTAAGCCCCTTAAAAACTGTAAATTAAGCAGTATATAAATTGTCAAAATATACATATCATACAGAACGGACACCCTGATAAGACTGTATCTGCAGAAGGCCCTCTGTAGCAGAACACAGTGATCAATTAAGGAGTGAGAGAATATTTTAGGTATCTGAGCACAAGTGATAGTAACCAGTTAATTATTTCATATAACAGTATACCCTCTGGGAAATGATATTTTACTAATAAACTACTATTCCTTCAGAGAACCAGGAGTTTAAAAATAGACATGCTTAGAGTGACTTGTTGTTTTTTTGCAAATGTCTCATATCAAATTTGTAGGCATAATATTTACAGCACAGCAAAGCTTTCAGCCCACTGCTGTCTTAATTCCTTTTCACAATTATCCATATCCCTTATGCTAAATGAAATAGTCTGATGAAGAATCAAAGGTGGTAAACAAAAACAAAAAAGAACACAAAATAGGCAATATTTAAAATTTATCTCATTTTAAATGCTAATGGCACAAAACATTTTTTAAAAAATGTGAGTTACTAGCTAACCATGAATGATAATCCATTTTTTTCTTAGGGTGTATAGCCAGAAACTCACTATGAGTCACCTCTCATCTGTGATAGAGAAAGCATATGGGGTTGCAAATGCTGGGAGATCCAGAGCTGAAATGCAATATCTATTTTTCAAGCACGGTTTAGAACAGTTTCACACCATTACTTTCAAGGGTTATGAGTCTATTACATGTCCATTAGGGCACTTACCAAAGACAAATCAAAGAATTATATCTGCAATTCATGCCTGTAATGGGTGAGGACTCAACAAGAAGTTCCAGATGGCAAATGAATAAAAAACCTGTTTTTTTTAGGGGGGGGGGGAGACAACAAACTTTGGATTTTGAACATATGTGAACATTCAATGTATCTGTCTTCTCAGCGACAGTGTGGCGATTATTTGACATTATATAATCACATCTTCCTAAAACAGCACAAGCAGGCAAATCGCAGAAGCTCAGCCGCTGAGATGTAGCATAGCTCTAGGTCTAAATACTCAGCCCAGTGATGCATCACTAAAATTAAGTGCATTCTAGATCACATCCATTCACCATAGTTATATATCTGAATGCAGATGTCTTCATATGAAGGACTCTGCAAATCGTGTCCTTAGCTAACCAGTAATACAGAAAATTCCATGAATATTTCCACCATGTGACTAAAAGCAAAGGCTGCCTGATTTGTGAACAGGAACTTCTGAACATTCATGCATTTTACTCAGAGAGAGAAGGAGAGAAATATTCACATTTACTTATTTGTATCTAGGCATCAGACAATCACAAACAAAGAGAACTACATTCCTGTATAAAAGCAACACGAGTTAAAAATAAATAAAAATTGCAGAAACCCAAGTAAGAAAACAAACAAACACAAAATGCTGACAAGACACAGCATTTTCCATTAAAAAAATTCAATTGGAAATCTCAAGCTGAGAAATGAAATAAAGATGTAGTAACCATTTCTAGAGGGCTAGCGGCATCAGGCTGTTGCAGCAAAATCAGCAGAGAGCCTTGTGGCACCTTAAAACTAATACATTTCTTATGGCATAAGCTTTTTTGGACTACTGTCCTCTTCATCAAATACATAGAGTATTCTTAGTTGTAAGTATATATTTTTGGTCTCGCTCTCTCTCTCTCCCCATCTTCTGCCATCCCCCCACCATACACATGCAAACACACCAATACACATATATGCATGTACACAGTTTTTGAAGATGAGGAATTATCTTTCCTTCAACCTGCAAAAGAGGTAATGCTGGAATGAGGAACTGCTCTTGAGACAATAGCCACAGGCTTCCAGCATAATGTCTGCGCTGCTCCTCAACCTGGTTTGGAGGGGAGGCAGCGGGAAGGCGGAGCGCCACCTTTGCGCTGCTCCCCGACTTGGTCTTTGGGGCTGGCAGTGGGGGAAAGCAGCGCTTCCCCCCACCGCCAGCCCCACAAGCTTGGGGGGCAGCAGGAAGGCGGAGTGCCGCCTTTGCACTGCTCCCCGACCTGGTCTTTGGGGCTGGCGGTGGGGGAAAGCAGCGCTCCCCCCCCCCAGCCCCAAAGAGCAGGTCGAAAGGAACCCAAAGCCTCCGGAAGCTTCGGGTGAATGCACCTTGAACGCACAGAACGCACTTTGTTTTAGAGGGGGAGAACAAGGAAAAAAAAATTCCCCCCTGTTCTCCCCCTCCTATGGTCCGGTGCGTCCTATAGAGCGAAAAATACGGTATACCTTGCTATCCCTATGTGAAGGGTATTCTGTTAAAGGAATCCAGGGACTCAACTTGGTTTGGTCAACCCCCGAGAGGTGATTGTGCCCGTGCCTGAGTCCAGGGGAGCATCTGGGGAGTGAACAGAGTCTGTTCCCGGGCTTTTCACCTACCCAGATGTTCATCCTTGGCTGACCTATGCTGGAGCCCTGGGTCAGCGCTACCTGCAAGGGTGCAGGGAGCTAGTCAGACCAGAGCCTATGCAACCACTCACTTTTCTGTAATCAATAAAGTTGTGGCCTAAATTCTGTCAAAAACCAAAACTAAAATTTGAGTCAAATGTGTGTTTATTTAGGGGGGAGGTCTCTGGGTCTGAACACGCAAATAGGGCCTTCCCAGTATTACACCACAAAGAAACCAAAAAACAAACAAACTTTCAAAAATCTGGTCCATGTTGAATTCTTGAAGATGATCTATATGGTTCTACACTGAGAGAAAATAAACCACAGTTGGGAAATGCACTTCCCCTCACTTCCTTTTCAGTGTATTAATGCCTGAAAAGATAAACCATCTCTGCTTCAAGGTTAGCTTTAATATTTTCAACATAATTTCTAATGCGGCAATTAAAACTCTTAAAACTTTTCAGAGAAGCAGCATAGACCAACCGTTTTCATTTTCTTTCTTTTTCTTTTTAAATGAATGGTCTTTAATTCATGTTAAAATTACAACAATCTAGTGGAGAAAACTGCCTTGTTTTTTTATCATCCGTATGTTAATAGGCTTGCTTCTACAAAACGAAAGGCAAGAAAAACTGTCACAAGGAAGCAAAACTTGAACTGGAATAATACGTTTTCTGGATTCCTTTGCCAGATGCCTTCATTAGAGCCCACGTGAAGCAAACTTTTACATGATAGCGTTTCCCTTCCCCGTTTCCCAGCCACAATCTTGTTGTTCTGCATAGCCCAACCAGGACATTCTGCTATAGAAATGTGCATATGATGTGGAAGACCAAAACAGTGAGTAGCTCTACAGTACACACTATGGCAGAGACAGAGGGTATAATGAAGAGCTCATTTGAAGCAATCTCCCTGAGTTCAAGGGGAAAAGTGCACAGGCACTATTTTAAATAATCCAGTTGAGTGTGCTATTCAAATAAGCTTTATTCCGAGTAGACCCTTTGAAATTAATGATCATAAATTCGGCTTTCCCCAATAGTAGATTTCCAATCCCTTTGCTCATATTTCAGTTGCCTAAGGCTGCAATCCTTTGTAAGAATAAGCCCCACTGAACACAATGGTGCTTGCTTCTGAGTAGACATGTAAGAGTGTATAAGGTTGTCTTAGATATTTCTTTGGCAACATATGCTCATGACTAAACAGCCATTGTACTCAGTGAGATATTGTATTCAGTGAGAAATTATATTAGGTCCCAATTGCACCATACATTTAAAGTAGTATATATCACTTTACAGGGATATAATTTCTCCCAAAGAATCCTGGGAATTATACTTTGTTAAGGGTGCTGAAAGTTGTTAGGAGACCTCTATTCCCCTCAAAGAGCTACATTTCTCACAGTGGTTTAACTGTCAATCCGACTTCCCATGAAACTCTGATAATTGTAGCTATGTGAGGGAAATGGAGGTCCCCTAACAACTTTCAGCACCCTTAACAGTTCCCACGGTCCTTGGGGGGAAACCATGACTGTGGCATGATGCTGCTTTAAATAATTGCGCAGATGGAGCCTTAGTCTAGTCGCAGGGGGACTGTTAAGCACAAAGCAGACCCAGGTACTTGGCAGGTTTCGCTGAAAGTGGCTTGCAAGCTATGTTTAAGCTTTGTCTAATTAGATATGTAAGGCCTTCTGTGCTTCTCAGTTTTGGGGGCCATAATAATAACAAGCTCAGATTTATTTCTGTATTAGTTGCAGCAAATCACAGAAATGAAGGATGCAGTGCCTAGGCATGATTATTAACAAACAAACAAACAAACAAACAAACAAACAAACAAACAAACAAACAAAGTATTATCTTACAAATTTTCACAGTGGACGGGGAGTAGACCAACCAAAATTAATTGTCATTGCATTGATCATGATAGTACAGAAAAATCAAAGGAATCAGGCTGGTCTGTTGTGGGGCGGGGAATCTTTTGAGTTCTCCAAAGCTCTTCATCAGGCTGGATGATAAGCAAAGAGGGGGTGGGGGGAACTGGCTTGATAATGTAGCTTAAGGATCTAACTAGGTACCTTATAACGTCCAACATAATCCATCTAGTTCAGTTCTATATACCATGATGGGCATTAGCTTCCTAAGGTCTCAGGCAGACATCCTTTCCAACTCTATAATTGAAGGTTCATTCACCAGAGGTGGTGTGTGTGTGTGTGTGTGTGTGTGTGTGTGGATATAGGCTCATCTGCTCATCACTAAGAAGAGTGCATGAGATAGTGTTTTTTTGTTCTTTGGGGCCAGCGGAAATCAGCATGCTCAAAGCCACACCATCCACCAGTTTGGGCTGAAATGTTCCAGTGTGGGACCCTGATCATGCAGAACTGGCAACAACATCACTAAGGCAAACATATCATAAAGGATTCAGAAGTGAACTATACCAACAAGAAATAATATAGGTCATATTAAGAATTGCTGAAGAAACGGGGACTGTTTAAAGGGGGAAAGCAAAAATATGGCAGCAACTTTAGAATACTTAAAATGATATCAAAAAATGAATCCAACTTTCCCTGCCCTCTCCCCTGAGAACATAATCTGAAGAACTGAGTTTCAGCATGCAGAAAGACATCAATCTCACTAATTTCAGTGGGACTTCCTTCCTAGTAAGCATGGTTGGGATTACTTCCTTAAGATAAAGCTATACAAGCCACTTAGCTGCAGAATATGCTGAAAAGGGAGGTTCTAGAATCTGGTTCTTGAGAGCTTTCAAAGAAGGATTGGCTGGGCATCTGCACCTACAGCATCTACTTCCTCAGACGACTCATTGCATTGTTTCCTACTTCACAATTCTACTTAAATATCTGTCTTTAACTATTCCGTACAATTTAGTTTTTCACATGTATAAAAATAAGGCTGATGATAAGATAAGGAGGTTTTTTCAATGAAACAAAATCTACTGCCTGCTGTTATAGACTAATTGCTCACAATCAATGAGCTCTTATCCCTTTCATTGTGAAATTATTAGCATTACTTAGGTTATTAAGGCTACTTAAGATTAGGGTTGTCCTCCCCCTCTAACATTCTCTAATTTTAAATTAAACACACACGATGGAAGACTCCAGTGTGAATTAAAAGTTTAATTATGTTGATAGTGAATAAGCATTTAAAGATTCTCATAATCAATATTCTCACACAATATAGCAAAAGACCTTACAAGGGTAATTTATGGGCAAATGCAAAGAAAACAAGAACGATCATGAGCTCCATGGGAGAGCTTTCAAAATACCTGCCCTGTCAATAGCTTCTTAAGACAATACGTTTCCCTACTGATATTTGGAAAGAGGTGTTCCAGGCAGGAGATTGCAGGGAAATATCATCAACAGCAAACTACGTCTGGAATCTATCCAGGCATACTTAGGAAGAAGCTCCATTGAACTCAATGGGACTTACTTCTGAGCAGATATGCATAACATTTTGCTGCACTGATATGAATCAGCAGAGTCAAACACTTTAAGTACCATAAAAACCACTACAGTGGAGCTGAATTTTTCCTAAATCAATCCTGAACAGATTACTGAAGTGACACACATTGCCTTTCAGTCTGTATGGATCCCAAAAACTGGAGAAGAGATCACTCCAAACTTCAGTCAGGATTAGACCTAGTTCTTTGACCTCTGCAAGAATGTGTTTTGCCTGACTCTTTTTCCTAGCTTTGTTGACCTCCTTTTGAGACACCAGCCTTGTAAATTAGATATTTTATTAGCTGCTGTCCTAGGAAACTAGAAAGATGATAAAAGGAGGAATGAAGGAAAAGAATACACCATACAGTTTCCCCCCACAGAATAAACATACAACATTCTCTCTTCTCTGATTGTACACAGTGTCCACATGGACACATGCACTGTGTTTCTGCAGATGATAAAATTGAGAGGGCAGTGGCAAAGCCTATGACAGAGATGAAGCAAAGAGGGGTGATTTAGAGGACCTGATTCTCCATAGCATGAAATCACATAACTGGAGCAGGTGTTCTTTTCTCTCGCTTGCCTGAATTGGGCTGTCAGCTTGCAAGCACTAAGGGCAAAACTAGATGTGATGCTAAATGCATCACTTCAAGTATCCCAAGTGTAAATGCCCACCCTCAAGAGGGAGGAGAATGCGGATTTCTCTTGGGACCTTGATGCACGGGAAAGGAGGTTAATTCTTACCACCACCACCCCATTACTCCCAATGGAAACTCCCTCCCTCCTGAAACTGTTATTTGCTGTGGGAGGCAATGCCCTTCCACGGAGAATTTTCATTAGGCTGAAGGCAGGGAGGAAAGGGTCATCCCACTGTTCTTGACCATAGTCTCAAGGAAATTGGCAGCTATTTCATATTGCCACAACCCTCATGGCTGTTTAGCATCGTGTCTTGTTGTTATGGTGGAGTGATAATTGCTTCAAGGTGACTGGCATTTCCCCCGCCCCTTTTGTCCAGGAAGCTGTGCATCTGTGGGCACACTTTACCACTTGTTGCATGCATACAGTAACAGCAAGTGTGAGGGACCTCAGGCATGGGTTCCAGGCCTTGCAGTCTAGCCTTTGGGACACCACCCCTCCTGAACCACCCCATTGCCTCAGGTCACACCCCTCACCAGCCCCACTTCACGCACCCCTTAATGTTCTCTGCTTTCCCCGCTTGAATCCTTAGTTGCCCAGATGGAGGACAGTGAGAAAGGAGCGTATGCTTAAATCTACCAGCTCCACCTGGTACGCAAGCTGAGACCCTACCTGCCCACAGACTGTCTCGCCAGAGTGGTGCATGCTCTAGTTATCTCCCGCTTGGACTACTGCAATGCACTCTACGTGGGGCTACCTTTGAAGGTGTCAGGGAACTGCCATCGGCAGGACAGGAGGTGCCAAGGCTCTCTGAGGTAGAGAGAGACTTGACACCTGAAGAGGGAACCAGTAGGGGGCGAACAGGAACGTCAAGGGAAGGGGAGTCGGAGGAATGGCTCAGAGATGCTTCCAGTGAAAACAGTGGGGAAGTCTCAGGGCCCCCTATAGGAACACCCGTTCCTCGGCGGAAACTGTCACGCAGAGAGTCCAGAAGACGTGTTTCCGTTAAGGAGCTTTTATGTTGGAAACGTTTCCGAAAGCAGCCACTTTCGGATTCTGCTAGCGACTGACGCAGCCATGCTGGAGGGGCTCCGTCACAGGCAGAGGTTTGAGAAGCGGTTCAAACTCTGAGGGATTGCAATTTACACACAAGCAGCTCTTCATCCCATCACAGCAATCCGAAAGTCATCGACAGCTAGCTTGTGCCAGGGAGAGGCATCATGAGCGAACCAGCAGGAACCGGAGGGGCAGCTGGAGGTCCAAGCCTGGAGGAAAGGTATAGGACGTTGGAAATCCAGCTTGCCTTGCAGACGGCGAGGCTGGAAGAAAGGAGGGCTCAGGATGCAGAGAGGGGGAGGGAGAAAGCCACCCCACTCAACAGAAAGATGCCAGGATTGGTGCAGAAATTTGGGGGGGACCCCAGGAACTACCATGCCTTTAGGACAGAGATGCAATATGCTCTCAATCTGCAATTTGATGACTTTCCTGATGAGGAATCGCGAGTGGCTTTTGTAATTAGCCACCTCGAATCAGGGGCGAAGGACTGGGTTAGACCCTTGATGGCAGCAAATAATGAGATCCTAAAGGACGCGATGAAGTTTTTTCGTGCCATGGACCTGATGTTTTCCAGTGACATTGAGCAGGGAGGAGTGCGAAGGCAGTTAATGGCTTGCAAACAGGGAAACCGGACTGGCCGTGAGTACTGGACTGAGTTCACTATGTTGATTCATCGATTGGGGTGGGACTTGGCTTCTGAGCCCATTCAAATGCTTTTTGAAGAGGGTCTGTCTTCGTCCTTGAAAGATGAACTTTCCCGGAACCCCAGAGCAGAGTCTATGGACCAGCTGACTAAAGCCGCGCTAGCCATTGGAGCGCGCCAGGAGGCGAGGGCTTTGGAGAAGCGGGAGGGGAAAGGAGAACGTTGGAGGGAGCTCCGCATTCCAGACATTCCAGAGCAGCCTTTCCCGCCGGCAGAGCCGATGGAAGTGGGAACAGCGCGTGCGCGCACAGTTTCAAACATCGGTGAAGGGCGGAAGAAAGAGGGAAAGGGCGGGAAAAAATGCTATCTCTGCCAACAGCCAGGACACTTTGCCAGAGTCTGTCCACGGAGAAAGGAATGGCAAGGCATGGCAGGAGCTGTTGGGGGAGAGGAGGAGGAAAGCACAGAGCAGGTAAAAGCCAACGCCTGGCTGCCGTCGGGGCACAGCAGCCAGGCTCAAAAGCAGTGAGAGTGCCCGCACCAGAACCTCCCAGGCCTGCTCTAGTGATAGAGGTGTTGCTAGAGCTGCCAAATGGACACCCCCTACAGATCAAAGCCCTGCTGGATTCAGGCAGCTCCTGTAATTTCATGAGTAAGGAGTTCGCAGCTGAGCACCAGATACAAACCCTCCCCTTAAGTAAACCCCTGCAGGTAACCACGATTGACGGCAGAGAGCTGTTGGGAGGAGAAGTGAACCAACAGACTGTTCCCATGATAATGAGGGTGGCAAGACACACCGAGAGGATAGCGTTCAATGTGGCCACATTGGGAGGAGCTCCCATTATTTTGGGGATGAGCTGGCTGGCACTTCACGATCCTCTAGTGGGATGGCACCAGAGGGTGGTCTCCTTTGGGTCGGCGCATTGCCTGGAACACTGCAAGCAGGGGAAGGATCCAGGGGGAGCCAAGATCACCTTAGCTGGGATGGAGGTAATGAAGCAAGGGGAGGTGCCTCCGCAATATGCAGATCTGAGCAACGTATTCAGCGAAAGAGAAGCGGACAAACTGCCGCCGCATAGACCCTTTGACTGTCAAATCAACCTACTCCCGGGGGCTCAACTCCCAGTGGGCAAGCTGTACGCCATGTCAGACAGGGAGATGCAGGAGCTGAGGGAGTTCATTGACAAAAACCTGAAGAGGGGTTTCATCAGAGAGTCCCGAGCGGTGGGGGGCAGCCCAGTGTTTTTTGTGGACAAAAAAAACACAGATAAGCCGAGACTTGTAGTGGATTTCAGGGCCCTGAACGCCGTGTCGGAACCCCTGGCCTTTCCTATGCCCCGAATTGATGACATTCTGACCAGGGTGAGGAAGGGGAAGATTTTTACAAAACTGGACCTGCGGGGGGCGTATAATCTGATACGAATAAGGAAGGGGGATGAATGGAAGACCACCATGTTCACCCCTTTGGGAGCATTTGAATACCTCGTAATGCCCTTCGGTCTCCAAGCCGGCTCCGCATGTTTTCAAGCTTTCATCAACCACGTCCTGGGGCCGTTGCTCTACAAGAATTGTGTGGCCTTTTTGGATGACGTGTTGGTGTATTCGGAAAATGAAGAGCAGCATGTGAGGGACGTGAGAGAAGTGTTGGGCCGGCTGCAAGCCAATCAGCTGTGGGTGAAACTGGAGAAGTGCCAGTTTCATGCCAAGGAGGTGGAATTCCTGGGGTACCGCCTGTCAGACCAAGGATTGGCCATGGATCCAGGCAAGGTCCAGGCGGTGCTGGAATGGAAGACACCGAAAACCAAGAAGGATGTGCAAAGATTCCTGGGGTTTGGGAACTTTTATCGGAAGTTCATCAAGAATTTTGCACACTTGACGGCGCCCATCACCGACTGCCTCAGTAGCAAGAAGAAATTTGTTTGGACGGCGGAGGCGGAGAGAGCTTTTGAAGAACTGAAAAGGGCTTTCGCTTCGGAAGAACAACTTCTGCATGTGGACCTACAGAAGCCCATGAGGGTGGAGACAGACGCGTCAGACAGAGCGGTGGGGGCGGTGCTCCTTCAGCCGGGAAGAAATACGTCAGGGTGGAGACCGTGTGCCTTTTTCTCGAGGAAGCTGAATAAGTCCGAGCGGAACTACACGGTGTATGACAGGGAACTACTTGCCATTCACGAAGCGTTCCGGAGGTGGAGACATTTATTGATTGGGGCACAACACAAGGTGCAAGTGTGCACCGACCACAAGAATTTGGAGTATTGGAGAACAGCTCGAGTACTCAACCAACGGCAAGTGAGATGGGCACAGGAATTTTCCAAATTCCACTTTGAGATTTGTTATGTACCAGGCCCAGAGAACGTCAGGGCGGACGCTCTCTCACGCAAACCAGAGTACTTGGAAGGGGAGGGGGCAAGCGAAGAAAGACATGTCATTCCTGAGGACCGCTGGGTGTGTGGGGCGGCGCTGGTGGGGAGACGAGAGCTGGTAGAAGAAACGGAAACTGACGAATATGCCCAAAATAAGCTCAGAGGCCTCAGGGGAGAGGGTGAGAGCCCGGAGGGTTTTGAAGAAAGAAATGGGGCATTGTATTACAAAGGGGCACTGTATATACCAGAAGGTGAATTGAGAGGGAGGGTACTCAAGCAGTTGCATGATAGTCCCACGGCGGGACATTTTGGACAACACAAGACCATGTGGATGGTCACCAGGGAGTTTTGGTGGCCCAAGGTGAGGGAAGATGTTAAGGAGTATGTAAGAGGGTGTGACCAATGCCAGAGGGCCAAGGGGGAAAGAAGGGCGCCGGCAGGGTTATTGGAACCACTACCCACGCCAGAACGGCCTTGGGAGGCGGTATCAATAGATTTTATGACGGATCTGCCCAAATCCAAAGGGAAGACGGCCATCATGGTAGTAGTGGACCTGTTAACTAAGATGTGCCACTTTGTAGCATGTTCACATGCAGTCACAGCGGAAGAAACAGCGAAGTTGTTTGTAGAACACGTCTTCCGGCTGCATGGCGCCCCCTTGAGGGTTGTCTCGGACCGCGGGAAACAATTTACTTCCAGGTTCTGGAGGAAGCTCATGAGCTTGCTGCACGTGGAAGTCAATTTTTCGACGGCCCGGCATCCTGAAACCAATGGGCAGGCGGAAAGAGCAAATGGCATCCTCCAACAATATCTGAGGTGCTATGTCAATGACAGAGGGAATGATTGGGTCGAAAAGCTGGCGCTGGCAGAATTTGCCTACAACAATGCGGAGCATGTGTCCACAGGGATGAGCCCCTTTTTGGCCAATTACGGGTGTCACCCCAGGGCATTCCCGGGGGAGGGGGGCGAGAGATGGAGCGTCCCAGCGGCCGAACAGTTTGTAGAAGAGATGGAAGCGATCCATCGTCAGCTTCAGCTCAACTTAGAAAGGGCCAAGGCTCAATATAAGAAGCAGGCAGACAAGAGCAGGAGGGAAGGTGAAACCATAAGGGTGGGGGATCAGGTGTGGTTGTCCACCCAAGGGTTGCCGTTCAAAGGGGGTTGTAAGAAATTAAGACCCAAGAGATTGGGACCCTTTGAGGTCATTCAGCAGGTCAACCCAGTGGCTTTCAAACTCCGGTTACCCAACCACATGAAATTGCATCCAGTGTTCCACAGGTCATTACTGTCACCGTACAAGGGGGGAGGTGAAGAGGAGCACACCAGGGGACCGGTCTTGGAGGAGAGGGAAAGCAGTAACCATGTAGCGGAAATCCTCGATTCCAGGTGGAAGGGCAATCAGGTGGAGTATTTAGTGGCGTGGGAAGGGGAACCGGAGTCAGAAAACACCTGGGTGACTGCAGAGGAGGTCAATGACGAGGTTTTAACAGAAACGTTCCACCAAAGATTCCCGCGGAAACCACAGCCGGTAGCAAGGTTTAGAAGGGAGTATTTCGGCACCACAGACGAGGAAGAGGAACTGGAAGGATTCGCGGAGTCGGAGTTGGAAGAAGGAACGGACTCAGATGACGAGGAGTACCGAGAGACTAGGAACCACAACGAGTGGAGAAAGGTGTTCGAAACTTCAGACGATGAGGAAGGTTCCTTCCGGGGTTTTACCTCCTCACAACCCGTAGGGGAGGAGACGGGAGGGGGTGAAGGGGGCCCTGGAGGGGAGGTGGATGTCAGGGAACTGCCATCGGCAGGACAGGAGGTGCCAAGGCTCTCTGAGGTAGAGAGAGACTTGACACCTGAAGAGGGAACCAGTAGGGGGCGAACAGGAACGTCAAGGGAAGGGGAGTCGGAGGAATGGCTCAGAGATGCTTCCAGTGAAAACAGTGGGGAAGTCTCAGGGCCCCCTATAGGAACACCCGTTCCTCGGCGGAAACTGTCACGCAGAGAGTCCAGAAGACGTGTTTCCGTTAAGGAGCTTTTATGTTGGAAACGTTTCCGAAAGCAGCCACTTTCGGATTCTGCTAGCGACTGACGCAGCCATGCTGGAGGGGCTCCGTCACAGGCAGAGGTTTGAGAAGCGGTTCAAACTCTGAGGGATTGCAATTTACACACAAGCAGCTCTTCATCCCATCACAGAAGGTGACCCGGAACCTATAAATAATCCAGAATGGGACAGCAAGACTGGTGACTGGGGGCGGCCACCGAGACCACATAACACCGGTCTTGAAAGACCTGCATTGGCTCCCGGTATGTTTCTGAGCACAATTCAAAGTGTTGGTGTTGACCTTTAAAGCCCTAAACGGCCTCGGCCCATTATACCTGAAGGAGTGTCTCCACCCCCATCGCTCTGCCCGGACGCTGAGGTCCAGCGCCGAGGGCCTTCTGGCGGTTTCCTCATTGTGAGAAGTAAAGTTACAGGGAACCAGGCAGAGGGCCTTCTTGGTAGTGGCACCCATTCTGTGGAACGCCCTCCCATCAGATGTCAAAGCGATAAATAACTACCTGACATTCAGAAGACATCTGAAGGCAGCCCTGTTCAGGGAAGTTTTTAATGTGTGACGTTTTAGTGTATTTTTGGTCTTGGTTGGAAGCTGCCCAGAGTGACTGGGAAACCCAGCCAGATGGGTGGGGTACAATAATAATAATAATAATAATAATAATAATAATAATAATACTGTACAAAAGTGAAATCTAAATTTCTTGCTTTGCCCACTTTCCCCTGTAGTCTCACCCACTGTGGACCCTGGGAAGTTGCCTAGATGGGAAAGCAGCCTTTGGCTAAAAATGTTTCCCCATCAATGTGCAAACAGTAGAGACTGAGAAAGGCAGGGGCAGCTGTTCATGCTGGTCTGCACACCCAAGAAGAAAGGAGAGCAGGCAGTAACTGAGCGTCATCAGGACCAAATCACTGGAGTCTGGGAGCTGGCATCTCTCAGATACTCAGGTCCTTCTTGCTGGCTTCCCACAGGCATGCGACTGGTCATTGTGCAAATAGGATGCTGGACTAGATAGGCCTTTGGTTTGATCCAGCACAGCCACCTCCTCCCCTTTCTCTTTCCTGTGGTTAGCATTTGATATGAGGAAATGAGAAGTTTTGATACTGCCTCAAGGTTTCTTTTAACATTCCGCTGGATAGCTACGTCCAATTTTACAGAATGCGATAGCTCCTACAATGTTTGCAATCTCCTATTTTCCATGCGGAAGATTATAGTCAAGCTGCAGGTGAGAGGCAGCAGAATACACACAATGTACACAAATTCCAAATCACTTGCTTCACCCCTGCCACTTAATATGTTTTCCTTACACTAAGACATCTTTCACAGCGGAAACACATCACTCTTTTCCCACTGCTCATTGGTTTCCACTGACCCATTCAAGATTGAAAACCCAAGTGACTCAGCAATCTTTTTGAGTAAAATGCACTAAGAAAACAAACAGAAGTCTTTCAAGTTTTGCACTTATTTAATAAACTCTGGAACCCTCGTTCTTTTTTAAAATAACAACAATAATCTGCATTTTAAAAATCAAGACTATTCTTAAGGGATACAAGTAGTATAGCGTATACAGTGGTACCTCGGGTTAAGTACTTAATTCGTACTGGAGGTCCGTTCTTAACCTGAAACTGTTCTTAACCTGAAGCACCACTTTAGCTAATGGGGCCTCCTGCTGCTGCCGCTCGATTTCTGTTCTCATCCTGAAGAAAAGATCTTAACCCGAGGTACTATTTCTGGGTTAGCGGAGTCTGTAACCTGAAGTGTCTGTAACCTGAAGCGTCTGTAACCCGAGGTACCACTGTATAGCTCCTGTCAAAGTCAGAAGTGACAAGTGCCCCATGCATGTTGAGATTTTAGCCCCACCAGCTCCTCCCCACAGCTCCACCCTGAGAATCCCTCTACCTCTTTTTATTGAAGCCCTTATTTTTAATTCCTCATTTTTATTGTTCTCCTTTTTTATTTCAACACCCCCTGTTTTTATTGATCTCCTCTTTTTAATTTTGTCCCCCCTATAAAGTTTCAAAAGGGATTGGGTGCCTGTCAGATTTCACTAGGACAAGACCTACACATAGTATACTACAGTGGTACCTCGGGTTACAGACGCTTCAGGTTACAGACTCTGCTAACCCAGAAATAGTACCTTGGGTTAAGAACTTTGCTTTAGGATGAGAACAGAAATCATGTGGTGGCGGTGCGGGAGGCCCCATTAGCTAAAGTGGTACCTCAGGTTAAGAACAGTTTCAGGTTAAGAACGGACCTCCAGAACGAATTAAGTTCTTAACCCGAGGTACCACTGTACTACTAATATTCTTAACCATGTGGAAAAACACTATCCGAGCCAGACCTGTTTTGATTTGTTCAAGCTGTGTTGTATCAACACAAGACGGATGCTTTGTACAGACAAGAAGAACTAATGAAAATACATTCCCTATCTAACACCAAAGAAAAAAAACATCAGCAGAACATTTGCAAATTGTGACTATTGTCACTTTGCAATGATAAAGGATGAAGCCCTGCTACAAAACAGGCCTAGCCAATTAAACAGATATATAAATAAGCAAAGACATCAATTAAGCAAATAACAAAAGAGAACATTTTCTCTTGCATGGAAGTGACAAATTGTAATTATTGTTTACATGGTTTCTGATTCCCCCCGCCCCTTTATGAGTGATTGTTTTCTGTTACATTTAAATGGTGTGAGTGATACCACAATTCCACTGAAACTGTTTTTAGCCTGAAGGAATGTAGTGCCACATAAGGAGAGAAGGCAAACAACAAATAAAGGGAAATGATGAGACTGTTGGTATTTTGTTTTGAAACAAGAAAGGAAGGGTGATTTCAAGAATTTACTCTACGGCATCCTGTTGATATTCTTGTTGTTGGTAGTCAGATCAAACTTGGTGGCTTGCAAAGGATGTTACTTGAGAATTGCTGCACACCATCATGGGATGCAGTTTTCACTCACTTTAGACCACAAAGAAATAAAGCCGAAAGAGATGACACATTTTGGCTTTCATGTCTGTTCTCTGCCCCCTAAGATTGCATTGAGGGCCAAAAAAAGGAAAATGTGAGAAGCCTGAAGCTTCTTCTTCTTCTTCTGATATATATGCCACCCTATATTGTCTCAGGGTGGTTCACATTCAGGGGGATGGAACCTCAAAGTGAACGACACTGTAAAAACTTCACAATTACAGTAATTGCCAATGCCAGGGTGTTATGTACTGAAGTTCTCACCCTGGGCCAGCAGGGGGGATACTGTAGATAGTTATGCAAATAAGGGATTGAAAGTGACGTTCAGTGATTGGATAGTTTTAGAAAATTGTTACAGTTACGTTGTACTGGAGCTCTATATAGGCAGGCTGACTGAACCCTTCGGTTCAGTTCTGGCCTCTGAATAAACAAGAGCTGTTTGAAGAATCGCTGTGTCGTCTGATATGTTCAGCCACAACTTAACACAGGAGGTTATTGTTATATCTGAGTGTACCATGGGGAGAGGGGAAGGTTAGCCTTACAATGGACAAAGCTCTCTTGGTATCACTCTTTCATAGGAGAAATGTTGGAGGAGGTGGAATAGGACATATCTCTTTTGATAGGAGAAATTTGGAGGGTATGCATCATGCAGTTTATCTGGGAGGAACTGAGGCTCTAGTTCATCTGTCATGGATCATGCTCCAGGGCCTCATGGTGCAACCAAAGAAAACAGATGCCTACCACAAAGAAGATGGCTTGGATGTTCATCCTGTGCTCAGAAGCTAGTGTGGTGGTAACCATGTCCAGGGCCAGGGAGACTAAACTGTCTGTAGGATTAGCAGAGGAAAAACCATGATGGAACAAATATAGTCTGGGTAGTAGTAGTTTCCTCTTTCACCTTGAGATTCAGAGTACAGTGGTACCTCGGGTTAAGAACTTAATTCATTCTGGAGGTCTGTTCTTAACCTGAAACCATTCTTAACCTGAGGTACCAATTTAGATAATGGGGCCTCCCACTGCCGCCGCACGATTTCTGTTCTCATCCTGAGGTAAAGTTCTTAACCTGAGGTACTATTTCTTGGTTAGCAGAGTCTGTAACCTGAAGTGTCTGTAACCTGAAGCGTCTGTAACCTGAAGCGTCTGTAACCCAAGCTACCACTGTATAAAGGACAGGAGCAAGAAGTTGATGCAGTGCGGGCTTCCTTTCCTTTCCTGCTGAGGTAGGTCAGACATCCTTTCCTTCAGAATCCTGCCCTGAATAGCTGCTGTCTCCTCTGGAGCAGTGATCAAGGTGAGTAGTGATAACACTTCCCCTGGCAACTTCCTGCCTGGTCCTCTCCTCTTGGGACCTAGCTGTGGATACTTCCCCTCTGCCCTTTACTCTCATTCCATGAGAGGATGGAAGTGTTATTCATGGTTGTCCTGCTTTTCCCTCCAACCCCTCTTTTCTTCAAAACTTCCTTCTAGCAGCTGCTGCCCATGTCATGTTAGGCACCAGCTGTGAAGTGGTGCAGTCCTCATGGGCACCCAGAAAGCTGAGTACTGACAGGCAGAGGAACAACTGAACGATGGCATTTAGAGGGTGCTCTCCCACTTGGAGCTGAAGCCAGCGGCTGGCCATTGCAGTCCAGAAAAGGACCAGCCCTTTCAGGGTCATTTGGGTACACACAGCTCTCTTTGATGGCATGCCTAAGCCAGAGCCTCACATGCTCCTTAGAACTCATGCTGAATATTAGCCACAAGGATTTCCCCATTCCCTCCAGTGAAATATATGCCATGCAGTTGAGAAACCATTTTTGTTTTATACCTCAAAGGATGGTTGGATATGAATGATCAGGAAACAATCACAAGATTTAGAATCCCATTTCAGTTAATCCATAACCACATTGCCACCATTCCCCTCTAGAGCCAAACCTATTTTAGTCAATGTTTATTTTTAGACAAAATCCTTTGTTTGAAGGGTATGGTTTTGCATAGCCTGCTCACACTGATCAATTAACTTCACTTCAGATATATTTTTTAAAAAATAATAATAATTCAAACAGCTTTTCTGAGTTTGAGAAGAAAAAGGAAGCCACCAATTGAGCTATTAGGTTATTGAATGCTTTTGTCATAAAATAAAAAGGCACACAAAATTAGCAGAGACACACAGAATGACTTTGATAAACAGCAGCATGATTTATTTGGAGGTTTGGTTTCATTTCTAAAGCTGGTAGAGTACGGGTGAGGGGGGGGGGGACGACAGACGGGATCCCCTTACCCAGGCCTTGTATTGTGACATGGAATTCTGTTATCATCCCAAGAAATAAACAATTGTTTAAGGAAATGGATGATGATAGTTGTACTCTGTGCTCTCTCTGATTCAGTCATGCAAGACTAATTTCCTGGCTGTGTCTGAATGCATATAAAGCTGCTCTGTAACTGCTGCTGACAATGAACTAGTGACTGGAAAAAGGAATCTTAAATACAGTCACATCTCCTGACTGTTAAAATCCTTTTTACAATGCATGGTGGTCTAATGAACACTCCTCTCTCTCTCTCTCTCTCTCTCTCTCTCTCTCTCTGTGTGTGTGCAAAGATGCACAAAGATGCACACACACACAAACACACACACATATGCATTTCAGAAGTGCCAGCAGCAAAAAAAAAAAGAGAGGAAAAGGAAAAGGAAAAGTTTGGATATCCGTTACCTCCTACAGCAGTTGCTAGGTAACCAAATGCTCTTTAAATAGAACTTCTTTACCAACCTTGCATTATTGACTCCCCCCCACGCCTTTATTTTTCTCTTAAATAATTGCTATATGTTTCAAATTTTAAAAGTACACAATTTTGAAGCCCTTAATTTAGCAAATACTTCCCCCTCCCCAGTAAAAAATGATGTGGATATCTGAACATGCAATAGTTGTCTATGACCATGGTTGTATTCAATATGAAGCTTCTAGGAAATTTGGGTGTAAACAATAAAACCAACTGGCTTTTTTTGCTTTTGTTTTGTTTTTGTGTGTGTGTATCAAAAAACAAACTGTCTTTCTTTGCATCTTCCTTATCTGTCTTCTTAACCTACTCTGTACCAGAATGCTAAGAACCTCAAGAAGTGTACGAAACTTAATTACGACCATTTACACCCCCATTCCCGAGGAAGCACTTATTTTGTTTCTTTGCTGGCATAGTGGCCCCTCACAATATAGAAAGCAAACAAGAGTGGTAAGAATAACCAAAGGCGTTTTACTGCACAGCTTTAGAGCTATTCATAGATTAGTTTGGTCATTTATGAATGTTGTCATCTACAAGAAGAAGCAAGGCCCTAAATTCATTGAGTTTATTGCTGGGATAAAAAAATGCAGTGCTAGAGGGAAGGAAGATAATCTGCAACTGGGCACAGCTATGCAATACTGTGCTTCACACCAAGATGCAAATGAAGCTTTGGACACTGTGAATCAGTGAAGCAGATGGTTCTACTGGCTCTTAGAAAACAGTGATCTTTGAAAAGGCAGGCAGGCAGGGAGAGCACAAACAGGGCCACTGGGTTGATGGCTTTCTCTGTCTCCTCCCACACTGCCCTGTCTATTTGTAAACATCCCCCAGCAATTCAAAATGACCGTTGTGTGAGTCCATTTCCTGCATTTTTGGAGTTATGCTGTTCCCAAGCCCTTCACAAAGTTGCAATGGTGGATCGTCCATTAGAATAAATAGGGCACTGCCCCACCAGCCTCAATCTATCCTTAGCCAGTCTCCACCTGCGTCCTTTAGGGTTGCAGCTTGTTGAGTTTTGAGCTTTTTTCCAACAAACCCCAAAGGGTGTTTTTGTTTTTTTACAAAAACGCCCCCCAAAATGTAATTTTTTGATTGACTTGCCTAAGATCCAGGACAAAGCACCGCCTTTCAGGAATTCCCCCGGACGTCAATTCCGCCTTTGAAATCCTGGTAATGTCCAGGAAAATGGCAGCCCTACATCCTTACTTGCAACCAGTTCATGGTGTGAGATTAGCTGTCAGTCTCCTCAGTTTTACTGAGGAGAAACCAGAATAGGTTGCTTCTGCTTATCAGTAGCTCTGGTGCCACCTAGTGTTGGCCTCCTTTACAAGTCCCAATGCGCACCAGCTTCCAGTGAAAGGGTGTGGCTGGAGATGAGAGAATGCTTTGTTCCTCCACACCAGAGGAGGGTGTACTAGAATGGTTAACTCCACATTCCAGTGTCAGAATCTAGGCTATGTGAATTTTATTAGAGGAGTTATAACATACAGTTTCAACCCTGTCTAGCACCTCTAGTCTGAATACAGGTATTTCTCTTTTATTTAAGTAATTTAGTGGAAGTAAATAGGAGCACTATCTATCTCTATCATCTATCTAACTATCATCTATCTATCTATCTATCTATCTATCATCTATCTATCTATCATTTCCTACATAGAGCAATAGAGTATATGTTTCAATGCAAAAGTTTTCCCATTAATTCTTTTTGCATTATGGAAAGAAAATATCTGGGACCACTGAAGAACAAACATGTGACCAGAGAACTGAAAAGGATCCATTATGGTCCCTTAATATGCAGCATTGTTGTATGCCACATTTGGTTACTTTTGACACAAATTGAAAGCTACTAAAGGGAATATTAATATAGGTATTAGGAAAGCAACATAGATGTAACTATATTTGCTGCTGTGCTTCAGCTTGCATGCAAGCCATTGTTAATCACATTCTGAGAAGATCCATTAAAATTAACGGACTTGACTAGCTTGGGCCCATTATTTTCAATGGTTCTACTCTGAGTAAAAATGAAAATTAGCATTATGTTTTTAAACCAAAGATCAAAGAAATCCTAGCCAGACCTTTATTAGATAGTGCGTACATTTTTGTAATGGTATAGAGCTGAATGGCTTACTCATTAGAAGTCACCATGCCTTATCCACCCTGTTATTTTCCGCCCACCACAAAGTCTTTTTGAATCAGCAGCAGAAATCAAAATGACCAAATCAGTGGAGCTGTGAACATTTCAAGATGCATACAGCGCCAATCAAAAGATGCATGAATGCTTGGTGAACATTAGAAAATCTGTCACTAAATAGCAATCAGAAGTGACACATCTAAACAGAATAGGAATTCAGATGTTAGCTTCCTTTCAAGCATGAAACTTAAAAAAACTTTGATCCAATTTCTTTCCACTGGATTAAATGGATTGAAAGAAAGCAAACCTAAAAAAAGGGAACCCTTTCTTGATAAAGGCAGAAGACAGGGGTCCCAAACACTTTAAAAAATAGTACCATTGTTTTCACAGTCAAAATTCTAGCAATTAAAAGAAAAACATCTATGGCTGAGCCTAAAGGAGGGAAGTCTCATGTACATTTTCACACCGTCCCCAAAGCATTTCCCCTTTAACTGAAGGGTTGAAAGGGGCATGATCCTTTGCCAAGTCAAATGGACCAGTGCCCCTTGGTCATAAAATGCTCTTGTAAAGATAAAAATATGTGAGTAGTGGTGCAGTTGAAAGGTATACTGGGGTAATAAAAAACAACACTGTGTTCTTCAGCATGTTGAAGTTTTAAACCCCTTGCCCCAAATCATCTCTAACTGTGCATAATTACAGATGACTAGTTGCCTCGAAATATGAATGAGCATGAACATTGGTATGGGCATCCCATGGGAAGTAATTCACATTGGGATACACATCTGGGATGCTCCAAGTACTTCCATGCTGTCATGAAACTGACACAGAGCAAGACGTGCAGGTCACTCCTGGCTGGTCTGTTTATTGAGCATTCATCCTGAGTTGTTTGTTGGGAGGTTAGATGAGAATGGATCAAGCAATTGCTTTGTCATACTTTCCAGTGCATTTGTCCTTCCTCTGTCAATCAGCGTGCCAAACGGCAAAACAATACATTGCTGTGGGGTTAGAGTAAGTTGCATCCTCCCAAACCCTGCTTTCATTTGAAAGACAATCATGAGTGAAATTTGGTGCAGCTCTAACAAACAAACCACAACAAACTTCTGTTTGGCACAGATCACACACACACATTATTATTATTATTATTATTATTATTATTATTTCAGCAGGGGAAAAAAGTTTACAAGGCAGTTCCTACAACAGGGGGTTGGGAACCCGTTTCAGCCTGAGGGCTACAAGAATGATCTTCAGGCAGAGGCAAAGTGCCAAAGTTGGCAGAGCTATGGCTGTAACTCTTATGCTTGTACAGTAGGCTGTATTCTAGGGTTGCCATATGTCTAGAATTTCCCAGACATAACCGGGATTCAGCCTTTGTAAGCAGTGTCCGGGCAGAATTTGTTGAAATGCCTAGGGAAATCCCATGTTGGAAGTGTAGATTTTGGTGAATTTCCTTTAAAATAGCTGAAAAAACTTATTTTTTGGACTGGGAAATAAAAGCTTAAGAACTTTTGTGTCCAGATCTTCACTTTTTGAAATATGGCAACCCTACTCCAGCTATGAAAAAACCAGGGTTTCTACATCTCCATTGATCCACCCAGGCAAGCAAAAGGCAACATCATGGTTCAGAGACCTTATTCCAGCCTGGCCAAAGCACTCAAGGAGGGGGTGGTCTGTGACAGGGGTGTGGCCTGGGCAGTGTCTCAAGGGTCAAGCAGATGGGTCTGGATCTAAAAAGATATTCCACAAAAGGCAAACAGATTGGGAGGGAGTAGGAACTAAACCAAGGCAGGTTCAAGTTCTTTGTTACAAGTTCTTCTGATGACCAGAAGGGGTGGAAAAGTTCTTCCTAGAAAACATATCCTTCTCACCATTTAGTGGACCTAAATTCCACTCAGACAAATTTTCTTTGGATTACTCCCACTAACAGGGGAAAATATTTCAAAGTTGTACCTGACTTTTAATCAGAATGCTGGCAAATTTAATCAATAGGGTATAATTTTCTCCATCCATTTCTAGGACAAGAATATCAACAGAGACCACCAATGCAGAAACTTAGGTCCATGTAGCTTGTAGAGAGTAATTGTTTTGAGGAATTGAGGATATATATATATATATATATATATATATATATATATATGAGATTGTTCGACCCTTTGGTTGTTTTACAGAGGGAGAACACACACAGTAGACAAAACCTAATATATAGCAACCAAGTTTTAAAGCACCAGCGAGTTTTAAAAATCCCCATGTCTTTTATGACATATTGTAAAAGTATTTCCTTCCTGTTGGTTTTAGACATGATAAAAAAAGCCTCTCATGTACTGTCATATGGCTTCCTTGCGCTACTGACATCTGCTTTGGAACATTAAATGCAACCAAACAGCTCATGAAAGCACTTCTTAATATTTAAATGAGACAGAAAGGGAAACCTTTTGGAGCTATGAAGGGAAGATGCTGTCCAAGTAAGTGTAGACTTGGTGCTCTGCTTTTAAAAACAGTTGTTATCAAGATGTCAGTGGGTTGGTGGGACAAATAAATGTCAAAAAGTGAGACATTCAGATGGACACTGGAGGATACTCTTTTGATTATTTCTGCTTTGTTCAAATCATGTTTACTTGTCAGGAATTATATCTCCCTTGTCACCCAGAGTCCTCTTGGTACCTTGGAACTGAAGGCAGATTTTAGTAGTCTTACAGTGCAATCTTACGGCTCTCTGCCCCGTGATTTTGCAGACGAAAGCCATAGTTCACCTTCACATGAACAATGTCTGAGTGCTAGCTTGATCGTGACACCTCATTCCCAACATGGCGCCCACTAGAGAGTGAGACCTGTTCCTAAGCACAACTCTGCCACCACATTGTAGCATCTAGTCCCATAACACCAGCAAGTCATATGTTTTGGATTGTGATTTTGCATAGCCTCAGGTTATTAAAACAAATACCACAGCACAGTGTCCAGTCAACATTTCAGTGAAAAAACATTTATTTTTAGAATATTAACTACAGAACAGAAGGCATTTCAAATGCCACATGTAACAGATTACTTGCATTAAATTGTCAATTTTAATAACTCTTTTCAGTACTTTACTTCACCCTGTAGCTTGCAAAAGCAGTTTATAATCCCCTTAAGAGAGAGGCAAGGGAGTACTTAACACCTAAATATTGCGGAAAATAAGTTCTGTTACTTGAGGCAGGTAAAACAGACTCTCATTTTTCAAAAGAGCTTTGGCTTTTTAATTAAGGCACTTTACTTAGTTTGTTCTTTCTTTTTTTAGAGTGTCATGCATTTTCTGATCACTGTAAAAAGGTCAATGTGCATATTGCTCAAGATAGACATTGCTGACAGATATCACTATTTCATGTCCAAATCTTGATTTTAATAGTGATGTTGCATAGGTTCTCTGGCAATTAGATGGCTTTAAAAGAGGACGTCTATCAACCGCTAACAAGAACAGTGTTTAATCTATCAGATTTATTGAAACCAAATACTTTTACAAGTTCCTTCATAAATCTAGGTCAAGTCATGAGAGCCCTACCTTATTTCCCATAAACTAGTCATTTTATTGCAGGCAAAATGGCAGATTGAACAAGAACTCCATCTCATCAGCTCTCTACATACAAATGAAACTGGGAAAAAAAATATATTATACAGAATCTGATTTCGTATATGGATATTATATCTATGGAATGCTTCACCATAAATCAAAATCTCCTGAAATATGGCTGGCAACAGAATTGCCTGCCTTTCAGCACCAGCTAAAATTTCACCCCATCCACTAAGCCTTGGATGGGGTAAGAGATCATTCAGCTGCTGATAAGGCCAAGGAGTAGATATATGGTTTGATACCTTATTGATTATTATTGTGCCGTGATTTTACTTTTAAGTTACCTATACTGTGAACATTTCTTTGATGGAAGGTAGGATGCGGATATTATAAGAGCATGAGCAATGGGGGTGGGCAGGGCGGTTGATCAAATTTCTGACAGCGTGGCAACAATGTAGGTGGCTCCACACCACTGTCACCTTGCCCTAGGGACCATCAGCACTGCCATTGGAAGCAGTCATTGTTCAGCAAATCCTCCAGAGCTCTCCTTCATTTGGCCTTACTTAAGGCCAAAAAACTGACATTGAGGGCAAGAATCTTGAGGACACCTGCCATGCCCTCCCACTTCCCCAAGGACAAGAAGCTTACCATGAAGCAAGGGATGGGAAAAGGAAGAGGTGGCTCCCCTCTTAGGCCCCAGCAAAGGAGGACTTGGACTACAAATCCCATAACCCTGGATAGAAAAAATGGCACTCTATGAACCCCCATAGTCCCTTTGCACAGACAAACTAGCATACAGAATATCAGTTTTCTGCTGGGGGTTTTAGGACATATCGTCCTCAACAAGAATGACACTCTGCCTGCAACTGCCTCTACTTTCCCCTGTACTGGTACAAGATTCTTGGCCTTAGGTTTTGGGTTGCTCCCTCTGAATCAAGCAAGCACATTCCTGTTCACCCCAATTTATGATCAGGGTTGTTCTGCTCACAAGCATCTAAATAGGAGTGGTAACCTATATGACGGGACGCGGGTGGCGCTGTGGGTAAAAGCCTCAGCGCCTAGGGCTTGCCGATCGAAAGGTCGGCGGTTCGAATCCCCGCGGCGGGGTGCGCTCCCATTGCTCGGTCCCAGCGCCTGCCAACCTAGCAGTTCGAAAGCACCCCCGGGTGCAAGTAGATAAATAGGGACCGCTTACTGGCGGGAAGGTAAACGGCGTTTCCATGTGCTGCGCTGGCTCGCCAGATGCAGCTTTGTCACGCTGGCCACGTGACCCGGAAGTGTCTCCGGACAGCGCTGGCCCCAGGCCTCTTGAGTGAGATGGGCGCACAACCCTAGAGTCTGTCAAGACTGGCCTGTACGGGCAGGGGTACCTTTACCTTTACCTACCTTAACCTATATGAACATCCGCTTCATAGAATCATTGAATTGTCGAATTGGAAAAGAACCCCCAGGTCCAACCTCCTGCAATGCAGGAATCTCAACATGGTAACATAGAATTGTAGAGGTGGAACAAGAATATCTATTCTTAATAAACAAGGAAGGGGTGCATTGCCTGGAGTCCATCACCTCTCACTAAATTCAGGGGTTTCTCACCACAAATCAGGTTTTCAGTGCATGTTACATAATTTCCACATTTCCAGAACACTTTCTACCTCATCCTCCTCCAAGTCTGCAAATGAGGAAAGGCGAACTAATTAGACATTTTTAGGGTGTCTGTATATTAAGATCCAGCTTTCTGTTTAGTGCCGATGATATAAATTCAGCTATTGTTCGCTATTAAGAAATGCATGGCAATACTCTGTGCCTAATGGCTCAATTGAATTGCTTTCAATTAAACCCTAGAGCTAATAATTATCATTTTCTAAAATCTACACACACAAAAAGGTGCTCCAATATGTCAGTTCTATATTCAAGGTCTCTTTTCCCAAAGCATTTCTGTGAATTTTGACCAGGTTGGGCCACATATTGAATACAGACCCTAGCAAGATGTGAACTGTGAAGGGTGAATTGACTTATCAGTGACTTATCACTGAGATCAGCTGGGTCTCCTCCCCCCCCCCATTATATAGTACACTGTGAAGTCTGACCACCATAGTATGTCAGCCTTCCCCAACCTGGTGCCCCAGATGTTTTGGAGTACAGCTCCCTTCAGTCTGAGCGAGCAGAGCAGTTGATTGGCTGGTAGCTTTTTTAGTCTGGAGTCACCAGGCTGGAGAAATTGTGTGTGTGTGTGTGTGTGTGTGGTGAAAGAGAGGGGGCATATTCTGTCACTCTTCATGATTCAGCACTTCCAGCATGCTGGAAAAAGAATTATTATTTACTTAACATTAGACTTTGTTTGCTGATTTTATTCTGAATACAGCACTTCCATTAAGAGAAAAATTATTCACACATTGTTTTCTGTTTGAGTGCCATCTCAGATGCTACTTCTACCATGAACATTAGCAGCTTGGATGCCAAGATGTTGTTCCAATAGAGTGAAGGAAAGCGTTTTCCACCAGCTCCTTCCATTGGCACTCGCCACAACACCCCCAAACTATTACCAAGGGTATTCCAATTTTCAGGTCTACAGGAGGTTTCAGGGGGAACGTTCCATTTACAGAACGGAACTTGGAAGCTGAAGCCAATAATAATAATAATTTCACTTTAGAGAAGAATGCAAATGGGCGTTTTTCTTCTCCCATATTCCAAGTGAAACAGCAAATTTTGAAATATCCATCTGGTTTGGTGCCTCCTCACCTTATTCTGTTTTTGTACCTTTTAAAATTCTATTATGGTTTAATTACTTTTTAGCTATTATCTTACATTTGTTTTTAGCCTTCCATGTTTTATCTGTGTTGTTTTAATTTATGTAAGCCACCTTGAGTTCCAGTCTGGGGGAAAAGTGGGATATAAATGATGATGATTATGACTATTATTATACCTGATGGAATATAAATACTGATATCCCTGGCAGACACATATACAGAAGGCTGTGCTTCAAAACACTTTAGTGAGACATGAATGAAAGTGCCTGCAACAATGCCAGTTCTGGCTGTTATCAGAAGATACAGCCAGCAATTAGAATCGGATCAGAAGGAACTCTTTTGAACTATCACTAAAATAGTCATGATTTGCTTATACGTGAGTGCCTGAAGCTTCGGTTGCAATGGGACTGAATTAGCTTGCTAGAGGATAGTTTGCTCATTAAGTTTGTTTTAAAAGACTTCTGTAACATCACCCTGACCTCTGCATTGTTAACTGAGTGGGTAGAAAATCCACACGAGACGTGGCTGAACTTATTAACTCTGTGATAGTCTGGGTTTTTCCCTTACTGAATGAGAACAAATGAGGGCAATCTTAGCTTGAATGGATGGGGGATAGAGAGGTGTATTGAGGAATGCTAAGCATGTTTATGAAATTCTCCCTATTTTAATTTCTCCCCAGATTTTGGAGCTCCTGAGTTTAGCTCATGTTGTTTGTGGATCAGCACAATGAGTTACTAGCAACCCACTATTGTTCTGAGGTTCTTTAATTAATTAATTTATTTTTATGGCCTTTTTAATATGTTAAAGATTCAGCACAGATGATACCTCACCCCCTCAAGACTATCGAAGATGTATAAAAATTTAGCAAATACTTGTTGGAGGTGTGGTGGGAGTAATGGCAACATGTATCATATGTTGTGCTCATGTAGGAAGATCAAAGTGTTCTGGGGCTTAATTTACGAGGAGTTGAAAAAAATGTTTGGAATAACTTTTTTAAGAAGACCAGAGGACATCCTGAAGGCCTTTAGGGAGGTATTCTTATATGCAACGGCCGCAGCTCGGACTATTGATATAGGAATGTATTAGATAAAATGTAACGAAATATACAATAATAAGAGTACATTCATTTGTAAAAAAGGAATATACAACGGGATAGACAGGAAGTCTAGTGTGTTGGTATGTATATGCTTTGGGGGGGATTTGGTTTTGTTTTTTGTTTCATTTTCTTTCTAGGTATATAAAATTTGTATATAATTTTTGTATCCATGTTGGAAATTATATTATAGTAAGTCCTGTAATGTAATATGACAATGTTTACCGATGTAATATAAGAATGTTAACAAATAAATAAAATGCAAATTCAAAAAGAAAAGCGATGCTGCATAAATCTAAGAGGACCCAGTTCAGAGTGCAAAGCTAGAATTACAGAATCGTGGAACTGGGGGCCACACCAAGGCCATCTAGCCCAACCCCCTGCAATGCAGGAATCACAGTGGAAGAGTCCCTGACAGATGCCCCCCAACTTGCTCTGCTTCAGGACCCTTTGCCTATTGCTTCATTACAGAGGCCAGAATTTTGCTTCCTCTCATATTCAAGATTTTTGTACTTGCATTATTGTATATAAAACAGGGACTTTTCCGTATTGTCTTCTAAATGAAGAAATTGATAGTTGGTCTTGTGGAGAAGTTAGCTTGCTTGTCTTCAGGGTAAATGACTTAAGAGGAATATTCATAGGAAACTGCCTTGGACAGAGTCAGACATTGACTCATCCACCTCAGCATCGTCTAAACAGACCGGGTTTCAGACAGGGGACATTCCCTGCCCCAGCTGGAGATGTAATCCAGGATTATCTATGAGGATGATGATAATGCAAAGCAGATTGTCTAATCCTGTGCTATGGACACTCCTAGACTTGGGAGGCTTCTACTGCATTTCAAGGGATGTTGGGTTGTCTCCCTTTGCAAATGGGGCTGAATGAAGAATGATCCAATATAGAAACATGAACTCCAAAAGAGAAGATTCACCTGCAGACGGAACAGCAGGTGCTTCAAAGTTCTTAAAAAACATGGGGGGGGGGTCAATGTGGGTGGGTTGCCATGGTAACAATGGCCTGCCCTCCTTTGTGACAGGGTCAATGTGGGTGGGTTGCCATGGTAACAATGGCTTGCCCTCCTTTGTGACATCTTCTGCTTCTCCCTTAAAAGCCACCAACTACAGGTGTCCATTGTGGGTTAGTGAGGAGTGACAGAGCAAGGTGTGTAGGTGCGGTTGGTGGTAAGAGAGACAGCAGAGGATTTGGATTTCTTCAGATTTTGACTGCTTAAAGAGGAGGCGGAGCCAGAATCAACCATGCGGTCCGTTCCAGACCTTCAGGAAGAAGAAGGAAGGTTCAGCAGACTTCTTCTTCGCGGAACAGAGTGGTTCAGACGACTAAGAAGCGCAATGCAGCTCAAAAAGAGCAACAAAGTGGTCCCACTCCAGCCCAAGGAGCAGCCTCCTGTGGCACCACTTGTGACAAAGCTCTTCAAGAGCTTTCCAGAGCTCGAGAAGGCAATAGGCCGAAACCGGGCCCGTATTAGACCAGCACCTGAAGAGGACATAATTGTAGAAGATCTGGAATGAGCGTCCGGCGTGATGGGTCAAGGGAAGGCGCTCCGCTTTGAAAGAGTTAAAAGGGAGCAAGGGAAGAACGAGGGCAATGAGATCGAGGTAACCCTCCAGCCTCTTCTGAGCTGCAGAGGCTCAGGGCAGAGAGGCGAAGGGAACTAAGTTCCCGCAGGAGGAGTGCTCACCTCCAGGCCAGGAGAGGCGAGTCACCAGAGGATCGTGGCCGCCCTATGCCTCAGGGCAGATAAAAGCCGGCCAGCCCCAGTCCGAAGTTGTGGAAGCAACATTGCTGGTTGCCAGTTCCTGCCTGAACCTGTCCTGCTTTCCTGCCTGAGCTCCTGCCCTGCCCTGGGTCCCTGCTTGCAAGCCTGTTCCTGACTTCACCCGACTCCCTGCCCTGCACCCAGCTTCAGCTACTACGGATTGCCTCCACGTTGCACCTTTGACCACGGACCGGACTTGGACCTCGCCTCTCGGGTACCCCACGGGACCAACACAACGAGGAAGGAGGGAGAAAGGATTGAAGTGAAATGGCAGGGGACAAAAGGCTGACTGCTGACTCACCCTTACTGTGCGAGGAAGAAACCAGAAACAATGAAAAAAAATTAGGCCCTTTGGGGGATGATGTCTATTTCTTTTTGTGTATCTTGTTGGTGCATAAGCATAAATAAAGCAAAAACAATATGTCTGTCGGGCTGTTGGTTTTTTTTTTTTGTTTTTGTATTCTCATTTTATATTGTTACGTTGTGAACTGCCCTGTAATCTTTGGGTGAAGGGCGGTATATTTAATTTATTTTAAAGATTTTGTTCAGTTTAGTTATTTTCCACTCACCAATGCACAGGAGCATTATATTCAGCAGCACTTAGGCAGAAGGTCAGGATTGTACTGCAGATCAGCGTGTAAAGAGGAATGTTGATGTGACAACGCCGTTGCATTCTTTTTTTGCACTCACTTTTAGTCAGAGCATGTTTATAATGTGTCATTTGCAGCTCACTAAGGGGATCGTGGGAGCTGTGATGTGTTTGAGAACAGCTAAATCTAAATCTAGGTGAAACAGAGAAATTGACAGAAATAATGTGTAGATGAAATGAAGAGGATCACATGTACCTTTCCATCTGATAGTAAAACAAAATGCAACTATTAGTTATTGGAATACATACTGAGGAAATATAAAGCCGGAAAATGTATTTTTATTAGTTCTTATTGTTATTGTGATGTGTTATATGTATAGTTACTTTTTCCCTGGAAATAAAGATGTTTTTGGCTCAGTCACTTGGTGAAACATATTTTCATCATTTCTTTTATTTTGTTTAATTGCTTAAAATAAAGCTCTAATTCAGGCCTGCACAACTTGTTGCTCTCCATTTCACATATTAGGTACTTCTCTCTTTCTCTCTCTCTTTCTCTTTCTCTTTTTCTCACTGTTTCTCTTCTGTAGTCTTCGGCAAGCAGCAAAAAACCACAAAGCTTAGGAAGCTACCAGAGCATGGCTGCTAAACTATATTTAGCTTGGTAGCCTAACCTGTAACATACTTTCTATTTTCAAAATGTACAACAATTGGTGCGGCTGCTTTGTCTGGCTGCACCAACATTTGTTGCAACATTTCCTTGCTAAAAGATGCAAAGCCTACTTCCTGGCGAGAGGCTACTGTGACTTCTCTGGTGGGTCACAAATAGCAATGATAGCAGGGCTGGTGCAATCCCTAACCCTAACCCTCCCCACACAGCCACCGTTGCCTCTGTGCTACCATGCTCTGCCATCTGTACTGATTTCTGGTGAGATTTCAGCAAGATCTCGCTGGAAATTAACACTGATGCCAACAGTGCTTCTGCAGCGGTGGTGGTGGTGGGCCAGGTCAGGACATTTTGGGGATATCTGCTGCCCGAAGTGGCTGCCTCATTCTGCCTCATGGGTGGGCCGGGCCTGAATGGTGGTAGTTTGTGGTATCTGAACTACTGACATACCAAAGCTTTTGCCAGGTTCTACCTAGACCCGATCACATTATGGCAAAGTTGTGGATTGGTTGATAATGAGCCATCTAAAATGTGGTCATCCAGCTCTTTTGAAAAAGCTGCACAAGCTGTGAATTTGCACCTCCACGAATCCTACAGCCCAGCAGTGGAGAATCTGTGGTCCTTCATATATCGTTGGCCTTGAACAGTCCCACTCAGCATGGCCAGTGGTCAGGGGTGATCAGAGCTGAAGGACAACAACATCTGGAAGGCCATCGCTTGCCATCACCAAACCAAGATTTGTTATTATAGTTTTTGCTGTTGTTAGAACATAATTTAAAACTCAATTGATAAGATTAAGCATGATTAACTCCAGAATATATACATTTCAATCTTAAATTTGGTAGTTCAGTCCCCTATGGTCTGTTAGCAGTAGTGATATAGTTAAAACCTAATTAAATCCAGAAAGACTGAAAGCATTGCAAAACTTTCAGGTAGGTGGAGGGGAAGTACCTGAGGAGAAGTACAGAAGAGACAACGTGAAGAAATAATGGTTGACCTCAGAATAATGAGCTGAGAGATCATTAAACACACTTGAAGCCTACTATGAAATTAAATAAATGATATTTAATTGCTGGGTTTTTTTAAAAAATAAAGGGGAACAGAGTAGCATATGGTTTTATATTGGACTTAACAGTTTCTATAGCTCCTCATGTTTTAAAATAATGAAGAGACATTTAGAGTAGAAAAAGTGACCTGTTTAAATGCTGTGAAACTGCAAATTTAATTAGATAGCTTGTTTTGATGTAGAAGGAGGATCACCAGATAACAGGGTTATTCTGTTAAGGGTGTGTGTGTGTGTGTTTAGAAGAGTACTTTTCGACATACTCCCCATAGCTCTATATTAAAAGAATGCTTGTTTTCAGACAGGAAGCTTTAATCCCATGATATTCTTGCAGTGTAAGCCTCTGTGATTTCACACAGAGTGAAATATCAGGTTTTTGTTATATCAGTAACTCACATGCTGTTAGGCAAAGTTACAAAGCTGAACTATTGTGCACATTCTATCTAGCATACCCTGATTATTCGAAAAGCTGAAAAAAACCCATTGTATTTACTTTTGCACCTCTTTCCTGGAATTCCCAACATAATCTGCCTCATTCTGTCTTAATCTTCAAATCACATAGAGGTGTGAGTCCTCACACATGCCTCTTTTAACACCAGGAATATAAAACAAAATTTGCCCTTTGACATTCACTGTGGCATTCATGCTTGTTTCTTTTGACCTTTATCCAGATATAACTTCTGAACTGTACATATACGCTGCGGGTGGCACATCCAATGATATCTGCTTGTTCTATATTATGAATATACCCTTCTCTTACCTCAAAATACCAATCTAATCCATTTTTTTAAAAAATTGCTTGCATTCATTTGATTCTATATTGGCCATTTGTTCTGTATTGTATTTTTAATGAGTGTGTGGTTTGTAAGCATTCTTATAAATAAATAATAAACTAAACAACATAACCTGCCTTCTTAGAAGGTTCTAAATGTTATTTTGCTTTTATCCATCACAAAACTTCTAATTATCATTTGCCACTGTTTCATTTTTAGCTGTGTCATGCCATAAGAATATATATCTCAATAAAAAGTTTATCTTTGTAAGGACGTTCATTTTTATTGTCACAATTCTCGCTGAGAAAGATAAACTAACACAATTCCATCCCTCTATGCCTTCCTTTATCTTATTTTTCCAAAACATGTTAATTTAGCACCTGCAACTGTTCATTTACTCCCAAGAAAACAATCCCTAAGCATCTCACTGATTCACTATGAAGCTGGATTTTTATCTTACATCCAATAGCTTTTAATTATTGGTCTGTAAGATAAAAAAAAGTTCTGTTCTGTCTGTTCTGAGCTTATAGCTTGTAATTTTATTAAAATCCTTCTGCAACTTTTAGAAATTCAAATAGAGATCCATCTGATTCTGTGAACAGGGCAACGTTGTCTGCATACATGGAAACCTTAATTTCCTGTTCACCTATCTTTTGTCCCTTTATTTTAAAATTGTGCCATACAGCCACAGAAAAGGTTTTGCAAATATAAATTAAATCCATTATGGAGACAAAGGACAGCCTTATCTGGTTCCTCTTGACAAGTGAAATTGAGAAGATCATAATTCATTGACCAATACTCGTGCCTATGGATAACTATAAATCCTACTTATTCGTTTTTGAAACCTTGTGCCCATTCCATAAAATATTATGGCTTGTAATGGATATGGCCATTCCACCTTATCTCTGAATTTTCTTTGCATGATCCTCTGAGTGACTTCAAAGGTTTTGATTTCACATTCGTTTTCAGAATGAAAATGGAATTTCTTTCCTAAGCATTCACATAACAGAGGCACCACAATCTCTTATGTAAGCTAACACAACATAATTTATTTATAAAAATCAGAAGCTTGTGGCTATGAGCTGGGATCTAAGCAAGTGGTGCTATGAGCAAACTGAGTCCAAAGGTTAAGGCTATTTCTTTGGAGTGGTTTCTTTGCAGACATTAGCCTCACATTCCAATTGCTTTTACAAGCTGCTGAGTTTCAAAAGCATTTTATGATACAGCATTGAATCTGTATTTTATTTTATTTAAAAACTGAATTAGTGCAACCCACTTGCAACCCTCTTGCAGAAGCTTAAGCAGTTCTTTGGATCCTGGCCACAGTTTCCTAGTAACTGGAATACATATACTTATTTTTTAATGTGTGTCCTTTTTTTGATGAAAATGTTATCTGGATCAGGCCAATGGCCCTCTTAGCAAAGCCGTAGCTAGATAATCTTGCACCCTTGGCAGAACCGTCCAGATTGCGCCCCCTAGCCATGGACAAATTAGCTCTTCTTTCCACCTCTCCTCCAACACCCCCCCACTCATTCAATTTACCCTCTATTTAAAACCATTTCTTATGAGGCAATAATCCAATTCAACTCCAATTAAACTTTTTATTGCACTAGCCATAGGCTAAGTCATCATTCAGAACAACAACAACAACAACAACCATACAAATTATTGGGCACGGACATACAATAAAACCACGGTCACTACTAAAATTATTTGTTGCATTAAATAGAATAGAATAGCAGAAGATTCTCAGGTAAGATGTGCCAAATTAAATATTTGAATCCCCTTTGCAGTTGACCACTATTTTGTCTAGTTCCTTCCTCCTGATCTTCTTAGCTGCCAGCACATAGAGTGCTACTTTATAAGTAACAAAGTTGTCGGTGTCACTCAGCAGCCATTTCACCCTTTCTACCCTATTCAAATGTCTTCCATTCGTAAAAAGGGGTTTTATAAATCGATCTCTTGGGTCTATATATAACAGGCACTGCAACAGATAATGGCACAGGTCCTCGACGCAGGGTTGTCCACACAGACAGAGTCTCTCTTCATAATGTACTTTGCCATACTGTCCATCCAACACCACCGAGGGCATCGATTGGAATCATAGTTCTGTAAAAGCGATTCTTAGTATGGCAAGTGGGAGCTTTGTCAGGTATCTGGCTTGGGCATGCTCCATTTTGATAAGTGGGAACCTGTTAGGAGCTCAGCCTGCACTCAAGTAGGACTCTGGCAGAGACACAAGCCCGACTGGCATGTTCCCTCCCTCCTGGTCGATCGTTCAGGAGCTTCATAAGCTTTCTTCAGACCGAACATCACAGCGACCGATGCCAACCGACACTGGCACACTTAGGGAATCACAGAGCTTGCGCAACTTGTGTCACTTGTGTGACAAAACTCAGCATTTTGGCTAATCTTCTTTATTTACATATAAACACACACAGAGCACTGCAACATGGCTCCCTCTCTCTCTAGCATCAGACAGCAAAGAGAAAATGAACAAAGGACAATAGTCCCACTTCACAGAACACAGTAACACAAAAATCCTGTCTCTGTCACTTCCCACTCTGTGGAATCAAAACATATACTATCATGTGATAGACAAAAATCCCATGATTGTAATCACGGAGCAGGAATTCTAACAGAACCATGGTGAGCTCTTGGTAGAAGCAATCATGGTTAGATCCCTTTAATCAATATTTATATTTATGGACATAATTTAGCCAATTTTGCACTCCCCAATTGCCTGCGCCTCTGGTGGGGGCTGTGGCACTTGCCTCCTAGGATGCGTCAAGGAAAGGGTTAAAATGGGTGTGATGGGATTGGCCAGTGAGAATGCAAGGGGGGAGTAGAAGATAGAGTGGGAGGTTTTGAAAAGTTAGTTGAGGTTTGGCAGTTGGGAGTTGAGGCTTGGGTGTTGGAGAAGGAAGAGGGAGGCTTAGGTGTGGGTTGGTAGAGTTGTATTGTGAGAGAGTGAGAGGAATTGTTAGGTTGAGTCAGATAGATAGTTGGAATAATCAGTCTGGAGTTGTTAGGAACTAAGATTAGGAAACTGACAAGAGAAAAATAAACTGTAACCATACACTTGTTCCTGCATTTAAAAATAAACTTGATTATTTGTTTATGTTAACAACTGTCTGGACTCCATGTGTCCGCGTGAGAAGCGGGGTGGTGGCAGCGAAGAAAGCTAACCGCAGTGGTGGCAAGGACCTGGCCCTGGGAGGTGGAGGAGGAGGCCCCAACCAAGCCGCGGCCTGCGATGACGATGAGGAGGCCGAGTTTGGCATCTGCGCCAGGGAAGAGGAGGAGGAGGGCATGGAGCTGGGCGAGGAGAACGGCGAAGGGGTGGCGGCCAGAGACGAGGAGGCGGCTGAAGACCTGAAGGACGACCTGCATCCCATCACCTTCATAAGCAAGAAACTACTACCAAGGGAAAGGCATTATTCGCCCATCGAGAAGGAATGCCTTGCCATCGTATGGGCATTACAGAAGCTGAAGCCGTACATCTTGGGCCAAACTTTTACTTTATGTACTGACCATTCACCTTTGTTGTGGCTGGTGATAGGTGGGCACTATCACTCCAAGACTTTAATTTTACGATTAAAAATGTGAAAGGGACCCTGAATACCGTCGCAGATGCCTTGTCCAGAAGACCTGCAGTTGAAAGTTAACTGAATAACTAACATGTAACAGGTTTTTGTATATATGTATATTTTACCAGAACACAGTATTTGTTGTACAAATGTTAGGTGTGATGTGAAGGGTGAAATGACAGGGTAGGAAATGTTTATTTGCCATAAGGATGTACTGCTGATTGATCAGGAGAATAACTAGGTTAAGTTATCCCTCCTGAGTCAATCTTCTTAAGGGGGGAGGAATGTGGCGTTTGCCTCCTAGGATGCGTCAAGGAAAGGGTTAAAATGGGTGTGATGGGATTGGCCAGTCTGAATGCAAGGGGGGAGTAAAAGATAGAGTGGGAAGTTTTGAAAAGTTAGTTGAGGTTTGGGAGTTGGGAGTTGAGGGTTGTCAGTTGGGAGTTGAGGCTTGGGTGTTGGAGAAGGAAGAGGGAGGCTTAGGTGTGGGTTGGTAGAGTTGTATTGTGAGAGAGTGAGAGGAATTGTTAGGTTGAGTCAGATAGATAGTTGGAATAATCAGTTTGGAGTTGTTAGGAACTAAGATTAGGAAACTGACAAGAGAAAAATAAACTGAAACCATACGCTTGTTCCTGCATTTAAAAATAAACTAGATTATTTGTTTATGTTACAACTGTCTGGACTCCATGTGTCCCCGTGAGAAGCGGGGTGGTGGCAGCGAAGAAAGCTAACCGCAGTGGTGGCACAGGGTCAATAGACCGTGAAACGTCCGGGGGTCCTGTGTGATTGCCACAGGGGCCCACCTCACCACTCCCTAGTTACGGCCCTGCCTCTTAGTCCAGCATCCTGTTTTCACAGTGGCCAAGAATATGCCTGTAGGAAACCAGCAAGCAGGACCTGAGCACAAGAGCCCTCTGCAATATCTAGCAACTGGTATTGTTAGGTGCTGCCTCCAGACAAGGATCCAAAGCATAGCCATATTGGATGGCTGATAACAAACCACCCAGTCTTATAGATGTCTACTCAAGAAATAGGTTTTAATTGTATTCAGTGGGATCTACTTCCAGGAGAATGTGCACAGAATTGCAGGCTAAGTAGCTCTAATATTATACGCATAAATGTCTTACTTCAGTTATTACCCAAAACTATTTTAAGAAGATAAAAGATCAGGACATTCAGGTTGTTAATTGGATGAAGTATACACTATGGAGAACTACGTAGAACAGATTCGCTTGAGTTTAAGCCAGAACACAAGGAAACAGTATTTCATTTTTTAAAAATAAAAAAATATTTTTTTAACACTGTTTATCACAAGAGTGGGGAAGCTTTTTAAAAACACATTGGCAGCTATATTCCTTTGTGGGTGCTTTGGGCTGCATAGTGATGGTGGATGAGACCAGAGCCAGCATTTGACAAGGCCAAGACAGATCCAGGGGCAAAATTCTCTCTCTCTCTCTCAGCTCCCTGATAATGGCAAGCAGGTTATCAACATGATACGGCAGAGTGGTTTCTTTTCAGACATTAGATTATGAACCTTGAAACGTGACAGGGAAGGCCTTAAAAGGTGTAGTTAGCTGTTAGGTGCCATTATAAAACAAATAAGGAGGCTGTTGAAGGAGCTTCCTTTTTGGCTTGGTGTTAGCACAGAAAAAAGTGGGAGAGGCTACCAGGCCCAGGAGAATCAGGGCTGAGTTGTGACAGGAGGTGTGTGTTGTGGAGCCAAGCAGTGGCACCAGCCTCCTGGCCACCATCATCATTACAGCTTACCTCAGAAGTCCAGCTTGGACTTCTGAGCTCATGGAACCACCAGTAGAGGCTGGTGTGGTGAGGCAGAGCCAACCTTCTGTCACTGGTGTTGCTGAAAGATACCTGGATGGAGATAGGGTAGGGCAGTGTCATAGTGAGTTGGGCTCTGTATGGACACACCAGCAGAGCCAGTCTGGAACTCCATTGGGTCTACACAACCCCAATCTGGACGCCTCCCCAGTCCTGTCTGCGTAATCTATAATGATCCTGGTGTTGGGAGAGCGGCTTTGTGGTTCTGGCCAACAACACCAGCTGCTACTAGGTGTTACGGTTTCATTTAGAATGCCAAATGTATAAAGCTGGTCCGACCTTGATGTTGCTGAGGTTTTGCTGTGCAGCAGCTCTCTGATGTTTCCGAGGAGACTGGGATGCAGGCAAGCAACTGCTTGGGGACCTGCCCATGGAGCTTGGTGGCTAGAGTGCATTTCCAAAGGATGCCACACTACTCTAGCTGCTTTTCTACTTGGTGGCTACTTCAAGCTTTATGTGTATCTGCCTGTCTGCCTCCTGCTTCCTCTGCCTCTCTCTGGCAATACCCTCAGACAAAGGGAGAAAGAGGTCGCTCACTTTGGAAGATGAGTAATTGGCTAGAGCTCAGGATGGGAGTGAGCCCTAAGTAGGAGAGGCCCTGGGCCCAACTGAAAGGCACCGTAGGCTGAGTGTGCTGTGGAAGTCAGCCTTTCCCCATCTCTGATTTATCATATTTGATGATGAGAAGCCTGCCTTCATTCTACCTTTGATTTATAAAGTCTTTAAAGCTTAGACCTATCATTAAGTAATTGCCTCCTTCAGCTGTGAAAACACTCTCGATTTGTGCCAGGTCAGAAAGCTTTAGTAGATCCAAATAGTGATGAATGATTTAATGCTACCTTATTTGATTATGTTTAAGAATTATGGAATTTTAAATATCTATCTGACCTGCATTTTACTGTATTTTTGATTTCTATTGGTGTGAACTGATCTTGGGCCTTAATTGGCAAAGGGTGGCTTGTTTGTTTGTTTGTTTAAGATACCTGTCCTTCACTATAAGGTCCCAGGGTGGGTTATAACCATATAATCATTTCATATAAGCCAAATAAATAAATGTTTTCATGTTGAATATCTCCTGCTAGTGAGTAAATGAAAGCAGAATATTGTAAAAAATATAAACACACACAGCCCCATTAGAGCAATTCACATATTTTAAAGAGTACTTTATATTCTACGGACGTGTACAGTTTTGGATGAGAAATGAAAAAGCATAGTTAGGATACTCAGCATGACAAAGCTGGTTATGAGAAATTAAAAAAAAATACCCACCAGCTACCCGTATGCTATATAATATATTTTCGAAAAGAGATGGTAAGGTATGGTCTAAATATAATAACATCTCTAGAAGTAAGACTCACAAACCTAATTGCTTTATAGAACACTTCCACTGCTGTAGTTTATGTGAGGTCTGGATGCATAAATTCTGCTACTAACATACTATGTAGAAAGAGAGAGAGATTTGCCCCCAAAGACCCCTAATATGGTGAGCCAATCACAGCTGCTCTGCTGAAGTCTCAAAAGATCTTGTTGAAACCTTTCCTAAAAGCATCTCTTCACAGGATACTCTCTTCTATTTTGTGTTGCCAATAAACTTGGGTTTTGACAAATATTTCAAAATGTTTTGAAACAAAGGAATTTGGTATTGGGGAAAAAAAATGCTGGCTCAGTTAGCAATAACAGCTGGGAAACTAAAGCCTGCTATGCTCCAGATAAGACTGGAGGATAATGAGCCCATGTGCCCAATGCACAACAACAACAACAACAACAGTAAAATGCCTTTAACATGCTAGCTATTGCTTATTGCCACGGATGCACTGTTACCACTGGGACAAGTAAGGAATATTTTTGTGCAAAGCGCACAGCCAAAGTGAGAACTCTACTCAAATTGGAGAACACTGTTCTATACTCATCTATTTATACAATGCATATATTTTTGGCATGTTGCATTATGCATACAGCATGGAGGGAAATGTTGTACATAACAGTGCAGCCCCCCACCCCATTTATTCAATGGAGTAACAACACCAATTTATTTCATTGTGGGACTATGATTCTCTTTGTTGCTAAACCGCCCTCCCAAGGCAATCAAATCCAGACCTGCACAGCTTCTAAAACTGAAAGCTGATCACAGTGCAGTGCGGGCTTGATAAACCTCCTGATTTTGTTGCCAGCCTGGGGGTGAAAAAACAACAACAAAGGATATGTCAAGCACCTGGCCAGCCAAAATACCTGACTGGTAGGCTGCTTTTGGCTTGGTAGGTAGCAAGTTGCATAGGCTTGCATTGAACTAGTTCACCTCCCCACCACAAAATAAAGCTTTGAATGGAGTCTGTTATTGTCTGCATTAGCAATAGTTTGTAGACTGAGAAGGATGGCATGGATGCAATGAAAACAGTACTGGTGTTTTGGCTTCAAAAATGTGCCTTGTGTTCCACCAGTATTGTTTTCATTGGCTTAAAAAATGTGTGTGAATGAACATGTGAGGTCATAATGGGTTCTCTGTAGACAGAGTCTGAAACATGTTTGTTATCTCACTTGTCAAATACATCTTTATTCAATTGCTCTTGGTCAAAAGATGAAGCACGTGAGAGGTTTTCTCCCTTCTGGTTTATGTTTTTTACACACACACAAAGTGGATCGCTATAAATTTCTCTTCCCCTGAATGTGCAACTAAGGTTGTGGGAATCTATCACCAAGTAAAAACTTGCCATTTTTTTCTGGTCCTTCAGAAGAAATTAATTTGACAGTTCAAGGTTCTAGGTTTCTATTCTGTGCTTTTTGATGAAAACGTGTTTTTATTGTGTGTATTTTAAGCATGTGTATTTTAAATTGGTTTTTATATGTTGGAATCCAACCTTGATCACTATGAATGATAAACAGTGGTCTAGAAATGTAGCAAATAATATGCACACATAATAAGAATCTAGAAATCATTGATGCAATGTTTCTGAGTATTCAGTGTCTATAATGTCTCAGTAATAATACCAACAACCTTGGAAGGTGTGTCAGGTTTATTTTCTCTGTATTACATTGATGCTGAGAGACAGTTGCTTATCTAAGGCTACTTGGTGAGTTGCTGAGGTGAAACATAAACTGGGGGTGTTCCTCCCTTATGAATCGTATTCTGAGCAACTATACTAATGCTGGCTATCAAGCTGGTGCAGTATGCAGCATTTCTGTATAATTGCAGAGTTTGCATACTCGTGTAACTCTGGTACTTTTGCAACAGAAGCAGATTGAGTAAACAAATTAACATGATCTAAAGGAACTTCAAGACTGTCACTATTTTGGGATGGGATTCCACCAGTTACCAGCAAATTCAGGTAGTCCAATTAAACTTGGTTTGGTGCTCTTGTAGAACAAAGCCACCATTCTCAGAATTTTTGCAATAAGGAAAGTGACAGACAACATTGAAAGCATGGGATGACAATTCATTGATGCAATGACCTCCCTGCAAATAAACCAGAATGAATGTACAATGGTCTAAAGTACCTTCAAACTTTGTCAAATTAATCAAGATGAATGCTCAATAAACCACTTGCCTGGAAGCAACCTAAGGTGCATCTCTTAAAAATGTAGATCAGGGTTAGATGCATGAGCCATGCAGGTTAATGAAAAAGTCAACTAGTAATACTCATTTAAAATCATACTGTTTCTAATTTAATCTACCATATTTGTACCTTAGTGTGTTAGCGTTGGCTATTATGATGTACCAATGAAGATAGGTGGAAGTCCTGGAGGCCAACAGAGAGATGTAAAGGAGGAGGAGAAGGAGACAAGCAGGGAAAACTGGAGAAAAGTATTGGGAGCTTGGGATGTTGATTCAGAAACAGCAAAAGTCTGGATAATGTTGAGACAGGTTATGTGGAAGTGCAACTTGAAAACACAAGCAGGGGCATTATTTCAATCTTGCATTAAGAACCTCATAATTCTATTTTGCTCCAAGTATTCTCTAGGAAAAATATATAGCATAGAATGGATTTATTAATTGAACATATGATATATACCCAAGGTTTACTCATTTCAGACATCCATCTTTTAAAGAAAGTTCTCACTAGTTGTGCCAGAATTGTAGGAAGGTGACAAATTCTCTCTCATTAGAATTAGAACCTTAAGTGTATGTTGCTCAGGAAGTCATTTGAAACAGAAGAATACTTATGACCCAAGAGATTATTTAATTTTAAAATATTGATGTTCTCTGCTTAAACAAGTGACATTTTTCTAGGAAAGAACATTAAGAGCCTTATTCATCAATAATTTGACTCAACAGCCTGCATTTCTATTTCTATGAGCACTCGATATGGATGGATAGGTGAGTTAGCAGTAATGCAAAATGGTACTTGAAATGCCAGGCAGTTTACTGGAATCTGGAATGGGAGCGGGAAGCTGAAATGACTGTTTTTGTTTCATAGTGAAAGTCAAGTCAGATGCCTACCAAACGGTGAGAGTGGGTCTTGAGACACTGACATAAAAATGTCCTGTGGTTAGTGTGACTGAGATCCACATTATTCCCCCAAAGAGCCACATGAACCCTAGCCCACAACTGTGGGGATGCTCCAGGCAATGTAGATTCACAACTGAGAGCTAATTGTGGCCAGAAGAAGTGGGAGGCTTCCACAGACTGGGGCAAAATGGCCACCATGTACAGGGAAGGCTATGAGTAAAGGAGATGGGCAGCCCTCTGATCTCTCCTTAGTATGCTAACCTTTCCTTCTCTGGGCAGCATGTAGCATGTGAAAATGGATCAAAACATGGCAGTAAAGATGCCTTGTAGTTCTGAGAATACTCAGAACTACAGAACTACTCAGAGTCAACTCAGGCCCAACTTCTCTTCATTGTTCCCACCTGGCTTTGCTGCAACATGACCATGAAACTGGCAGGTCCTTCCATGCATATTCCCAAACATAATGACATAGCTATGCGTACCTCTACAAGGAGCCTTGTAAGGGACGTGGGTGGCGCTGTGGTCTAAACCACAGAGCCTAGGACTTGCCGATCAGAAGGTCAGCGGTTCGAATCCCCGTGACGGGGTGAGCTCCTGTTGCTCGGTCCCTGCTCCTGTCAACCTAGCAGTTTGAAAGCACATCAAAGTGAAAGTAGATAAATAGGTACCGCTCCACTGGGAAGGTAAACGGCGTTTCTGTATGCTGCTCTGGTTCACCAGAAGCAACTTAGTCATGCTGGCCACATGACCCTGAAGCTGTACGCCGGCTCCCTCGGCCAATAAAGCGAGATGAGTGCACAACCCCAGAATCAGTCACGACTGGACCTAATGGTCAGGGGTCCCTTTACCTTTACAAGGAGCCTTGGACAGGAATAGCTTGAAACTAATACCTGGTGCCATAATGGAGTCACCCATATAAGGTAGACAGCAGAGTCAATCTCTGCTAGCTCTCACCAGAAGGGTTGGCAACGTACCCTGCAGGGTGGAGAAGAGTGTTCCTGAATTGCAAATGTCACTGCAAATCCTTTAAATTGATTCTAACAGAGCTGAGTTTTTTCAGTTCAAATCCATCTATGTGTCTCAAGTATTCATCCTGGGGTGCGAGCACAAACTATGGTTGCAATTCTTTTCTTTAAAACCAATACAAAGATTTGCATGAAAATATTGGGTTGGATCTAAAAGTTCCCTTACTCCGAGAGAAAGAGCATGAACTTTCAAAATGACACCTTCTATTCCAGTAGGGGAATCTATTAAGTTTCCATATCTCAGAAAAATAGGTGCAAATCAGGGCTTCCCATTAACTTTAACCTTATTACTCAACTCATCTAAACATTGCTCATTTAATTTTGACAGACATACGTTTGAGTTATAATCTAGTCTACACATGCATTTAGATTTAGTAAGGGCAGCATATTTTAAATATTCTAACTGCATATTTGGGGAAGTTTTTTATCTCTTTTATAATCTTATGTCATAATTGGAAAGAAAACCAAAAATACATTATCTCCTTAGAAAAAATGATACAACTCTTGCCATGGTATTGCCTCTTTCCCTTTCAAACAATTCATTGTTTCTCACCATGTCCTGGATTTGTACTCTAGTCCTCAGCATGTTACTGGGGAGCAAATAGTTCTGAAATCAGTGGGGAAGGCATTTAAATAATATAATCAGGACCGGTGTGTTAAATTCCCTGTGACAACTTATACATTTCATCCAAAGCATGTAACAGAGACATGATAATGGTCTCTTTGACCAACACAGCATGATGTTCTTAAAGTCTAATACATGGGGTGAAATTTTTGTGATGGTAAGTAAGATAAACATAAACACGCTTCATGTGACATTTTTCATCTAAATCACACACTTAATAAATCCATATACCACAAAAGGTCTTTACAGTGAAAGCTCAAACAGCAAAATGGTGGTTTGGGGATTTACAGAATAACACAGTTGCTTTTCAGTTGTGCTTACTTTCTGTATTTAAACAAAAGCAGTGGAAAATGTGATCAGGTATTGACACTGAAGTATTTAAAATAACACATTTCAAAATGTCAAGTGAACAAGTTTGTAAATAATATATCCAAATGCATATTTGGCCTAGATTTTTCTTATTGTTTCTCATAACAAAACACAGGGTTAAAATAATGTCCACCCTTAACCAGAGTTGAAATTTAAGTACATCTATTGTTTCTTTAGTTTCTCAAGATCTACAATGTTACTATATATAATTCTGCCTAATATAAAAAAGTAGCTTTTTATAATGTACCTTGTACTGCCATGAATATAGCTGTGTCAGCAAAAGGAATTGGCCCTTTAGAGAAAGTCAATACCTCACTGAGGATGAAAGTCCTAAATACAGTTATGAAGAAGTACTACTGAAAAGAACAGGTCTAGTGTCGTGCTGTAGGAACAACACTCATCGTTGCCTTGATATTTTAGGCAGAGGCCTGGGCCAGGTAGATAATGTGACCCCCCTTTTTTTACTCCACCGGGGACTCTCCTGCTGCTATCCATGGCCCCAGGGAATCCTCCCACTGCCGCTGCCACCTTTGTGCCTCCGCGTTCGCCCCAGTGCATCCCCTGTGATTGTGAATATGCTGACTGAGGCCCCCTTTGGAATCGGAGGCCCGGGCCAAGTGGCCCATGTGCCCCCCCCCCCCTGTCTGGGCCTGCATAGATGTGTTTTCCTGGAAGGGAATTTGGACCAACAGCATCTATTCCCCCACCTAAAGGTTTGCTAATATTTGTTATAACAAACGAACCCTGATGGTCATACCGTGGGCCTTGGTATCATGACCATGCAATCCAACAGCAACACAGACACAGAGAGCAAGGAAGCCATCATGCTGTTTCAGGAGGCACTAGTCCTGAGTATTGTTACTGTGACAGGAACTCCCAAGTTCAGTTCGCCTGAGCCTGGACCCTGGAAACAGCAGGCCCTGAGCCTAGCTCCCTTGAAGGGCTAGCATACATGTCTGCAAGCGCTGCACACTCCTTTAGGCTGGTGCACCAATGCAGAAAGCATGGCCTGCCTTAGCCCATGGAGACAAGTTATGCCAGAATGCCAGGCTTCAGGTTGAAGGGCTACCCCTTTAAGTTTCTCAACTTAACGGGTTCCATTGAATCAGGGCTCTCTTCTGAAGAAATAGGCTGCTCCCTGGGCTCTAAGCTCCTGAAAGACCTGCCACTAACTTTCCTCTCTCTCCTTCTGGTCCAGACTGCTTCTGGGGATTGTATTGACCTGGTTCACCTGTGGGCTTTGCTTTATCAGGACAGGATACTTGTCAGTACTTTCACAGTTTTGGAATGAGCTTCGAGAACACTGAAAAGTAATGTCTAGAAATAATAGCCCTCGCAGCAATTCTAAGCTATATATCTGATATGTAGGTCCTTGAAAGAGATTAGGCATGGCTCATTGGTTCCAAACAGAACAGTTTTGTAGAACTGAAAATCTGAGGAACCACCTGGAATAGGACAGTGGGAACTGGAGCTCTCTGTTTCACAATTGGAAAGAAGCTATGTATAGAAAAAGTTTAAATGGATACTTAATTTTGAATGTGAACAGTATATACCAGTGCATGGAATAAAATATGAACAAATGTGAATAATTTCACTGAGAACGACTGGAATGAACTAAAGGATGTGAGTAGCAAGGAATCTGAATATTGCATATTCAGTAACACTTGGAAATAACTCGCACATCCTCCTACCATTTCATCTTTTAAAGAGTTTCCATTGCATCTTTGTTCCTCAAAATATTTCCCAATATTGCTTTTCCTCAGCAATACATTAAAATAAGAGGGATGTGAATGTCTCAGCTGAGGAGACAAAGTGGGAATGGGAAAATGCAAAGCAAATCTTTAAAATAGTGTAAGTATTGCTTTCAGTGTCTCTTATGAAGGTGTGTTTACTAATTACAGAATAAAGCAACTTCAAATGGGAAGAATGGTTTTGCTTTGAGTCACACAGATTCACTTGCAAATAACAACCACAGCTTACACCCCCCTTTCTTCCTTCTAAACTTGTTATACAAACATACATGTGATGTCTTTAACACCCCCATATAAATTAAAAATACAGGTGGAGGGGCCAATCCAAGAGTGTAGCTGTTCTCCTGTTGAGCTCAGTGGGTGTTAGACTGACCACATCAGGCAGAAATTAAATATCATTCAACAGCTAACGATAGGGCAGGAAAATTAAATGGAGTTGCCATTGAGAATAATACATGGGAAGAATGTAGTTATAATGGCACTGCCACACGTGTAAAGATTACAAGAATGAGCCTGCAGGGATATTGTTTAAATTTTAAAATGTATAAAATACAGATTCTGATATATTACTTTTAATAGATCTCTAAGGTAAGTTAACTGGTAAAAATCACTTATGTTGCTGCATTACACAAGTCTTTTACAAGAGGGAATATACACGTGCATAAAACAATCACATTTTATTACATATGCCCAGCAGCTGCATGAGTCTGCAGTCTAATCAGTCACTACAGGAAGAATCAGTGATAAATACTGAAGGTAATGCTACAATAAATCTCAGTGGGTAGAGGTTTGATTCAATTTGAGTGATACTTAATTTTTGCCCTGCAAAATCAATCACCCTCATGATTGTATTTGATCAGCATATTTTCTTTGAGGGTAACTTTCCTTTGTAGCGTGGCCATCAGATGTGTCAATTAAATTTATAAATACAAGTCCGTAATTCCCATGGCGCAACAGAGTAGACATATTTTTAAGAGTTGTAGTGACGTTTTGTTTTGATGAAGTAGGTTTTAGTTTTGTCCAAGGTATGAAAATGGAGACAATTATTTGGAAGGGATTCATTTAAATGAATCATTTGTTTGTTATTTCAGATGGATTACTAACTTTTTTTCTCATCAGTGATTTCAGAAAGAATGAAATTTCTACACTAGTTATACACCAAGTCAGATTGCCTTGATAACCAAGTCTACGTTTTAGATAAGAACTGCATGATGGAATAGATGGCTGGATGATAACAAGCATCCATATCTTTCTATAAGAATGGGAACTAAATCTTGGAATTTAGCATTCAGCCACCAGGAGAGACTACATGGTATTTAAGAACATCATTTTGAAGTGATCCACAAAGAGAACAACATCTTTCAAGGATGCCTTGCCCTGCTCTGACTTTCTCTGAGAAAGTCTTTCTGACACACCTGTCCAATATTTAACCCTCTTCTGAGGTTTTTCTGTTGGAAGGATAACACAGGAAGGACTAATGCCAACACAGTAGGACCTACACTTCTGAAGGAACTTTTGAATAGTATGTGCTCAACTAAAGGTATGAACTAAAGGTATGAATATATAAGGGACACCATATATCTCTGAAGAAGAACATACTTTGAAATGGGGAGCCCTTCATGGATCACTGCCTTGCTGTGGCAAAGGGGCTTGAATAACTCAGAGAAGTTATGAGCTATGCCGAGCAGGGCACCCAAGATGGACAGGTCATAGTGGAGAGTTTTGACCAAACGTGATCCACCTGGAGGAGGAACCAGCAAGCCACTCCAGTATCCCTGCCAAGAAAACTCCATGGACAAAGACAACAGGCATATAAAAGTTATGACGCTGGAAGATGAGCCCCTCAGGTCGGAAGGCGTCCAACATGCTACTGGGGAAGAGGGGAGGACAAATACAAGTAGATTCAGAGCTGATGAAGGGTCTAGGCCAAAGCCGAAAGGATGCTCAGACAACTGGCCATGAGGGGAATCAAACAGGCACATGAAGATGTGAAACCTTGATGGTTAGGACATCATCCCTACCACTGAGCTTTTCCTTAATGGGTAGAAGCAACCAGCATGACATCTTACCTATGATGTAATACCCAAGTAGTAATTGTATCTCTTCTCATGAGCAGGATATTAATGGCAGAGCTTTTGTCCAGTTCAACAAGCCTTGCTAACAGCGCTCTCAATATTTCTTTATATTTTTCAAGTGCTATTCAAGTGTTGTTCAATTATAACTTATTTTGCTGTGTGATTAAAATGTTGAGTATTCAAACTGGCATCAGTTCAAACATCACAGTTCATTAAATTACTCTGGAGACTCTTGGGCTGCGGTCGGAGAGGCCCATGCGGTAAAATGAAATGTTCTATTCATCAAATTGTACCCTGCTGTGCTATTCATTTGGTAATAAAAACTTTATTTTCTCCACTTGTGTCCTCTCTTATTAATGAGATAAAAAGCATAGTCAGGTAACTGATTTGTATGAGTACATGAATAATCAATCATTGACACGCAATATATAGGTACCACAGCCAAGCAAGCAGAGGGGGGGGGGGGAACGATCAGCATTTAATTTCACATGGCTGAGTAGCTGTCAGTATATGCTTTGTATTGCTATTCCTTCTCCAGACTAATATTTCCCCCATTTTTTTTCATATACACAGAATAAATACATTGGCTCATATCCAACTATGTTCTGTTCAGGCCCCTGAATCCAGTGGTCCTAAGTTAATGGTCTCCTTTAGTTTCAACAGGTCTACTCTGAGTATGAATAACACTGGATACAATGCATTGCTGTTACATTTTTGGTGGGGCGGGAGATGATGGCAGTAGATAGGTGTTTTAATGCAGTGACTTTGGTATGCTTTATCTGGGAACTGGGAAGTAACTGGGGTCAATAGTCATGAATCCCAAGCAAATGCATGGACAATTAGGGCCTTCTTATTTTAACAATAATCTGTCTACTTTAAAATTGGCAAGCACGTTATGGACTGATGAAGGTAGATTTACACACATTCAATTTATGCAGTTTAGTGTTTTGCTTTTGTTCTGTGCAGCATCCCCCACCACACAGACATCAGCAAAGTGTGATAACAAGTCTATTTCTGACATTGCAGTACTGGGTATAAAACAAGGATAAAGCTGGGTGTGCGCGCGCGCACGCACCCATGTGTGCATGTTATATTTATATAACAAACACGTAAAGATACTTTGATTCATGCACTGATTATATCAGCTATCACATATACTAGCCAAGCTCCAAGAGCTCCTGAATCACATAGAAATTCAGTAGGCCTGCATGATTGATACATACACATCCTGCGTATAGCATAGTCTGATTAAAGAAATATTAAAATAGGAATAAAATAGGAAATTACATTTAAAATAGCCAACACACTGGCAATGGTGCTTGTTATGTAATCTCAGAAAAGTACAGAAACCAAGAACAAAAAATGAACCTTCCCAAAATCTGATCATAAATATAAACCTTTTCTATTACAGGAGTGCAGAGGACTGAAACAAAAGGCAACGGAAGAAGACTTTCCATGCAAACTTGTAACATTGCAGTGAGCAGGCAGAATTCTCAAACCGCAGCAGGATACTTTTTAAAAACCAATATTAGTTGAGCTGAATTTATTCAATGGACCAAAACATCTTATTTTCTAAAGCTGGCTATTTCATAGGAGAAAAAAAGTATCACTTACATAACACCATGACCCTAACCCATCTACCATGAGCCAGAGATTCAGGCACCATTTATTGTATACATGGGGTTTCTGCATGCACAGGTTGACATGAATATGCCAAGAAAGGAGGCGGCATGAATGGAAAGGGACACATGCATGGAAATGCCCTTTGAATCACCAGGCCTTTTGGTGGGTGTCTGTGTATGAGTGCAGTAGCTACAGCATCTGTGATGCTGCCACTAACAGCACATACAGCTGGACTGGGCTAATGGGCTCTGTGCCCATTTGAAATGATATTCCAATGAGTGGCAGTAGGGATTGTGTTTGTGTGTCAAAGCCCCAAGCCACCCCCATGAGAATAAAGACACAAGGACACAGAATTTTAGTTTAATGTTAATGGGCAAAAATTAGGCCACAACTTTATTGGTTACAGAATGTGAGCGGTATTAGCTTAGGCATTGTCATCAACAGACTATATCTGACCCCAGCCCACCTTGCAGGGAGTCTGGTAAGGGTAAACCACCAGTAGGGTGAGCCCTGCTGATGTGGATCGACTCGAATATCCCCTGGGTTCCCGCTGGGGTCATGGCATGGCCCTAGCCCCTCCCTGGGCTTTGGACGAGATCCACACCCCCAGATTCCTTTAATGGAATACCCTTGAGCAAGGAGGGGCAGGTGATGGCCACCCCTCCCCTCCCCCACACATTGCTATTCCAATGCCTAACCGCCTAACCTTACAAAGTTGTGATGATTGCTATGAGGTGGGTGAAAACCAGTGCCAATTTGCCAAATGGAAAAAGTCCTACCAGGCCCTTCAACGCCGACCAACCAATATCTATAGCAAGGCCAATGACGCAACCTGAACAAAGGGTGGGAGGGTGGGGGATCCGTGGTGCGAGGCTGTGATTCAGCATTACACCGTGGTTTAAATTGGCCCTGGCCACGCCCCCAAGCCACCTGATTGGCTGCTTGGCTAATTTGCGTGGCAGGGCCTCCGCAGCGTAAGGCTTGGCAGCTTGCCAGCAATGCGTCCCCACAAAGAGGTGGAGCTGATTTGCCTCCCACCCTGCTTCAGAAAATAAATAGAAGTGGAGATATTCCCACATTGTTAGTGCTCAGCCCTTAGCTGCAAAAGCAGGCAGGGGTGCAGTGTACACATAGCTTTGTACAGCAGTGGTACCCAGTTCAGCCTCTTCAACTCTGCTGTAGCAGTCCTTCCATCTTCCCTGGTACAGCATTAGCCAGTCATCCTGTAGGATTTCTATGTGTATGGTTTCTATAATTGCTCCCTGCACTATACTGTTCAGATGGATTAATTTGATTGTTTGGCTTTCCCCCCTTGATCGCAACAAACAGGAGGTAGTGCCGACAGCTAACAATACAACTATGTCTACTCAGAAGTAAGTCCCACTGAATTAAATGAAGCTCACTCCCTTGGAAGTGGGGTTAGGGTTGCAGCCTTAGCTGGTAAGTTAGGCTACACTGAAGAATGAAGGAATTGATTTATTTCGGTCACTGTTCAAAGTGCAACATATGCAACAACAGAGAGCATACAAACATAAATAGATTAAAATCAAGCTCTATGAGCTAATATACAATAACTATTTCAGATATAAAACAGCTAAAATATATAAGTTAAAACCTTAATTGCTAATTCAAAACATATTAAGATATTGGCCGTTAGATTCATTCAAAGCTTGTTAACTTAATTTTATAACAGGTACACTGATGAGCACCCAGGTTGGGGTTTTTCCATGGGGAAGACAGATGAGAAACTTTCCTCAAGGAAGCCAGTACCACCACTAAACAAGTTAAGATGAATTAGTGAAGACCGCAGATCTTGTTAAATAATAAAGCTGAGGCGCTTAGAAGCTTATGTTTTCGTTCAGGTGGGGGCCAAACCATGGTGTGCATTTTTAATGTTGTTTCACAAAGCAGTCTCCCTGCATTCATGCCCAAAACCACAGCTGGATTTCCCTGCAGTTTTAAACGCAGTTCTCAATATGGCTGGAGAGCGATTATTTGGAAGGGGAAAAAAGGAAGCAATACTTCAGAGCATAAGCAGGCACATACCAGAAGTGCTTAATGAACCACAACCTTTACTGGAAGCAAATCCCACGAACCTCTCTGATGCTTTATTGAAAAAAAAAAAAAAACAGCCCACCTGACGAAGGCAGCAATCCTACCTGCAAGTAAGTCTCCTTGAACTCAGTGGGGCTTACATCTGAATAGGCATGGAGAGGATTGCCCTGTTAAGCTAATTCCAGTGCTGGAAAACTCTAAGTGCTGACAGCTTGAAAGAATTTTTCTTTTTCTTTAAAAAAGAAAATCTTGAGGTGTGCTAATTTAACTGGATGCCTTCTAGCCTGGGCTTTCCATGAAACTGCAACAAAACTGAGACAGATTTCCTGTTGCATGTCATCCTGTATTCTTTTGCCAGGGATAGAAGGTTTTAACTTTTGATCCCAGAAAAAGGAGACAATCCTCAAACTTTCTGTGAGGGTAAGGTCTTTTAAAATCTCAGAAGCTTAAATTCTTCCCCAAAGCAAAGATTTGATTAATACAATTTCCTACTTAATATTTCAGTATTTAATACTGACCAGGAGCACATAGCTATTGTCGAACACAAAATGCATCTTCTGTTTCTTAAGCCAATACTTGAGAAAGCGATGCAGTTGCCCAGCCGTCTTTTAAAACCTCGCCGCAATCAAATTACTACCTTGGATGCTTTGCTTTCCCTTCCCCAGTTCAGACCATTACTTTGCTACACTTCTCTTAACAACCTGAAATAATATTTCCCATTGGGAAGTGCACCGCCAAAAGAGAAGGGAACAGGTGGTCACAGGCACTCCTAGCTTGAAGTGCGAGAGCCCAGTGAGTTGACCAGGGTTGCTAAGGGGGATATTAAACAGCCAAATGCAGAAGGCTGTTACATTTATGTGAGCAAACCTCAACAGAAAATTCAGGAACCTTACTGGCAATGCACAGAATAATGTTCCCCAAATGTGGCACACATCAGCATTCAAGAACAGGATCAAAGTGTTAATACTTTCTCCGCCAAATTAACTGCTTGACTTCAGGATGCACTTTTTGTTTAGACAGCCCATATTTGAGAGAGGGTGACGCTGTGGTCTAAACCACAGAGCATAGGGCTTGCCGATCAGATGGTTGGCGGTTCGAATCCTCGCGACTGGGTGAGCTCCCACTGCTCGGTCCCTGCTCCTGCTAACCCAGCAGTTCGAAAGCACATCAAAGTGCAAGTAGATAAATAGGTACTGCTCCGGTGGGAAGGTAAACGGCATTTCTGTGTGCTGCTCTGGTTCGCCAGAAGCGGCTTTGTCATGCTAGCCACATGACAAACGCCAGCTCCCTCGGCCAGTAAAGTGAGATGTGCGCCGCAACCCCAGAGTCGTCCGCGATTGGGTCCCTTTACCTTTAACTTATTTGAGAGAGAGAGAGACAGACAGACAGACAGATAGACTGCCTTTTAAGGCAGAATATTTGCAGTTGGTAGTACTAATACACTCAAGGCTGGTTTTTCATCCCACAATGAAGGACTTCCTTTTAGCTCGTTGATTTGGGAATTAGTTTGGAAATTTCTCCAGAAAGCAACAGTAGGTATTCAATTAATTCCCTGCACAGTAGAATGAAGAAATTTACCCAACCTCTACATTTTCAAATTCCCACACAGGGATTTAGTTAATGATTCTTATTAGTCCACTCAGTCTTTTGCTACCTGGTGCAAAATGTGTCTCAGAATGAATATCAATAAGAAGACATGAGGCTAAATTCCCAATGGGCTTTGAACATTTGTACCTATGATGCCCACTCATTGAATTAATATCAATTTGTTCCAATAACATTGAGCTGTCTAATTTAACCCTTTCCTTTACAACATGTATTGCTTACTACTTCTTAAATGGTTAGAACTGAGGTTTCTTAACTACCAGGGATTTGTGATCCACCAAACCTAATGTACCTATCTCACTAAACCCTTGGGTTAAATGCCTACGAATGCAAAAATACAAAGAGGGTTTGTGGAGCTGCAGTCAGCCTTCCTTGCTAACAGGGGAAGCCCATTTCTAGGTGAGACAGGTCACTTCCAGATGATTTGTTTATTGAGCATTCATCCTGATTTGTTGGCACAAAGCTTGTGTGGAGGTTATACAATGCCCACTGTTTATAAAACATGTGCCCTGATTTATTTGTGTAGAGGTTATACAATTTCCCATAAATTGTCGTCTCCCATTCTCCATCACATTTCTTATTGCAAAAAGTCCTTTTTTAAAAAGTGGGTTTCTTGGGCCTGCATTTTAAGCCTGTATTTGTCCCTATGTGATTGAATCCCTCTCACAAAATAGTGATGGTCTGGAAGCAACCACAGTATCTACATATGCTTCAGTACCTATGAATTGTTAGTCAACTAAAACAAAGAAGGTCACCAAGTGTATGAAAACAGGCAAGGTCATGGGAACCCCCCCCCCAAAACAATAAAATTGGTATAAAAGGTGATTTATGAATAAAAAAAGCAAGACGGTGTAAAAGAAACACCGCCACCCCCCAGTGATAGCCACTATCGTGTGACTACTACAATTTCTCCTAACACCTCAAATTGTTAGCTGAGATCTCCTGGATTGCATCCCATTACATACTTCATCAGAAAAAATATGGAGAATGTCTCACAGATGGCAGCTGTCGATCCCATTATAGCCTCTTGTTTGGTTTTTCAAAACTATGTTAATCTTGCTTATCTTTTTTAAAAAAGCAATATAATAGATGTCACCCATTTGAACAGAATCCAAAACTTTAAAATTAAAGATCATTATAAACTGAACACCTGGTATAGTTCTTCCACAAAAGCTTAATCAATGGAGCTATAACGCAAGGGGGTTGTTGTTCTCAAAGACTGCAATGTAAAAGGATAGCTTGGTTGTGATGAATCCTTCTAGCATAGCACATATATTAGTTGGTATAATATATATAAACCTACAAGGCTAGCAAAATCTGGTGAAAAACAAACAAAATAGCTTACGTTATAACTAGGAAATGAAAAAAAAACCAAAGCTGCAATCTTTGATGCCAGCATTAAAATAAAATAAAATACAACCATAAATGGCAAATTTATTTTATTTAATAGATTTTTATCTCGCTTTTTAGGAGAATCTCCCCATAAGGCAGCAAATATATGATAAAAATTCAAAACTTTAAATTATGTTGCACACCAATAATGATAATAATAAGTAAATATTATTATTATGTAGTGCTTTTATATAGCATCACCTGCAGGGCACGTCTTCTTCTGCCAGCACAGCCAGGAGCTAGGAAAGCTCTGCAGAAGGCCTGTGGTGCATAGATTGGGATTACTTCAAGTTTGACTGCAGGACCAAGCTAGCTCATGGAGATCTAATGAAGCAGAATGTTGGAAGATTCAGCACAGCTACAAATGCCAAGGTTGCTGAAGAGGCCAGAGGCCATCATGGCTGCGAGTCCTGGAAGACCTGCTTCATGCCTTGCAGGCATTTGCCCACCTGACTTGGGAGGGCAGGACCCTGACTGACCACAGCTACAAAAGCCAAGATTTCTGAAGAGATTAGAGACCATCGACAAAATCTGAGGTTGTTGTAGAGGCTAGTAGAGACCTTCTTGGCTGCCTCTCAGTGTGGACCCAGGTCATCGAGGCTGAGTTTCCACAGCCACCACTGGCAGGATTGGCAGCAACTGCAGCACATATGTTCTGTGTGGGGGAATGTTCTGGGAGGCAGGAGAGGATGTATTGTTAATAATATCCTTCCTAACTTGCGTTAGCAAGTTCTATAGTTTAGCAGAGTTCAAAAAAAATCATCCCTTTAAATGCACAGTGGCTTGTTTGTTGCAGGCTAGTTTTAGCCTTTAAATATAAGATTCCTGGTAATTCCCTTTTGTCCCTTTTAAAAAGAATAGACATGACAATCTTATTTAAAGTCAGTAAAAAGGCTTGCTCACAGTATAATCCAGTTCCCAGGTGGATCCCTGAAGGCAGACTTAGGTTACAAAAGTATATACATGTGGAATCTATCTCATAAGGAGATACGTAGTTCTGTTGTCCCTTCTTGGCTGGAAGGGCAAGATGGAGAAGAGGAGGTGTTCTGCCTGCCTTGCCCTTTCATACCTGGGCAGGTAAGGTCATGCCCACGTCTAGTCACATGTAGAGGAAGTTTGCCCCAGCCCAGGAGGAAACAGGAAGTTTATCTACTGGATGGTGCAAACATCCCTCTTCATGTCTACTCTAGGAACATTGTACTTGACTGCTATGTGTTTCAAATCCCACACTGTGCTTAAGCTAATATTTCATTCTCTTGTAAATTATGCTGATTTAAATATGCATTTTATATTTGACTTCGTTTAGTAATGTTTTATTTTGAAATGTTCAGATGATTCTTTTTGTTAACTTTGCTATGTTAAATTTGTATTCTGTACTTGATCTCCTTTGCAATATTTTATTTTGAAATCTTTAAGATAAGATTTTAGTTTCCTGTTAATTGTGTGGCTTTGAATGTATACTTTATATTTGACTTTCTTCTGCAACGTTTCATTCTGGGTTGCTTTATTTGATGTTTTAATGTAGGTTGTAAACCGCTTTGAGATTTTGTCTTAAAAATATAAAGTGGTATAGAAATGAAATTAATAATAATAATTATAACAATAATAATGGAAGCAGAGTGAGATCACACTTCCAGGGTAAGGCATTTTTGGAGAGAGGAGTTGAGAACATGTATAAATTCCTTGCTAAAATCAATGCAATGTAACAGTCCTTAACTTTGTAAAATGCATACACCATAATCTATCAAATGGCCTTAAAAATTCAGAAATGCTTGTTCTATCTATTCACTTGGAAATTTTGGATAAGCTCAACAGAAAGCTGCATCGGGTGATGAAGAGTACTGTAACCATTCACATTTCTGGAACCATTCTGACCCTGATTTATTTCCCTTCATGAGACTTGGGAATGAGTAAAAGTGGTATGTGGTGTGGAATGGAGCTGCCATCCTGTCACTGGCTGCTTCTTACTTGGATAAGGGGACGGGGCAGGGTGGCAATGTTGTCACCATGTGGGTGTACTGGCAGATCAGGGTCCTGCATAATACGGGGAACCTATACAAGTAGAGGAGGCTCTTGAGTCCTGAGGTATCACCAGGAGTGGAGCGGCAAATTGAGATGGACAAGGAGCATTCAAAACCATAAAAAGAGCTTCCGTTGTATCATCGACTTTGTCCTTCCGACAAATATTGTGACATTTAGCCAATTCAAAGAAATTCAACAAACATTCTGAGTTTGTGTATACTGTATGAGCCGCAACAGATGCATATTAAATTGGATTCCTTCAAATGAGTCATGCATGCGTTCTATTATTTTTTTCTGCATAGCAGATGCATTACTCCTCAGAAACAAGCCATACATGCTTTTCAGAAGACAACCCAGGCCTGCTGGTTTTCTTGCATATCCATTTCTGCCAAGCCAGTAGGTGTGCAAAACAGCAACTGGCCTTGCTTTCCAAAATCTTTTATTTGAGAGCTGATCAGCAAAAAAATAAAAAATAAAAAATCAGTCAGAGGAACAAAAGGGCAAGAATGACCACTCTGCTGCTGGAATGCTTTGAAGTGGAAGTAGTCTGCTAATTGGACAAAAAAACAAGTTGACAAAATTTTACACTTGAGTAACCAAAAATAGACCCTTGTTGCATGTCACTGGGCTGCCTACAAGTTTCTGACACTGATAATTGCTGACAGTCTGATGACATATAAATTAATGTTATAAAGGCAAAGAAGCAATAAAATCAAACTGACTAGAGATGATTAATATTAATATTTCTCTGATACCCTGTTATTCTGCATTGGCTTTCCTATCACTAGCATTAAGCCGAGTACTCTCGTGGAACTGATTTCATGACTTTTCTGCTGATCCTTGCAAGGTTATTTCTCGGATTTTGTGGAAGTTTTGAAGGCTCACTCAATAGTATTCTCTGAGTGTGTTGGGCACAAGACACCCTCCAGAAGTCACTTTAACCTTTGAAAGGGGAATCTGTCCCACACTCAGACAATGCCCACTCCCATCCCATGCAGGAATTTCCCCCTCCCTGCACTACATCACAAATGCATACTTTCGCTAGCCTCTGGCACTAGACGGTCTGTGCCATGTCTACCTTATAGAAGGCGAGTACTTTAAACACTCTGGTTGTGTTGCTTATAGCATACTAGACTAGCTTTTCATGGTTTATACACAGTGCAGTGACTCATAATGTCTTCTAAGACTATAGTATGTACCGGAGTTTCTTACAGCAGAAATGGATAAGAGAACTTTGCTAGCAGGTGTGGGTACAGACTGGGCACAGCAGACCTTTACTTGTTCAGGGAAAGTGACTTATGTAAAAAGAGCATGGAGCTTTCATCCAGAGATTCATATGGTACTTTCAGGAGAAAATCCTGACTGCTTGCACAACATAGAGAAGTGATACTAGCTCAGTTGGTAGAGCATGAGACTGTTAATCTCAGGGTTGTGGGTTCGATTCCTGCATTGCGGGGGGTTGGACTAGATGACTCTTATGGTCCTTTCCAACGCTACAGTTGATTCTATGATTAAAATGAACACCTCAGACATAAAGCCCCATTAGTCCAGATTTGAAATTAAAACATTTGGTGTGTCAGTGCAGGTTGAGAGGGAGCACTCCCCCAAAAAATGAAAAATAAGATGGGTGTGAGAATAAGAACTTCCATTAAAACAAAAAAGGAAGAAAGACTCATTTACTCATTTTCATTTTCTTTAAATGAATGGGGAAACACTGAATATTAATGTTGGCAGCACCATATAAACCAACAGGTCAGCACATTTCCATTAACTAAAAGAATGTAGATCTGCATATGCCAACTAGTTTAAAGTACACAGTTGCTTGTGCACACTATTATTAAATGAATAAACAAAACAAAACAAAAAATTCCACACAAATTTTGGGAATAAAAGAGCTGTCAATAGCACACAGTTCATGTGGGGTGATCTTTACAAATTCCAGAAACCCATGCTGGAAGACTGCTGGAAAGCAAACACATTGATTGCTTGACAACTTGTTTGCCTTGTTGAGAACAAAAAGGGATTGCCAGGAGTTTTAAAAAGATCTCTCAAAACTTAAGCTGCTGCCATAAATTACTGGCTTCCCATACTTAGGATTTCTCCCTTAGATTGTATGGGGATAGGAACTGCAGATTTGAAATGAATATGGGAAAAGGTTAATGAGTAATTCTGCAGTTGTATAACAAATCTTGTAAAGATACCTGTAACTGTTTTTAAAAGAAAAAAGCTATTAAAAGAAGTAAACTATATTGTAAGAAAGCCTTTTTTTTAAGAAAAGGAACATTAAATCATTTCTTTTTTATGTTTTTTAAAAAATAATAATGATGATGATGCCCAATACATATACATTTATTTATAACCTGCTATTTTTTAATCAATGCACTCCAAATGTCATTATATCTGTCCATACACAATCTATGTCTATTCACAATTCATATGTTGCAAGAGTTGTCATATCTTCTATCCATTGATTAAAGAGAGCCATAGATTTATATTTCCAGTGAGTCAATGTTAGTCTTTTAGCCGTAGTGAGGGCATGAAGACTCCATTTATGTTGACCAGTTGTCAAATCCCATACAGCTCTCCTTACTTGCAGTGTAGCTTGCGTTAATGCTTGTGACAGGGGCATTCAGAACAGGGATGACATAATTTAAAGTAATATTATCCCCTGACAGTATTAGCTTTTTCTCAATGAAGCTACAAACATTTGTTCTGCTGAAATGATGACCTCAGGTATGGGGATTTGGGCAAGCCAAGATTTCAGGATTTGGTGCCGATGGAGCTTAGGCTGGAGACTTGATAAGAGCAAAGTTCAAATGTTGTATCGGCACCAGTCAACCTCAGACTACTTTCCCCTTCTGTCTTGCACGGCGGTATACTGCATCTGAGAGGTCCTCTCTCTAGTACTTTTGCAGAGAAGAGATTTGAATGTGTTTGTGTGTGTGTGTGTGTGTGTGTGTGTGTGTGTGAAATCACTCTTTCACTTGCAATCAGAAGTATGCTGCCTCTGAGGGTCATCTTGTAGCAACCAACAGAAATCCTCCTGTTTTCCTTGTTGGCTTGGAAAGCAATTAACTACACACACCTCAAACTGCAGGTACAATTGCTGCTCCCTGAATGTATATCCCCAGAACTCCAGTATGGTAGAAAATGACCCTATACAGCAGTGTTGACATATACTACTCTCCTTACCAGCCATTTGAGTATAATAGCACTGGGATACTTTCGGGGCTGATGTAACCTATACTCTGTCAGCCACAGTGATGCCCCTAAGCACATGGGTACAAAAATTGTGGACTTTATTTCTACATTGGCAACATATTTTTTTTTAACATTTACAAACTCAGGCTAAATATATAAATAAAGAATTGAAAAGGTCAGGAACTCCTATCTTTGCTGCTCCCTTTTAATTTGGGATGCTACTACCCAGTCATAATTGCAGTAGAATTCTGAATTCATCCACTGTTTGCTAAGATTAAATACTTCCCAAGAAAGAAAGAAAGAAAGAAAGAAAGAAAGAATCAGGAATTGCCCCCCACTCTACACTTTTTAATATCTCTATTCTTTAAAGTGCTTCCCTAAATTAAGGTTACCAGATGTCCCCGTTTCCCAGGGACAGTCCCCAGATTTACAAATCAGTCCCCTGACAAAATCCATCTATTTAGTAGGAAGTTGAAAAGTGTCCCCGGATTCATTGAAAAAAATCTGGTAACCTTACCCTAAATGCCAATCATAGCTGTGGCATCATTCTTTGCTAGCATGCTTGTTTCTCACAAAATGACTGGGCAGAATAATTTTCATAAGCATTTTTGTACACAATTCTGCCTTACATATGTATTTTTCCAAGCACTTCCCATATATATATATATATATGTGGGATACATTTTTATTGTTTTCATGAATATAAGCATTGCTGTTGGATTTCCCCCCCGAATGTTCATTCTCTTGTGTGTTTTTTGGTTGAAGAAATGTATTGCAAAATTTAGAAAAGTGAAAATTTCAAATGATATTTGTTTTTATTGGTTCTGAAAGAGAAAGAATTTACACAGCCATGCAAATAGAAATAGATCGGTTTCCTTTGAGTAGCAATAATTACTTAATAGTAATAATAATTTATATGTTGCCCATAGGAGTTAGATAGTTAGATAGAATCAATTGTTGTGGTGATTTGAGTATTTTAATCTGAAATTAAACTGGATTTGAGTTTGTTGATGTCTCTGGTAATTTTTCTTTCTTACATCATGAATGGTAACACATATTATGGAGGTATGTTCTGTATTATGTTATTAATACTATTACTATAATTTTGTCATAGCCTTTGGCAAGAACAATAAAAATAAGAACTTGATATAAAATTATTTTTATATCACATTTTGGAAAAATGTGACTCAGAGAAACCAGAATGGACAGATTTTCTCATCTCTGGTGGACACTAACAATCATGGCAGGTTGTCCCGAATTCTGTGACTGGTTCTGCTATGTCTTAACAAATTTGTGTATTTCTTCAAGAGTTGCTGTCCAAGCTAGCACTCACTGCTCTTTTTTCCTTTTCTGAGCTATCTGATTTTCAATACTAACGTAACTCATCAGGAGAGCAAGCTGCATCTTAAGAAACAGGTCAGAACAAGCATAACTGACTCTGAGGATTTCCAGCTCTCTTTTTTAGCGTAGGCATTTGCCAGTTCCTGAACAAAAAACATGAGCATACATTTCAGTGTAAGTGAAAAGAAGCCGTGTTGCCGTTGATGCTGTTCATTTATTTCTTGACTGTCCTTCATTCAATTATTTCAGGGTTGTATAAAACATAATACAAAACCATACAAGACCCCCTACAATATTGCCGTTAAAATAAGGTAAATTTATCAGTGGAGTCAAAAGATTCGAAACATGTACAGGCCTAGTGTTTTGTGATTTCCTCCACAGGCCTGAGTAAACAAATGTGTCTTTAAAAGGGGTCTTTAAAAGGTAACACTTCTGAGGGGGCAAAATATCCCCCCAGTGGGATCGAGTTCTATAATATGGGCGTCACTATGGAGACGGCTCTGTGTCACAGCCAGCCAGGCAGCATCCATTGGTGGGATCACAGGACTGCATTGGATCCCTCCACATATTTACTCAATTGTCAAGACATTGTCATCTGTTATTATCCTAGAACTTTCAATATGTTTTGTTTGGATATTGGATACTGCATTGTACTTTTTGACCAGGATCCCAAAAAATTGGTAACGAGTTTTGCCTGCTAGAGACTGGTATTTCTTGAAAAGCAGCTTCCCATGTTGCACTGCAAACCATTTTTGAGAGTTCACGATGTGGCAAGGGAGCCAGCTGTTCAAAGATCAGAAATCCACTTGATTTGATGCTGATGCTGAAGTATGCTCTTTGGATCTCAGCCTACATATTTTACCACATTGCTTTCATGCCATTAATATACTGGATGGAATATGGCAGACAATCACAGATGCTCTTCAAACAAAAAGCAAGCAAGGCAGGAATAGTCTGCATGAGTACAAAAGGTACCTTTCTGACTTAAAAGAGCCTCAGTAAAATTCTGAGAATTCATCTAAAATCATCATAGGGTTATTAAAAAACAATGTTATTTTGCTTGGGAACAATACTTCTGAAAAAAATATCATTGTAGCTTCTATTATCTGACACAGACCAGCCTGGCTGGGTGGTATTAATTAATCCCATTATATGAACTAATCTATTTTGCACCTAGCAGTGTAAAATAAATGGCTACAGTTGATACTGAGGGTTGAAAAGAAGGATAGGATGAAATGGGAGCAGCACTTGTGGCAAAGAAACCACAAATCCCAACCACCTCAAATATTAATAGCCACTTCACTTGAACGGGAAACCAGACTGTTTAGTTGCAAGAACATATGGCATCATGCAAACGACTGAAATTGAATGATTAAACAGGCAGGAGGAACATTTAAATGCAAAGCACAAAGCCTGTAGCCTTTTCGAAATCAAAGACGAGCGCTCATTCTAAAAGCTAATGAAATCAGAAGATTTTTTTCTCCCTCTCCCTCTCCCCTGAAAGCAACAGATAAAACTTCAGGATGCTGAATATGCCCTGATTACCTCAATGTGTGTGCATTTACTAGTACTTCCAAACTAAGATAGAAAGCTACTAGCATTAGCAGTCCATTGCAAGGCTGTGCACATGGAGGGAGGAATAGTTAGAGAAGGGGGGAAATGGATTCACCCTTATGGAATTCAGCTATGGGAATGATTGTGTCTTCCTTGTCTACTGTGGCCCCTCCCTCCTCTCCACTGTCCCTTGAACCTTACTGGCTGTGATGCCATCCTGCATCTGTCATCAAGCTAACATGGTTTGGAAACAAAAGCTGAATGACAATATAAGTATGTGGAGGAAGATTGCTAGATTGAGGATGTAATCCTGTACACGCTGACCTGGAAGTAAGTCCCATTCTACTCAAGGTCCGTAATTCAGTGGTACAGCATCTGCTTTGCATGGAGAAAGTCACAAGTTCAGTCTCTGGCATCTCCCAGTAGCTGGAAGAAACCATTGTCTGAAGTGCTGGCAAACCACTGCCAACCAGATAGACAATACTGAGCTAGACAGAATAGTGGACTAATTCAGTGTAAGGCACCTTCAAATGTTCCTATGATTATGTAAGAGCCTGGATAGCTCAGTTGGTTAGAGCTTGGTGCTGATAACACCAAGGCTGCAGGTTCAATCCCCATATGGGACAGCTGCATATTCACACCTTACTAGTTGATCTTCAGGGTCCTTTCCAGCTCTACAATTCTATGTGGTACCTTATAAAGAGAATAAATCCTATGAACTTATAAGGGGTGTGGCAAAAGGTCCAGGAATTCTCATTGGTACAGATTGGTTAATAATAACAACACTTTTATTATTTATATCCCACCCATATGGTTTCCCCAGCCACTCTGGGTAGCTTACATCATATATAAAAACATAGTTAAATATCAAGCATTAAAAACTTCCCAATACAGATGTCTTCCAAAGTTGTGTAGTTCTTTATCTCCTTGACACCACTACTGAGAGGGCTCTCTGCCTGGTTCCCTGTAACTTCTCTTCTCACAGTGAGGGAACCAGTAGAAGACCCTCAGATGAGGTTCCCATGCTTCACAAAAAAAGTAGTAAACAGGAACACTGATTTGGAGACTTTGGCCCACTTAACATAACACTAAATAAAGTGAAAATGAGATGTTATTAATTTAAAAATGCTGTTGACTTTCTCTTATATATTTAACACATCATGTTATGAAAGGTCAGATCAGAATAATAAATTTAATTTATTTAAAGTATTTTTGTCCTGCCTTCTGTTTTAAAAAAATGGTCAAGGTGTCTTACCACCTGATCAGCATATTGAAACAACACAAATAAAATAGAAAATAATGATGAATGGAAGAGACAGATGGCAAATAAAGCACATCAACTAATGTACCAGGAAGATTACATTAACAGCCCAGCAGGTCAAATGCTTATTGGAAAAGAAATGTCCTTGATAGTACTAAAGTCTGGGTGCAGACACAGAGCACATCCTATTTCATATCCCAGGCAAACAAAATTCAGGTGTTGTTTGGATATGGAGGAGATTCTCTGTAGAAGGTTGCAAAACCCAATGTTCTGCACCCCTCAGAGAAGATTTGGGGTGTGTGTGGGAAGTTTTGGGAAGGGCGGAGGAAATAATGATAAAGTCCTGTTGTACAAATGAAAGTGTGTGTGTAAGCTCTTTGGGAAGAGAATGCTTCACTTCTGTGTCACCAATATGTACACTAGCAGCAGTAGCTATTGTACAGTGGTGTGAAGTCATTACCACATTTAAAGACCAAGGCAGTATACAAACCTCTCTTCGTACACAGCATTCCTGTAATAACGGTGGGCATTTTGTTAACCGTATTAATAGAAGCACTTTTGTAGGAAGCTATTCCTCTTATAAATGACTCTGTTAAACTTGGGCTGCTTACACACCATACATTACACACCATACACACCATACCTCAAAGAATCCCAGGAACTCATAGCAGAGCTACAATTTCCAGCACCAGTCATAGACTACAGTCTGATGATTCCTTGAGGAGAATAAGTGTGCTTTAAATGTATAGTATCTTGAAGCTACCAGCATGAGTTTGACCAAACTGCGGGAGGCAGTGGAAGACAGGAGTGCCCAGCGTGCTCTGGTCCATGGGGTCACAAAGAGTCGGACATGACTAAACAACTAAACAACAACAACATCTACACAGCCTTGACTACTCCTGGTTCTAAAGCCTAGACTACTGTATTAAAATAGCATGTGGCATACAAGAAAATGTTCCAGTCTTTATCAGTGTACTTTTCTTCAGTCTGTCTCACACAACATAGCATTTTTACACAGGCTTAAGAAGCAGGGCGAAAAAAGGAACACAATGTTCTCCATATTAACTACATTAACATTTATGAAGACATCTGTCAATATAATTGTATTTTCATAAAAGCACTTAAGATGTTCTAAAAAAACCAAATGCTTCCAGTTTAATTTTGAACAAGTTCATTGAAAAGGGAGCAATGTTTCTGTGAGTAACTGCTATGTTGGAAGAAGCTTCCATGCTGATTTGTGGGCAAAATTGTTCAAAGGCAGAACTGGTAAGTTCTTATGGGGCATCATTTCTAAAGCTAAGGTGCATTCTGGAGTCTGGTCCCCCTCATCTCTAACCCATGACTTGTGCAATTTCACCCATGTGCTTAGAGCATCCAGACTTTCTCTTGGAATCTAATGCACATGTTAATAGTTCTTACTCAAGCAGTTTTAATGAAAGTCATCCTAAATTTTCTCCTCCTCTAACCTTCTTTCATTGCTTTTAGTTACACGCTATTTTACCCAAGGGTGGGTAGAATAAGTACATTGTACCTATTTCAATACAGAGAAGAGGCGGTGGGGCGGTGGCTTAGGGTTAATAGGCATTACACTTGAGAGTGTGCTACACTCCCACCAGCTGGGAAATTGTATTTAAATGCCATGCTTCCCAGCTGGGCTAATCACAGGGAGCAGAGAAATGGCTGGCTGCTCCTCCAACAATCCTGCCATCACTCTTTCCTTTTTGGTCTCCCAGATTTTCCCGTTCAGTAATGTCAGGGCCTCAAATTGGATAAAACTGCACAACTGTGTAAACCTATTTAGGAAGGTGGCCACAGGTCACATTTGAGCTCCCATTTCTGTTCTCTGTTCTCTTAGTCTTTTCGTTCAGCAGACACAAGCTGTTGCAGTTTAATAACTAGAGCTACGCTGAAAGGGTCTTTTTTTTGGGCCATCTCTTGGGAGGAAAATGAACCCTTACTGCAAACTCAAGGGGGGAGTGGGGGAGGGAGGGAAGAACTTTTTCCAATTTTGTGGGGAGAGGGTTCCACTTACCGTATTTAATTGTATGAATTGGGCAAGAATTTCCCATTATTTCCCATTGCTTTTCTTTTTTAAAAAATGCCTCGTGGCACTCTTAGTTGTGAATGACTCTCTGTGTAGCATCATTGAATTGTAGAGTTGGAAGGGAGCTGAGGGTCACCTAGTCCAATCTCCTGCAATGCAGGAATCTCAACTAAAGCATCCATTTTATGTTGTCAACACTAGAAGGGAATTTGTGTTGCTAACAACTATAAAACCATTTCCTATTCCTACATTTTGAACAAACAATGTTTTGCTCACTACCTGCTGCAGCAAACATATTACATGGTATCTGCGCCACAATGCAGCTTTGACTGTGATATTCATGGTCAAAATACATGACACAATTTTCTAAAGATTGAGGCTGAGGAATTATGCATGGCATTGGCACTTTAAGTCATGAATTTCATCACGCACTAAAACAAATGCTTGCATCATTTAATCAATTGCAGCCACAAATCTTCAACATAAAAATTAAATTCACACCTCCTTGGAAGCCACATTTATTACCCACTAAGGTCAGTAGAAAGACACAAAGTATACCACTGAGTTCATGTTTCCATTGATCCTTGAGATGGCTGTATATGAAATGTGAAGTTACAAATGTCTAAATTCCAGGTCTTTTAAAAATACATTGTACAATGAAAATAAGTAGAAGTGTTGTTCCTTAACCAACTGATGTTGCAATCCTATACCCATTTACCTGAGAGTAAGCCACATTGAATTCAGAAGGATCTATTTCTGAGAAGACATGTAAAGGATTGCATTGTAAGCCACCTAAATGTGATTGTCTTATGAAAACTGTTATTTGTCCTATGGACTTAACTTGCAGAATGTATCCTGTTCCTTCTTATTTACACTTTGTACAGCCAACTATAAACTGCTTTTGTATGCCTCAAAACACAGTAAGATCCTGCTGAATGGCCCATCTGGTCCAGCATGCTGGTTTTAACAGTGGCCTGCAAGATTCCTGTGGGAAGCTTGGAAGCCGCATAAATGTTTAACAGCACTCTGTCCATCACTTATTGCCAGCAAGTGGTATTCATAATGCCTCTTCTCCCATGGCCCACCGTTCTTCCAGGTCTCCTGTCCTTTCCACCACTACAGTTTCCTTGTTTCTCATTCCAGAAAACTATCAGATTTCCTAGCTTGGGGTCTTACATGTTGGACTTCTCCCAACACTTCAATTCTCTCCCCCTCCCCGAAGCTCCTCCTTTCTAGGAACACAAATAGCACATAATATAAAAGGGAGGCCAGCATCTAAACCTTGAACCGCCCAGGAAGGGCACTGTATCTCATTAAAGTGGAATTCATGTAGAAGCCACAGTATGGCCTCTCCTGTTTTGATAGATGGCTTGTTAGGAATATCTGGCGATGGATGATTCACATGAAGGGGGCTGCATTAGAGCTGCTTCATGCCCCTTTCTCTGTTTCATTTCCATCACTGTGATTGCTAGCTAGTTTTCTTTCTCTAAAACAGAATTTTATGAAACAACATTCCTTGAAGAATGTAGAACTTGGTTCTTTAAGCCTGTCTGATACACGAGGGTTTAAGGCTACCGTACTTCATTGTGTAGTTGTTCTGCACTGCTGTTTCCCTGATCTTTGCAGGATTGAAAGACGTGACAGATAGACCTTTGCAAAGCCATAGATGGCTCTCTGCACTCATCCAGTGCCTCTGCCCTCTGTGATTTGAGCAGTGCAATATGGTCCAGCAGAAGGACAGGGTGTGACATTTGCATATGTTGGCAAAAAAAAAAAAAAAAAAAAAAAAATGAAAACCAGTCTAGTGTAGTGCATGAGTGACCTTGGACAAATCTCCCCCCTCTCCCTCCCAGTTGACATGATATTTAAATGGGATTAACCCTATTGACACTTCCCAAAAATGCTATGCAAATAGCATGAATAAATATACTTGGATGAGATCCAACACAGCTGACAAAAACAATCTTGCATGAAGATTAGATGAAGGAACTCTTTTTAATGTATTTCTCAAAATATACACATTTTTAACACCCCCCTTTAAATCTCATGACAGATATACCAAAATTGAGAGGTGAGCCCACTTTGGATCTGCCATCACTCCTTTTCTGACTGATGAACCAAGTTTTAATGTGAGTTGAACCTAGGAGGAACCAAGTTTTAATGTGAGTTGAACCTAGGAGGAACCTAGCAGGACTGTTTCATGGACTACTCAGCAGAGTGCTTATTGGCTGGCTCTTATGAGGTCCCCAAGAAGTCACCTTTTCCCCACCACTCAATCCAGCTATGCAGATCACTGGTTGGCTGGCTCTTATTGGAAATCACAAAGTTACCCCCTCCCTCCTAATGCTCAGAGATAAAATAAAATAAAATTTATTTGGGGATTGGAGTTTCAAAGAAGACTAACTATAAGACTAAACTATAACTATGTTGTGTGCCTGAAGCAGTGTAAAATAAGAACCTCAATACATGAGAGTGGAGCAAAACTTCACATTGGGATTGGAGAAGACATGTGCAACAGGAGAGGAGTAAGAGCAGATCATGGGGTGGAGGGTGGGAAAGTACTGCAAAAATATTGCACTCACTCCAAGCTAGAGACCTTTTTCTGCCTCAGGTCTTAATTCACCCAACTCCCCACCCCTGTTCATGCCAATACATGCCTTGCCATTTCAAACCTTCCATAAAAAATTATGGAAGGTGCTATTTTTTAAAAAATGTTTTCACTCTAGATCTAATTTTATGAAATATTGACTTCCCAATCACTCAGGTGACTTAAGCCAAGCATTCTGTACCTTGAAAATACAATTTTTGTTAGACAAAGTTGACTTCCTCCCCGCTCCTTTGCTGATGCCCCCAGCAGTACAGCACCCTGTGTTGTTACATGTGTTTCTTTCATTTAAACCTAACCATTGTGGAGATGTCATCTTTTCGGCGTTTCAATAAAAATGTGCCGTCAGCAGCGTGTTAACACATAATGCTAATTAAATTGCACCAAATTACTCAGCAGTAGTTCAGACAGTTAAAAAAAAAAACCAGGTAGAAAGCACTAATTACTCACCCATGACATATTTCTAAGTCTAATGGGAAATGTATGCGTTGTTGAACTTACATTGCTTCACCTTACAGTAGTTGCTTTTCAGGTTAGATAAATCTCATCACTGGTGTAAGGAGAGAAGGAGAGATTGCAAATTGCAATTACTCTAAAGCCTTTCATTTTCACCGAAGAGTAAAACATGTAGATCAACAGGCTCTTCCCATTCATTTTTGCCTGCCTGCTCTTTGGACTGGAGACAGAAGTAAATCCCCACCACCGCAGAGAACTGAAGACAGTCTAAGGAAGGATTTCTGCTTGTGGTGAGTATACCCATTCCATCTTTGCTTCAGGTAAACAGACTTTGCTGATTCTGAGCAGCTTCCCCACCTGTTTTGTGGCCCCATTTGTAGGCTGCAGAAGCACACGTGTGTTTTGTCAATTGGAGGAATGAATTTTTAGGGCTGGGTGCAAACATTACTAGCACTTCACTCATTTCCTCACTGCTTCACGTGCCATTTTGGTTTTCTCCAGGATTCCCTGGAACAATGCCACATCACGACGCCACATTGTTTTGTGGGGTATTTGAGGAGTGGGGAGGTGACCATTAGCAAGTGCTGTGACCTGACCCTGCGTTTATGCCTTTCATAATGACACTGAGTTGTGACATACCATAATTCTAGGTCATAGTTTGAAACCCAAATGGAGGCCATTATGCAGCAGAATGGATCTGAGGGGAGGAGTGCTTTGTCCCTTATATTTGAAATTCAACCTCCACCCTCATAAATGTCTCAAAAAGATGAAAGGGACATTGGCTTCTCTTTCACTTGCATTCTTACTCCACCTTGGCCAAAAAAGGGGGGCTAAAAGAACATTTGGCCCAGCATTACTTGGCCAGAGGTGTGTGAGAGTAGATCAAAAGAAAGTTGGGTATATACCACAGGAAGCAAGGTCTCTCTTGAAGCACTTTCAATTCTCTAAAACCTATTTCTCCCTTCAGTGTTACGGATTCTATCATTTTAAACTTTCCTGGGGCTTCTGTGACACTGTCCTCTGCCAATTTGTCTCCTATCTTGCCAGTCACTCCTTTTCAGACTATTTTCATGGCTCTTTCCCTTTATCTCTGCTGCTCCCAAAAGGGGCCTGCAAGGTTCATTTCTTGGTTCACCTCGTTCCCCTGTCCCTTACTTGGCATGTTCACTCTCACAGGCTGCTCTCATTAGTTCAAGGCTTTAGCTGCTGCTGCACTGTGATGATTTCCAAATCTGTTTTGCTTTACACCATGATTTATCAGCGCAGCTATGTTATTCTTCTCTGGTAGATGAGGAAAGCAATTCTAGGTTCCCTTCACAGTGTTGGAAGTTCATAACAAAACTGCTTGTGGGCAAACCAGGGCACAGTTCCGGCACGGCTTAGGTGGGCACTATTGCTATTATAAGAGAACAAAGAAGGTGTTCATGTTGAGTTATGGCACCCTTTTCCTAGAAAAATAGCACTGGGACAAACTATAGGCATCTGGTAAGCCACTGTGAGAACAGGATGCTGGACACGAAGGGCCATTGGTCTGATCCAGCAGGCATCTGATGTAAATGAAAAATGTAATTGTCCCTTAATATATATATTCAAAAATCTTACCAACTCTCTGTCACCTGAGATGTGTGTTTTCATGACTCATCCTATTCCTGTGACTGTAATTTGTTTTAGCTGTTTTTAACTTTTTATCATTGTCACCCACCCTGGGACTTTGGGGTGAAGGAGTTAAAGAAATCTAATAACAGCACTGAGGAGAAAATTCCATGATGGAATGCTCTCCCCTCCTTCTCTCTCTGCACACTCTAAATCTGTTCTAGCCCCCCCCCCCCCCAAATCTCTAGAGCTGGTTTGGAGACAGCACAGGGTATGTACAGAGGGTTGAGAGGGTGGAAGTGCCATTCTTTGCACTAGTGCAAATGTTCATTTGAACCTTGCACTCTAGAGCAAGGTTCAAATGAGCAAAAACCTAGAGCATACTTGTATTGTAAATATATTACAGTGGTACCTCAGGTTACATACGCTTCAGGTTACATACGCTTCAGGTTACAGACTCCATTAACCCAGAAATATTACCTCGGGTTAAGTACTTTGCTTCAGGATGAGAACAGAAATCGTGCTACAGCGGCGCGGCAGCAGCAGGAGGCCCACATTAGCTAAAGTGGTGCTTCAGGTTACGAACAGTTTCAGGTTAAGTACGGACCTCCAGTATGAATTAAGTACTTAACCTGAGGTATCACTGTATTGTGTCCTGTAAGCATATAGATGGGAGCAGTAGCCTGATTTAACAGCATGCAGCCTTCAGGCACAGTCTCCTTTGACAGACCTCTTCCTTAGACTAGGAGAAAACTCTGCCGCAGGCCTCTGCTAGACTTCAGCCCGGAAATATATAAATCTGTTAGGTTACCAGCACCGGAGTGGAGTAGGTAAGGTTCAACAGACAACACATATAAGTAAAGGGATGTTGAAGCGGATTTGAAATAGATTCAGGGTCTTCAGCCAACCTCTGTCAGGAGGCAGAGGAACCAGCCCTGACATCAGTTGCCAGGAATGGATGACAAGGAAAAGTCCTTACCATCTGCTTTTTATTCAATATTTACACAGAGAGGCTTAGAAATGCAGCCTCTTGGAATAATGGCATTGTCCCAAGTAAATCTCTATCCCACTTCTTTATTTGTCAACATCATCACCACCTCTATGGTTCTCACTTAGGGCCATCTGTCTCCGAGCTCTTTGCTCTCCTACTTTTAAGGCTCGCTGGGTTCTGGGAGATGGTGGGTCTGGAATGCTTTCTAGTGATAATGTGTCAGCTCTGGCTCTGCCTCCTCCTCCTCTCCTATTATTTCCCAACTTTTACCCTCATCCTCCTCTTAGCTGTGACCTCCCTCAAACCCCTGTTGTAATTCTGAACTGTCTCCATCTCCTCTGGAAGGGTCAGGCTGGGGAGGCGGTCTCCACCTTCCCTCCTCTGCCCAGTTCCTGACAGCCCCTAATGACATCTAAGGGATTTCAATACAGACAGAAAGTGTTGGTATTTCTTTTTAATACGCTGTCTATGGCTGCTTGTTTCCTTCTTTTCTATGCTGTTCCCTATATACATGTGCTGACCAAGTGCTGTACTATAAATTAATTTCCTGACACATCTCTCTCCTTGACCCAAATGGCTTCCCAGAAAGCAGCATTTTGAAAGCAAAATGCAACAGATGTGCTGAACAAAGGCATATTTCTCATGAAGTTCTTGGGGGGGGGGGAGTTTATTTAAAGAGAGCTTACAGGAGCTTTGATAATGCATTGATGCACAGATTACACCATTTGTAAGTGTGGCCTCGGCTGCTCTGTCCTTGAAGGCTATTCAGAAATAGGAGTGCCAAATCCACAGTTTTATAAAACGGGACACTTAAGCATGCTGTGCTATTAATATTCCATTTAAATAAAAGTACCGCCAATTGAAGAAGCTTTGCTCTATATAGAAAAATATTCAGCGTTTGTAGCGTGCTTCAGATTTATTATTATGTTCAGTTTTAGAATAGATCTCTATTATTCTCAAGTTAGTTTGTTTGCTTTTTACATAGGTGTAACTGAGGCTTAGGGATACTGGTTTTGCTAAGATCACACAATGACAGGTGGAATTGGAACGCAGGTCTCCCAAATCCAAATCTCACCCTTTATACCCTGGACCCCACAATTTTCATATTAAAATCAAAAGGTCTGGGTAACTCCCTGATCTTCTTCCTCTTTTCCAAACCAGGAAATACCCACAGAAGCAATCTTTCTTTTTTAGCTATTTAAGAGGAGCCTCTGTGGTTCTGCTTCATATGTGTGTGAATTATTGTTGTTGTTGTTATTATTATTATTATTATTAGCCCACCCATTTGCCTGGGTTGCCCCAGCCACTTAGGGTGGCTTCCAACACATATAAAAACATTAAAAAATGTCAAACATTAAACATGCATATGTGGTCCTACCTGCTGACCTACATTAGCATATTGAAAGTCCTCACTCCATCCTTAACACTCTGTTCCTGTTCTAGTCCTTTCAGCCACTCATGCATTAAAATTATGTTTGCAGACGAAGTCACATGAGGGTATTGGTTAGAGGTGTAGACTGAATCTGACAGGACTGCCAATACAACAGACCAGTGTCATTCTTCTGTTGACATAGAGCTTGGCAGAGGCAGGAGTTGAACCAGCAATATGACAAACTGGAAACATTCCACCCCCATCGTTCAGCCCAGACACTGAGATCCAGCGCCAAGGGCCTTCTGGCGCTTCCCTCATTGCGAGAAGTAAGGTTACAGGGAGTCAGACAGAGGGCCTTCTCGGTAGTGGCGCCCACCCTGTGGAACACCCTCCCTTCAGATGTGAAGGAAATAAGTAGCTATCCTATTTTTAAAAGACATCTGAAGGCAGCCCTGTTCAGGGAAGTTTTTAATTTTTAACGCTGTATTGTTTTTAATACTTGATTGGGAGCCACCCAGAGTGGCTGGGAAACTCAGCCAGATGGGCGGGGTATAAATAAATTATTATTATTATTATTATTATTATTATTATTATTATTATTATTATTATTAACATACAGTGCTGGAAGTGGGAGCACTGTAGCAACAATAATAAGGAAGGAACAAGAACATGGTGAGAGGAAATGTAAATGAAGGCTATACTTGCACTGACCCACATAGACACAAATCCAAAAAGCTGTTCTCTGAAAAGGGAGGGATGGACCTGACAGATATGCATGGAAGCCAAGCGTGCCACCTTGCCCCCGCAATTTAGGGGGCCGGGGCTGCGCAATGTCAGTACGTCCTGCGGTGTGTGGCATCAGCACAACCCACAGTGTACCTGCATAAGCACTAGGGAATTTTGAGGGGGTCCAGCCCCTTCCTTGATTTTTTTTTTGGGGGGGGGAAGACCCCACCCCCTCCACGATGGTGTACCTGATGGATGCCCAGAAGAAGCATACAGATAACTGGATATAAAGCCAGGTGGATTTAATTTTAGGGAACCACATAAAGTTATTCTTATAATAAAGGGTATTCACATTTGGGCTGAGCTTAGTGGTCAACTGGATGTGGGTGGCGCTGTGGGTTAAACTACAGAGCCTCAGACTTGCCGATCAGAAGGTCGGCGGTTCGAATCCCCGTGATGGGGTGAGCTCCTGTTGATGGGGTGGGAATGGTGCCACAGGGAATGGATCATGACCACTTACATACATTGTAGTCCTGCTAGCAGCGCTGCACTGTGCTTGAACGAGAGAAACAGGAGAGATGTGCTCCAGTTTTGCAATGGGCTGTCCCTCCCACTGAGACATGGGAAATCCTCCCAGCAGCCTCTGAAATGAGACAGGGGGCTGTGAGGCAATGGCTCATGTTCTATGGGTGGGGGCATGAGAGAGAATAGAGGGCAACTTTCTTAGGTGCCTTTTGTCCCTATCAGCACCAGCCTTCCCATTGGTGCTAGTAGACCCCCAAATGAGCAGAGGACAAAGAGGCCATCAGCAATTATCAGAGCACAATAAAGCCAGAATGTAAGGCTATGCTCATTCTCAATTGTTGGAGGCAGCATGTCCCTAAATACCAGTTGCTAGGGTTCATGAGTGCAGGGAGTGCTCTTGTGCACTGGTTTTCTACAAACATCTGGCTGGCTTCAGTGGGAACAGCATGCTGGACTAGATGGGCCTTTGGGCTGATCCAGCAGGAGTCTTCTGTGCTGTGGGTCCTGGTCCTGACAGCCGCTCACCAGGGTCTTGATAAACCCCCAGTTATTTCTGCATTCCTAGAACTGCAAAAACAATGCATTTGACAAGCACAAATGGTAAGCTAGCCACAAACCTCGGCTAGTGGGCTGTGTTTGGTTTGGTGGGCCACAAGCTGCGCCAGCCTCTTTTAGAATATTCTTGCCAGTTTTATAAAATGGGTCAGTCTCCTTCTTCTCACGCAGTGGCAATGTTTTCTTAAAGTTTCCTGAATGCAGAACTTTAATTAGAGAGTAAAATAGTCAATGATTAGGGTCATGGCAATTTTTGTCATAGCGGGAGATAAAATTCAAAGGGAAGTGGGACAGCTTCGCTTGTTATATACATAATCTTAATTGTTGCTTTTAGACTGTATTTAATTTTTTAAATATATGCTGTGTGCTCTGTGTAGGCACCATATGCAATGATGCTTCATGAGTCACTCCAACACAGAATAAAAGAAAGCAGATAAAGGCCACCTACCAGTTTAGCTTGGCATATTTTCATTAAAACAAATATAGCCATTCATTCAAATGATGAGATTCTCTCAGAGTTTCACAGAGGCCATATCAATGCAGTAATTTCAGAATGCTCCCTGTGAGGTAAATTAAATATAAACAATGAAGGATGGAATGTTCCTGCTCCTTTTACCTGAGTCTTTCCTTCCACCCATTTCTTTTTCTTCCTTTAAGCTTGGTTCCTCACTGGCTTGAAATGTGCTTGTTGTAATTTAATCAGAAGTGCTTTCCATCAATGTAAAGTGATGACTGGATGCAACCCATATATTTACCTCAATTCATAGCTTTTTAAATATGTCCCCCCCCCCGAAATATGCAGATATGTTCTTTGCATCCACATGTTCCTTGCAACCACATCTCACTGTACTTGGATACAGACACATAGGAGAAACTTGCTCCTACAGGAGACAGTGATCACCACCAATTTGAAGGGCTTTCAAAGAGGACTTGCCAAAGGCATAGAGGAAAAAGCTACTGATGGCCATGTTCTGCCTCCACAGCTGGATGCATCAATGCTTGTGAATTCCAGTTGCTGGAAACCACAGGAGGGAAGAGTGCTCTTGTGCTCGGACCTTAGTTATGGCACTTCTTTTTCTAGAAAAACAGCACTAAACAAGCAGTGCTATTCCAACCTTCTTATGAGAAATAAGTGGAAATAAACATGGGAGAGAGAATGAGCAAGAGGGGAGGGGAGGGGTGCACATGACGTGGATGTAGGGTAAACAGGCGAGCAAGACTGAGCTTCATATATTGAACTGAAATAAGCAACAAGATATTTAAGAGGATGCCTGTGTGCCTTTATTTTACAAGTAGAATTCTGCTGCTGAGCTAACAGAAGACATTGCCTATAATCAGATACAGTATGAGCTTGTTTCCCCAGAACTATAAATTGACTGTACACCTACCTCCACATGTCAGCTTTGCTTACCCACTTCCAGTTGTCACCAGCCTACACAGTGTTTTATGAATACTGCTTTTGGCTTACATGTCACCATGGATGAATAACCTCTTTGATTAATGGAAAAGAGTGTTGTTAAGTAAACAGACATTTCTTAATACGGTTTTGAATAAATAAAAGCAATCAGGTACTTGGAATCTCTTTACCTGTTAGGAATTCCCTAGCTATCATGCTGTTCAGTATCTATCTGAATGTAACCATCAGGGGGAAGTCATCCTGAGGTTTGGGTTGCTGCGTTATCAGCATGTGGATGACACACAATCTAATCACACATTTCTATCTACCAATCCCAGCGAAGCTGTTAGAACTCTTGAACAGATGTCTGGAGGCTGTTTTGAAATGAATGAAAATGAATAAACTGAAACATAATCCAGGCAACAAAAAGGGACTGTGAGTAGAAAGATCTCTCATTGTGGATTGAGGAGCCAACTGGTTCTGGATGGGGTTGCACTCCATCTAAAAGACCAGCATGGGAAGCCTCCTAAACACAACAGTGCCTGCGGAGGCAGAGGTGATGGCACTGGCTAGGAGTGGCTTTCATCAGTTCAAGCTGATTTGTCAGTTTTGAGCTCTCCACCTCTAATGTGGCTTCAAGAAACTGGTATTCAGCAGTACCTGAATACCAACAATGGAGGTAGAGCATAACCATCAGGGTTAGTAGCCATTGAGAGCTTCATCCTCCATTAACTTGTCTAATCCAGGATATTGTGACACTGAGCTTCATTGGATGTCCCTGAGTTCTATCATTATGAGGCACGGACAAAAACATTTCTTTACCCACATTCTCCATATGACATATATTTTTTATACACTTCCATCAGAGACAGGGACTGGCCTAGTGGGAGGACTCCCTCACTTGAAACAACTTAAAAGGCATACTATGGCAGGCTTCCACTAGCTCCAGATTTAGGGTCGTGTGGGCAGTTTGCTCTGCACAGGATGCCGAGCTGAGGGGGGGGGGGTGAAATTGAGAAGATTCATAATTGAGAAGATCCATTTGGAGTCGCCAAATTTTGGCCTCACACAGGGTGCCATGTTATGAAATATCACCAAAGTCTGGCCATGCTACCACCCAAATGTGAGGTGTTGCCACTTCAGGGGTTACATGGTAGCGGGGACACTGATCCCTTGAGTCTTTGTTTTTGATTCCAACTTGGAAAAATCTATGCTGGCTGTTGGAAGGAAGTTATTGGACACCAGGCCTGTACTACCCAGGTGAGAGATGAGATGGGGCTCCTAGATATTTACTGAGGTCCAGTCATCAATGATGTGAGGCAGTCATGTATTCTGCTTATCAATGCCTCTGTGTGTCTCTTGATATGCTTGAATAGATACTCTTGTTAATATGTGCTTAGGCAATTTTTCTGTAGGGAAACATGAAGGTAGGTACAGTACCTACAATCCTCATGTTTTGTTACCTGCTGAAACATATTGGTTATGCTGAGAGCCTTTAGAGAATTACTTTGGTTTCAGTGCTTGCATTTAGTTCCATCTTATGATTTTATAAGGACGCGGGTGGCACTGTGGGTTAAAGCCTCAGCGCCTAGGGCTTGCCGATCGAAAGGTCGGCGGTTCGAATCCCCGCAGCGGGGTGCGCTCCCGTTGTTTGGTCCCAGCGCCTGCCAACCTAGCAGTTCGAAAGCACTCTCGGGTGCAAGTAGATAAATAGGGACCGCTTACTAGCGGGAAGGTAAATTGCGTTTCCGTGTGCGGCTCTGGCTCGCCAGAGCAGTGATGTCACGCTGGCCACGTGACCCGGAAGTGTCTTCGGACAGCGCTGGCCCCCGGCCTCTTTGAGTGAGATGGGCGCACAACCCTAGAGTCTGTCAAGACTGGCCCGTACGGGCAGGGGTACCTTTTACCTTTTTATGATTTTATAATTTTAAGATTTTATGCATTTATGGTGTTTTGGGGTTTTGTTGAAATAATTTTTATTTGATTTTACAAGTCTACGATTATAACAATACCAAATACTGGTACATGGTGTTTTAATGAATATTATTGTACACCACTTCAATAGTTTGTGATTTGGCAGTTTATAAATACTCTTATAAATTATATAATGAAATGGAAAAGAAGAATTTTTAATTGTGATTGTGTTGCTCCATATTTTATATTGTTCTAGATTCTGTAAGCCACCATAGGAAAATACTATATATTGAACACTGGATAATAAATTGGTTAAATGAATAAATAAAATAAATCTGCCTGCTTTTTGTCTTTTTTTATTTCCATCTATGTCTGCTAATGTAGCTCTTCTACAGTTCCTTGATAGACTTCAGACACTTCACTTAGTGCAGATTTGTCCAGGCTCATATTTAATTGCATCTAAAGTGTGTGAGGTCACAGTTGTTTTAAACCTGTATCTAAAATGTGACAGCAATATTGTTGAGCAATGCCTATTTTTCATTAGTTAATACATTTTATGAGTGAAAATCTGAATGTCATTCAACTTGATTGTTTCACTTAGAATGTTAAATGGCTGAAGTGTATTGCTTTCATACATCCACTGTTCAAGCCATGGAGAGGCATGCCTCAAGAAGGCTTTTAAGTGTGTCAGGAAAAGAAAAGTTACTGCTCTTTTTTTTTTTAAAGAAAAAATGAAGTTTTGGAGCTAGGTTAAACTTTTCAAAACTTATTCTTCTTTATTTCAATTATCTTCATGTGATCTTGCCCCTGGACACACCACTAAAGGAATGACAATAATTTTAGAAGAATATTATTACTGTCAGTTTTGTGATAGGTGTTAAGATGCTCCAGTGATGGGCAAATCAATTATGCATTTAGATTTATAATTTAAAACTGCAAAGGTGCACCCAGTTATGCATGTTTAACTTCCAGGGACATCAGTGAGAAATACATGACCTGAGCATTAGGCACAGGAAGGAAGTGCTGCACATCCAGTTTGAGCTACCCAATAAATCTGAAACGTCAGTCTGGCTAAAATAGACTGGCAATAGCCGGGATCCAAAATGCAAGTGGAATATCTGCTCATACAAGAGCAGGATATCCACCCATTCTCTCTTGGTCCTGTGCCATGGAACACACCATGGTATAATATCAGGGGTAGCCAATATGGTGTCCTTAGGCTGATTCACCATTCTATATGGATACAGCAGATCTAGCTACAGCAGGTCTCACCAATGTGGTGCCCTGCATGTGTTGTACTTCAGTTCCCATAATCCCTGACCATTAGCCATGCTGCCTGAGGATGATGGGAGTTGGAGTCCAACCGCATCTGGAGGGCACCATAAAGGGCATCTTTAGTACAGTGGTACCTCGGGTTAAGTACTGAATTCGTTCTGGAGGTCCGTACTTATCCTGAAACTGTTCTTAAACTGAAGCACCACTTTAGCTAATGGGGCCTCCCGCTGCTGTCGCGCCACCGGCGCATGATTTCTGTTCTCAACCTGAAGCAAAGTTCTTAACCTGAAGCACTATTTCTGGGTTAGTGGAGTCTGTAACCTGAAGCGTATGTAACCCGAGGTACCACTGTATATACAAATTGTAATATCAACACACATGTCTTTTGCCACCCAGATTTTAAGAGATAGATTGGTCTACTAAAGTAGTAAACTGAATTGCTTTGCAGTAGCTGAGTGAGGCTAACAAAGAGAGAATGTAAGCTTTTTATTTGTAGTTGTATCATCCAAACAGCTTCCTATTCATTGTAATATTATACTTTTCCCCCTTGAGTACACCCAGCCCAGCTGACATCTAGACATCTGTTTCTCTTCCACTTTCTTATCTTTTCCAGACATTTTGACCCTCTGTGACACATTGATTTCATCTGCTGGGAATGAAATGCAAAGAGGAGTGTTATCAGCATGGCTATAAGGAGGGCACATGTTGGATAGACAAGGCTAGATCTTCTCTGATAAACATTTGAAATTAATGAAGAAACAGTATCCTAGAAAAAAAATCAGTCAAAAACATAGTGGTTGGACTGATTTACCATTACCTCAAGCAATATGGCAGCAGCAATTATTAAAGAATGGAGAGAAACCAATGCAGATATTGCATGAAAAATCTAAAGGATACCTTATGCCTTCATGTCAACCTATCTCATTTAATAGTAAGTAACAGATGAAATGGGATGTGGGTGGTGCTGTGGGTTAAACCACAGAGCCTAGGACTTGCTGATCAGAAGGTCAGTGATTCGAATCCCCGCAACGGGGTGAGGTCCCGTTGCTCGGTCCCTGCTCCTGCCAACCTAGCAGTTTGAAAGCACATCAAAGTGCAGGTAGATAAATAGGTACTGCTCTGGTGGGAAGGTAAACGCCGTTTCCATGAGCTGCTCTGGTTCGCCAGAAGTGGCTTAGTCATGCTGGCCAAATGACCCGGAAGCTGTACGCCAGCTCCCTCGGCCAATAAAGTGAGAAGAGCACTGCAACCCCAGAGTCGGCCACGACTGGACATAATGGTCAGGGGTCCCTTTACCTTTACTAACAGATGAAAACCATCACTTTTTTAATCCTCTGCTGCATACTTTTTATTTTGAGGCAGGGCCAGTCTAAGGCATTTTGCTGCCTGAAACAAAGGGTGAGAAGTTGCCTCCTTCTAATCCTACGCCAGGTACAAAAGCTCAGCAAGGCTGTTGAGTGGCTTCATTTAGTGGATGCAGGACAGGTTGCACAGCACACACAGACAGAGCTTTTGCCACCTGCTGTCCTTCAATATTTGCTGCCCGAGGCACCTGCTTCACTCTGCTTGATTACAGAGCCGGCTATGTTTTCAGGACCACATTCCCTCAGGGGTAATCAGAGGCTGCGTACTAGTGGTGAGCAGGACTGGAGTGAATAGCAGGCACGGCCAGAACCTACATGGAGGAGCGGAGCAGAGTGAAAAGTGAATGGGGCTAATCTCTTCCCCACCCCCCTCAACTCCTTTCTCCCTCCTTTCCTTTTGCCACTCCCTTTCCCCCATTTATACACCCTTCCCACAAACATGAAATTAGGATAAGGCCCACATTAAATTTGTCAGAGGGCTGCAGGTTGCCTGCCCCTGATTTGTTGTCTCTTGGTGAGACCAATGAGCTATCCAAGGAGTTGAAATTACTTTCCTTTCCCATCAGTTCAGAATTCCATGAGTGTGTGTTTCATTGTACTAGTGACAGCTTTGTAGTATATACCAATATTAAGCAGGTAAATGTAGCCAAGTATAAGAAGGTCCAGATGGCATCACCTACACTTCTCACTAAGACGTGCAGTATACAGCAGGGAGGGAATGGAGCTTCTTGGATAAAGATTTCCCCTACCACCACCATAGAACATACACCTAGAATAACATCCCCCAAAGACTGCACAGCCTTTGCCTACACTACCAATTCACACCTGCTACCTGCATAGGTTGGTAGAGGAATTAATGATGCCCGCAGTAATCTTTTCTGCGGGCTAGAAACATTCCTGATCTCTAATTGTGAGTTCATGAGGACATCTTCTGAATGGGAGAAAACTCTGTGTTTGATTGTTCTGATACCATGCATGATCCACCGGGCTCCAATGGTTGCTGAGACCACACAGTGCGGAAACAGGTTGTTATGCAGATCGGCAAAGGGCGGTTACATATCAGCACCAGAATGGATAAGTGTAAATGTGAAGTGCAGAAAGCGAATTTTAGAACATATATTCCCTTGCCAAGAAGTATCGAGTTCTTTTTTTGAAAAAACACACACAAGATTAGCTTTGTCAGTAGTTGGGAACTTCAGCTACAAAATTTTCACATAGATTACTATTGCTGTCAAATCTTGAAAGAACAGCACTCGCTATTGGTCTAATCCCAAGGTCTGGTACTTTCTGGAAGGTTGGGTACTCTCTGTTCTGCCTTGACACGCTTGTAACAGTGCAATCTGATTTGTTAACATGGAAGACTACTCCGAAGCACCACAAGTCACATTTTTATTACACTGTCAATGCACACCATCATGAACCTGCCTTAGTTCTAATGCCCTTCTCCAAGTCCCCTTGCCTTCTGAAGTGAGGCCAGTGGTGGTTGGGGAAAGGGCCTTTTTGGCTTTTTTCTCTTTTATGCTGCAAATGTATTTGCGTTTCATAATATTTTGCTACCGCCATTTATATTTTTATTCTTTGAAATTTTATGTTGCTCTGAAATTCTTAGGACTTAGGACTTATAAATATTTGCAGTTGGAAATAGATTACTGATAAATGAGCATTAGTTAAAACAATGGGTGGTTTATATATGAAGGGATGGAACTGTTTCAGCCATTTTGTGTCCTTTTTCTGGTTGCAAAATTGTTGGGTTTTGTTTTAGAGTCTCTTCTGTCCAGATAATGCCATCTGCTACATGAACCTCCCTGATACTGGAGATAACATGAAAGGTACTTTGTGTGTCCCACCTTCTGAAGTTAGGCAGATGACTGCCAAGAGTACAGGACTTTTTCTGTGATGGTGCCTGTTGTGTTTGTAGCCTTAATTTACACAAGTCCATCAGCCCATACCTTCCAACATTTCTCCAGTGAAAATAGGGACATCCCATTCCATAATGATAATTTTACTATTTATACCCCACACATCTTGTTGGGTTGCCTTAGCCACTCTGGGCAGCTTCCACCATATATAAAAACATAATAAAAGATTAAACTTTTAAGAAACAAACAAACAAACAAAAAAACACCTTCCCTATGCAGGATTGCCTTCAGACAGCTTGGGGGTTGGATAACTCCATAACCTCCAACATTTCTCCAATGAAAATAGGGACACCCTAAGAAAAATGGGACATTCCGGGATCCAATCAGAATCTGGGATGGTTTCTCTAAGTAAGGGAAGTCCCTGGTAGATAGAGACACATGGAAGATCTGTCAGCCATGCTAAGCTTCACTGTACTGAACTGAGAGTCAAACAGGAAGTAACATTCCAAGGTATCGTACAATTTTAAGGAACAAAACCTATCAGCACCCAATTTACAGAACTCTTACCCTAGATACATTTGTCTGGCCTTTTTTCTTATCTTTTAGGTGCCAGGTGAAGTCTGTCTGTTCACTCAGGCTTTTAGTGGCAATTAAATTCCTTTTGTTTTGTTATGTTTTGTTTTACTATAGCTGATGTTATGCTATTTATTACCTTTTTACTGTTTTGTTGCTCATCTGCTTTTTATTGATGATGGCTGCTGCTTTATTTCTATTTTTAAGGGCTCTAACTGATATTTTAAATGTATCTGTTTATAAGATTCCTTATGCACAGTGTGGGCATTTAACATTGACAGGTAAGCTGCGTACCTTTTCAATCACTCCAAAGAATCCGTCCCAGAACCTAGTTGGCAGACTGGAGAACATCTCTGAGTCTTGTCTTGTGGTAGATGATTGGGTGACATGATTTTTGTCACATCTGGCTCAGAGGACTGGGGTCCATACAGACCTTCCATGAACAGCTAAGCTCCTCCTCTTTGAGAAAGGGGCTTGGATTCAGTGGAGGCTCCCACCTGCAAACTGGAGAGGTTATTATTATTATTATTTTTGCAGATTCCCTGATTTCCCTGTGGCCTCCCACACACGTCATACAGCTTTATCAGGGACTGCAGGGATAATCCACTGGAATAATTTCCCCCTCCCAATTACATAAGTTGGAGCATTTTCCACAAGTGGGCAAGAGCTCTGGATCCAAGCCTACAATACTACAAATAGGCTGCAAATTCACACGAGGTGTTTCTCTTTTCCTTCTGGTAATAATAGCAATTGTAATAAGGAAAACAGAATATCCATATATCCCCATTCATAATTTCTGCACCCATGCAGCCCAATTAGCATATATCCTTGCAGGTTCTAGTTCTGAGATAGCTCCTATGGCTGCCTTGAGAAGTGTGAGTGGACAGCTGGACTAAATGACTTTGGACACTAAGAGTGTCCAAGTGGGGGGGGGAAGGGGGAAACAAACCCTGTTTTTACCACTTTCTATATAAACTTTATTTGAACTTCCTTGAACAAAGTGGCGAAAGAATAAAAACATTTTTCACACGCTCCATTTTAATGATCTTTGACTATAATTTTTGGGGTGGTGTTATTTCCAGCTCAGCAGAGCAAATCATCACTCTCAGTTTCTGAACTTTCTGCGAACAGCACGAGATGGCACTTATGGCAAGAAAGTGCAGAAGAGAACGGAAGATTGCAGTACGAAAGAAAAGGGGGGTGAATCAGTGATTTATAAGAGATTATAAATGTTTTATCATCCGTCACATTGCAATGGTGCATTAACCCTGTTACATTTCACATCTCAAGAATGATCTAACAATTAGAGGCTTCTCATTTAGACCTCCAATATATAACCAGGATGCATCTGGAGGCTGAATATCTCAAATAACCATCCTTACTGTCAGCAACTCCCCTTTTTTTAAAAAAAAGGGGGGGAGAAAAAGAATAGAGTAATCATGAATGCATATTCAGAAAGCCATTTGTGAGCAATAAAGATTTAACTTTTATTTAAAGGAACATAATTGATACCTTGGAATTGTTATAATGTAATTTGGTTTAATTATTATACTGGTGTGTAATTCTTCATGGTCTTTTATTTTTAAACCAGAGGACATTTACAACCAGTCATCTTCCAAAGGGCACCTAAAGGGCATCCACAAAATAACTTAATATTACTGTTTAGCTTTACATATCCATTAATTCATACTGTGAGGATTTTATTTAGAGTAAGCCATTGGGCTCACAAGACACGTTGCTTAATGTTAGGCATGGTGCAATACAAGGTGGAAAACCTGTTGCCCTCCAGATATTGTGGGACTCCAACTCCAATCATCCCCAGCCAGCACATGGCCATTGGTCAGGGGTGATGGGAGTTGTAGTCCAAGAACATATGGAAGGTCACAGGTTGCTCAAAAATGGCTTAATATAAGATTGGGATAGAATAATAATAATAAATTTTATTTATATCCTGCCGTCCCCAGCTGAAGCCGGGCTCAGGGTGGCTAACAACAATAAAATAGTACCACATTCTAAAAACATTTCATTATAAAAATTAATTAAAATCAAATTGATGGCAACCATTAAGCTAAAGTTCTGTGAAGATTGCCAAAGGAGGGAGTCAGGCTGCACCCTGACCAAAGGCCTGGTGGAACAACTCTGTCTTGCAGGCCCTGCGGAAAGATGTCAAGTCCTGCAGGGCCCTAGTCTCTTGTGACAGAGCGTTCCACCAGATTGGGGCCACAGCTGAAAAAGCCCTGGCTCTAGTTGAGGCCAGCCTAACCTCTCTGTGGCCTGGGACCTTCAGGATGTTTTTATTTGAAGACCGTAAGTTCCTCTGTGGGACATACCAGGAGAGGTGGTCCTGTAGGTACGAGGGTCCTAGGCCGTATAGGGCTTTAAAGGTTAAAACCAGCACCTTAAACCTGATCCTGTACTCCACCGGGAGCCAGTGCAGCTGGTATAGCACCAGGTGAATGTGATCTCGCAGCGAAGACCCCGTAAGGAGTCTTGCTGTGGCATTCTGTACCCGCTGGAGTTTCTGGGTCAGTCTCAAGGGTAGCCCCACATAGAGTGAGTTACAATAATCCAGTCTGGAGGTGACCATCGCGTGGATCACAGTGGCTAGGTCAGGGCGAGAGAGGTAAGGAGCCAACTGCTTAGCTTGGCGGAGTTGAAAAAATGCTGCCTTTGTTATAGCTGTAATCTGCACCTCCATGGAGAGGGAGGTATCAAAGATTACACCCAAACTCTTAACGGACGGTGCTGGCACTAATTGCACCCCCGCAAGAGATGGGAGTTGCCCCCTCAATCCCATATCGTCCCGTCCCAGCCAGAGGACCTCTGTCTTCGAAGGATTTAACTTCAACCGGCTCCCACGTAGCCATCCAGCCACAGCTTCCAAACATCTGATCAGTGTGTCTGGGGCCGAGTCAGGATGGCCATCCATCAACAGCTAGAGTTGGGTGTCATCAGCATACTGATGGCAGCCCAGCCCAAAACTCCGAACAAGCTGGGCGACGGGGCGCATAAATTCCATGAACATTTTTGAGACTGGGCAGGAGGAGAAACAATGAACCAAGGTTTTACCATCCTGATTTTGGAAGCAAATATAGTTGTTCAAGGCTATAAAGAGACTGACCATGTGTGTTGTGTGGTTTTGACAGTGGAGTTAAGATTTCAACCCATTTTATATTGAGAAGATAGTAGCCCTCTGCAGCCATTCAGCAAAGACATGCAAGGGCAAAGTTGTGTAGAAAGGCTTGGGCATATCTGTTGGCCAAATGTCTGTATGTGCCCAGGCATGCCTGCTCTACTGTCGACTTTCACATGTTTACCCAAAGGCACTGGTGGAGGAACGGGAGTGCGGGGGGAGTGGACCGCCCCCAGCACCACTATTCCAGTAGGGTGCCATCACGGTGGCCCTCCAGGATGCACACCATGCACCCCCCTGTGCACCGAGCGCCACGCCCCCAGAATGCATGCCACACCCTCTCAGGTGGTGTACCATGCCCCCGGGGGCGTGTCATGCCTCCGGGGGCGTCAGCCACGCCCCTGCCTGCTTTCCGCCCCGGTAGTGGAGTATGCAGCTTCACCACTGCCCAAAGGTTCCTAATTTCAAGGAGGCTTGTAAGCAAGACCAAGGAAACATGCTTACATGCCATCTTCTGCATTAAACGTGTGAATGTTGGTAGAGAGGAGATGCACCCTGCAGTGTTGAGGCTGACACATGCTACATCATATATGGGTTTCTGCCCTAAGTGCCAGGGCTGAATTTGAAGGCTAGTCTTTATAATGGACCATAGGAATATGAAATTATATGCTACAATCTTGAGAAGGCACAAAACACATACACTTTTCATGTTCAGATTTGTCCAGGACACCATTATCTGATGATGTGTGAAGCCAGCATAACACCCAGTAGTTTGAAACACATTAAGCAATTAGGTGGATACGTGGTAGAACCAATGAAGGCTCTATTTCAATTAGGGGTGGCATGTTCTGGGCATGATCCAACCAAAGTCAAGTGCATTTAGGTCCAATTGATTTCAAAGCTTGCTTTCCCCCCCAGGTTGAAACTAATTGGTTTTGTTAGTAATAAATTCAACCCAGAACTTCAAATATGAAATCCTAACTAAATGTCCATTTTACTTTGCAAACAGGTGACTTAAAAAATAAAATAATGTAGACCTCGAAAGAAGCAATCTATGCAAGTTATTTCCTCCTGGGATATCTGGTGCTCACATTTAGAGGCATGAAGAACAGATGGTCTCATTTAGAAGGCCTGCTTATCAGATGGTCATTCAAAGCATGCTTCATGTACATTGTAAATTCAAGATTTATAGAAAGTGGTTGAGTAGTAAATAAATACATTAATTAGGGCTTCTAATTTGCCACGAGAGCACGAGAGAGCACAAGAGTCCTGCTTTCACAGTGGCTAACCAGATGCTTATAGCAAGTCCACGAGCAAGACAAAAACAATCACCCCAACTACTGGCTTTATATACTGGATACTGGAGGTAATACACAGCTATGACAGCCATTGGGAGGAATCCAATATTATGCTGTTCCAACCATTCTACAGCATATTCTATAGGGATGCAGGTGGTGCTATGGTCTAAACCACTGAGCCTCTTGGGCTTGCTGATTGGAAGGTCAGCGGTTCGAATTGGGACAGAGCTCCCGTTGCTCTGTCCCAGCTCCTGCCAACCTAGCAGGTCGAAAGCATGCCAATGCAAGTAGATAAACAGGCAGAAAGGTAAACAGCATTTCCGTGCACTCTGGCACTCGTCATGGTCCTCTGTGCACCAGTAGCAGTTTAGTCATGCTGGCCACATGACCCGGAAAACTGTCTGTGGACAAACGCCGGCTCCCTCAGCCTGAAAGCTAGATGAGCACCGCAACCCCATAGTTGCCTTTGACCAGACTTAACCGTCCAAGGGTCCTTTACCTTTTTTACCTATAGCACAAGCATTTCAGTTCGCCCAGTAGTACAGTCTCTCCTCTCCTCCCTACACTCTGTTTTGTGAGTTGTCTAGACACCGCCGAGCCAATTCTGGGAGGAGAGAGGGGAACCTGGCGTACACTAATGCACCTACTTATTTGAATCCAGCCCTTATTTGGCCATGAAGTTGTCTAACCTGCTTTTAAATCCACTCAACTTGATAGCTGTTGCTGTCTTGTGATAGTGACTCCAGCAGTTAAACTATGCACTGTGTGACGAAGTACTTATTGGGGCCTCTCCCACAAACCCCTTTGTCCTTACTACACTGAACAATTTGGCATCATCCACAAACTTGGCCGCCTCACAGCTCACTCCTGCCAGATGATTTACAAACAAGTTAAAAAACACTGATTCCTTGGTGGAACTCACTTCTTACATCCCTGCATTGTGAGAACCATCCATTTATTCCCTGTCTCCTGTTATTTAACCTGCTACTAACCCATAGAGGACCTGTCCTCTTCTCCAACGCTTGGTAAGCTTTCTCAGGAAGTGAGGGCCTTCATTTGAAAGCTACTGGATCACTCTTCTCTCTCATTGAACTCTAAAATTGAGTTAGACAGAACTTATCCTTGTGAAAGTAATGCTGGTTATAATTAATAAACAAGTGTGGAGCACATCATTTGGGGAAAATATCCATCAACTGTAATAATAGCCCTCTGACATTGATCTTTTTTGTGATGTTTATTCACTTATAGGGCGATCTTATTCTAAGGACCCAAAGTAGATTACATACATATTGAGCGTGGGCACTCTGGTTAGGTATTGCACCTATTTTTTTGTTTTATTTTTAGTTGTTTCATAGCACTCCCTACTGCAGCGTTGCCTCATCCAAGCATCTGACTCGTCTACAGCTCTGAATAAATCTCTTGTTAACCTTTATAAACACCTAGAGTGAGTAATTCTGTCTTATCACAGCACGCATCAGTGGGAGGAAGCAGCATTTCAAAGGACGACCAGATTTTACAATGCCAAGTTCTAACACATGGCTAAGATAAATGCTAAAGCCTCATGGAAGAAATTGAAGTCTTCTGCTTAGTCAGAAATAATGTTGAAAATAGAAGTGCTGAGAGTAATGAACAATGGGCACAGCCCCCTGACAGTGGCCAACAAACAAATGGAACCACTAAGCTTTTGTTCATTCTCCTCTTTCTACTAACAAGACATGGAGGTTAAATTCTTGTGCTGGATTGACACAAGGCTACGCTTGCATAGAGGCAGTTATTTACTCCAGATTGGCAGCGCAAAACCATTTTTTAAATGCACACATCCCCAAGGGAGAGGCCTTAGTTCAGTGGTAGAGTAGATGCAGAAGACTACATGTACAATACCTAATATCTCCTTGTACTTATGGGACAGCTATCTTTTTCTCCATACAGTTCCCCAGGAAGAAACTGCACAATGTGATAACAACTCCTTCCTGGGACATTTAAAGAAAGTTGTTTTACTTGTGTGGCACTCTGCTGCTTTTGCTTACTATTTCAAGTAGCTTGACAATGTTTTTTAGAAGGAAGGAAGGAAGGAAGGAAGGAAGGAAGGAAGGAATCCCTTGGATCACCTCATAAGTACTTTAATTTTTTTATCTCACCAAAAGCAGGTGGATTTTTAGGAGTTTCCTAAACATCTCATATGAACCTAGGAAGCTGGCTCATGTGGAGTCAGACCATTGGTTCATTTACCTCAGTAATTGCCTACATTGATTAGCAGTAGCTCTCCAGGGTTCCAGAAAGGGCTTCCTTCCTGTTCCTCCCTGGAGGAGGAACCAGGTACACAATGTAGATGCTCTACCACTGAGCTATAGCCCTACCACACAGAAACAGGATGGAACATACTTGCTGATCAGAAGTGTGAAAGGAACTGGTATCCAGACTATTCATCTCTCCCTGTATGTGAGTATGCACAGTTGCTGAAATGAGGTAAGAAAGTAAAAGGATTCTGCACAAGAACTCACTTTTGTTCATGCCTGCGGTCAAGAGGAAACTGGGGGTGGGGAATGGTGGCCAAGTAGTTATCCTGTCAGTGTTAACATTGGTGAATGAGGCAGGCTATATTTATCTGAATGCTGTGTAGGTGTGGATATTATTTAGCAAGATTTAACTGTGACTTAGTGTGTTCGCTTTAGTTTCACTATGATCTATTTTTGTCATGTTTTTCATTCAGTGTATTCAGAATTAACTAACTGAAGCCTGAAACCGTTAATTTACCTAAAGGATCAATCAATGTTTTATTTAATTTCAGCTAGACAGAAGATCAATGTTCTATAAAGTCCCCTGAGAAAGCCCTGATTTTTTTCATTGTGCTGGAGAAATTTCATCAGGAAAAGTATGAGGGCTGCTAATAACTATGGGAGATGAAGGCGATGTGATTTGATTAATAGGGAATATGGGACAGGAATCCTCTCCAGGTGCTCATAAGGATACTTTATCTGGCCAAATGCATTTTGAATTAGGATCTTCTTCAGGGCCACTCTTAATCACAACCAATTTTAATCGTTATAGTGTAGTGTGATGCTTCTTACAAGGTAGCACATATTGCCTCTACCTGATTCTCCTTTCCTCTCTTACAGTCCAGGCCTTCTCAACACCAGTCTTCTTACCCTCAGATGAGGCTTTGTAGCTGATACATGGGTTGTAGTAGGGAGGAGGGGTTTTCCCTTGTGAAAGAAGTTTGTTGGAGACAACAGGCGATGGACAAATCTGTCCATTTCAGTTTCTCATTCTTCCAATCTTTATTTCAGTTCGCATTTTCATATGTGTGGTGTAGTGGTTAAGAGCAGTGGACTCGTAATCTGGTGAACCGGGTTCGATTCCCTGCTCCTCCACATGCAGCTGCTGGGTGACCTTGGGCCAGTCACAGTCTCTCAGCCCCACTCACCTCACAGAGTGTTTGTTGTGGGGGAGGAAGGGAAAGGAGAATGTTAGCCGCTTTGAGACTCCTTAAAGGGAGTGAAAGGCGGGATATCAAATCCAAACTCTTCTTCTTCTTCTTCTTCTTCTTCTTCTTCTTCTTCTTCTTCTTCTTCTTCTTCTTCTTCTTCATCTGTATGAATTTTTCTTTTTTTCTTTTTTTCTAAAAAAAACCCATCAGAAGACCTTATCATCTTAATGCACATTTCTCCACACACACACACACACACACACACACACACACACACATCTTTGGAAGCACCTTCCACAATAAGTGGATTTTGTACAGATTGTTTAGTCAGAGATTTACATTACAAAATTCACAGAAGTGTTGAATTGTGGACACCTGTATTGTTTCAGCAAGTGTTACTTAGGAAGCTTCACATCAAAAAGCTAACTGAACTGAATTTCTTCCCCACTTCTAGATACAGTCTTATTTCCTCCCTGTATTTCTATTATTTAAGAGCAGGGAGATGGGGGGGGCAGGCTAACATTCCAAGTGATAATACTACAACTAATAAGGCCAATCCTACCCTACATTCATATATGATTGACCCTACATAGGGATGGTTAATTTCAGTTTTTCTCTTGTTTCTCATTTTTCCAATCTTAAATCCAATTCTCAACATTTCTATGTCCATTTTTAAAACCCTCTTAAAAGTAGTCAGATTTTAGTGCAAATTGATCCTAATAAACACATTTTTGTAGACAGTTTTGACTAATGTACACAGTTTTGAAACAATTTCCCCCAAGGTAATATATTTTTGCATGTTATTGACACTATGTGTTTTTATGCATATTTTCTCTCAATATATTCACTTTTATACACATTGTTTTGTTAGAGAACTGTATTGAAAAATTCAGAGAATTGCAAAATTTTAAGGATAAATATGATTTCATTTGCATACTGGTTCAAGAAATAGTAGTTTCTCATTAAAATGCAAACAAAATTGAGTTTCTCCTCCGTCCTTTCACAGGAACATTTGGAATGCACACACACACACACACACACACTCAGTACAACAACTTGAAACATTTTAACAGTTTGATTCTATACTTGTTTAGTCAGGATGAAGTCCAAATATTTTTGTGAGGTTTATTTCCATGTAAATATTTATTTCCATGCATAGGATTGCAGCCTCAGGCACAAAGTCAACAGGCTGGGGTAGAGGGGAGGATGGCCACAGCAACAAACAGAAGGCAATAAAGTTGCAGTTTTAAACACCTCCCAATTTAAGCTTATATAGAATATTTACACCAGGGTGACAGGAAATTCTTTCTCAGAGCTAGTTCAGGTATGATGAAATGTTATTGTTACAACATCATTTTGCTCATGTGATCTCAGTCTTTAGTCTTTGAGCAGAGGGAACAGTGAAAACAGGACATACAATTTTAGTTGATAACCGAGTATGATTTTCATCTTGCCTGTTAAATTTCTTCTTCCAAAAATCTAAAGAGGCATCCATTTGTCATTTTTGCTTAGTTTTCATTTACTGTTCTCTCCCTAACCAAGCTAATACAAAGCACACTATGCCCAAAGGCTGCATTTTCTAACTCAGTGCTTCAGAATCCAGCTCCCTGCAGCCTTTCAGAGAAACTTCGGTTTTATTATCCATCTTACAAAAAGGAGCAAGAAACCCATCCAAGAAAGTTAACAGGCAGTTTTTAGGGCCCAATCCACCTCCTACTAAAGTCAGTGGGCTTATTGTTGTTTGAATCAATGAGGAGGAGGACCTAGTCTTTATAATTCAGTGGTACATACATCGATTTTGACTCCTACAAAATGGCTGTCAGTGTCTGCTGGTAGTTTTGTTCAAAGCCAACATTTAAACTGGCTGTTGTACTTAAAAACAACACAAATCCTTTCTGGCATTAACCTGCTTTATAGTATGATATAATGAACCATGGTTCGTGATGTAAGCTGCAAAACTGCTATTGTTTTTGTTGTGTTTTAAGCTGCTTGGCATTTTGTTTTAGACCAAAGCCTGAATTATACCTCCCTACATATACCTATTTGAATAAAAGTCAGTATTGCACTATTAATGTATTTATTTATTTATTTGGGCACAGAGAGAAAAATTACTCTGGTTTTGCTCTTCCCACAGTCTTAAAACTTAGCAAAAAAATAATTAGTATGAACAAGGTTTCAAATCACATTGCAGGTATTCACATATTTATGTATAGTTAGATATATAGATATAGCACAATATTCAAAATCTAAGGGTTCCATCCAGTAATACTCAAATGGAAAATGAGGCTTTTCTGTCCTCTTCTCCTTGCTGTGGCTACCTTGGGGTGGGGTACTGGGGATACTTCATGTGCTTGGGTGATACTTCAGATAAAAATTCTGCTGACACAGCATATCACAAGAAACACAATTAAGAATACCACTGGTGTATGAAAACTGTTTGTACTGGTCAGTATTGCACATGTGCATGCATTTTGTGTTTCATATTTTGCAAGCAGTTTGCACATGCCAATATAACAGGCAGTCTTCAGAAACAAAAACTTCCCCAGCTATTTCATGGATACCTCGATTCTGGCTTAGAGAGAGCCATCTATTCCCAGTGGTAAGTCTTCTTTGAGCAGAAATCCCCATCACGAGCCATTGATTTGTGATATGTTGTGTGCCATGAAGTCATGGTCTAACTTTCCTTCTTCAGAGGATGAGGCTATGGACTTGGAGGAAGAATCCGAGGCTGGGAAGGAATTGCCACAAAGATAAGCATGGTGGTTTTTCATAGCCATGGTGGTTCCCACTGCCCTGAAACCTCCAGCAGAATGCAATTTGGTCCACACCTCTCTGGCCTGAGCCAGTGGCATTGCCACCCTTCAACTCTAAGTCCAAAAGCTCCAGCAGAACCACTGTCTGCCCAGTGCCACGTGAGCTTGCAATTGCTAAAGCAGGCAAGGTTCCTTTAAATGGAAGAGCTTCTCCCACTGGGGATGGAGGTAACGACTCAGAGCTGTAGCCTTCCTGAAGGTTTAGTCCGGAGTCGTCTGTTGCTGAAGCAACTTTCTAAACTTGCTGCATGGAGCTGTCCCTCCTGAATGCCTTGTCTTGCTTTAACCGAAACGCCCTGTCTACGAAAGCTATCACCTGGAGCAAAACACACTAAAAACTAATTTTCACTGGCCTAATGGGTTTTGCACAGTAAGCTTTGAAATACAATTACAGTGAGCAGGCAGGGTAAATCCAAGTTTGGTTTGCAACCATTAGTGAAATCTATGCGGCTCCTTGCCGTGCCAGTCAAATTGAACTTATATCAGAAGTTTGCGCTTAAGGTTTTATAACTTTGCAGTTAAAACCAAAAGCTTTTGCTCAGTTTTACCATCAATCATCCCAATTTCAAAAGGGAAAGTGTCATTATACAGAAGTGCTAAGGTTATAACAAATACATACAAGTGGGAAATAAAAGAATAAAAGAACACTGGTGTGGTATGATGTCTACAATAACAGTAATTTGTACCAAAGTCTTTTTACACACACACACACACACACACACACACACACACACACACACACAAGCTTTCTTGAGGGTAATTATTCCAAACATGTCTTTTTCAGTTCCAGTTACAGGTAGGTAGCTGTGTTGATCTGCTGTAGTCGAAACAAAATAAAAAAATTCCTTCCAGTAGCACCTTAGAGACCAACTAAGTTTCTTATTGGTATGAGCTTCCATGGTATCTGAAGAAGTGTGCATGCACATGAAAGCTCATACCAATCACAAACTTAGTTGGTCCCTAAGGTGCTACTGGAAGGATTTTTTTAATATATATTTTTCAGTTCCTTTGGAGCATCCACTCTTGAGCACCAGATCAGTATGGTGGATGAAGTAATTGCAGAATCTGCTGCTCATGAACCCAAGTAAACTTTCTGTATGGTCTTATGCCTATGGTATTAATGCTACTTTATTGTGATATGGAAGTGCAAAAGACTCTAAAGCAAATGGGAAGTGTAATTTAAGCTTCATTAAAGACAACTTTGTAGTGGCAGGGAACTTTACTGAAAAATGAAAATTAAGCCCTATCAGTAAAAAGAGGCAAAATGCATTCTAGCAACATAATCTATCTGTTTAGAAACATATTTACTTCCAAGCAAATCCTCTTGACCCTGTACTGTTTGTGTGGTAAGAAACTTGCAACAAGTCCACTTGCCTGTGTTTATTCTGAGGGCTTAGCTCTGCTTCAGCAATGCTTCAGTAACTACTACTTCTGAAAGCCCTGTCACCACAAACTCCTTCTGTATTCACTGCAAAATGCACACTGTTCTGTCTGAATTAATTTTGCAATTGAATTTTTCCAAAAGCAACTCTTTAGATGTTCTGCTTTCATTAGGCATTAATTAAGACTTAGAGAGTGGACATTATCGTTTTTGATGACACATTGTATCAGGGTTTCCAAAGACTATTGGGCCGAATTCATCCATAAAGTGAGTGACTCAAAGCATACTTACATGGAAGTGAATACATCCATTAATTCATACCAAGGTAGCATTTAGAAACCCAATGTGAAATATTATTACGGTGGCATTTCCCAGACCCATGGCAAAATGGAGGCCTGCGAAGAGCCTTTTCACTGAGATAATACAATGAGCTTTGATACAGTCATTTTACTAAGAGTTTAGCCATCTACACCAATTATTCATTTATAGAAGCCCTAAAAAAACCTAACCAAAACCCTACAGAGATCCTAGCCACAGACACATAATTTAAGAATAAAGGCAAGACACATTAGGGAGGGAGGAAAGTAAATGTGGAGGAGGTCAATTGGAATCTATCAGGGTGAACTGAAGTGTTTTAAGGAGCTGTTTGAATTTAAAAACAGATGAAGAGGATCAGATATCAGGTAGAAGCAATCCCAGTGATAGGCGGAAGCGGGCCTTTTTTTCTTTTGCCAGAGCTCACTGAAGCTCAGTTCTGGCACCTCTCAGTTGGGTGCCATTGCCATTCTAAAAGAACAGCGGATAAGTTCATGGTGAGTTCCAGCACCTCTTTTTCTAGAAAAATAGCACTGGGTGGAAAGAATCCAAGTGGGAATCAGCAGAGGCCATTTTAGACTGTACACGTTTGGTGCCCATGGAGTACAGAGTCTGACCAAGAGGATATCCTTCTCCTAGAGTCAAAACTTCCTGCCAATGGAACACTCTCATGTTAAGGAGAAGGATAAACTAGAGCACTTCTTTCTGGAAAACTAGGCTTACACATGTCGGCTGTTTTCAATGTTTACTTTTAGAGAAAGACCTTGGACACAGTATACTTGAGAAAGTGTATTTGGTTGAGATGTTGTTATTCCATTTACCCTGCAAGTTAGAGACAATATCTTAAAGTATGTGCTCAGGAAAAGAACATTTGGTATGCTAGAGGTGCTTAGCCGGCATCTGCCTAGCTCAGCACAAATTTACTGCCCATCAATCCATTTTCTCAACCTAGAAAGCAAGGAATTATGTAAACTTTACTAAAAACCAAAAAATAACACTGTTTAATACTACTCACCTTTATGGCAAAAATGAGTTACTTTTAAGAGCATTCTCCAGCCTTCTCCACTCATCCTGTTCCTGATAGAGGATGTTAAGCCATATGCTGGTTAATTCATTCACCAGGCCTTCAGCAAAACCTGTGGAGTCTTATCTGTGATTAAGGATATGATAATAGGAAGGGAGCTAGGCAAATAAAGGGAGGAAGAAGACATTAAATACTCCTTATTGCTATCACCATCACTCATAATTTAGTTTCTCCCACATTGTGTGTGGGTTGGATAAGAGCATAAGGGATTTTTCTTCATCTCACTGGGTTCTCATCAGGTGTTGGAAAACAGGAATCAAGCCTTGCAACAGCCAAAACAAGTTTAACATACATTTGGCTTTGTATTTTATTTTTTAAGGCTGTTGATGTATCTGCCTTATATCATCACAGAATGCTCAATGCAGCAGCATGCCTCAGTTCTGAGATTGTGAACTAGCAAAACAAATTTCAAAGAAGTGATATTCTATTTAGCCAAATAATTCTGCAACAATTCAGCAACTCAATTGTGGTTTATTGTTATTTTTGTTTAAGTTTTTATTTGTGTCTTTGGGAGGGATATTAGTGTTAAGAAAGATAGATATCCACATTCTTGTATAGTACGTATATGTGTGGTATGCGATTTATTTAGGTATTTAGTTAAGAATGGGAGAGGAGGCCAGTGAATGCCTAAGTCATGGGGCCACCATGGAAAAGGCCCTCTTCCTCATGCCTGAGCATTAATGATTAGATTGCCCAGGAAACTTGATGAAAAAGATTTGAACACAGGTCTCTCTGGTCTAAGCTCAACATGCCCTCAAGTACATCATGAGCTCTGAAGTAGTTTTTCAGGCAAGTCAACCTCCCCTGTGGAGTTTTGTTAGCCAATTAATGTGAATCCACTCTAATGAGCAGTGAAAGGTGGAAAATGTCCTCTCTATGAAGCATAAGCTGCTTTTGCAGCACCCCTAAGTTAACAGGAAATCCAACATGAGAACATTTTACCTCATCAAGTTTCGCTTTTGAAATATTTGCAAAAGCCGCTTGATGGCAGACATCTGGCTACAGAAGACTGAGAGAGTGAAGGAGAGAGAGAGAAGATGCATTCACCAGCCACAGATGGAGACATGGTCATGATGCATGCGATCAAAAAGCAGAGGGCTAGTCCACACCATTCCATCTTACTACAAACACTGCCCTTCAGCTGGCACACCGACAAACATTGCAGGCACATCAAGACGTATCAAAACATTAGGACAATCACACGAGGACACAGGCTCAAAAGGGTTTAGTCCTATTTGTTCATTTTGATTTATAGCCTGCCGTGTCCCAAGAGCTTGCACTAGGTTCCAGCCGTTATGCATGGACAAGACAGATCACTACATTTAAAGGCTTTACAGTCTAACAGCCAAAGTTTAACAAACTCTGCAATGTGCAGCGGTGAAAGCCTGGTCTCGTGCCACTTTGCTCATCCACAACAGTGCTATGCCAAGCATGGCAGGATTAAGGTGGTCTGGAGGCCTTGGTGCACTTCCCCAAATAGCCCCTGCTTTACCCAGAAAAGAAGGCATGAAAGAAATCATGAAAAATATTGTGGTATCAAGACAAACACATTTATAATGACACAAGCTTTTGTGGACTACAGAAATCCATTGACCACAAGCAGTTTCAAAACTTTAAGCAAACTGCAAACTTTTTTTTTTTTTTTTTTTTTTTTTTGCCAACTATGTGCGCTTAATGCATCATATTTTTCCTCACTTCCTGCCTTGGGCTAGTCACCACCTCTCAGCTTTACCTTCCTCACATGACTGTTGTGAAGATACTGAAGGAGGTCAAAAAGGATGTGTGGGAAAGGAAAGAGTGTAACATGGAGATTTGGGGGGAAATTTCAAAAGAATTGCTTACGTTGCATTGGACCAGTCTCCACCGAATTTAATCAGAGAGCAGGAGAAATGAAGAGTGGAAACAATGCAACAAGTTAAAATACTAGAATTCAGCAATGTCACATTTAAAAGTATCCACTGAATTAACAATGTGTACTAATAACTTGGTGGGCCCTCAAGGGACCTTAGTTCTGTTCATACTGTGCAACTTGCATCCTGGACTTCAGGAAAAGCTTATTTCTAGTCAGCTCGATACCCTGCACATTTTGATTCATAACTTGCCTTCTGCAAGGGCTAGAGACAGATTAGAAAGGAAGGAAGGAAGCACATACTTTGGGGCACTTGCATGCACAGGCCCTGAGACAATTCCTCCAATTGCACCATGGATAATCCAACCTTGATGGCAGTCCCTGAAGAGTTGTGCCAGGGCCTCAGCTCTGAAGAAGGCAGAACATAATGGTTGCTGCCAGTCAGTGTAAACAATACTGATAATCTTACTCAGTATAAAGCAGCTTTCTCTGTTCAGTGGATCTCACAACATCTGCTGTCCATTGGGTCCACATTGCTCATTATAACTATATCCATATCTATATATTTCTATTGGCACCAGCTCTCCAGGGTTTGTTCCAGCCCTATCTGGAGATGACAGGGAATTAACCTGGGATATTCAGCATGCGAAGCATGGGCTCTGCCACTGAGCTACAGTCCTTCCTTTGAAAGGAATGGCACACATTCATAAGAGATTTTTCTTTCTCTCAAATATTAAATGCTTGCCAGCCCCAGGCTATTTATAAATGAATGAAAACAGTAAAAACAGAATGATGTTAATAGTGCCTCATCTTCTGATTAGATAATACAAATAGTGAGCTAATTGAAAAAATGCAACAATGAATGAAGTGACAAGCCCTGCTTCTTTGGGCAATGCTTCTTGCATTTTGGAAGCATAATTTCCTCAATACTAAATAAACAGAGTACTTTATCTTGCTTTAAGCAGTAGACCTCAATGAGAGAGTCAACCGTTTCAAATTCACACAAATAAAATGTATATTGAAACTACAGTGTTTATCGGTCACATGTGGGATAATATAAGAATGTAAGACACACCCTGATGGATCAGATCAAAGGTTAATCTGGTCCAGAGGTGAGACAGAGGTAAGACATTTATAGGGAAGATTTGGCAGGAAGAACTGTAGCTACTGAGCTACTGGGTAGTGCATCTGCTTTGCATGCAGAAGGTCCCAGGTTCATAATCTGGTTTCTCAAGATAGGAGTAGAATAGACTGCCTGAAACCCTGGAAAGTCACTGCTTAGACAATCCTGATGGATCAATGGTCTGACTCATTGGCAGCTTCCTATGAAGCTATAAAGAGGATTCTTAGTCCTTCCCATGCCCATCTATTTCCCTTCCACTGCTGCTTTCCTCCCAGCTGTACTCAGTTAAAGGTAAAGGTAAAGGGACCCCTGACCATTAGGTCCAGTCATGACAGACTCTGGGGTTGCGGCGCTCATCTCGCTTTACTAGCCAAGGGAGCCGGCATACAGCTTCCGGGTCATGTGGCCAGCATGACTAAGCCGCTTCTGGTGAACCAGAGCAGCTCACGGAAACGCCGTTTACCTTCCCGCTGGAGCGGTACCTATTTATCTACTTGCACTTTGACATGCTTTCAAACTGCTAGGTTGGCAGGAGCAGGGACCAAACAACGGGAGATCACCCCGTCACGGGGATTTGAACTGCCGACCTTCTGATCAGCAAGTCCTAGGCTCAGTGGTTTAACCCACAGCGCCACCCGCATCCCTACATGTATTCAGTTACAGCTCAGTTACAACTCAGTTACAGCTGCTGAAAAAAAGAATGAGTTGCACATAGCTTAAAGATTGGCATTCCCCACATAAACCAGCCTGAGCTCTGCAGTCTTTATGAGAAGTCCTTCCCCATGTGCCTCCTCCAAGGGAAGTGCAGAGGGTGACTGCATGAGAATGTTATAATCTTTTTTACATGGAACATTAGCATGTAGAAGGAAACACAGAGCTTCTAAAGCACTATTTTTAGGTCCATGCTGGTCTGATAGCATATGTATATCTAGTAGGTACCTGGGCAAGGCATGGGTGCCATTAAGGGCCAGTCCATGTTCTTCTGCCAGGGTATCATGAGAGCATCAGGACACTGTAAGAGTAGCCCATTCTTCTGCACCTTTCAAAGCCAGCATTAACCCAGATAGGTGCAACAAAAAGAAATAAACTGAGTCCATGATTCAAAGCTTGGAATATGAAAGCTTTGATATATTGGATTTTTTTTAAAAAAAAAATCTACCAGAGGCAAAGGGAAAGAAAGGCAGAAAAAGAAGCCGCACATTTAATTGTACATCACTCTAAAGAGCAACTTAAAATAGAGCCATCATTTTCCTTCTGAAAACAAGCCCCATTTTCCCAACGGAAGAGACCTGTTTTCCCTTGCCAGAGAAATGCCGTTTCCACACTTTTCTCCTCCTGTGCATCCTAATGATGAGATAGGACAGGGTGAGAGTTATAATTTGCATCTTTCTACACTCCTCCAGTCTTCATGCCCCCGGGAGAAATTGGAAACATGGGCCAATATTAATGAAATAATTTAGGGCTGAGGCAGCTGCGAAGCAAACTAACTTTGTGCTGCCTGGGCAGTAATATAATTCTTCATTAAAGTACCATGAAGGTTCATCTCCCATTCAATTACGCACACCTAACAACTGTTTTCTAGGCAATGTATACACTGTGGGTAAGGCAAAGAGATGAGTAAAAAACAAACAAACTAAACCCTTCCCGTTTTTCCCCTTTGGTGTTCACATTTGCCCTTTCTGCATATAATGGTGCCAACTAGCTGAGAGAGTGTTCTAAGTGACCGTTGGTCACCGGGATGTCATACTTCTGCTTTGAGAAAATGATGAATTATTTGGAGCACTTGATGGAAGATATAAAGGACATAAGTCCCCGAGGCGTATTGGAGGAAGTAACTGTGAAAGCTGAGAAAGAGCAGCAGAGATTTTGGTAATAAACTCAATATCAGTAAAGATCCCTGGATCTTCAGAAAGCATTGCATTAATCTTACTCATATCTAGTCTGGAAAACAAAGTTAAAGTTGACATCTTTTGCCTCCCCTAGTGGGGAGGGAGGTGGGTTCTGAAGAAAGATGTCTGTAGTCAAATGGTTTGTTGCTTATAATTAGGGGTATTTTCCCCATGTTCCCATGTATACAATGTGTTTGCCCAGGCAGGCGCATTATGTGACCCATGAGAGCAGCAAAATAACCAGACTGTACAACGGTGATGGGATAAAATCAGGCCAAATCTTTATTGACAGCAGCAGGCAAGGCAAGGGTTGGCATGGCATTGGGTCCCAGGATGAGTTTCTCATTCCACAAGCCCCATGTTGATGGAATGGATCTGCTGGGTTTGGATCACTCCAAACCTGTATGATGGGAGTCAGCCAGTGTTGAACCTTGCTGTGGTACAAGTCAAGCAAGGAAGGTCCCACTGGGGGACCAGGGTGCAGATTCCAACCAGGCAGATACCAAACCCACACTTGTGTTTGCTGTGGTCAATTCTCCCCTCAGGCCCCTTATGCCCCCATACTATGTTGATCCTGACCAATGCCATTTCTGCCCTCATACAAACAATGTTCTTCCGCCTAACAAAGAAAAGCCATAATTTCACTGAGAGAAAGGCAAAAAAAACCCAACCCATCTAAGTGCCAGTCAGGTTGAGAGAGAAAAGTTCCTTTCCGGGCCTGTCAACTAACAACCCAAAATTTCTCAGTAAAGCCTCTAACCCAAGGGTGCGTAGGAGAGAAGCTCTCAAAGCATAATGGCTGTGAGCTCCAGGGGAAGCAGTCTTATATAGGGTTTCCCCTCCCCTTGTCAGCAAAGGCTCATGGGACAGCTTTTTCCCATGAGCCCATCACACAGAGAAGATACTGGGTAAAACCTTGCCCAGAATTTTGCTGCAGTCTATGGGCCACAGCACCGCTGGGCAAAGCACTCCATGCTTAGTGGGCATGGAAAGGGGCTTATCTCTCTAAGTCAATAAAATCCATTGCTGGTGCATGCATGGAGTTTTAGTTACTATATAGAGCTAGATAGCATACATGAGGAAACAAAATAAAAAAATTCTTCCAGTAGCACCTTAGAGACCAACTAAGTTTGTTATTGGTATGAGCTTTCGTGTGCATGCACACTTCTTCAGATACGTATCTAAAGAAGTGTGCATGTACACTTCTTTTTTTTATTTTGTTTTGACTACGGCAGACAAACACAGCTACCTACCTGTAACTAGAAACATGAGGAAACAAGACATCAGGATTTAGGGCTGGGCAATCTTTGGGCTCCAGTTGCTACTGGACTACAACCCCCATCATTCCTAACCATGCCATGTTTTGTAGGGCTAATGGAGTACAACAACCTCTGGAGGGTCAAGGATTCCTCACCCTGGCTTTTAACCTAAAGTAGGGTTGCCATATTTCATAAAGTGAAAATCTGGACAAAGTTGTTGAGCCAATCTTTTAAGACTTGTAGGCATATTTGAATTTTTGAATGAGTGCTGTGGGTGCCACTTCTCTCCACCAAATCATTCCTCATCAGAGAGACAGAAAAAGTGCATTCACTCACACATCACTTTCCCAAGGGAAAAGCACAGAGCTGAAAGAGGAAGTTGGAAAACCTGTTACTCTTCCTTCAGTTCTATGTGCTTTTCAAGGTACCACCATACCACCTCATGACCAAGGGAGTGGGGAGATGGAGCGCAGAGGCTAATCAAGCACCATGGAATGGAGGAGAAATCTGATCCACATTTAAAGGTAGATCCACTTAATTCACACTTTCCAACTAATGCACAGCCATCCTTTGAAATTTGTACACTCTGAATTTTGCAGTATAGTTTCCTGGCAATGTAAGCTAAGTAGTGTGTACAAAAAAAATTGCATTTAATAGTGCAAGGAATGCATAAAAGTGCATGCATGAAACCAACATACAAAAACATATAATATTAGGGGAAGTTTCCCCCCCCCCAAAGTAGGCATATTAGGCAAAATTGCAAAAAAATGTGCTTATCAGAAGAAATTTGTACTAATATGTTCATGAAGTTTCACAAGGACTAAAAATAAATATATAACAATAATTTGCAAACTGATGTGGACATGTGGACTTAAGACTGAACAAATGAAAAACAGAGAAAACAAAACTGACAGATCCGGCCACAGGAAAACCTCAAGGGTACAATTTTGCCCACCTGAATCCCAATGAACCACATTGGACTTAGTTCTAAATAGACAGGAGTAGGATTGCACTGAAAGACACTTTAAAAAAAGTTAAGTGCTGCTTACATTGGTTTTATCTGAGTCGTATTTATCATCCAAACTAGGAAACATTATAGGATGTCATTTTATGGACACTGGGCAATGTCAATTAACAAGATATTATCTTTCAGCTGCTTTTAAAACCATCAGTAGCTATATTACACATTACCCCCATAACAATTCTTCTTATTATATGAAGAATTGACTTTCCTCATCTCTGAATCAGTGCCTGTAAGCTAGACTTCCACACTCATTAAGGATGTTGCCAGAGTAATAGGGCAGAGTTTAAAATTAAAGAATGTCACATGATCGCGGCTGCTTCAGAGCCATCGAGAGGGAGTGTGTGTCATGGGATGGATCATCTATGCACTATGTAATGCACCACATTAGATGGCATAGAAGGCTCTGTGATGAACCTTTTCAGTAGTCTTCAGTGGCCAGCACAAAATAATGGGTTGGACCCAACAAAGTTGCCATGTTTTCCTGAGGACTGCAGCATGTTCTGCAGAACCTCTTCTTCTCCTCTCCCTGGGTACCTCCCTCTGTTCTGCGGTTGCCCCAAGACTCCAGAACAGCTTTGGGGGGACGTGGCAAGTAGTAAAGTTGTGCACATAGAAGTGTTCGTGCAAATGGGATGACTTAGTTGGATGCAACACAATGTCTTGGTGGATTAGACTCAGTTAGTCTGCATTTTATCTTCATTCTAAATTGCAGGTTGATGCTAAATCCCAGGTTTAGGTCAAAGCATTTGAGCAAAAATTGTTAAAGAAAAGGTTTAAGTTGCCTTCAGCATAAATTCACACAGGGCCAAATGGAGCATGGTTACAATAATGCAAGCGTGTTAAGTTGCCCTATTCTGTTTTAGGATATGTAATCTATGCTGTTGTCCTTGCCGGGAACATTTTTCCCATTAAGTTCAGAGGCTGAGGGGAAACAGAAGAGAAAGATATATACCATGAATTATCTCAAGAGTCCTTGTTTTGTCGCACACTCTGTGTGCTATACTTCTCTGGCCTGCACAAATCCTATAGACTCATGAGTCAGTCACTGCTGACAAGACAACAAGGTACGGTACAGGGAACGAATGGGTCGGTATCCAGACCTCAGGGTTTGTATTCTATGGAAATGTAACAAAAATGACCAAGGAAAATTCCTGTCCAACAGGAGAGCTTTCTCCACCTAAAGCTGGTTCTTCATCTCATAGGAAAGTTCATGATCTGGCCCTGATTAACTACATCCATTTCCCCACTTCTGTTCTCCTTCCTACCTATATATATCTTCCTTTAAATCACTGCATTGGTTTTTATTTAATCCCAGGCCTCAGTTGTCTGTCTCCACCATCAACGTTTAAACAGATCTGGTTAAGCTGAAGTCTCCTGATTTGTTGTTTTTCTTTCTTTATGTGTCTTCTCCTTTTTCAGTACCTTCATTTCCTGACCTTGCAATATAAAACAGAATCGTTTTTTTTATTCAAACCTGATATGATCCCTGAAGATTACTGTGTACATTTTTTATACTTGCCCAGTGTCTGCCCCCCCCCCCTATTATGATATGGTTTTGTTTTGTTTTTTTAAAAAAACTTGGCTAAGTCAATTATTGTTATTAAGGAAATCATTTTATGTTTAGGATTTAGCAAAACTCAAAAAAAATTGAGACAAAAAATCACAGCTATGGCCAGTTGTTATAAACATTAACTGATCAGTTTACAATCCCCTTTAAACACACACACACACACACACACACACACACCTACTTATAAAGGAAAAACTTATTTTTAAAGAAAGGGTCTTTGGTAGTGGTCACGGTCCTGGCAAGAAATATATAAAGCTGCCCTAAAGATAGCTTGTTTTCAATTCCCTTTTGATTTCAACAGTTAAGGTTCTGGCAGTTGCCAGGGAAGAATCTCTGGGGTGTGTTGTTTCTTCACAGGAAACAGCCGAGTTGGATTTATTTAGTTCAGTTCCTCTCTGTTGAGCTACTCTGCTTATCCATTCTGGAGGTTTTCATCTTTTTAGCTACTTAAAGGGGAGCAATGATCAGGATGTTCCACCTCCTAATTTTTCAAAGTGTTTGCTGAAATTGTTTTCATCTTTTCCCACCTTGCATTAGAGAAGACAAAGCAGCTGAACTCTAAAAACAATATGCCAAATGCAAGCAGCAGTGATTTCCCCGCTAGGTTATTGAGGATTTTAAGCACACAGGCTTAGGACAGTTTCAATGGCTGGAGTGAAATGACAAACCGTAAGAGCTCCAGAGGAACCGCGACAATTTATGTAGCCAATGATCCATAAATATAGAAGGCTTTACTCCGTTTAGAGCGAGTTGCTTTTGACACGTTTAAAAACCCAGCAAATATTTTCATTGTTTTAAGTAGTAGTTCTATTTTTAAATACTGTTTCTTCAGCGCTTTGTTTTTTCCAATAAATAATAAAGTGATAAATTGATAAAGCAAGTAAATGTGAACATTTATTTCCATCAGTACACTAATGAATCTAATGGGCTGGATAAATATAACATGCCACCTATCATAATGTCAGGTCTGCATTGGAGCCCTGCACCTGTGGGTGTGGCATGGGACAAGGGTCTCTCTCAAATGAGTTAACAGGCCTGAGATAATTTACAGCAGGGAAGGGATAAAGCTCATGTGAATTCATTACTTTTACTTGAGGCCAGTTCAGGGGAGGGGAGGGATCCAGGCTTGGGCCAGATTGGGTTGAGATGGCTCTGGATTGGCCTAGGTTGTATTAGCCCACTCAAGGTGATCTGGGGCTGTCAGAAGGCAGGGTTGGTCAGATAGTGGACTCTTTGCAAAAGGGCTTTCAAACAGCCCTGTCCTGCACTTTGATTGCACACAGTTGTTTCTAGCAGGGGAGCAGATCTGTACAGCCAAACTGAGCAGGATTAAAACTTCTGCTCAGCAGCTGACTAAGTGGAGGATTCAATCCTGCTGGCTAAAGAGGTCCGATTTGCCAGCACTTTCTCAACGGGGAATGTACAGTTGAAGCATCACCCAGCCGAATTGTATTTTCCATTCACCAGCTGCCCCTGGCTCATTAGGGTTTTAAAACTCTAATTATGCATGTGGTTTTTGAGGGAATGAGGGCAAGGAGATGCTGAATCTCCTTCTTCCTTAACCCTGTTGTGACTGCATGTTCATTTGGGTTTAAAATCTGAATCAAAGGAATGGGCCGCCCCTCAAATCAATTCAGGGCCCAGAACTGGGTCAGGTCAGCCCCAGGCTGAATCAGGCCCTGAATTGGATCAGGGGGCTCAGCATAGCCTTATATTGCACCGTGGGTATGAATAGCTTGAATAGCTTGTAAATAGCTTGAATAGCTTGTAAACAGCTTCCAATGCTACAGCTGATCTTACTGTTGCAAGGCTTCACTAATGTGTTTTGTTGATAATTATATTCTAGTTGAAAGTCACTCTTTTTAAAGCAATAATTTTCTAACTGTTAAGAAGATACACCACCCTTGAAGAACAGACAGCACTACAGATTAGAGAGCAAAACTGTGTGGTAATTAAGCAATAAGTGCAGATAGAATTAACATTACATTTGCAGATGCTCTCTCTGGTAGCCATTTAAATAACATTAGTTTCAAAACACTTGTGGGGCAGGGTTAAAAGACAACCTTCCTAATAATAGGTGCACCTGTTAAAAGAAATGTTTCGCAGCAAATTAGGCATTTTTCCTTAAAAAGCTAAATTTATTAGTGCAAAACTCAACACATTTAGCTTAATAGCATAATAAGAACACAGTTTCTGTATAAACATCCTTCGAATCAGGTATTTTCATTTGATGGCGTGACTTGTAGAGATGAGGAAGAAATGGGCTCCGGTTCACTTTTGAAGAAGGATAAAAACATATAAGTGTGTGAAAATAATATACAAAATGCAATATATTAGATTAAATTGCTTTGTAAAAATGTGTATATTAGATGAATTTGCATATGAAGATGTTTTAGGAGAAGTTCGCACAAAAATGGACATTAAAATAATACATTTCCACATTGCAATAGCAATGAGGAAACAGAAGTTAGGATTGCAAAAAAAAAGTGATAAACTGAGAGTAACCAAAATTCACACGTTTGTCTAACATCTGTCTATTTGTCTTGCAGGGTTCTCATGTTGGTCGACTGACCTGTTAAAATATTGCCAGCTGACCAATCACTCATTAGTTGATCCTGATTATGTATTATTATCAAATAATCAGAGGAATGCTACTGTGTAGGTGGCAACTAACATATATAATAAATAAGCAGCTTTGCTGATATTGCCAGCAAGAGCAGGAGTGCAAGCAGGTTTTCTCCAATCCCTGAAGCAGCCAGGGGCAAAGCTAATGCACTTCCCAAATATTCTGATGCAATTCTCAAATATTGGATTTGGATTTGATATCCCGCTTTATTACTACCCGAAGGAGTCTCAAAGCGGCTAACATTCTCCTTTCCCTTCCTCCCTCACAACAAACACTCTGTGAGGTGAGTGGGGCTGAGAGACTTCAAAGAAGTGTGACTAGCCCAAGGTCACGCAGCAGCTGCATGTGGAGGAGCGGAGACGCAAACCCGGTTTCCCAGATTACGAGTCTATCGCTCTTAACCACTACACCACACTGGCTCTCCAATATTCTGATGCAATTCTCAATAAGAATACATTAAAAGCTGCACATTTTGAGAGAAAATACATTTAAAATTGTGTATTTAAATTAAGATTTTTGTGCACGTAAAAAAAAAATCACGTTCCCAGATTAATATGGCAATGGGACAAAATGGGCTTGCTAAGCACATGCAAAAGTGACATGAACTGGAAATGTTTGGTACTTATTTGATACCTACGTGAACAAATATTTTGATGAAGGTACACATGTGCTTCCAGTGCAAGATCTAGACATATACCCAGAGACAAACAATGTACCAAAATGAGTGATGCGAAGAATAAAATCGATACTTCAGTTATAAGGCTGAGCAGAGCTTTGAAAATCCTCATAAGCACTCAACAGATGCTACTAAGTGTTAAGCTGGAGCCTGTAAACATTATGACAGCATGAAGTGCAGTCTGTTCTTCAGTCTCAGAAAGCAAACGAAGTCCTTGGAATCTAAATGACTTTGTCATTCAGACTTTCTTCTTGTTTTAGGTAAAATTTATATATTCTGAAACTATAAAGACCACTGTTTAGGATTTAAATTGTATGGTTTTCACAAAGCAGGGATAAAAGCCATTCCAGAAGGCTATTGATAAGCTTGAGGGCACACTGATTTAAGAACACTGTTTCATTAGGCAGGGAAATTTACTGAAATGAATATGGGTGGGCAAAAATAGATGCTCCTCCTCCTCCTAAAACAGACTGAACTAGTGCACAGTCCATCAGGAAGTTCTGCATTGCAAGGTTCACTGAAAATGGGACTAAGCTAAGCCCTGTCCTGTGCTAAGCCCTGTCCATGAAGCAGTAGCAAAAAACCTAGCTAGCTAACAAAACACACGGCACTTGGTTTTCACAAACATTGGCAGTAGCTTAATGACCCATCTGTAAATCTCATGAAGTGAGATAGAAACCACCCACCAGCCAGGAAGCCTTACCAAGTTTGCACAACGTAACTTGGTAACAAATATTGAGCAATGGGTTGGTCACTTGAAGGCTAGGCACTGAAACCACAAATCAGATGGACTCTTTTTAAAAAAGTATAAAGAAGTTCAGGAAAAATGAGAGACATTCAAACTTTTAAATTATTTTTTTTAAAAAACAACTTTCTAAATATTGCCAGAGGTGCAGAGCCACTCATTCTGGATTATTGCTGGAACAAGCCTAAATGATTAATAAACTTGAAGGGGGAAAAACATATTTAAAATGCTGTGATCCTGCTAGTAGTGCTTGAATAATTTGACATTTGCAGATTCCCTTGATAACCTTGAACTTAGCTGTCCACCAGATCATGAACTTCTCTAAATGTTGGGATGCAATTTACACAGTTTTAAGCATATCAAAATACTCATTTAAATGCATGCTTTGAGAGATAGTACACATTTAAATACATGCTAAAATATGTATTAGATACAATTTAAAATAGCATTTAGAAGTATTCCCCCTCCTAAACATTCAAAGATTAATTAGTGGAAATGGAGTAAAATTATGGAGAAAAACATACCAAAGAGGCACAAGCGGAAAATAGTTAGATTTGTCCTCTATAAAAACCGTCTTTCACAATGTACCCAGTAGCAATGGTTTGTCAACAAATTAATGAAGGATTTTTTTTAAAAAAACCTCCCAATCTAGTTATTCCCAGAATGCAACCACCACTCAGTAGGATTCCTGTGGAGCTGTAGGAATGTGGGAGATATTAGACTGAGTTTCACATTTAGAGGTGAACCTATCTTACTCACACTTTTTGAAACAATGCAAGAACTGAAACACAACCATCCTTTGAAAATTGCACTTCTCCAAATTTTGTGATACAGTTCTCCAGATGTAATGTGTACAAAAATGCACATACTAGTGTGAAGTAAGCATAAAAATACAAATATTAGTGAAAGTAACATAGAAAAAATGCATTACATTAGGGGAAATTACTTTGCAAAATGTGTACGTTAGGAGAAATTTGTCCTAATGTGTGAGTGAATTTTCACGAGGACTTAAAAAAGGAATAGCAAATAGATGTGGAAATGTGGAGAAATGAACTTAAAAGTGGGAAAATGAGAAACAAAAATTGACATATTCACCCATCCCAGCTATTGGGAATACAGTCATACCTCATGTTACATTTGCTTCATGTTATGTTCTTTCAGGTTACGATCCGCAGTGAGCCAGAAGTACTGGAAAGGGTTACTTCCGGGTTTCGCCACTCGTGCATGCGCAGAAGCACAAAATGACATCATGAGCATGCGCAGAAGCACCGAATCGCAACCCGCACGTGCACAGATGTGCTGCTGTGGGTTGCGCTCTTTTCATGTTGCGAACGGGCCTCTGGAATGGATCCCGTTCGCAACCAGAGGTACCACTGTAGTCCAACATATAGCAAGTTCTGTAGCTTTCTCACTTGAGCAGACTAGAAGCACACTTTATAAAAAGTGTGATAATCTTGGCAAGATGTATCCCTTCAATAGGACATTGTCATGGAGGTGTGATTAAATTTGGGGGGAAATGGGACATCTGAACACGGTCCTATGAATGCATATTTAGAAATAAAAATAGGTCAACTGTTTTCCATGGAACATACTCCCATGAAATTGGATATAGGATGACTGCCATACTCTCTCAAGAAATACCCTCCTTTGAATAAAAGCAATTCGGTCTTGAAAGATCTGGTTTAAAAGCAAATATCTCCCTGTGGAGGCTACCCAAGACAGCTTCCACATCACAGCACTTTATAAGTAGTTGTAATATCTTATTCACATGACAAGCAGCTTTTAATCTACTCGAGTTGAGGCTGGGAACCTCAGATGCGGCCATGAAGAGCCTCCTTGCGACAGGGTCAAACCACAGAATGAGTGGCTTTACGGTGCTTCAGCCATCAAAAGGAGCATTGCTAGAAAGCAATTTAAAGGAGCTGTATTGTATGAAATTGACTAACCTTAGACTAAAAATATACAGGGGTCATTTTGTCCTCTGATTATAAGGACAGTAATAAAGTATTAACTCAGAATAGCAGTGATTGCAGTTGTGAGAAAGACATTTCTTTAAGGCTTGTAGGAGATAGTAACAGCATCTAGACATTTTTATACTCATTACTTCTGTCCATATTACAGTATGGATTTTGCTCAAATACCAATAGACTGATCAACATTTTTGTGGGAATATAAGGCTTAGGCTGGCGCACTTAATTTTTTAAAAAATCCTTATGAATACAAAGGCAGTTTTGCAACACCCCTATTACTTATCCCTGTTAAATAGGCTTTTTAAAAACCACATATTTTTCCCCTTCCACTAATTGGCATTACAATGGCAAGCAGAGTCATTTAGACCCCAAATCATTCATCTTTTACCCTCTCTACTCTGCTGTTCTCTTGTCCTTTAGCCTTATTCCCTGGATTTGCTTTGTGGTATTTGGTAGAAAAAGCAGACCATTTCAAATGAAGAAAGATCAGTCTTTACCCTTTCATGGAAAATCAATATCCTTTGTGGTTTCTTCAGCTTACTTAGACTTTGTCAAATGTAGAATATGCCCCAGAAAGCCCTTTTGGTGTTCATCAATTATTGTTTTACTCCAAGAGCAATAAGAACTAAAATATGCTTTTTACTTGACAAATGAAAAAAGAAAACTTCGGCACTTTATTATGGTGCACTTAAGATGTGAATGCTTCACAGTGGTGGTGGGGAGAGGAAGGTTTGTCAGCATTTTTGTAAAGTATCACATGGTTGCACAGATTCAATGCCCATTTGGAAGAAGACAAGGGGGGGAAAAACCCTAGTATTGATTTCTCAACTATGCAATACTGTGTTTCTAGTGTAAAAAGCTTCTATAGCTAGGTGACATTTCATTTAGAGCACCACTTAGTTGGTAAATAATTTCTCATCATTCCAAGACTGAAATCCTATACGTACTTGCCATGGGAGTAAGTCATATTGAACTCCCTGGGACTTAAAGCTCAGTGCAATCTTAAGCACGTTTACTCAGAATAAACAGCTAGTAAAAATCAGGGCTAAACCAAACGTTGCAAAAGGAGAACCAATATGGCAATCTCCCAACATTTTGCTTTAAATGAAAAGCAGTTGTGTGGAGAAGAGGCTGCTAAAAGTAAACCAACCAGACATCAGTCAGGATGGGCTGTGGGAAGCTAAGGGTGGATCCAGAAGTCTCCAGACTCCTGCTGGTGGCTTATAAGCCTCAGATGATGGGAGGCAAAGGGACAGGAAGGAGAGGAGAAGCCTGAAGCTGTCTCTTGAATGTGTGTGGGCCAACATGGAGCATGGTAAGTGGGGTTATCTAATCCCCACTCCACCCCATGATGAGCAGGGCTTCTCTGGTCTGACAGCAAGACTGAGAAGGGAGTGCATCCTATTTCTGAAGGAAGCATGGAGGGGCTGTCTGAGGCATCTGGGACTCTGAGATTGTGGCAGGCTACAAGTAGGAGCAGAGGAATGATAGGGGGAGTGGTTGACGAGTAGTGCCATCAGGAGAAGACTTTGGGGGCCATTAAGGACCCCACTCAGCAGGACGGCCCCCAAATGCAGCAGGGCTGCCTTGCCACAATTTGAAGCAAATGGAAATAATTGACACATTGCTCCCTAAAAAGAGAGACCCTTATAAGACTGTTAAGACCAGAGTCTAAAATTGCCTCACTGCAAAACAAGTACAGGAACTTCGAAACTATTAGTTGAGAACATAATCATGCCAATGTAGCATGCTGTTCATTATGTACTAGAACACATCCCTGTAGAATGTATTGATGCAAATGTGTAGATATAAAGGCGAATGTCTGGGGACATTTCCCCCTTTCTCCAGATGGCTAAGGTAATAACATGTCAACTGATGCCTAACACTATAGCCTTAACATGGGGTTTTGCTTTAACAACAGGGCATTATCAAAGCTTTTAGATTGCACCAACCAACCTGGATCACACAAATTAAAAGATGCCTGGAGGAAGGGCATATAACATTGTACTCCCAGGTTCATCATTCCTGTTCAAGTAAATAAATTGCAGCTGATATAAGGCACTTCAGGGTCTACTAGAGGAAATGCTGCTGACAATATTGAGTTATTCATCTAAATGGGATTGCCAGGATGGTACATAACTGCAACATGTTGGGTTTCGAACCTGGTCAGTTCATGTGCTCTGAGTGGCCACGGGGAGAAAACGAAATCTCTTCCCATCAGGATGAACATATACAATGACTTGGTATAAGACTGCTTCAGGTGTGCTCCATTTTGAATCATGAATTGGAAGAATTTAATTACAAACTTAAGAATCATTAATATAAATAATGCTGAAATAGAAATCAAAAGAAATGTATGGCCAGAGCCCTAGCTCCGCTTCCAGTAGTCTCTGGTCAATAGACAAGACAGAGGATGTTCCATTAGAGTTTAGCAATCTTCTTCCTAGGTTTTGATTTTGGAGTTAGTGATTTGTGAGAGGGAGGAGGAGGTATATCGCGGATGACTCATAGCTGTGATATTTTCTCCTGTGACTCAAAATAAATCTGAGCTCAAACTCCAGGTTTTTCTTACCCAGTCTACTTTTAATGAGTACATTTCAACTATATTGAATTTTAGCTTTCTGTAGCTCTGTGTAAACACTTGAGAGCTAATGAATATAGAAAGCAGAAGAAGTTACTTAAGCCTGAAAGGGTAGCATGGATGTAACATTTCCTGTGTTACTTTTGTCAGGAAGCCATTTAAAACAATTCCTTCATAATTTATAAAATTTACTTTCAAAAACTCAGCAATTCCGTTAAACAGCCTGTACCAACTAATTAATTGTGATAGAGGATAAGAACTTACTATAGCATGCCATTTCTATAGTTTTTCTGAGGTATATTACCTCTCCTAAGTGAGAGAGACAATTTCCTGTAAGGGTGGACCAACTATTGTACTCCGATTTGCCCCTTTGGAAAATAGCCATCTACAGTATGAAATGCTTCAGTCTGGACAACTTGACTCAGGGTCTCAATCCAAATCACAATTGAGAAAAATGGAGTTTAATGCCTCCCCACTCACTAGTATGGGGAATTTTTTTAAAAGGCTATATAATTTATTGTGTTGTAAACCACTCTGAGATTTTCCCTAAAACTACAAAGTGGTATAGAAATGAAAGTATTATTATTAACCATACCTTTGCACAGAACTGGGTGAAATTTGCAGGTGTAGTTTGGATATTTGCAAGCATGAGTGGATAATGGATAATGCCTATCAAATTACAAATAGGCCCAGGGGGTTTTGGGCTGGGCGTTTTTTATTTTATTTTCTTTTAAAAAAAAGAATTGATGAAATTTGTAGGCTTGGTAGAAGGATAGCTGCAGCAGTGCTATTGCAAAAACCATTTTTAGAGTTTGGAGCTGGCTAAAAAAAATGGATTCACTTAATTTCCCCTACAGTTTAGTGGATAACAATCACAAAACTACCATATTTTTCACTCTATAAGACGCACCAGACCACAAGACGCACCTAGTTTTTGGAGGAGGAAAACAAGAAAAAAAATATTCTGAATCTCAGAAGCCGGAACAGCAAGAGGGATCGCTGTGCAGTGAAAGCAGCATTCCCTCTTGCTGTTCTGGCTTCTGTGAAAGCTGCACAGCCTGCATTCGCTCCATAAGATGCACACACATTTCCCATTACTTTTTAGGAGGGAAAAAGTGAGTCTTATAGAGCAAAAAATACGGTAATAGACATGAGAGAGGTGCTCCTAAGTAGGAAACTTGCCAACTTACAGATGAATAGGTACTCTCTTTCTATAGTATAGCACTCACATCTCTGAGTGCTTATACACAGTACAACAATACAACACTGTACAGTCCAGAAAGAGACAGTAGAAACTTGTTTGTAGAGTGTTTTTTGTTTTGGTGTTCAAATTGCTGAAGCACTATGAAGTGCTATGTAGGTCTCTGTTTTGCTCCAGGAAGCCTCCAGCAGATCCCACTTCATCTTAGACAACTTCAGAATCTCTCCAAAGCACTTTGCTTCAGGTCACTTCAGATCAGGGCTTGCCCAAATCCATCACATACCTGCAATTTCCAGTAACACCTTTACAGTGCAGTGCAATACAAGTCTACCCAGAAGTAAGTCCTCTTTATTTATTTTATTCATTTTATAAGATCATTGCCAGCTCAGCCTTGATCCCTGGAGGGTTATAATACAATAAAAGAGTAAAGCAACACTAAAATAAAACCAATTCAGCATACCTTAGAAAAGCTGGTAAAAATATTACCTATTTTTAAGAAGCCACAACATTGTCTTCCTCCTTCCCACAGTGACAAAATTCCTAATGCAATTTTAAGGACCAGGTAGAAGTGGTTTTAGAAGTACAACGTGTCTAGAGCTCTTACAGATCAAATATCTGTCTCTTAAAGTGAACAACAGGTATGAAATTATATCATAATAACTTGTAAAGCTTTTTATTTACAGTGTGTTTTACAATCTTTACATTCTTTGTTTTCACAACAACTAAGCCAGAGAGAGAGAGAAAGAGAGAGAAAGAGATATAGTGCTGTCCACTGTGCAGCTCATCTGGTTTTCCAGATCTCAGTCCCAAACTCCATTCATAGGACTGCGGTGGCTCTCAACTACCAAAGGTGATGGATAGTATCCACATCTGAGTTTTCCTGGGGTCTTAAGTAAAAACTTTAAAAACCTGTTGTCAGGTCATGCATGCAATTCTGAGTCTAAATGGGTCAAAGCAGTCTGTGCCAAAACCAGATCTAAACCCCAGTTGAAATGGATCTAGAAAATCAGTTTCCTCTGATCTGGTCCGTGATCACCCACTCAAGAACCTTACCCCAAAAGGGGGGATTGGCAACTGGCTGGCAGTTACCGGTACTTTGATTTTCTGAATCCAAGGTAAGGTAAAGGACCCCTGGAAGGTTAAGTCCAGTCAAAGGCAACTATAGAGTTGCAGCGCTCATCTTGCGTATGTCCACAGACAGCTTTCCAGGTCATGTGGCCAGCATGACTAAACTGCTTCTGGCACAATGGAACACCGTGACGGAAACCAGAATACACAGAAACGCCATTTACCTTCTCGCCAGAGCAGTACCTATTTATCTACTTGCACTGGAGTGCTTTCGAACTGCTAGGTTGGCAGGAGCTGGGACAGAGCAACAGGAGCACACCCTGTCATGGGGATTCGAACCGCTGACCTTCTGATTGACAAGCTCAAGGGGCTCAGTGGTTTAGACCACCCGTGTCCCAAATCTAGAGGAGTCATTTTACCATTGCCTCCTTCAAGCAGGAAGGGACCACCCCCTCTCACAGGGAGGCATTAAACATCTCCTTAGCTCAGCTAATCAGCTAAGGGACAGGGTCCAGGGTGCAAGTGGTTGCCCTGAGTGATCCAAGCACCTTGTCCACATCCTTAAATCTTACTAACTGAAACTCTTGACAGCTCTTGAGATTCATCTATTGCAACAGCAGAATCAAGATCCCACTGGACGCAAGCGATTTTATCCTCAATAAAAGTCACAGCAATCAACCATTTATTCTGCCACCTCCTTTGGGCCAGGTTGTAAGAGGCCCTGCACTACCTTGAAAAGCTCTGCTGGACAACAGAGTAAGGATGCCTTTACTGCCACAGCTTGATGATGATCAACGTTTGATTGCAATTGACTGGAATTTTCCCTCTACTCAAGTTCCCAGCTTGTTTACTTTCTCTAAGCTTGAACGCAAGTAGAGGAAAACTCCAGACAATACCCCAAGTCAGGAGTCTCTTCAGCTTCCTCAGCTTTCGTAGCTGGAGACAGTCAGGGCCCCCCTTCCCAGGTGGAAAAGGACTGCAAGCATAGGAGCCAACTCCTAGGGCCTGTGAGGGCTTCGGCCCCCACAATAAAATATTAGAGGGGGCTGGGCCCCCACAAAGTTTATGGGCATTCCCATTAAAATGGTGTGTGTGCACTGCGCCATGTGATTGATTATGCAGGGCAGGGCTTACCTGGACCCCCACAATATTTTATTCAAGTTGGGACCCCTGACTGCATGGCAGTCTCTTGTCCATTTATAAAGGGAAATGAAATGAAAGAGAATGTACAGGAACTTGACCCTTTGTTCATCTTTTGGCTAACCAACATTTCTATAATTCTTTGTATCATGGGGAAAAATATGGGAAAACATTTCCACATACATTTAAAAAATATATCTTTCTGCATCTTTTTGTGTGAAAATGGAATATACCCTCACCTTTCATAATCATTTTCAAATGTTTCTGTGGGCTGCAGATTGCATCACTGAAACTTAATTGCTGTGATTTTTTAATGAGAACTTCTTTCTGATAATTTTCTATAGAATGATTATTCCAGTTTCATTCATATATGGTGAAAAATGCTTTATGTTGACCACTGCCAAGCATTAAGCTCATATTCCATGGCCTGTTAAATGGATACCATGGCAAAATCTCCTGTCTTCTTAAAAGTGAATGTCTTCTCCCTGGACAGATGATGTTCATCAGTGTGGACAGGACAGAATTAGATGAACAAATGGTCTGATGTGGTATAAAACAGCTTCTCATAATTTTATTTTTTAATAATAGTGATAATCATCATCATAATACTGTACTAGCAACAAAAGATTTACTTAGGATTTGGGTCACATTTGCAGTTTTCTTTCAAGTAAATGCCTTTTTAAAAAATATATTTTGAAGAGCAATAGTCTCCAAAAGCCTGAGGTTCGTCTGACTAGAAATAAGGCAGTTTACACAAATGATTCTGTAGGACACTTAGGAAAGTTATGATCCAGCAAAGACTTCGGTGAGCTAGAGTGCTTACTATTTTCAAGGCATTTGACATCGGATATGCCCTCGCACTATGAACGCTGTTCTGTGGTGTAAAATATGCTGTTGCCTTCCAGGCTCTTGCATCTAAATCTCTCTGTCATCCCTCATTTCTTTCAGGGCAGCAAAACCTCTGTGAAGTCAGGCCACTTGAAGTGCATTGGTAAGTCATTCTTTTGAAAGGCAACTGTGATTTCTGAGGTAGTTATAAGCAGGTTAAAAGTGTCAGCTTTTTAGAGGAACCTCTGACCCCAACCCGATGGATATACAGAAATGTCAAACACCCATAAGAAGAAAACTGGCAAATCATCTGCTCCAAACAGTGTGGTTGTGCTTGTACAGTTTGGCAGGGGAGTGAAATTCTGACTGTGTGTCACTGTGAACTCTTTTTTCTTTTTAACAAAACAAAACAAAAACACACTCTTGCTATAAAACAAGCATCTTGCAGCTATGAAGGCAGGAGCTCAAGTTATTACTGTCAACTCCAACTACTTCACCCCAAGAGTGGGCAGACTCCACTATCAAAATAAGAGAGGGAAAATTCTCCAGAGGCCTAATCCCAGCTTAGATAACACTGGTCAACAACAAATTTGTTGTCTGCGTTTTTTCAGTTGATTTAGGATGAATCTGATGTGCTGAATCCAAAAATCACATTGGTTTTGCTCAATCAGGTCAAGTTTCTGAGCTATGGCCACATGTCTTTTTTATGTTTTTGTTCACATGTACGCTTGTGTGGAGCATTTTAGAGGAGTTGGTGGGGGTAAAATGCCATGTCGAATAATTGTTTTGATTGGAAATGATTATTTTAATGACAAGAAGTATTCAGGTCCGATAGTTCTGGGTGTTCTGGGTGATTATGTCGAAAAAGGAACAGTTTGAAGTCATAAAACCTTGAAATCTTCCATAAATTGGTGCGCTGTTGATGTGACTGGGATCAACAGAAAGAACCAGAGCAGCCTCAAGTATCCTGATCTTCAATCAGCACGTCGTCCTGTAGCTCATTGTGATGAAATCCCAGTGCCTATTTTCGGAGAACTTCCTGACATTAGTGACGAAGATGCCTCCAGTGTTGAAGGACATGAAGAAGAAGAAGTGGTTCTTGAAGATGATGCTTCACATCCATTTTCCCAAAAGGAGTTGAATCGTAGTTCGCGACCTCAGCTTGTCAAAGGACTCTGCCGAACTGTTGGCATCCAGATTGAAGGGAAAAAAACCTCCTCTCTGAAAGAGAATTATGCAACAGGAATCCCCCATTATTTTTCATCTCGTCTTCAAGTTTCCTAATTTGCTGCACATTCACGATACCAGTCCCTTCACATCCACCCATCTCTATGCTTCGCCCCTTCACCCCATTGATATCATCCACACATTCACTGCTGGAACGGCAAAAAGGTAATTCTGGTGTGATTGTGTGATGTCATTATGCCTAGCTGACCAGGATCACCCAGTGAAGGGCCCCTTTCAAGTTTTTTTTTAATAGTTTTTTTCTATTTCAGTTCCCAGAAACCATCAATTTCTACATTAAAAAAAATCAAATTTCATGAAGTTTAAGCACAGTAACATGGAAAGAGTGAAGCTGTCTCAGGCCAATGGGCCATCTGGTTATGCTTTCTATTCTCACAGATGCCTTTGGCAAACAAGGTTCCTTGAGAAAATAAAATCCCAGGGTTCAGATAAAAAAATACTTAAAGAAGACAGTGAAGAATGACCCCCTGAAAGCCTTTTCTTTTTTTTTAAGGCTCAGTGTGAACACAGCTAACTTGGAAAAACAGAAAGAACATATTGTCAGTGTGCAAGGCTTTCTAAACTGCTGCGTAAACAAGAGGGGCAACTTGTAATTTTGTTCTTTTTCTGAACCTAAATGTTAACGGTTCATCTGGGACTTTGGCTCAGGCACAGGGTGACTTGCTCAAGGGGCGGATATGGTTCTTATAAGAACAAGTCATAAGTGGTGCTTTGCTAGCTTGGTAAAAATAGTTTGATTTATCCTTCTGTGAGCTGCGGAGGGTGTACTCAAGGTTACCTAAGCAATGCAACTCTTCCTCCTCTCCCCTGAGTCTTAAGTCGATCTCAGTGTGCAGGTGTAAGATTTTTCAGTATTTCCTCCATCAGATTATTTGCACATAACCCTTCTTTTCATTCTGTAGAATTCTGTCCCTAAACAATTCCGATTGCCAGTGTCTGCCCTACCAGTGTATAAAAAGGAAGGGTTCTTTTGCTCAGTCGGTTTTGCTTTGCCCCAAATGCATGGTGAGTTATACCTGTGTTCAAGCAAAAAAGAGGAAAAACCCACACCAAACCTTTCCTACTCTGCATGGGAAGGTCAGGCCTGACAGCCACGGGGATATTAGTGATGGGGCTGGTGTGTATGTCTGTGTCCCCATCATATGAACATAAGAAGTGAAGTGAAAAATGAAAAGCCCATCTAGTCCAGCACCTGTTCTCATGGTGGCTAACCTGGTTCTTGTGGACATGCCCCACTTGTGATTCCCAGAGTCATATTGCCTCTGGGGGTGATGTAGCCATCACTGCTTGCAGCCATTGATAACCTTATCCTCCATGAATTTGTCTAATCCTCTTTTAAAGCCATCTGAGTTGATGGGCATCACTACAACTTTTGGGAACAAATTCCATAGGTTAACTACAAGCTATGTGAAGAAGTATTCCCGCCCCCTTTTTTTACTGTCTTGAATCTGCCAACATTCAGCTTCATTGACTGGGACTCATTTTTGGTCACAGTGTGTTAAGGTGAAAGGTTGAAGGTGGTTTAGTTCTGTAGACATGTAGGTGCTTTCAGAAATTACACCAAATGCCCATGGGGCAAAAGGACATACATTGGGAGGCAAGTCCCCCATGTACACTCACAAAGTTGCCTGAAGAGTACTGCTGAGTGTCACAGATGAAATAGCTTAAGGTTTACAGAGTCAGTCTTCAACTGCAATATCATCCAGCTCATAAGTCCCAATGTGCTCCATCAGGGGAGCACCCAGGTCAGCATGTGTTAGATTGCAGCCCAAATAATTTTCAGCATGCACTATGTTGAGATAACAATCAGATGCAAAGAAGAGATCCCAATGGCAGCACCACTGATGGTTAGCTGTATTCTAGAAATATTACTTGCCTCAAACCTAACCATCTTCTGCAAGGAGCACAAGTCTTTCAAAATTAGTTTTGGCATTCGAGGTTGTTGAATAATGTTATTCTCAGTATGTTGTATTGTTAGTCTAAACAGGTTGATCTATACTAATATATTACTGGAATTTAACAGAGAGACTTCAGTTGATATTTCTAATTTATTTTAAGATGCATCTGCTTCAGTTAGAACTTCAGAAATAGTATGGGCTATACCTACAAAAATAAACAAATATGCAATGGGAATGCAAAGCTGATTTTGATTGACCCATGTTAAAGAATGCTTATTCATCATACCTTTTGCTTTTTAGATGGCATAGTTTTCAGCTAGAAATTTTGACTTTGTTACAGAGAACTTTAAGGCAAATCTATTAAACCCTTGTGCTAGTATCCTACTTATTACTGGTTTCATTATCCACTGCTCTTCCTTTTCAACCTAGAAATGTCTTCACTACTTACTTATTTCCTCTGAACTTCTTAGAGTGTTCTTTGAAAAAAAACACTGATATGCATATCTACAGAGCATTCATATGCAAAATTGTGCCTCTGAATCTATTTTGGGTTGTGCACCAACATCCATCTGCATAATGTTTAAGTGCCTATTATTTAGATTGAGGGATGTGACAAACAGGAACAAGTGTGTAGCCTGATGACAGGAACGTGTGCTATTAAAATTAGCAGAACTTGTGACCGTGCCATTATTTGGGCATTGAGCTAGAAGTCCCTGTAAGAGACCCGCTGTCCTTGTCAGTTTTTTAAAGTGTCTTATTACCGTATATAAATACAAAAGGACAAGAACAAGTAACTGACAATGTTTCAGAGGCCCAGGTAAGAACATAAGAAGAACTCCACTGGATCAGACCAAAGGCACATCTAGTTCATCATCCTGTCAGAAAAGTAGCCATAGCCGATAATTGTAAGTTAACTGTAAATAACTTTAGATAACTGTAAATAAGCAAAATATCTTACTTCACATTTTGTTTGCACTGTAGTGTTTTGTATCTTTTCTTCCTTTCCCACATTTCCAATGCACATGAGGGTCACCTGGTGTTCTAACTTTACAAATATGTATCCAATTTTGTTGTGACATTTCGGTGCTCATGGGAGAGATGGCATGACAGCGCGCTTTTCTGGCCCCCTGGAAAATAGGTGTGGACTGTAAAGGTTTGTTCTGAATCTGTACACCAACTCTCATTTTAATGTCAGTCTTTAAGCCAGCCAGACATCACGTTCCATTTTGTATTTTCCATCAAAGCGCTTTGATAAAGCAGAGGGTGAGCTGTAGTCTGAACTTCAAGCAGAGAACTATGTTGTAAGTGGTCACACCAAATACTGTCTGATATTCCCTCAGCGTCCCTTCCTATGATTCAGTGCTCAAGGGAGATAACACATTATCCTCTTCTTGAAGGTGTCTTCTGTTTGAAGGGCTTTCTGGGCCAAGTCCATTTTAAAGATAAAGAAAGATAAGAAGGGAGAACAAGGGCATTCTAGTTGCCATTAGTAGTTCACACTTGAGAAGTTGACTGATCAGGCATGGAGGTCAGCTGGTCACAGTCTGCCTCATTACGGTGAGATGCATTTCTATTTATATCAATTATTTCCAATTTTTCGTCTGTGCATAGTGCATAATTGTCCACTCTGATCTTTCCTGCCCACCTTCAAGATAGGTGTGGGAGGTGATCTGGGGCTCCATAATTAAGCAAATAATTACATCCTGGATGGACATGCCATCTTCCATCCCACTCTTTCACTCCTCCAAGCCGATCTGTTATTTCAATGCATTTGTGCATATCCCTTTTGAGGTGGTATTTGTATCTGAAATGTAGAATGCTAGCTTGAATGTGCACATTGAATTTCATTTGGATATCTTTGTGTTCACATAAGACATTGGAGTAGAGTTCAGACAAGTCTCTCATGTGTTAAAAGCATGTATGAGGGGGCCAGGGGGCTAGTCCTGAGCTTCTGCTTCAGCACCCCTTGCAGGCTATACATGCGGTAACTAATGGGTGAACATAGAGCAAACCTCCAGTCAGGGGTAGTAGTGTTGTTGTTGTTGTCCTGATTGCCCCGGGTTCCTGCATCACATGAAGGAGCTCAACATACATGTCAGTATCATTAAACATGTGACAGGAAGGGGATGTGACTGGTGGGCACATTGGCAATGTGTATGTATGGTAGTCCCACAGCTCCTTTTCAGAGTTCATCTGAGGCTACTATTACATTGCAAAGACAAACATGCTACTACCTATGACAGTTATGTTCTACCTCCACAGTATGCCTCTGTATACCAGTGGCTGGGAATCCCAAGCAGAGTTGTTGCTGTGGTTAGGTCCTGCTTGAAGGCTTCTGATAAGTAGTGGGGTAGGAGAACTGGGGAAAAAAAATTCACATCTGGTAACCAATATGCCCCTTTGGTTTCAGATATTACATGGGAAAATGAATCTAAAAAGCTAGAGACACAAATTTTCATAGCCCTCAAGTGGCTCTGGTGGCTCATTTACCAGAATTTTTGAATTTAGTATTAACTCTGGAAGTGTATACAGTTGTACCTCGGAAGTCAAATGGAATCTGTTCTGGAAGGAACTTTCAAAATGTTTGAAAACCAAAGTACGGCTTCTGATTGGCTGCAGGAAGCTCCTGCAGTCAATCGGAAGCTACAGAAGCTCCGTAGATGTTTGACTTCCAAAAATAGTTCACAAACCGGAACACTCACTTCCAGGTTTGCGGTATTCAGGAGCCAAAACAATTGAGAACTAAGCTGTTAAAAAACCAAGGTATGACTGTACTCAGTTCTCCTTGAAGGCTTAGTTTGGTCAGAATTGAGTATACACTTATGATAAGCAGATGAGTTAAACCAAAGGTCTCCACTTTACTTGCCCTCCAGAATGAAAATGGCACCATTTTTGCCTTTCAAATATAATTTTTGACAAAAAAAAAAGCAGACTGCTACTTAGGTGAAGGACTTATAATTAATTTTAAAAGCATTATTGTTCTCTTCTTGCAAATGAAGCTTCTTGTATGACCTCGGGAGAAATAGCATTTTGAGACCTGTAGTATAAAATTACTGTCAACGAAATAAATATACTGATGTCCTTTGAGAACATTATATTCATTTATAAAAGTGCTCAAGAGATCACAATGAAGTGGGCGGGTGTGGAGATAGCCAGCCAAGGAGTGACAAGATGCACGGTGCACAATAAGCAGAGTGGGTGGACGCCTCTGAGAAGTGAGTGTCAGGGAAATCAGGCAAGTAGAAATTAAATACAGAGATGTCCAAAATAGGAACAAAGACCATGGACTGGAAGGAAATGGTACAGGGGCAAAACTCGTGGCTGGGGGAGAGCAGACAAGCCCCACTGGCCTTCCACAAAAAAGTGAGCTTCCCTCCTGCACTACTGCATTTCATCCCTCCAGGATTTTCTCCTTCCAATCTAACAGAATGGTTTTCTTTCTCCATTAGATTGTTTAGGGGTGATGGTTGGGGAAAGTGTTACAGGGAGACAGATGGACAGGAATTGTTCTGAGCCCATGGATGATTTTACCCCCACATAGCTAGCTATGGTGCAGAAATTCAGTACACTTTGCATTTAAAGGCGAACCTACCTATTTGCACTTCCCGAAATAATATGTGCCATGAAAGGCAGCCTTCCCACAAAATTCACCCTTCTGCAGATATATATATATATATATATATATATATTTGCTTTCGTAGATTTTCACGGGTACAGGAATGCAGGTTTTGGTGTCCTCGGGTGTCTTCCCGTGTAAAAGTTGGGGTGTCTAGGCGACGTTTCGACGAGGTCTCACTCGTCATCTTCAGGCTGGTGCTTTCGGCTTCTTGTTACTGGAACAGAGCAGGATCTCAGTGTTTGAGTTCCTATAAATACTGTTGAGGAGGTGTGGTGTATAGCCTCCAATGTTCCCACCTAAGTGGGATTCAGGAAATCACTCAAGAAATCACCCAAGATATCCCTCAAGTAATTAAGGAACAAAAGAAGAAAAGGCACACTAGCCTGGGAACCTCCTCTCTGCCCAGAACATTGGAGGCTATACACCACACCTCCTCAACAGTATTTATAGGAACTCAAACACTGAGATCCTGCTCTGTTCCAGTAACAAGAAGCCGAAAGCACCAGCCTGAAGATGACGAGTGAGACCTCGTCGAAACGTCGCCTAGACACCCCAACTTTTACACGGGAAGACACCCGAGGACACCAAAACCTGCATATATATATATATATATATATATACCGTATATATATATATACACCAAAGTATATATATATATATATATATATATATATATATATATATATATACCGTATATATATACACCAAAGTATATATATACACCAGACCATAAGACGCACCTAGTTTTTGGAGGAGGAAAACAAGAAAATAATATTCTGAATCTCAGAAGCCTGAACAGCAAGAGGGATCACTGCGCAGTGAAAGCAGGAATCCCTCTTGCTGTTCTGGTTTCTGGGATAGCTGCACAGCCTGCATTCGCTCCATAAGATGCACACACATTTCCCCTTACTTTTTAGGAGGGAAAAAGTGAATCTTATAGAGCAAAAAATATGGTACTTAAAATAAGATACAAAAATGCATTCTATTGTGGGAAATTGATGGCAGAAACATGTATATTTGGAAAGATTGCATTAAAATGTACATATTAGGAGAAATTTGCACTAAAATGCTGGTGAATTTTCTTGGGATGATGTAGAAATGTGAGCTGAACACTGGAAGAACTGGAAGCAAACTAAGATTTACAGATTTCTCCATCCTTACACGTAGCCAGACTTGGCTAGGTGATAAGGTCCCTCAGCCAAGGACAAAGCCCTATCTTTGAAAGGGTAGTGGTGATCAAATGTATTCCCCTTCCTCATACAACTACTCATTTGCTTACTGTGACACAATAACAAATTCATTGCCTCTGAGTGCTGTGTGGCAAGACTTTAATCTCAATCAAACACTGACCAGTTACAGTTTTCTGTGACTAGTAGGGGAAGAAAATGCAATATTGCATAACTTTCAAATGCACAACTCTGGGATACATTCTCTCATATACTGAACTCCCCCCCTCCCATTGCTAATGGTTTCATATCTCTTTGTAAAAGAATGTAGTAATCATCAAAAACAGGGACATGTCAGTCTTAAATAGGTGCGTAGGGAATTCATAATATAAGCTCTTTTTTCAGATCAGCATGAGTTTGAACTCAACCTAGAGGTTTTAAAGGGCATCTGCATGCATTGGATGCACTTGGAAGTCTGGGATAAGCAAAAGCTACTAGAAAAATTCCATCACTAATTTAGTTTTCCTCTCCTCCTATCCCTCCCCAACCATGGCTTGCCACAGGAAAAGCTATTGCCAAAACTGGAGAATGCTTGGGAGAAAAGCAATACAGTTGATTAAAAAACTTTAAATCCAGAACTGTATTGAAATGCTATTTTTTAAAAAGTTTTGTTTGTCTGTGTTTTGTTTGCCCTGAAACTACAGCTGATGAAGGTCAATTTGGAAACTAAATAAATAATAATAAAAGAAGTGTTACTGATGATGCAGCCTTATGCATCTTTACTCTGACCTAAACCACACTGAATTCAATGGGACTTATTCCCAGTTGTGTGTAGGATTTCTAGCTGAATTATTCAAGAAAGAACAACACACACACACAAACACACACACACACACACACACAAAACCAACTCCAATAAAATGCATACACCAAGGAAATAGCTTTCAGAAGTCACAATATTTTATTCTCATGTATTTGGGAGCAATACTACATGTCTGGAGCTGGCACAGAAATCATATTCTCTTGCCAGGGAACTATATTTGAATTAGCAGTATTAAAAGAAGAGAGGGGGGCAGCGGTTGACATTAACACAATCCGGAAGCGAACATCTTTAAAGTTTGGGGGTGAGAAGAGAGGGAGCTGTTGGTATTCCAGGCTAATGAGAGGTTGTGACTGACCACAGAACTGTCACACTTAAAAAACAAAACCTAACAGCAGCATTCAAATGGAACCATTCCATATGAACTGCAAGGAATTGTTCAAAGACTAATATATCCTCTTTTGCTAGGTGATACAATTTATGCAACAGCCTTCTAAACTGCCATTATTGCCTTATGTAAAATCTGGCAGGAGCATAAAGAACATTTGGCTGCTGATTCTGTAAAGCCAAAGGTGTGCTGCACATCTAGGAGGCGGGGGGATAAAATATAATTTAGGGCAGCAAGATGCTTGCAATACAAGCTGTGTGGAAGGTCGTGGTAAAAATTAAGGCAATCTGCAACTGACCACCCACACAGGAAAAGTAACAGATGAGGCCTTTCTCATGATTCACAAGACATTATGGGAAATGTGTTCGTTCCACTTTTACACCCACATCAGCTCTTCTGACAGACACATTAAAGCAAAAAATAAACCAAATAAAAATGCTGTAGAATGAGGCTGTCGCAAGGCTTTCTCCCCTCCCTTTCCAGACATGGGGGGGCGGGGGCGGCGGAATTATTATGCTCAGCAATGGTACTACAGAGTCAAGGAGTTTAATTTCTCTTTTAGAGGCTTCAGACAGCATATACCAGTGCAGTGTGATATACAGTTTATGAAGCACTCGTCACCTGTCTAGTGGAATTTAGAGTACTCAGAGGTGTGACACAGCTAGCAGAAAAAAACAGACCAGCTGAGTAGGTATCACCTAATAAATGACTGTTACAAATGGTCACACTTGATTTGGGAATGCACCATGAATACCAGACACTTGAACTGGATCTGATTTTAGTAACTGTATATAACATTAGGAAGAACTTTCTGACAGTAAGAGCTGTTCGACAGTGGAAAGGGCTACTTCAGAAGGTGGTGGACTTTGCTGGACATTTTGGGTAGCCATCTGTCAGGAATGCTTTAGCTGTGCTTTGCAGGGGTTGGAGCAGATGACCCAAGGGGTCCTTTCTAACTCTACAATTCTATGATTGTGTGTGTGTGTGTGTGTGTGTGTGTGTGTGTGTGTACAGAAATGTGTAGAAGGCTACCATTCTTTCCTTGCCTCCAACACTCTGTCTTGATTGGTTTGAGTTGTATAAAAGTGCCTGAATTCTTAAAGGGAAAGGGTATGGAGCTGTGTAAAATAAAGCTTTTATGTTTCATTCTGAAAATTTTCTTTAGGGGGGTCATATAGAATTTGCTGCAGTCTTTTTTAAAGATACTTCTGAGGAAGTTTATCTGCTGGAAATAAACAAAACATGCTCAGTCTTCCATTTAAATATTATTCTGTTTTAAGATGCAGGTTATTTGTCTTTTATGGCAAGTGCTGTTACCTAGAACTGTTCAGTAGCTGGGGGTGGGGGGTGGGGGTGGGGGAAGAAGATGGAGAGGATAAAGGAGGAGAAACAAGTTTATCATCACAGAATTGGAGTGATCATACAGGGTCTTACCTCTGAATAAACTTGTATAGGTTTCTGTTGTCAGCTATTCATCAGATGCCATGCAGATCAACAGTTAAAACCCTATACCTATGTACCAGAGAGTAAGACCGCAGCCCTTACCCCACTTACCTGGGAGTAAATCTTACTGACATCAATAGATTGTACTTCTGAATTGGCAAGAGTTTAAAATAGCAGCATGAGTCCTACAGAAAACAGAACTTACTCCTAAGCACGCATGTATAGGATTGCTCTGTGAGAAGTACACATTGAAGGACTCTTGACAGAAGTTCTAGAGTTCTTAGACTGTTTTCCTCCCAGGTAAAAGAAAAAGAAGGTATTTATTGTTCCAATGCTACATTTTTTCACACATCTTCCATTACGGGCACAGCTTCCAAGACAGCAACGTCGCTTTTTTTAAAGGTCAGGCTCATCCAACAATTGTGTTTGTGTGGTGGGGGCTGGGTGAGAGATTTACATCCAGCGCATACCAATTCCAGGGATAGCATTGCTCAGGTAGGAAGAACCAGGTGCTCAACCCATGTGGTTCCTCTTGGCAGCCATGCCAGAGAACCATGGAATCCAGGTGCTGGGAAGTGGCAGCAACACATCCTTCTAGTAATAGGCCTTATGTAGCTTCAGGTGACATACTAGACCAGCTGCTCCGACAGGGTAGCAGGGATGGTAGCTGCAATGCTTCAACTGCTTTGTGCCCAAGGCTTATTGACAAATCGTCTTGGTACAATGTTAGAGCTGCCCATATGGGGCATTTTGCAGCAGCACTTACATGATAAGGAAAGTGTTATAATAACTTTAAAAGCTAGGAAAAAATGTGTGAGTGTTGGGTAACCTGAGGGGCAATTTGATACTCATGAAACAAAAGGTTGCAATAGTCAAGTTAGTCTGGTTATGTAATCGACAACAATCATAGAGAGTTTTATTAAGAACAGGGGATTCATATTAATGAACTTCCATGTATGCAACTACAAAACAGTTGACTTTGGGCATTCTTGGCTTGCTGAATATTTGGTTTTACATTCCAAGCTGGAAAAGCAACTTTTTCAGTGGCAGGGGGATGGCATTTGATTCAGAATGCTGCCAATCATTATTAGCTGGTCAAATCTGTGTTCCAGATCAAGCAATTACGAATGTTGGCAACCTCACTGTTAGTGAAAGCACTTTTTTATTGTAGAAAATATCAAGACCGAGTCCTAGGGTAGAATTTCACATATAGCCTTTTATTGACTTTAATAAGTGAAAAATGAGTGAAGTTATAATGAACCGTTTATGCTTCAGTGTACACAGACCCCAGGTGTTTTATAAGTGACAGGTCTGCAGAGTATCTATGAATGAAAATGACCCCAGGTAGCTGAACATTATTTGTGCTGCAGGTATATAAACAGCCAAATAATGAAATGAAACCCACAATGGACATTCAGCATACTTGATACAAGGGATTTTCTGACGGGAATGGAAAGGAGAGTTTTACCAGATTGATGATAACACAGGCAAACAGTTTAGATATATATTAAGGCAGGCATTGGGAAACTCGGCCATCCAGATGTTTTGGGACTACAATTCCCATCATCCCTGACCACTGGTCCTGTTAGCTAGGGATCATGGGAGTTGTAGGCCAAAAACATCTGGAGGGCCGAGTTTGCCTATGCTGTATTAAGGCATACCAATGCATATGTCTGTTGAATCAGTTAAGGTGATTTGTACAGTGGTAACATTTGGTTGCCTACATGTCTCATTATTGAACATATCATAGAACAGAGTGGATTTGATGGAATATATATTTTCTCTTTTTTCTTTTTCAAATTATTTTTTAATCAATTGGGGAAGGATCATAGCCCAGTGGTAGAGCTTCTGCTTCGTATGCCTAAGGTCCTGGTGCAATTTTAGGTTGGTCTGGAAATGCTCGTTGTCTTGAATTCTGGAAAGCCACTTTCAGACAGAGCAGACAATACATTGCTAGTTGGATTGACGTGGTATAAGGCAGATCTCTATATTCCTATTTATGGCAGAGGCGAATTTAGGGCAGTATGAGTGGTGCAGGCAGTGGGCTGGCAGCAGAGGAGGGCGCCTTCTCAAAGCCCAGCAAGCTCTTGTTTGGCTTTGGGAAGGAGTTACTGGGGCTCTGACAGGCTTCTCAAGTCCTCCTGCCTCATTCCCAAAGTCAAGCACAAACACTCACCAGGCTTTGAGAAGGAGGTGGGAGGGCTCTAGGGCCTGCCAGAGCCTCATACTTCCTTCCCAAAGCCCGTTGTCTTGTTCACCCCACTCAATCCACGAGGGTCTGGGGGAAGGTGTCAAAGGTCTGTCCCTGTCTATGATAAATTATTATCACTCATAATAGTCCCCTCCCTGTGTTTATGGACTAAAGTACAGAACTCACCCATATCTGGAAGAGAATACTGGAGGCTGGTGCCTATTAGGACTGGTAGGTTGGACGGCAGTGAGTCCAGCAGGTAGTGCAAAAGACTGGCAGAGATAGAGCCAATGAAAGTCAACTAGTTCCAGTTTTGTCCCTATCGTCCTCCCTGCTGGGACCTACTGAGGCTGAGAGACAGTGCCACCCTTCAGACTGATTGTAGGTGGTAAGCAGGTGGGGGGCCTGTTGAAGGCAAATGGAGCTTGCAAAATGGATCAACCTCTGCTGAAAGAAAATGAGAACTAACAAATCAAAGGCAAAACCATCCCCTTCTTTGCTTTGGTTCTCCAAATCAGACTCAAAACAGTACGCTAGCCATTGTGGATGGGAGTCGTATAATGACTCAGGCTGATAAAATCTCCCCCTGGAATTTATTCAGACAGCTCCCTCCACACAGCAGCTCTGTCCCGCCCCCACCTTCAGTCCAACTTTTGGGAGCTAAAATAATGGCTGACTATTAACTATCTGGCTTTTCTTTCCCAACTCAGCCTTGTGAAGTCACACACAGTCACTGCTTCATGGGAGCCAGCTGTGGGGGAGGGACTTGTTGCCCGGCTGCAGCACAGAGAGAGGCAAAGCAGCCAGGATCATAATGGGGCTCCCTCAGATACTCCCCAGTTGAATTTAAACGGTGCACATTAGATCTCTGGAAAGCCTGCCTGAGTTTTTGGAAGATGTTATAATACCAGATATTTAGAGGCAGATTTTGGTGACTCTGTGCTATGTGGTGAGATTGCGCACATGGTTAAAGGGAACAGCTCTGGGGCCAATCCATGACATTAAAAGTAAAGCCTAGTGCTAATCTCTGGCGGCCTTGGCTCAAAGTCATTTCATTTATTTGTGAGACTGAAACAATCTGTTATTTCTATTTTATGGAAATAAATGCCTTGGTTTTTGAGAGGCTGAGTATTACACACACACACACACATCCATCCCCTGACAACCAAAAAGAAATGTTCCATGACACTTAATTTTTTTTGATGTTTGCTTTTTGGCAACAAGTTTGCTCTCTGCAGTCATCTGATAATTGTTTTTTAAGGTACTGCTGGTAGGAACATCTTGAAATACCTTTTCTATAGCAGCGCCCCCTATGTGGAAGTATTTGGAAGGAGAGGCCATATTGGCTCCCATAATTTGGGGGTTATTCTTGTTTTATTGGCTGTTCTATGCTTTCTGGTGTAAGCTGCTTGAGGTTTCTCTATGCTGAAGATGGAGGAAACGATGCAAATTCTTTTATGTCTAATAAAATTTGTCACTGTAAAAATCAATTTATTCAATATATTTTTGCCATATTGTAGTAGTTAATTTCTAAATAAAAGGTGCTTGACTGGAATTATGTCTGAAAGCCATGTTCATGGCCTTTCATAATTTAATTACATAGTATTGTGGTGTGATCCAATAACCAAAAGTGTGCCATTTCCCCTGGCCTTGTTGTCATTCTCTTCCCTGGTTGAAGTGTAACATTTTTTGTGAACTTCTCTGGAATCAGATTTAACGCAGGCTAGTAGAAACATGTTTTAAACAAAGAAAGCAAACCTTACCAAAAAGCTTTATCTACTGGGCTGTGTTCAGTGTTAGTCATATTCAGAGCAGACCCATTGAAAAACAATGGACATGACTAACTGAGGTTCATTAATTTATATTTGCCTCTTCTAAGTGGAATTTAGCTGGGTACAACTTTAGTCTTTATAGCCTCCATGAACAATTGAAATGGTTGTCATTGTGGAGCTCTTAGCTCCGTTAGGAAGTATTTCCTCAAGTGTGATGCTGTTACTTCTGCTAATTTATTTTTTAACAAGTACAGGAAGGGCCTCCTTGATTGAACAATAAAAGTAGCTGGTGAGGAAGAATTTGTTGGGGTTCTTTAGGGCATAGCTGTCAACTTTTCCCTTTTCTTATGAGGAATAAGGGAATTTCCCTTTAAAAAAAAGAAATGTTGACAGCTATGCTTTAGGAGGGGGGGAATCAGTTCTATTGATATTGAACAGAAAACTCCTTAGCCTTTTCTTCTCCCAAATATGTCCCACAGGGTAGTGGAGGTATAGGATCAGAGTTTTCCTTCTCCTAGATAGGCTACCTTCCCAGTTGACAAGGTTCGCTTCCCTGCTCCTCCACATGCAGCTGCTGGGTGACCTTGAGCTAGTCACACTTCTCTGAAGTCTCTCAGCCCCACTCACCTCACAGAGTGTTTGTTGTGGGGGAGGAAGGGAAAGGAGAATGTTAGCCGCTTTGAGACTCCTTTGGGTAGTGATAAAGCGGGATATCAAATCCAAACTCTTGCATTTGTATGAAAGAGATTGCCTTCATTTTATTATTGGAAGTAGTTTGTTGCATACCAAGATTCCATCCATCTTTTAATAACAAAATAATTGTAAAAATTCACCATCTGAAGAATATCTTGTTGAGAAAAGCAAGGATAAAGCTATTCCCCATGACCCAGAGCTGAACCCTACCACACCCCAAACTGCTTTTTTAAAGAACTACCCCTAATTCAAAAGACAATCTTAGAGTCTGACATAAAATAAAATAATTATTTTAAAGGGGGGGGATGTATCTTATACTCTCTAAATGCAGCCTTCAATTTGTGCCTTAAATCAAGGCAAAGAAATATATTTTACTATCACAAGTTTTTGACGAACTTTGTGTACTTAGTATGCCAACTGTTAAGGCAATTGCAGATAGCTTAAGCTGTAAAAATAGCTTGTTCCCAGTGAAATGTTATTCCCATTTTATTATGTTAATATAACACTGCTAGGTGCATATGAAGCTCAGTTCTTGCTTGGGTAGAAAATACTGTGGGAGATTTTAGATAAGGTGCCTGGTCCACATAATTGCAATATAGAGCTACCATAACTCCTATGTCTGAAATGGTTGGTTATGGTCAAATCCTTTGTTTTTAAAGGATTACTAACCAAATACTGCAACTATATCTGTCTTGGGAGCATGAGATGTCAGGAGTAGAGGCTGCAATCCATATACATTGCAGGTTTATGAAATGTCAGCAGCAGAGGTTGTCAGCTTTTCCCCTTCTGTGGTTTGGGCCTCCAGGGATTAACATCTGGTGGAGCAGTGTGAGGCAGCGGGTGGCGCTGTGGGTTAAACCACAGATCCTAGGACTTGCTGATCAGAAGGTCGGTGGTTCGAATCCCCATGACGGGGTGAGCTCCCGTTGCTCAGATCCAGCTCCTGCCACCCTAGCAGTTCGAAAGCACGTCAAAGTACAAGTAGATAAATAGGTACCGCTCCTGCGGGAAGGTAAATGGCATTTCCGTGCACTGCTCTGGTTTGCCAGAAGCGGCTTAGTCATGCTGGCCACATAACCCGGAAGCTGCATCCCTTGGCCCATAAAGCAAAATGAGCGCTGCAACCCCAGTCAGTCACGACTGGACCTAATGGTCGGGGTCCCTTTACCTTACTATACACAAATCCTACTATACACCTTTTGCAAATAATGTATATCCCCCCCTTTTTGTAAGCCGTTTCTCCTCTATTCCTCAATCTTTCTGTCATATACATTTTCTATGGCACAGGCAATCCTGTATGACCTTTTCAATAATATGTGCTCACATTCTTTGCTTAGAGAACTCCATCAAAAATTTGGAGAAGTGTGAATTTTGAATAACTGTGTTTCAGTTCATGTATCAGTTTAGGAAGTGCTGGTTTGGTAGGCTCACATTAAAATACGAACTGCCTTCCCATCAACAGCTCTGCTACCATTCCACTTTCATCTCTCTTGGGGGAACTCTTACCTGTTTCAAGCCTGTGACTCAATTCAGAGGTTATGCTTCTGATCCTACAAGTGCAGGTCAGGAATTTACGTACCTGATGATGGATTGGCACACACTTTAATCTTCCTCACTGAAATATACTCAGAGTCGCAAAGTGATTTCATGCTCTTTATTCAGCTCATAGTGGTGAGGAGGAATGAATGAAAATCCCCTCAAAGTATCTGCTTTATATACATTATTTACACAATGGGCTGCACATGATTGGCTAATTCTGGAATTCTACTGTAAGCCAATCAGGTTGTGGATTCACTTATATCTGGAGCATGATTGGGTGGTTCCTGCCAACCAATCAGACTGCTGCATTGTTCTAGGACCAATCAGACTGATGCATTCTGAATCCTATTGTTCTAGGACCAATCAGACTGCTGCGATTTGGATCCTATTGTTCTAGGACCAATCAGACTGCTGCAGTTTCGATCCTATTCAACTCAGTACATAACACCCCTCCCCTCTAAGTTCCAGTCCTGCCCGGGAGGTCACATTCATAGTCCTCGAGGTACGCCGGCGGCCTACGTGTACGTTGCGGCCTGTTGTGTTCCCTGGTCCGGGGTTCAGGTTCTGGCTCGTGTTCCAAGGATGCTGGCTGTGATGGGCCTGTTTGGTCTGGCGCAACCGGCTCGCTCAGTCGTGGTTCTGGTTCCAGTGTCCTTTCGGCCTCGTGGGTCCTCTCTGTATTTACTGGTTCTGCCTCTCCTGCTGGCCCCTCCTGCTCTATGGGCCTCACTGCCGCTCTGTTCCCTTGGGACTCCTCTGACCTTTCCTCCTCCTGGTTTTCTCCCGGGAATCGTCGCCGTATCTGGTCGCAGTGGCGGCGCCAGCATTGCCCCCCATCCGTTAGCACCTCGTATGACACGGGGCCAGTGACCCTGGTGACTGTGGCGGGTACCCATGCTGGGCCTGCCCCAAAATTCTTTGCGTACACTGGGTCCTGGGCCTCGAAGGTCCGGGGGTTCCTGCCTTCCCCCACCACTACCTCATCCTGAGCTCTATCGGGGTGAAGGCGGTCCAATCTGATTGCAAGGCGCCGACCCATTAGTAGTTCAGCGGGGCTCCGGCCAGTCGTTGAGCTGGGGGTGCTGTGCTGTGCTAGGAGGAATGTGGCAAGGCGGTACTCCCAATCCCCTTGCGTCATGCGGCGAAGGGTGTCCTTGGTGGTCCGCACCATGCGTTCTGCTTGGCCATTGGTGGCAGGGTGGAATGGCGCCGAACGGATGTGGCGGATGGCGTTCTGCGCTGTGAAGGTTTGGAATTCTCCTGACGTGAATGCAGTCCCGTTGTCTGAGACGAGAGTGTCAGGGAGCCCGTGGGTTGCAAACAGCCTGCGTAGTGCCCGGATGGCTGCGGATGTAGAAGTGGACGGTACCAGTGCGACTTCCAGCCATTTGGTGTAGGAGTCCACCACTATGAAGAATGTTTTCCCCTGAAAGGGGCCAGCGAAGTCCACATGCAGGCGTGACCATGGTGCTCGGGCGGACTCCCAGGACTGGACTGGGGCCCTTGGGGGATCTGGGCGGGATTCTTGGCAGGCCTGGCAGTGTTTGACCCAGGCCTCTATCTCTCCGTCGATCCCCGGCCACCACACATAACTCCTGGCCAGGGCCTTCATTCTTACTACCCCTGGGTGTGTCTCGTGTAGGGCTGTGAGGACCCTTTTGCGGAGGGGCTGGGGAACAACGACCCTGCTTCCCCATAACAAGCACCCCTTGTGGGCCGACAGTTCATGTTTGCGGGTTGTGTAGCCAGCGAATTCTGGCCCAGGGCTGTTGCTGGGCCATCCCCTCCACACCCAGTCCAGGACCCGGGAGATGACCCTGTCTTTCTTGGAATGGTGTGCAACTTCTTGTGCCTGAATGGGGCGGTCGGGAAGCAGCTCCAGGCTCATAACCTCTTGTGCAGGTGCTGGGTCGGGGCCTGTTTCCGGTAGTGGTAGCCTGCTGAGGGCGTCCGCATGGCCCATCGCCTTCCCAGGTCGGTGAATCAGTGCATACTGGTAGCTGGCAAGGAAAATTGACCACCTGAGGACGCGAGGAGACAGCACTTGGGGGGTCTGCTTTTCGGGGGCAAACAAGCCAAGCAACGGCTTGTGGTCAGTCACCACGGTGAAGGGCCGCCCGTATAAGAAATCATGGAATTTTTTTACTCCCTTCACAATTGCCAGCCCCTCCTTGTCTATTTGTGAGTAGTTCCGTTCGGTTGCGCTGAGTGTCTGGGAAAAGTATGCTACTGGTACCTCTCTTCCATCTGGGAGTTGGTGTCCCAGGACAGCGCCAATGCCATAGGGTGAGGCGTCGCATGCTAGCACCACCGGCAGCCTCTCGTCGAAGTGTGCCAAGACCGAGTTTGAGACAAGCAAGTCCTTGACTGCCTGGAATGCAGCCTCCTGGCGCTGGCCCCACACCCAAGGGGCCCGCTTGTCCAGAAGTCTGTGTAGGGGCTCTGCTACCGCCGCTTTGTGGGGAAGGAAGGAATGGTAAAAGTTCAATAGTCCCAAGAAGGCCTGAAGTTCAGTCTTGTTCTTGGGCGCTGGGGCATCACAAATGGCCCGTACCTTGTCCCCAGTCGGGTGGACCCCTTCTGCGTCCACCATAAATCCCAGAAAGTCCACCTGAGGCACTCCTAGTAGACATTTTTCCCGCTTTACCTTGAGACCCGCCGTCTGGAAACGGTGCAGAACAGTGCGGAGGCGGTCCTCAAACTCCTCTGGTGTGGGCCCGGCAATCAACACATCATCGAAGAAGGGGGTGACGCCAGGAATTCCTTTAAGGAGAGAGTCCATTAGGTTCTGGAATATGCCTGGTGCCACGCTGACGCCGAATTGCAGCCGCTTTACCCTGAACGCTCCTCTGTGCGTCACAATCGTCTGTGCCTCTGCTGTGGCCTCATCTACTGGTAGCTGTTGATATGCTTGGGCCAAGTCCAGCTTGCCAAAAATTTTCGACCCAGCCAGGGTGGCAAGGACATGGCTGACCACTGGCACTGGGTATGCATGGGCCGTGAGGGCCTTGTTATGGTACATTTGTAGTCTGCGCAGATGCGGACCGAACCATTAGGCTTGACGGGTGTGACGATTGGGGTTTCCCAGGGGGCATTAGGCACCGGCTCCAGCACTCCTTGCTCCACGAGCCGGTCCAATTCCTCGTCTATACGGGGTTTCAGGGCGAACGGGACCCGGCGGGCCTTGAGCCTGGCTGGTCGTACTGCGGGGTCAAGCTGTAGAGCAATGGGGGGGCCCGTATACTGTCCCAATTTCCCATCAAAAACCCCCGGAAATTCCTTGCATATGGCGTCCACGTCCACTTGTAAGCTAGTGTTGTTCACCCCGGTGACGGCTAGCCCCAGTGGTCCAAACCATGCCAATCCCAGTAAGCTAATGTAGGGGCCCTTCACCACAAGCAAGTCCAGTTGCCGCGTCCGCCCTCGGTATTGCACCCTGAAGGTCCCCACCCCCATTGTGGGGACCTTACGTTTCTGGAAGTCCCGGAGGGTGAATGGGGCCGGCCTGAGTTTGGGACCCCCAGTAGGACACAGTTTCCTTAAGGTCTTTGCCGAGATTATGGATAGATTTGAACCCGTGTCAAGGTCCATGCGGCATGGGGCCCCCTCTATCTGTACCTCTACATAAATTTTCTCTACGTTGGGGTAGGGCAACTGGTATACCTGGATGTCCGTGAGCTCCGTTGAGTTGCCTTGGTGCGTTGGGCCCCGGGACCTGGGGCTCTTGGAGTGGTCATCTGATGCCTGGCGTCGGGTAGGCCGAGCCCGACACACCCGGGCGATGTGTCCCGATTTTCTGCACTGCCTGCACTCTGCGTTGCGGAAACGGCAGGTCCTCCTCTCGTGACTTTCTCCACAGCTTGCGCAGTTCCCTCCTTCTCGTCGAGGCAGCTGTGGTATGTGGGCTGCTTGAGTGCGCTGCTGTACACGGTGCACCTCCTCCCTGTTGGATCCTGAGTCGTCGGTGAGGTCTTCGTGGTGGACCCTCGGTTGGGACGGCTGGCTCGGCCGTGCCTCTTGCGTCGACCTCTCAGCAGCTTCCGTCGCCAGGGCCTCCTCCAGAGCGACCTGGAACGTTAGGTCCTTCTTGGCGTAGAGGCGTCGTTGCAGCTTCTCATCCTTCAGGCCACCGACGAGGCGGTCACGAAGCATGTTCTCCAGCTCTGAGAAGTTGCAGAACCGGGCGGCTTGGCGGAGAGAGGTCACAAACCCAGTTATGGTTTCCCCAGGGGCTTGCCGCTTTGCGTAGAAGGCATTTCGACGAGCCACCACTGAGGGCTGTGGCGAAAAGTGCCCCTTCAGCTGTTCCATTATTGTTTTGTATGGAACTGTAGCAACGTCTTCAGGCGCAAGGAGAGCCCGGGCGATTTCAAACGTCTCCTCTCCACAGACGCTGAAGAATATTGCCCTCTTCTTGGCGTCTTCTTCATCGGTGACCCCTTTGGCTTCTAGGAGGAAGGTGAAACGGGAGGCGTACGCTTCCCAGTCTCCAGATGCTGGGTTGAACGGCGAGAAGCTGCTGTTGGTTGCCATTCTGAGTTCCTTGTGTCCCGGAGCTGAAGCCTGGATACACGGTGCGAGGCAGCGGTGCGGCAGGTGGCGGTGCTGCGGTGCTGTGTGTGGCAGTCAGCTCAGCGGGATCCCACCCTCGTCGCCAGTGAAATATACTCAGAGTCGCAAAGTGATTTCATGCTCTTTATTCAGCTCATAGTGGTGAGGAGGAATGAATGAAAATCCCCTCAAAGTATCTGCTTTATATACATTATTTACACAATGGGCTGCACATGATTGGCTAATTCTGGAATTCTACTGTAAGCCAATCAGGTTGTGGATTCACTTATATCTGGAGCATGATTGGGTGGTTCCTGCCAACCAATCAGACTGCTGCATTGTTCTAGGACCAATCAGACTGATGCATTCTGAATCCTATTGTTCTAGGACCAATCAGACTGCTGCGATTTGGATCCTATTGTTCTAGGACCAATCAGACTGCTGCAGTTTCGATCCTATTCAACTCAGTACATAACACTCACCCTCTAGGTATATTCCAGTTCCAGCTCCCGGTACAAGAACATAGGTCTTAAAGAACTGTAAAAGGTTAGACCATGTGCCATATGTATAATACTTTGCACCTTTTTTAAAAAAACAAAAAACAAAAAATCATTCACATGTCAGCTACTGTAAAGCCTGACAGACCAGCCAGGGAAGGAATTGATATCTTCATCTCTTTCCCTGTCTCTCTCCATGGTTCACATTGCTTCCTCATCTGCAGCGTTCAATAATTGATGAGGAAAGTCGGCCCCACAAAATGGTGATTATGGTGGATCATCTTGGGCCCGGGGTTACCGGAGAAATGCCACATGGGATTGGCTCTCTTTTTAAAAAACTTATTTTGCCAAGAAAACTTAACGATTCTAACATTTGTTTACCGTACCAGGTGTCATGTCCAATCAGCGTCAAAGAGAATCTCAGAGCACTTGCCGGAGAAAGAAAGATTGCTTGCTCTGTCTATCCCTTTCTAGCTGCTAGCAACAAGCTTAGTTCACCTCCTTATAAATAACTAGTCACACTGTACTCGGGATTTCTTTATAAAAGCCAGAGCCCATGTGTTTCTTTGGAAACAGGAAAAAGAAAAGGGGAAGGAAAACAGAAACGTGACCTACTTTAACTCTTAAGGCAATAAATCACTTCTGAATTTTTTTCCAGGAGTTTCCTACCACCACCTGTCCCCAGACAAATAGTTAGTGGAACTGATAAACTTTAGCCTTCCTTGCATTGTTTGTTCGACTTCAAAACACCTTTTAAAGTGCATTATGTGAGAGATCAAAAGAGGTTTTATGCAGAGACACAGTGTTCCCTTTATTTTCATTTCTCTGTGAAGATTTTTGGATAACTTTCGACGCTTCCTCAGAGGTGCATTATCCAGCACAGGTAAGTGGCTGCAAAGCCTGTTGTTAATTACAATTAAAAAGTCATTTCCATTTTTTTTTGGGGGGTGGCACTTTGTGAAGTGGCCAATGAACCATGGAGTAGTATGCAACTACTATAAGTCTTACTGAGTAGGTCTATTAATTTCAATGGGTCTCCTCTGAGAAGTTTGAGGCATCCCACCACCGTTGAAACTCTGAATCCATTTTTAATTAACATATATTTGTTCTAATAACACATAAATATAAAAATATAAAACAAAATACAGTGGTACCTCAGGTTAATAACTTAATTAGTTCTGGAGGTCCGTTCTTAACCTGAAACTTTTCTTAACCTGAGGTACCACTTTAGCTAATGTGGCCTCCCGCTGCCGCCGCCCCGCCTCCATGTAATTTCTGTTCTCATCCTGAAGCAAAGTTCTTAACCCGAGGTACTATTTCTGGGTTAGCGAAGTCTGTAACCTGAAGTGTCTGTAACCTAAAGCGCCTGTAACCCGAGATACCACTGTAGTTAAACATCTATGGTTTTGAAGTTTAGATTTTTTTTTTTTAAAGAAAGCATTTTATCCTACCTATTCTAAGAAGGCAATTCTAAGATGTGTATGAGGTGAAAATATATATTTCAACATTGCACTGGCTGTAGCTGGATAGCCAGTGCAATGTTGAAAGATGTATTTTCTCCTCATACACATCTTAGAATTGCCTTCTAAGATGACATTTTTATTTCAAAAGCATTACTTTATTTATATGCAAACTATGCAGACACAGTGCAATGCAGCAATGCAGCGCTAAACAAGTCTACTCAGAAGAAAGCCACCCTGGGCTTAATGGGATTTACTCCCCAGTAAGTGTATAAGATTGCCGCCTCAATTCCTTCAGTAATACAATTCAACTGATTAAGTTTTATTTAAATCAAAACGAAGCCCCAGCTGTAGCAAAGACGAGATACAATGTGAGATAGGCCATGTCTTCCTAGCAGAAGCTCCTGGCACACCATGTATGTGTCTGTCTTTAAGGTGCCATGGGAGTTTGTTGTTGTTGTTTTCGCAAATGTCACTGTTGATCAGTCCCTCCCAAATTCTTACAATGCCATTACCACAAACATATTCCAATTCCCCTCAACCAGGTATTCTGCTGTGGCTTCAATTTAGCTCCTAAACCTTATATCATTGGAGCACTCAGCAAGTGTCACACAGTCCTAAGTGCAGGATTCCACAGGCTCCCAACAGCTGTACTCTGACTCTAATAGCATTCATTACCACAGGACAGCATGCCTGTTGCTTACAGATCTGACACGTTCTTTCATTTTCCCCCCATCTAAAAACCTCACAGATTCAACCGGAAGGCACCTACTCATGCACACATCTGAGCAAAATGTTGCAGTTAACATCTGTACATACAAAAATACAGTTTCCTGGGACACTGAAGGTCTCCTAACAGTATTTGGAAATCTCGCCCTCTTGTTTTTAGATCTGTTTTCTTCATTATTATTTACAAATTAGTGAACAAACAGCCGACCCTGAAATGCCTTCTAACTGAACTGAACCAAATGAATCAAAAAAGACATTTTCACAACTTTTGGACTTGCGTCTCTATGAAAACTAATACCTTCCCGCAATCACACATTCTTTACATCGATGCATCCTTGAATTCCTAATGCAGAAAACTTTACCTCGGGTCTTGCCAACCAGTAAAGATTATGTCAGGCAGTGGGGAGATCCTATGGGGAAATATTAATTATTTAAAGCCACGTCCCAAACCTTGAGGCATATTCCAAGAGACTACGAACAAAAATAAATGTAGCAATAAGTATTAGCAAAGTAAAGAAGAGGTGCATCTTGAAATCTCTCAGCAGTGAAAGCCTTCGGGCAACAGGCAGAGACTACCTCCACCAAGGAATCTACTGCGCCTATAGATTAACAGCAGAATCCCTAGCCCTGTCTCTGGATTTCAATACAAGGCACACAAATTCAAGACTAAACATCTATTTGCTAAGGCCTTTGCTCAGCGGCAGAGCATCTGCTCTGCATGCAGAAAGTACCAAGTTCTATCTCCTATATTTCTAAGTAGGGCTGGGAGAAAACGCTTCCTGAAACCCTAGATAGCTGCTGTCAATCTGTATCAGCAGCACTGAACTAGGTGGACCAGTGGTCTGACTCAGTATAAGCCATTCCTTATACCTGCACAAAGAAAACTGATCATAACATAGCCTTGCCTGTCTGACTTTCATCCTGCTGCTGCTGCCAGACAAAGTATCTGGCTGGGATGACTTAGTCCAATGCAGGTTCCCTTGCATCACCCAACCTGAACTCAGTAGGGCAGTACAGACTGGCTTCTGTTCGATGAAAATGCCATTTAAAATAGAGTTCTTTCAAGCTCAACCAGATTGGCGTACGGTACAAGAGCTATGGGTTGCCTCCTTTGGTGTGAGAGATCATTGTGTTTCACTGGTCAGCTACTGGGCAGTCCCCAGTCAATAAAGTGCTGACCTGCCATGGGCCTGCTTCAATGGGTGCTTGGAGCTCAGAGTAGGCTGGCAACTTCAACCCTTCCCTGTGGGAATCCCTTGCAGATGACCACCGTGCCTGGAGACAAGCAACCAGTCGTGCATCCATAGCAGCAACCAGATGAGAAATGACTGCTGGGAAGAGAGCAGGAAGAAGAAACGCCATGGTGCATCTGCAGCAGCACAACCGGATGCCTTCATCTGCCCCAGCTGCAACAAAACATGTCTCTCCCGCACTGGTATTTACAGCCACGGCAGGCGCTGCAACCCTCCAACAGTTTGACCTCACCCAAGTTTGACCTTGACCTCACACCACTCCATTGTCTCCTGAGACAGACAGATGCCAGCGACCCAACAGAGAGAGTAGGACAAATTGAAACCATATCATTTGAGCTGGAGGCTATACAGAAGTAAAAAGCCTCACTTGTCTTCTTTTCCAGCTTTATGACATCTTCCCTGCCCCATTACAACCTGTATTGAAGGTCAAAAGCTGTATTTCCATCACCTAATCTTCCCTGCCCTCCTAACATCTCAGCAAAAATGCTTCCTGCCCTCTTCCTCCAATCCTGCCAAACTTGAATGGAGTGCCAATACACTCTGGCATAGCCCCATCCAGAAACTCTTGCTTTGGACCGATCTGATGTATTATAAGTTCCTGGAATATCTTTACCTTAAAATATATCCTCAGTTTTGCATTGGAGCAGAAATGTTTTCCGTTGAAGAGAGGAGCCTTTCTGTATACTATAACAATGCTAGTTTGCATTTCAGAGACAGACTTTTTTTGCATCGTTTCTGGCTGTAATATTTGTTTATTTACAAATACAGAAGAGTCTCTATTGTCCGTGAAAATACTTTTCAAGTTTTCTCAGTACCACAGCATACTAAGCTCAGGCTGTGCTCTCATTTGCTGGCCACAATCAAACTACCAAACTGTTTCCTTCCTATCCCACTGAAGGAAGTTTGTCCCCAGGAAGACAGTACCCACCAGCACTCAAGGTCATTAAGTAAGCACCTTCAGCTATCCTGTCACATAATTTAGAGGATAGTTGGTTCAGATCTTCTGGGATTGCTGAGGTCAATGCTAATTCATTTCCAAACAAGGAACAGAATATATTTTATTTAATGAAAAGGTGGACCGTATGAACCAGAAACTGGCAAGTAAGAATGTAGAAAAGAAAGAACTTTGGGAATGTTGTAGCAGAAAAGCACAGCAGCTTCTGGCAATGGACAGATTCTGAGGGAAATACAAAATAAAGCCAAGGCTAAGTACCTGGGCAAAGGCAATGAGATTAACAGATGGGCCATTAATTAAAATTGCACCTTCAAATTCACTCCCTGAGAAGTCTTTTCTGCCAGACCCCAAGCCAAGCTGCCAAAAATCACAAGCAAGTCACAGAAGTTAAGTGTTTATAACTCCTTGATATATTCTCTCTACAAAACCTCAAATGAGAACAAGGTATCAAGTGAAATTAGATGGTAATGTCTTCTGATTAGACATTGGTAATTATTTTTGACTGGATGGATAATCATTCTGAGTGGCATTAATCTGTTGTCACATTACACATTGTCTAGGGGATGGGTTTGTCTTCAGAGTGGCCATGTAGTTTTCACTCACTGATTAGTTGCCAGTATCTTGGGGCCGAAGGTGTTATTACTGTATGCCCAAATTACTAGATAACATTTCTAATCAAACAGTGGCCTTATTTATTATGCCATTAACCCACTTAAAATAGATGAGTTCATAACTTTACTTAACACATTTACTTGAGATGTTTGCTTGCAAAGCTGTACATCCTTCAGTTCCCCTTTGATTAAATGTTTCCAATAAGTCTTAGAATGGCCAGATTAGCCTGAAATACAGGAGGGCACATAGTTGTCATGCCAAAAATTTGGCAAGTATTGCTTATCATGCCTAGGTGGAAAGAAGTGGTGTGTGCTAGAATTCAAATTCAAATATTTCTTCTTCTTCTTCTTCTTCTTCTTCTTCTTCTTCTTCTTCTTCTTCTTCTTCCTTCATGAAAAGTGAATCATCTCCATCAAATAAATAAATAAATAAATAAATAAATATTTTTGGCCAAGGCTGTCTTACAAATGTGGACTTTGTTATTGTTACAAAAGCCTGGCACCTGCCCCCTCTCTCTGCCAAGCTGTGGCCACAGTGCATGGGGTCAGAGGTGTGCACACAGGATCTGTCTCCCTTTGAAGAATAGAAGACACAGTGGAGGCTGCCATGCTTTAAGACAGTGTTTCCCAACCTTGGGCCTCCAGCTGTTTTCGAACTACAATTCCCATCATCCCTGACCACTGGTCTTGCTAGCTGAGGATTATGGGAGTTGTAGTCCAAAAACAGTTGGAGGCCCAAGGTTGGGAAATGCGGCTTTAAGAAATAGGGTTTATTAGTCTATTTACACTATGTTTACCAGATTTTTTTTCAATGAATCCGGGGACACTTTTTTTTTTTTTGAAGCTGAGTAGCAACAGGGAGTCAGTAGTGGGGATGGTGAGGCAAAAGACCCTGGGCCCAAGCACACATGCATATTGTATAAAGGTGAAAAGCCCTTCTCTTGCACCCTGTGAAACATAAATGCACAGAGTTTTTTTAAAAAACTGGGCAACGGCCATCCACCCACGACTCCCAAGCCTCCCCCAATCAGTCAAAACAAAGGGGGAAGGGGGCAGGAGATCGCACAGGACACATCATATACGCACAAGACACATCATATGGGGACTTCCGGCGAGGAAAAATGGCGGGCGCCACAGCAGCGAGCAGCTCCTGAAGCCAGCCAGAGCCAACTGCACTACCAGGCTGGCTCTGGGCTGCTGAGACTGCTGCTGCCACATTTCCCAGGGACAGATTTGAAAATCCAGGGACTGTCCCTGGGACGTCTGGTAACCCTAATTTACATCCTCAGTCTGCATGGAGTCCAGATCTGACAGCATTGTCCAGAGCACTGCAGGCAGTCCTTACTTCTCCCTCACCAAAATGGATCTCCCTTTCTTCCCCTTTCTTCTCTCCAGAAGCACCTTGCCTTCCCCACAGAACAGTTACCCTGGCAACCTTCCAAATCTGCAGTCTCTGGTCATACTTGGTGCTAGAAGTGCCATTGTCTTGTTAACGACCCACAATGGCTCTCATAACAGCCCTAGTTTGGCCAGGCTACCCAGGAATTCCTTTGCAGCTTATATTCTCGATTATATTCACCAATAACAAAAAATCCTAGCATTTATTAATTTTAGTGTTTAGGGGCACCTGCCCCATTGTGTAACAATATGTTCGTTTCATAAGTGGTAGTGAGGGTTGCCAGTTTTTTTATTCTACTGGTTCCCCTTCTATTTCTAAACGCCTTAACACCAATGTTCAGCAAATAAAGCTATTTGCTGCGCTTCGTGCCATAACTACATTAAGAGAGTTTGCAAATGTGGCTCACTTCATATGCATATGCCAGGTCCACTATTGTCTCATGAAAATAAAATAACACCTCAATAATCCAGCCCCAACATCAACAGCAGCAGCAGCAGCAGCAGCAGCAGCAGTTCTTGGGACCTAGAAAACAAGTTGTTCTAAAATACCTAGGAAACCTGCCTGTACTTAATGTTTGCACTGAGTCCCTCCTTTCAGTTATGCCAAAACTCAGTTCAGCTCTTCCTGTAATGTGAGCAAGGACATGTTAAGTGAGCAAAGAGGTAGAATTTAGAGGAACTTGCACACGCACACACAAAAACAAGTTAAAATGCAATCGAGTTGTAAGTTAATCAGCCCATTTTTGCCCTGTTTTGACTAAACAAACCTGGTGACAATAGATCACTTAGCTGAGGAAAAAAATATTACTCAGGGACTTGAATTTAAAAATATGTCCCATTTTTATCTAAAAATACCAATGAGAACATCCACTGAGGACAAAAAGTCAAAACATAAGAACACCATGTCTTAGCCCTAGGCAACATGGCAGCAGCAGGAAAGAGCTTTGTGGTTTCACTATTTGCTCCAGGAACCAGTATGTCGGCTCATTCTCACTAAGTGCTAGATGCAACCCAAGCCAGTAGCAGATTTTGTTATTATACACAACTTTGAAAGACAGTTCTACAGCAATGGAGTTTGGGGGCAGGCATTATAGACACAATGGTCCCAACTGTGTAGGATCATCCAATCCTACGCATGTTTACTCAGAATAAAGTTCACATTGGCTTAATGGAGCTCAGAGTACTCATAGTGGAGTTTAGTATTGAAGACTATAGGTGAAAATTAGAATCTTCAGCTGAGCTTGGAAATAAAAAGGCAACCATTGAAGTCAGTACAGTTTCAGCCTAATATAATCCAATCTACTGGTTCTGGATAAGCAATTCTCAACCTCTCCCCACTACCCCAATCCTTAATCAACCTTGCCACTTAGACTTCAGGGATGACTTCTCAGCTTTTACTAAAAATAAAATTGGAAGAAATGTAACAGGTGAAGTGCTTCTGCATGTTGAGGAACAGCTACAGCTGTTGAATTTCTGCCTGCATGTGGTTGTTCAAGTAATAGAAACCTATTTCCTGTATAATACAGTGTAAAATCTGACACATACTGAAAATAGGATAGTATTATTTTCCAAGTTCTCTTTACAGTCCTACCAAGCACAAACTGGTATCAGAAACTCAATGCATCTTTTAAATTAAAGATCTCCAATATAAGCTGTCTCCTGTTATTTTTCTTTCTTTGGTGAGCTATAGCTCTTTGCAGATAAACTGCAGGTTCCCAGTTGTACCATTAAGGAAAGCACTCACCATGACCAGTAGCTACAGTTCCCTCAGGTCAGGAGCTGTACTTTAGACTAGTCTATCAGCTCTGTAGATTCACAAGTGAATGTCTGCTCTTGGACTACACTTAAGACGAAGCCTGCAGTTCTAGGCTTTGTTTGGAAGTAAATCCCAGAACTAAAGTTATGCTTACTTGTGAATAAATAAACATAGGACTGGGTGGTCAGGGTGCAATCCTATGTGACACTTAGTAATGGGAACAGGTTAAAATAGTAATGAGAAGAGGTTAAAATTTGCTTCCCATATGTGCAATTCATTATTCGGCATTTTAGACAGGAACAATATTTCCTGGTGAGGATATGGGAGATAAATCTTAATTTACTTTCACTTCTATTTAGATTCATTCTGTTGCCCACTAAATAATGAGATAAAATGAAAAATTGTATATTTAGTCTTTCTTAATATACTGTTTTCCAAAGACACCAATAAAATGGCACCCTTGCTGACCTGAAGGTATAATGGCCACTTTGAAGTAAGTCATATTGGAAACAAATGGGATTTACTTCTGAATAAATACAGGCTGAAAGTATTACTTCTTGCATTCTCTAACCTCTTCAGCTTAATATCTAAGTAGAGATGGGTTATCATGCATTAGCTTTGTCTTACAGGAAGCTTACCAGGTAGTGAATCAGAATTTCATTCACCGCTAATATTTATGTTGTCCTCCATTTTAAATAGTTACCTAAATATTCACTTTATTGAGAAATTATACACAGCACTCCTTATTTACCGGTATTACATTTACCTCCAAGAAGCTCAAGGTGGCCTTCTCTTTTCCTCATATTATCCTCACAACAATGCTGTGATGTTGGTCATGCTGAAAGACAGTGATTGGCGAAAGTCACACAGCGAGTTTCATGGCTGATTTTAACCCTGGGCTCCCACTGCTTTATTCCACATTTATTTCTGGACAAAATATGGAGAAGGGAATAACCCATGGGAAGGGAATAATCTTTTCCCAATGGTCTGGAAAATTTTGGAGTTGCTTGTTAACAGTCCTTTGTGGCACATGAGACTATTCAAGTCAGCCTGCAATCCTGTACATACATATCAGAGAGCAATTCAGTGGAGGGAATTCAGTGAGGCTTACCTGTATGTCTATTGTGGAATGAATCCATATTTAGAAATTGTAACAGCAGTGACCCCTTCTGAACTAAGATAAGGCACTTCAGTGATAAGTATTCTTAAGTATTCATATGTTTAAAGGTCCACTATTTCACTGCAAATGAGGCTAGGGAGAGAATCAGGATAGGTGGTGGCCACACAACCTATCTTCTAGCTGAGAAGCAACTATGACAGCAGGGAACCTTTGTGAATCAATGTAGGGCACTTGTTTAGCTAGGTGCTGTCCATTTGTAAAATTGCAGGGCTTAAGTGTCCACAGAAGCTTTGCAAGGGAGGAAGATGGGGAGAACACCAGAACAACTGGGCCATGCCATGTAACTTCCTAGCTGCCCCACCAAGACCACTGGGCACGAGCAACAACAAAAAATGCAAAGCTCTTTCCCTCTGAGAGCTTTGAAAGGCAACTACAAACTGTACTGAACACTGTTGTTAAAAATAATTTGAAATGACACAGTCAAGAATACAGAAGTCTGCTATATTTATATAATTCTTTGTATTTTCTCCCACTCCTCTTCCTTTTAGAAGAAATGGGTAAATGCACTGGCTAACCACTCAGATTAAGCCAGAGGACAATAATATTAACAGAGCTTAGTCATCAGCATCGGCAACTTCCCTTTCGCACACTAACTGCATGCAGTTTCATCTCAAAATTATTAACTGTCTGGTGACTAAGCGTCTATGCACCAGGAGCATAAAGAATGGAAATACTTTACTCTTCTGCTGCTCTCTGCAAGGAGTACCTGCCGAACTTCACAGCTTCTTGCTGATGGCCCAACGACCTTCATGCATGAGGGTATCTCAGCCAAGCATAATTGGTGCTCTTTCTCCCGCCTTACACAGCTGGAAAGCTGGGCTTGTTGTGTTTGATACAGAAAGCCTTTTGTTGTTTCTGTGGCAGGGTTTCCATAGAAATTAACTTTCAAAGAATGAGGGCCAGAGTGTCATAAAAATAAAGCAGCCCTGGCATGACAATAACATTTGTTGGCTGCTTATAATAATACAATTATTATGTCAACAGTGTTGGGCTACGGAGAAGGAAATGCAGAATTACAACTGAATTTGCAGAAATTGGGGTTGTTGTTTTTTTCATTTGCCCCAACTGTTCCAGGAAAGCATATATATCCTGAATTGGAATGTATTCATGCTCTCATTTATTGTGTGCTGTCCATGGCCTTAATTCCTAAGGAGTGTCGGTGTAGTAAAAGTTCTTAACCTGTGGAAATCCCATCAGGTGCACCTACCACCATCAGCAGAATTCAAAATCAAAATTCTTTGTGGCAGACTGTCAAGAGGAATATGAAGAACGGGCACATTTGTAGGTAATATAATTTCAATGGGAAAAAATTAAGTAGGTTCTTATGTCCTACACTGAAATCAGTGGATATTTGGGCTGAATTAAATAGGTGAATTAAATCAGTGGATATAGCTTTGGCCAGATTAAGCCCTAAATGAATTATTGTGTCTACTCAGAAATATGTTCAATGGGACTTTGTCCCAGGTAAGGATGTATAACAGGGATGGGAAACATGTGGCTTCCACGTGTTGTTGGACTCCAACTCCCATCAGACCCAGCTACCACAACCAACACTCCGGGATGCTGGGAGCCAACAACATATAGAAAGTCAGAATTTCCTCATCCTTGGTAATTTGCTGCTCATTCCAGATTTTCTGGAGAATGCTATTGTTTGCTTTTTAAATGATGATGTTTAAAATAATCAAGGAAGGATTATACTCATTGTTTTCACACCACTAAGACTGAACATCTAGAAAACTTTAAGCGAGGAGGATCTCATTCACATTTAGAGAGAGAAATCAGATTTTAGAGGTTACTTTTTTTTTTTACAGTTTTCCAAATAAGATAAATGATTTGCTAATCTGTCATGATGTACTATGCTTCATTTAATTGCACCTCAGATATGTTATTATCATTTCAACAGCTTCTAGGCAGGATGCAGGAATCCTGACAGGCTGGTAAAGTTAAAATGTTGTGAATCATGCTCCTAAGGTGTGGAATAAGTGTAGCTACTTAATTTGCAAAGTGCCACATTTTCAGTGAAAATACAACCTAGGTAAAATGAAAGAAAATTGTAAAATAAACATGTAATAGCTTAACCTTTGGCAGTGTCCCTGTTAATCAAGGAGTGACACCTTGTAATTTTTTTTTCTTAGCTATTATGTGTTCAGTCCATCATTGTTGCCTCCTAATGAGCACTAATTAGTGGTATTTTACTGGGTGTTTTATCTCTGCTATTCACTTAATAATATACCTTTGGAAAGTCATTAATCTGCTTTGGCTTGAGGATGCAGAAATAAAATCACATATGGCAACTCGACTGAAGTAATAAAATGCCCTGGATAAAAAACAAAACAAAATCTGTAGAGCCCTCTGATTGACAATGCTACAAATGCAGCATGTACCATTGTATACCACAGGCAATACCTTCTTCAACTTTCCCATAGTAATCAAGTCAGTATTGGAATCTCACTTTCCCTTTGCTTTTTATAGGTCTCATCTTAATCGTGCAAGCTTTTTAGTATGCAGAGAGACCTAATGTTAATGGTTTGTTCATGCTGGCTGAAAGGAAATGGATTTTTTTTAAAAAAAGTTTTGTTTCCCAGATGCCAATCTAAGTAAGTAGCTACTGTAGAAAATGAAAGTGACATATGTAGCAGAGCATAGAAGTGTTTATGTAGTTTACACAGCAGTTTCGAGGTGTACAACAACAGTGATTAAAGTACTGAATGGTTTATTTACTCATTAGAAGGTGGCTGGGCTCGTGCTCTATGCAATGGAAAGATAAACTTTCAGTTTAAATTACTCTTAAGGGAGTTAAGTATCATTCAATATTGAGAGATGGAAACAACAGCTAAAACAACCTTGCTCGCAAATTAAACAATTCAATTATCTTGCACAATAGCTGGGGCAAGACCAGATGCTAATGAGCGCTAAATGAGAAGGTGACTTTCATTGAGTTCATGCGCTCTGTTTGGATGATCTTACACTTTGCCATTGTTATATGACATGGAGCTAATTCCCCCAGAGTTTGGCTGCTACAAAAGGGTATGCTCTGGTTTTGGTGGTATAATAGGGCACCTAATAATATACAAAGCAGTAATACCGCTTAAAATGGGAAAGTCTGTAGGCTGAATGTCCATTGTAAGCTAACATAGCTGAAAATCCTTTGGACGTCTTATGGGCATAAATCCTTTTCTTAAAAAATAACAACCCTCTCTGTTTCTTTTAAACAAATATTTAAGATGTGAACTCAATCACAATATTTCTAAAATTCAAACAACCGTGACAATGGAATCAAAGAGTGGCTTCACACATTAGCAGAAGGAATGGTGAAAGTTAATAAGAAATTATTACCTTTTCTGTGCTTTCAGAGTGCTGTACAAAGGGGAGCTCACTCACCAGCGCATGCTCACTGAAATCAATGGAACTTTCAGGTGCTTAACTATGGGTGAGTCATGTCTTGTGATTACAGTGAAATTGATTAAAGCAGAAAAGGTTGAAAGGCCAGACAAAACCTCCTGTATCAAGGCAATAGCTTGCCCAACAGGACCAAAATAACCCTCGCAATAACCAGTCTAAAAAACTAGCCCCACATCCCACACATAGGGTTTCTTTGGGCAATCAGAAGGCCTGCTTCTTCTGCTGTCCTTTTAAAAAAGTTGAAATTGTATTAAAAGTAACCAAAATAAATAAATAAATAAATTCTTCTGAATATTCAGTATATATGCCATTGATTAATACAGATATAGTAAGATTTGATATATAATATCAGATTAACTTGAAGTAGTTCAAATCAACCAGTTCCCAGACCAAGGAAGGGATCACATAAAAAGACACAGATAGTTTCTAATTTACATAGTAAGATTAGCCTTTAAAAGAACAGACTCAGTGTTCCTTCAAAGCAGAGTACAAAAGGATATGAGTAATACAACAATATAGAAACTGGAGTGCATTCCATCTCACCATAGTGGTGAAGATTGTGATCTAGCAACCTGTGGGCCTGCTCAGTCTGCAGTTCAGGGGCCAACTGTTGATTATCCTTGTTTGAAGTTCATTCGTTTCTCTTCACTCTGGTGACATCATCTGCTTCACCTGTTCCTTCCTAAAGCCTTTTCCTCCTCATTCAATTTCAACAAAGGCCCAGCTTGCTGTATCCTATTCAAATTCTTTGTCCTACAATGAACCTGTACCTCCGTTCCTCTGACTCTCCTCCCCTCTCTTAAATCACATTTCAGCCTTCACTTGGAAAATATTCCAGTTCTCTAGCCTTGAAATGAGTTATCCCTCTGGACCAATCAGCCACATCCAGCTTTTGGCCATTTTGGTAGTAAGTTTTGTAAGATCTACATCTATAGCTCTCCTTCCCTTAGCCATTCAGTGTAGTTCTTTTTTTCACTTCTGCAAGAGTCCCAAATTCCCTCTTCTCCATAACTACTGAAAGTTCCCAAACCTTGTTCTCTGTTGCATTCAGCCACCCTACCTGTTTCATATGGGAAAACTTTGCTTTCTTCTCTACTTTCTTGAAAAACTCCAAATCCATCAGGCTTATATCCAAAGGGCTAGATAGTTCACACATGAGTGCACTGCACCACAGCATGTAAAACCTTCAATAAAACAGAATTTGCAGGAGAGAAGCAGAGAGTCAATCCCCCCCTGTCTTATGAATTTTCAAGCTATTTTGTTTTGAACTTCTTGAAAAGTTCACAAGCCTTTGAGCCAGGCTTCCACAGCTCTAGTTAAGTCCCTGCTGTGTTGAGGATGTCAAAATACATTGAGCTGCTGACTACAGCCAGCTTGATAAACTGAGCTATTTATTTCAGTGAATTTTATATATTTGTCCAGTTTTACATTTTTAATGAAAGACCTGTGGCTTAGCCTGTCAGACAACAGTAAAAGCAGTGGAGTTTATTTATCCATGGCTTGAGTCACTTTTACTTTGCTTATAATTCTGTGGAGTTTTATTGCATTACTCCTGCTTTACGCAGGTTAAATAAAAAGTATAGGAACTCCTTTCTTTTAATATGAAGTACAATCCACCACAATTCCACGGTGTAATCTCAAAAATTCATTAAATAGTTAGCTGAGCACACTAGTTAATAGTACATATAGCATTGTTCTTTCAAGCCCTGGTTCAATTTTCTCAGTCAGATTAGCTAGCAATTTGTACAATTATACCTAAATGGATGCAATGCTGATTTCACTACTTACTTTATTATAGCACTAAAACAAGTACAGTACTATGCACACCGCTTGCTTACAATATTAGTCATAAACATTTTTTTAACATACTCTGTTTCAATTTCCAAGCTTGATTAGCTAACAATCTACGCTAAAATACTTGAGTTAAAAAGGAAGGCTAATTACTGTGAGGATTTATTCTTTTGAAAAACACAGATTTTACATTCAACTGGTTTTATTAGCACTAATGACATTCTAAAGCACTGGCTTCTTTCTGTCTCAAATAGACACACATTTTAGCTTGTCTGCTAATATTTGCTCATAATTAAAAATGTTCAGAAAAGGGAATAATAATAATAATTCTGGCTCTGAAATGTCATCCCTGGGAGCATATATCAGATGTTTTCAACAATAGTTCACTAGGGTTGCTTAAATCAACACCTCTCACTGCCATGGGATGGACTTATGAGAAATTAGAGTCAACGTTTCTGAAGTACAATCTGCCAAACGATTCTCTCCGGGAGAGGAAACCTACATGTGGGATACCCCGCTTCAAATCGCAGGTGGGACCTTTCATGACTTAATGCTTCTTAGTATATATAACAAAGTTACTTACACATAGATATAGTGCTCTCTCTCTCTCTCTCTCTCTCTCTCTCATTCACCATCAAATATTGAGAAAATAAATTTCATTCAAAAACGACAAAAGGTGAGGAATTTTGTTGCTGAAATTCTCCGGGGTGGGATGCAAGGTTAATTTAGAGCTTATGTTATTTGAGGTGGCTGAGGGGTTTTGCGTGTGCTTTCTTTCCTCCTGCAAATCATCTCTCCAGTGACCCCAGCACCCAGCAATCCAGAGAAGGCCAGAGCACCCATAAGTTGGGGGAACCAGGGCACCCACAAACCCACATTATATACCGTATTTTTCACTCTATAAGACACACCAAACCATAAGATGCACCTAGTTTTTGGAGGAGGAAAACAAGAAAAAAATATTCTGAATCTCAGAAGCCAGAACAGCAAGAGGGATCGCTGCGCAGTGAAAGCAGCAATCCCTCTTGCTCTTCTGGCTTCTGGGATAGCTGTGCAGCCTGCATTTGCTCCATAAGATGCATACACATTTCCCCTTGCTTTTTAGGAGGGAAAAAGTGAGTCTTATAGAGCAAAAAATACGGTATCTCTAGTCTGCCTCTCACTGATTTTGAATTGGTGGAGGGGGTCATGTTTGAAATCATGAGCAAACCCAGCTTAAAAATCAAAGGGGGAAAAGGAATCTGAGACATGACCTGGATGGGCCCTTTACATGTAGGTTCTGAGCAATCTAGTGTTAGGCTGTCTGCTGGGACAGGCTTGCCTGGGTGGGGGTGTGCAGACTGGGTGCAATCCATGTTCCCATACTACAAAGGGGCTCTGCACACTGAGTTCTCATCGCAACCATCCTCTGCACCCCCATAATTTCTGTAATAGTATTTTAAGTTTGCCGAAGTGACTTTTATGCTCACAATAACCCTGTAAAGTAGATCACTAGCAATTTTAGCAAAACAACAAAAAGAACAGCTTCAGGACTAAAAATTGTTTATTTTAATTTCAGGTGTCTTGGGCTAGGATCTGCTTCAGCAGAGCCATCATTCTTGGTACTCCAAAAGTACCTGATGTATTTTCTTACAGAGAACCAGGCAGAGGGTCTTCTCAGCAGTGGTATCCTCCTTGTGGAACACCCTCCCATCAGATGTCAAGGAAAACAGCCCTAGAGAAGACCCCTTAGTTATTATATATTATTATCTATGCCTACATTAGCTTATTTCTAATATGTGTGCATATGTTGAAGCTTTAATATCTTGCCACCAAATTAATAAGCCTAAAAGTCCAACAACTTAAGTCCCTAGTACAGGCTGCTCAGCCTGACAGCTCTCTAGATAAGCCTATACTATAGGCTTATACTGTGTAAGTGAAATGCAGGAAATCTGTGCATATCCAGCCATGAAATCTCTTCTCTGCAACTTGAACGGACCTAACTCAAATCAGCATTAATTGCTACCCTGTGTTTTTTGAGTAATATCTGCAACAGAAAGGACAGGAGAGAGAATATAAGGGTGACATCATTTCTTCCATCCACTTCATTATATTGATTGCAATAAAAATTCTTCTATAATGTCTGTATTCATTGCTATAATTAAGGTATTTCATAAACACGACCCCCTTCTCCATCTCTCCAACATTTAATTCCCCCCATTTAGATATTTTTTGGCTTGTGTCTCTCTGTCAGTCTCACATCCATGGTAAACTGAAGTACATGGATTTAACTGGATGTATAACAGATATACACTAGTTCAGGAAATCTATTCCCATTTATTTTGACCTTTGCTAAAGTCTTAGTAGAAAAGGAGATAGATATTTTTACCTCACTGCAGACTGGGAAGGAAATAGTGTGTGAGAGCTTGCCAGTCCATCTACTATTTATGGAAGATGACAGATCCAAACCAGGGGCTTCCTAAGTCAGAGGTCACATGCTTAGGTACCATGCTATGACAGCTGTCTGCAAAAAAGAATGTTTTGTAAAATATAGCAATCACAATTCTCTGCGTCACCCATGCAGAAGAAGGAGGTGACCTGCAAAACTCAAAAGGTTTGCAGAAGTACCAAAACACAAAAACTTTTGGGAAGAAAACAGTGAGGGGAGTTTCCCAATCCCCACTAAGTGAGGACTCAGCATGTTCAGAGGTATGGAATACTGACTGACTTTGGGGAAGGGAGTGGAGGTTACTTGTAAGTACAGTGGTACCTCGGGTTACATACGCTTTAGGTTACACACACTTCAGGTTACAGACTCTGCTAACCCAGAAATAGTGCTTCAGGTTAAGAACTTTGCTTCAGGATGAGAACAGAAATCCTGCTCCGGCGGCGTGGCGGCAGCAGGAGGCCCCATTAGCTAAAGTGGTGCTTTAGGTTAAGAACAGTTTCAGGTTAAGTATGGCCCTCTGGAACGAATTAAGTACTTAACCCAAGGTACCACTGTATTGTAATACACAGTTTGTAATTTAGAGGTATCCCCTTTATATTACGATGTTGGCAATTTGGGCACTAGCCATAAGGAAGCAGTAGGGAACCTTTTGGCTCCGGGGACAAGATCATTATTTGGCCCTGCCCCACGGGCAACTTTGATAGGTGGGCGAGGCAACCCACCTGTGAAGAACATGGCATGCCATGATTGGCAAGTGAATTACCTGGCTCACCTGTCAAAATCCCTTGCACTTGCAAAACTCTTTTGCCATGCAGGGACTGCTCCCTTGTGCAATGATGAATGGGGGGTGGGGGAGAAGGACTGCTTGCTTTTGCTGTGCATGAAATGAAAGCAAGCAGAAACATTTTTTTTAATGCCCTCCTGTGGTGTTTGCCCTCCTAGGTGTGTGACATCATACTGGGTTCATAAGGAAAGGGTTAACTAAATGTAAAATGACTAACCAATAGTAACACAAGGGGAGGAGCTAGAGTTGTTAAGAAGTCAGTCTGGAGTTAGAGAGAAGAGAGAGAGGATAAGTCTGTGGGTTGGGCTAGTCTGATGTGAGAGAGTGAGAGAATCTGTTAAGAGGAGTCAGTATTAGGAAGGTATAAGCCAGTAAAGAAACTTAAGTTAAGAAAATGACAAGAATTTTATCTGCGAAACCATAAACTTGTTAACGCTTATAAAATAAACTTGTTTATTTGGTTCAATTTTAATAACTGTCTGGACTCAGTGTGTACCCGAGAGTAACAGGTTGGTGGCAGCGGGGAAGCGAGCACAGTGGTGGCACAGGGATCAATAGACCGTCAAACATCCGGGGACCCTGTGTGATCGCCACACCTCCCCAAGCCGATCCTTTTCAGAGGTTGAAGAGATCACTTTCAAAAATGTTCCGCCCAGAAGCTGACATCTCCAGTGATGTTAACTAATGAGCAGGTGGATGTCATATGAGGAAATGGCATGGGGGGGGGGAGGTGTGGAGTTGGAGCCCTGTAGGGGGCCCAGATTCACCCATGGACTGGAGGTTCCCCAACAAGATCCAGAAAAAGGCCGAGAAGTTGTACAGCTTTGTATTAGCAGCTGTGAAGAATAAAGTTGGTTTGAACCTCTCCTCATTCCTCTTGTTGTGGATGGAGAATCATTACAAGTATTGCAGCCACAGGCATTTATTCAATGTAACATTGGTAGAATAGTACCCAAAAAAGTTGCCTGGTATATGAGCATATTAGGGTGGGGGTGAAGCTGGATATTTCAACAGAGCTTAAAACTGTTTTAGAAGATTAAGTATGCAAAATAGGCCCAATGAGCTTATTTAATATATTTGAAGATACAATGAAGGTAAGGAACGCAGTAGTTGAATTCCACTAGGGCTGGTATCGTACGGAATTATTTCTTTCATTAAAAAAAAAGATCGGGTTAAAATTGGATAAATGTCAACTAAATGAAAATACAGTGGCAGGCATAGAGATGGGTTGGCAGAAAGTATTAATGGTCTACACTCTGTATACAGTGACATACTGCCAGGCCTTTGAAATTGTGTAAGGTTGGGGCAGATTTGTGTGGATCTGGGATGCCTATAGAACCCATAAAATGGCTGCAGGCGGTGGGGATAGTAACTACTAGATGACCTCTCAAGCTGCCCTTTTCTTCCCCAAATAAAAATCGGGAACAGTTAGTTGCTGTGGATTAATGTTTCAAAAGACTTCGCCACTTGATTTTTACATGCTTATCACAAAAGCACAAAATGTCCTGCGGCTCCCATTGTGTCTTCCTCGAGAAGAGCTACAGACCAAATCATTGCTCTGGGTAAATAGGGGTTGAGTCTGTTTGATAATGCAGACCTCTGAACCCAATTCTGGCACCTCGAACAAGATGCTATGAGATTGCGGAACACCAGAAACAGAGCAGATTACAATACAGATTTCTTTTTAATTCCTGGATTCGTTTCACCCGGGGCTTCTGATCTCCAGGTCAAGTTGTGCTTCTGCATCTCTCAGATCCAGTGAACAAGAGCAGATTCAGAACTGCTGTTTCAGACATGGTATATATACCCTTCCTACCTGCCTCAGAATGCTTGTTTGAGAGCATTCCCCTCTCAATGAAAGTCTGCATATTAGGGAGAAGGCTGGTTAAAACAGATTAGCTTTAGCAATCTTTTTTTAAAAGCCACATGACCCTCCTCAATGTTGAACTGTCTTATTTCTTAAGGTGGGTTGCTGGACTCAACTCAGGCTGGTGATATCACACTGAGATTCGTATGGCTTCAATCCTAGTGCAGCATATGTGAGTTGACCTAGGCTGTGTTTATTATGTTTTCCTGATATTTCTTTAGCTGATAATTTTCACATTTTATGTGATCTTCTTTCACATGACATAAAAACCACTTCTAGCAGAATCAAGTGGAAGTTTTGTGCTTGTTTCCGTGTTACATGCTTCCAGAAAAAAAATCATTTTGCAACTGCCTTAACTTGGAAAATTGTGGGAGTTTGGCAATTTCTCCAGTTTTCATGCTCATGCCACTGCTGTTCACATGATGAAATTTGGGGCTGTGTCCCATCATACAATCAGGACAGATATGCTGGCATCATAGCCAGGAAAAGTTATGCAATGTACCCCATATCTGAATGTGACTATTATGGTATGAGGGAATACCACTCCTTCATTGCCCAAAGGCTCCCAGTGCTTGAGAGCATGAACTGAAAACCCCATGCTCAAATTTAGCTCAACCATCAGCTTGCTGAATAAATTTAGCCAAGCCCCTGTCTTTCACATTCAGCCTTTGCCTTCCCCCTCCAATGCCCAGTATTTCTCCTTAGATGCCATACCTTAAGCTGCTTCTACGCTTCCTCCTTCTTTTCCTCTGCCATCAAGTAATTCATTGACTACCAAAGGTTATCTACATCTTTATCAGCATGATCTATATTTACTATATTTACTTGAGAGCAGTACATGTGAAAAGGATCTAGGAGTCAGCTGTACAATTTTATGATTCTATGATTCTAAAAATGTTGACAGTGGATTGCTGTGCAGAAAGTTTTCATTTCATTTCAAAAAGCTGCAATCCTATGTGCATTTACTTAGGAGTAGCCCCACTGAACTCATTGGGGCTTTATTCCAAGTAAACATGCATCAGAATGGGCTACATATGCAGGAGTGCAAGTGCTGAGGAAAGTGTTGAAATATCTAAAACCTGCCTAATAGTGAAAATCAGGAATCTGCTGGAGCTTCAGGAGGTGGATCAGCTCTCAAATTGACAGATTTGATGTTTTCCCCTTTGTTTGAGCCAATTTGTGAAACCTAGCAACAGGCAGTATTAAATGAAGGAGAGAAATGTACATAAATATTCCATGATAGGCCTTGACAAGTTTTTAGTATTTATAGCCTCTGAATGTGTGGTGGATTTTTAAAATGTCTGATCATGTGATGAGTACAGCTAGCAAAATAAATTAGCCTAGAATCTAAAATTCTTTTTAATCCAGCAGAAATAGTGGGCATTGATCAACGGAAGCAATAATGTTTACACAGAGAGAGCAAAGAACATCCAGTAAAAATAGCATTCAGTTTCTTTCTTGGCTGAAAAGCACAATATGCTTGACTAAAACTAGGATTTTGTGCTGCCTCTAGTTAAACATTTTTCTTAAAGAATAGAGGAGGGAGGGGGAGAAGGCAACCGTTTTTAGCATCACATAGCAACAAACTGAAACATACATGGGATGCTGCCCTACACTAAGTCCGACCCCTGGTCTTTTGTATTGTCTGACAGTAGTTGTCCAGAGTCTCAGACAAGAGCCTTTCCCAATTCTACCTGGAGAAGTCAGGGATTGAACCGGCCACTGTGCTAGAGGTCTGAGCTACAACACTAGCTGCTAGATGTGCCCCAGGAAATATGAAAACTATTTGTGCTCTGCACCTACTGATTTATTATTTCTACCATATATTCTCAGCCCGAAGGGGCTTCTGAAGTGGCTTAGAAATACTGCAGAATGTGGACACTTTGAGTCTGAGGCCTAACAACATAATGTTGCTTGGCAAAGATAACACTATTGATGAAATAATATTCAAAATAAGGCCCAGGGAGTCAACATTTTCATCATTGTTCCATTGGAGCTTTCATAAGTCTCCACTGCCTTTAAAAACGGTCTTTTATGTATTAATTTTAATACTTCATCACAGATCTCTGAGGCCTGTTGTTACATAGAAAGGCAGGATAAAAATAGTGCAAATTCCATGCTGGCATTTATCAAGAACAGAAACATATATTCCTTGTATAACAGTGGTATAAGTAGAATACATTTAAAATTATGATAAGCATAATGAAATACAAACATAGGAACACACACACACACACACACACACACACAGGAGGAAAGATCTGTGTATAGATGGTTTAGTGTAATGTAATCCTGCCAAAGGGGCTTGCAACTTACACAATTCTCACAATGAAGAAGAAGAAGATAAATGAATAAACTCTATATGCAAGGCAACAGGATCATGGTTATTCACCATATCCCCAAGGTTGTTGGACTACAGATCTTATCATTGTTGACCATTGACCATACTGGCTGGGACTGAAGTAGTTCAAGAACACCTGGAGATGACAGTGAGCTGCCCTATATCGTAAATCATATTTAAATGGAAAGCACATCCTATGCACATATGCTCATATTCATTATTTCTACCCCATTTTTAAAAAGAGATAATAATTATTCATTACGAGGTTGCACATATAGAAGTAAATGCATAGGGAGCCAATTTTGATGTTATATCAAATGCACAGTGGCTGGAGGGTGGGTCCCACAGCCTCTCTGAAAGTTGGCTATAACAAGTTTTGCAATTATATAAATAAAGGGCATTTCAGTATCCTAAGTCAATGCTGCGACACAGCTTGTTGGCCAACAGAATAATCCTGGAGGCCATAACGGACTGTATGAGGTCCAATAAACTGAAATTGAATCCTGACAAGATGGAGGTGCCATCGTTTGTTTTGTTTCCGGGTCCAGGAATTAGGTGAGTGACCTGTTCTGGAGGGAGATGTGCTTCCTCTGATGAACCTGGTGTGAAGCTTGGGAGCACTCACTGACTATACAGTGGTACCTCGGGTTAAGTACTTACCGGTAATTCGTTCTGGAGGTCCATTCTTAACCTGAAACTGTTCTTAACCTGAAGCAGCACTTTAGCTAATGGGGCCTCCTGCTGCCACCACACAATTTCTGTTCTCATCCTGAAGCAAAGTTCTTAACCTGAGGTACTATTTCTTGGTTAGCGGAGTCTGTAACCTGAAGTGTATGTAACCTGAAGTGTATGTAACTCGAGGTACCACTGTAATTTATCACTGGAGGCATACAGTGATAAGGTAAAGGTAAAGGTACCCCCTGCCCGTACGGGTGCTTTTGAACTGCTAGGTGAGCAGGAGCTGGGACCGAACGACGGGAGCTCACCCCACCGTGGGGATTCGAACCGCCGACCTTACGATCAGCAAGTCCTAAGCACTGAGGTTTTACCCACAGCACCACCCGCATCCCGATACAGTGATACAGAGTGCCTATTCCCAGTTACAGCTGTTTCACCAGTTACAGCTGTTTCTGGACAGGGATAGTTTGCGCACAGCCAAGCACTCTACATGGGGCTACCCTTGAATGTTCTTCAGAGATTTCAGCCACAAGAATGTTAACTAATTCAGCTGTGCAAGGATGTCTAACACTGTTGTTGTTTTTAAAGCACAGACTGCTATTTTCTACCAAGCCCAATTCAAAGGCTTAGGATTTGGGTATCAGATGGAGTGCCTTTCCCTGTACCATCCTGTCTGTGAATTGCCTAAGATAAGGCAATCACTGACAACACCCAGTGAAATATCCCTTTCCCACCTGGTCTTTTTAATTTGAGGTCTTAAACTTGTATTGAGAAGGACAGATGGAGGACTGTTGCATAAATAATCGGATTCCAAATTTTTGTTGTATTAATTTTTAAAGGGTGTTTTAATGTAGCTTTTTTAAAATTTTGTGACCCAACCTACTTATAAGAATAGCGTATGAATTTTACAAACACATTTAAAAACTGAATCATATCCATGTTTACTCTGAAGGTAATCTCACTTAGTTCAATGGGTCTTTCTCCTTGGTGAGGATCTAGTCTTAATGTAGATCTGATGATTCCGAGGCCACACACCTCTGTAAACAATTTGGTTCCTTGCATTCTTCAGTTTAGTATCCAACTATAATACTCTTCATTTCCCAAGGTAATGGTCTACAGCAGTGACGGCCAAACTTGGCCCTCCAGCTGTTTTGGGACTACAACTCCCATCATCCCTAGCTAACAGGACCAGTGGTCAGGGATGATGGGAATTGTAGCCCCAAAACAGCTGGAGGGCCAAGTTTGGCCATCACTGGTCTACATTAACATTCTGTATGTAAAATAGACTAGACTGTGATTGCTCAATTAAAGGAGACCTTATCTTAATGAAAATACCTTTAAAAATAAATCTTCTCAGACTTTTTTTTTACAAGATATCGTGTGTGTGTATGCATATGTGTATATATTGCTCTTTCTCTCACATTTTAATTATCTTTGCTTAGAGACAGAAAAAAAAATGCCCTGAATAACTGCCTGGGTGTTATTTACCATAACAATTAATTTGACCATCTGTAGCTTGCTTTAGAAAATGAAATATTTATTTCCTTGTTTTGTTTCTCTCTCCTCCTCCTCTTGCATCTTCACTGACCATCCAATCCTTGAAACTCCTGTCCAAAGTACAGTATAGGTTGCCTCCTTGAGAATACTCTTTGATAAATATTTGAACTAGAGTAAAATTTATAGGCTTCAGGCATGGAGAGATATCGGTGGGAAAGAAAGTCTCCCAAAAAAGAGAGCAGGGAGAGAGATGTGTGCAGGCACAACTTTAACAGATCCTGAGAACCTTATAGATTCAAAACACAGAAAAGAGGGCAATGACATCAATGTAGCAGGAATCACCCTATATGCATTTCCTTTGTCTTCGCTTCTGATGGTTTGAACTGCTGACGTGCTGCTTCTCCCGTACATGCATTCAATTCCACCAAAATAGAACACCTAATCACAGAACTGTAAAGCTAGAATGTACTCCAAGGGTCATCTAGGCCAACCCGCTGCAATCACAGCTAAATAATCCCTGAAAGATGGCCATCTGGCCTCTGTTTAAAAACCTCCAATATATGTGGAGGGGATACAGGGCTGAATGCATCACTGCCATTGACTTCCCATAATGAGTGGGAAGGTCTGAAAGAGAATTGTAAGCATACGGTCACCCCCGCAATTGGGATTCCTAATTGCACAGAGTTCCCATATGAGGGAAAATTGTGAGTGTATGTCGATGAACACACTTACAGCACTCCTCCAGAGCATATCATGCAAAGTGAGAAGATCAGGAACGGAGGGAGGTTCAAAGGCAGCATGTAGAGCCCTCCTCTGCTTTCACAGACAACATCTGAGAATGCCTGGAAATGGCTTTTATGTTATATATAAATATGTGTAAGAAAGCTTACACAGTCCACTTTGGCAAAAAGAGGAACCGATAGAAGCAATTTTTGGTGAACAGATAGTGGCGAGGAAAGGGATTGCTTTGACCTTGCTGCGCCTGCTGTTTTTCTGCTGGAAGTTGCCGCCCCGTCTTGCGAGGTCCCAGAGAGGTGTGTTTACAAGAGAATATGTCTGACTGGAATCCCATTTGAGGAAATGTGACTGCCAATTTGGGGAAGAGTTGCAGCAGAGAAGCAGTTGGTGGCAAGGGACAGGTGAAGCCCATGCCCAAGTCACCTTGTCGCCGCTGAAAAATCAGCTTTGGAAATTGCCTTTTGCCACAAAAGCCAACAAGGTTTTCAGGTGGTGGCAACATTCGCAACAAGGTTCAAAAGCCCACTCTTGGGCAGATACACAAGATTGCAAACAATAGCAACAAACTGTTTCTGGTTATTCTTTTTGCCTCATTATAAAGACAGGTGAAACAGTTGCCTCTGCTTATGTCACTTGGCAATGACCTTAAAAGAGAGACTGTCCTGGAGAATAATCATATATTAACTGTACATTGAGGACTGCCCCTCTCTCTGTCGTGCCCCTGTTGAAGCAGCCTTACTATGGAAAAGGAGAGAGGCAGGAAATTTGTGGAATATAGGACTAACATTGTTAATTCTTTAGCAGTTCTCAACCTCTGCCAACATTTTCTGTTTCCTCAGCAAGCCACATAGGTCACAATCCCTGTAAAAATGAATGTGCGTGCCTGGCATTAAGCATATTTATATCTGCCTTTGGAAGCCAATGCCTGGAGACATCCCCCCCCCGTGTGTTTCAGGTACTTTGTGTGAGAGAAATTGCTGTTTATGCTGGACACAAGTATCCCATTTTTAGTCTAAACAAGTTCTTCAAGTTCTGCAGCTCCTGCCCACCTAGCAGTTCGAAAGCACGTCAAAGTGCAAGTAGATAAATAGGTACCGCTCCGGTGGGAAGGTAAACAACATTTCCGTGCGCTGCTCTGGTTCGCCAGAAGTGGCTTAGTCATGCTGGCCACATGACCCAGAAGCTGTATGCCGGCTCCCTCAGCCAATAAAGCGAGATGAGCGCCGCAACCCCAGAGTCAGTCACGACTGGACCTAATGGTCATGGGTCCCTTTACCTTTACTTACTGATGGCCCTATAACATGGGAACTGAATCAGTTTTCAAACCATTTCCAACTCTCCTTAAATCCATAGCTTTTCTCAATAAAGTTAATTTTGTGATCATGTTCCGATGCATACGTCAGGGCTTTAGTTTGTAGTATTTTTAACTAGCTAAAAAATAAAGGTTTCTGACCCCCATATTAAACTTTCTCTGTGTGATCTGGATGTGTGTGTTTTTGTGGTTGATGTAATAAGCAACGTCTGGCCTATAAGCATGAGCAAGACTTCAGCAGAGTTCCAGAATAGTTTTGGAGGTGTCAGTGGGGTCTTTCATTAGGTCAAAAGTCTTCCATGGACAGAAGGAGCTTTTCCACCCATGGAACCAACCCAACGTGTTTCCAATTATTATTTGTTAAATTTGTATACCGCCCTATATCCATAGACCTCAGTGCAGTTCACAATATAAAAAACACAAAACACAGAAACACAAAATACATAACAATATCAAAAACCAACCCAATTATAATATGATCAACACGACCCATTCCACAGCAAATCCATTGCCTGAAATAGGACTATTCTTAAGACAACAACTTTACTTACCCTTCTTCAATGATGATCTGCATAAAGAACCTGAGACTGAACTTTATTTCTAAGGTTTAGGGTAGGTTAATAATATTGGCCTCAATTTTAAAATGACAAATCTTCATTTGGGGAGTCAAGAAAGCTACTGACTGTAATTTAGGATATGCATTTTTTTTGTCCTTTAACAATAAAACTCAGTAACTAAGCATGATGGAAAGTGAACAAAGTTACCAATCATACAGAGGTACCTATAAATTTTCTGGGGAAACTGGTTTGACTATCACAGGGAAATGTAATTAGAATTTCCATCCTACCTAAACTGGTTCAACACTTGGGGTGATTAATTCTAATTAGCCTTCATTAGCTTGAAGAACAGAAACCTCATTTTGGAATAAGCAGCCCCACTTAGCATGATTGATCACATGATGTGATGCACACACCCCATTTGAATGACAATGCCCATCAGCTTTGGCAGGGCCCAGCCCCCTCAAATATTTTATGAGGGGGAATACCCCTCGGCCCCTAGGAATTTACTCCAGTGTGTGGATTGGTCCATTTCACAAGGGGGCAGCGGCTGCTGACTCTTTCCACAGAAACTGAAGTTGTCTGAGGCTGCCTTTTGGAATTTTTATTCTTTGAGGTAACTAATAATTTTGTTGATTCATTGACAAGATGTGCTTGAAAGCAATGGAGGCTAGCCATCTGCATCAGAAGACCTTGGCTACAGTTTTGGGAAACGGGATTGACATTTATAATCCTATATATAACCCATGAGACAGAGAGTATAAAAAAAAAATCCCAAGTGACCTTATTTCCAACAAATAATCCTTTTTTATCTATTCTACTAAATTGCCTCTGAATTTGAACATTCTGCCTATGTGTTTGAGTCTGTTGTGCTATCATCTCGTACTGCTAAAGAGGCGTTTTTATTTCACAGGAGAAACTGCGGCTTCTCCAATGCCTAGAGGGTAGTGAAAATGAAATTGTCAAGGCCCATTTGGAGAGATGGCAAGCATGCACTATATGTGAAAGAAAACGTGAGGGCAAGCTGGTGGCTCTGTCTAGCTGTCCACTGCTCATCACTCAGTTCCAGAGATGGGTGAGCCGGAAAGTGAAGTTGCAACAACTAGTCTAGAGAGATAGCTTTCAATGCACTGTCAGCATAAAAGTTGGGCAGCAGATGTCACTGAGGGCAGATTGGCTCAAAGTGCTACTGCTCCTCAGGAGCGGTAGACATGAAAGGAGGAAAAGGAACTAGCTGGGGGTTGGGTAGAGGCTTCGGAACAAGAAGGGTTTAACAGAGTTGAAGCATTGCTTGTAACTGGAGGTACTGGAGGAGTGTGCAATTAAGGAGGTGAATGCTGGGGGTTGTTTGCGTAACAAAGAGCCTGAGCAGGAAGCTCAGTGGTGAGCCACAGTTTAAATGCTTGCATTTTAAAAGAAGCTTCCCAAGAAACCCAGTGATGAAAGGGGTTAGAAGCCCACCCAGAAAACTCTGGAAGAATGCTAGAGCTCTGAAGGTTTCACCTTGTAAATTCACAACACTGTAGTTTTTGAATTTTTAATAGGGAAACATTGTAGGGGGCAAGGTGAGGAAGTTAGTATTAAAAAACCTGGTTGGCATGGATTTTCCCACATGCTTGTATTATTTTTATAATAATATAACAAATCACTATGGCTGATCCAAGCCGTGATTGGATCACAAAATGACCGATCCACATTTTTCCTGAGGACAAAACAGCAACATGGCAACATATATGGCATTGAAGTATCATAACCAACATGGTACATAGTATTTTTGGAGCTGTTTCATGCCTAAGTAGGGGCACAAGAAAAAGGGTGAAGAAAAAGGGTGGTTGAATAACTTCAAATGAATAATATAAAGAGAAGTAAAAATAAAATAAAACCTACCCTCATTCGGGGACTTGAAAAGCTTGCAAGTTCTTAATATTCAAAAAATACCTCATATCCCTATTTTTGCTGTACCTTTGCAGAGTTGGTATATACTTTCATTAAGCAGAGATTTCTAGCCATTTCTGGATGGCTTTGTACTCCCCTGGAAAGAAAAAGGTGCATGGATTCAGGGGTACATCTTGAACCATCTATGCTACTTGAAACCCCGGTGGTTTCAGTGGGTTAGAGAGGCTATTTCCCATGGCTGGTTTGCCATCCATGGCTGTTCCTTGACCAGGTTAGTGGATGCTGTGATAACATCTATAGAATGGACTATTGTAATGTGCTCTGTGTGGGACTGGCCCTAAAGCAGCAATTAGTATGAAATGCAGTAGTAGGCTCTTGATGGGTGTCTCTGGACAACGATTGTCAAAAATCTGCACTGCAATTCACTACTAAGCCTAATTTAAGGTGTTAACATTGGTGCACAAAAAGCGCTAAAGGACTTAAAATAACAAAGGGTGTGTAATTTTGTCATTTTTCTACCTTTATAGAATTGCCCATTTTTCTAAACTATTGGTTGTATACTGCTTAGACTTCACTGCACCGGTAATATATAATGTATGTATTCTCACTGAAATTCAGACATTCCACACGGAAATAGATGTTGACTATAATCCCGCTTTTATCTTATCAGCTCGCTGATTAAGCTCATTTGTGGGAAGAAACGCTGATTGTACCAGAACAGCGGCTAGGTGTTGACTCATGAGTTGTTCTACCAAATACACGAGTGAATGTAAAGAAAAAGACTACTTCTGTAATTTATTTGTTTGCTTATTTATACTCCTTAATGTAGAGCAGCTGCCCTTGGTGATATATTTTCATGTGACTTTGCATTTTGCTATTATATCACTACCCTGTGTATTGTTTGTTTAAATATTAAGATCAACAGAGGCTGTCCTGTTGGTAGAGATGCCAATCTCTGTGGTCTGAAGCAGGAGTAGGCAACCTAAGGCTCAGGCTTACGGACTGTCCGGGAATCATCGTGTTTTTACATGAGTAGAGTGTGTCCTTTTAATTGAAAGGCAACTCTGAGTAATTTGTGGGACATAGGAATTTGTACATATTTTTTCCCAAGATATAGTCCAGCCCCCCACAAGGTCTGAGGGACGGTGGACTGGCCTACAGCTGAAAAAAGTTGCTGACCCCTGGTGAAGGGTAGCAGTATGTGAGAGGGTGTTCTTTGTGATGAGTTGTAAGTTGTAAAATGACCTCCCCCTAGGGCGCAATTTGCACCATCATAACTGTAGGTGATTGGTCAAGATGACCTCTTTACATAAGCCTTTGGCTGAGTGGATACTGTCCCTCCTCCTACATTGCTATTCTGTGCTGCTGTTTTGATATCCATTGGTTTTTTGGTTTTGTTTTTATGGTTTTTATTGTACATTGCACTTATTTTAATTGCTATATATATATTTGTAGCCTGCATTGGGACCATTTGATGAAGGGCAGGCTTTAAAGAAAACAAATACACATGACAGTATCTCAAAAACCAGAGGGATTTTGTTGAAGGACCAGCAGATTTTGCTGCATCCAAGCCCTTACTTTTTCAACAGAATATATAGGCCCTTCAACACTTTCTTGGGTTATTGATTATGTCAAAACAAGCGGTCCAAACTTGACATATTTTGAGTTGCCCATAGGTTTTAATAGATTAACTTCTTGCCAATGAACACATGTTTGGGAATTCCTTCAGGCACATAGTTATTGTGTCTGTGAACCTTTGGGCCAAATGCTTAGTGAATTGCCCCACAGGAAAAGATTGCGACTGACATTTTTCTGTGGTGACCCCTCAACCCTGACTGCAGAATATGTTTCATCTAATTTCTGAGTCATAGCTTAGCTGATGGATTTGTATGTGTGAAGTCTGCAGAGAACCTAAGTGAAATTGTAGATGTTGGTGGCATCCATTTTTCCTTCCTGGAATTCTCCACAGAGATTGTAGCCTTCGGGTGTTCATTCTTATGCTTTTCGCCACTTTCCTACCTGGGAGAATTTGAGAGAATGAAAATCGATTAAGTCTCAGAGGCCGGTCACGCTTGAAATATTATTCTTTTTAACAAATCACTTCCTCCACTATTTTGATTGCAAATGCAAATACTTGGGCAGCATATCTTGATCACAGAACACCTAAACTATCCATGGTACTGTGAGAGAGCTTGAATGCAGTTAAAAAGTTGTGAACTTTGTTTGACCATGTCTAGCCATTACATGAAGGACAAATATTTCAGAGTTTGCATTTATGTGATGTATGGTTTTCTTTCCACCCCCTCCCTCACCCACCAAATAAATTATCTTCATTCAAGATAAATGTAAATATAAGAGCAAGCTGTAACATTAGTTGGTAATTTAATTCTCCTTCATGGTGTCCTTGAAACTTCTCACAAAGCACTGCAATCGTTTAGAGTGACTTAATGCATAAAGTATCAAAGCACTGAGCAATTTCAATAAGTTTCTCAAAATTAGATAGGCATTGATTTTAACTGTTTTCTTCCTTTCCTTTATTAACATCTTCCTCTGTATACAAAAGGAATTCTGATGTAAGACAGATGTCTGATTGAGATGTTTGTTGTTAAATAGTTGGCATTGTTCTTTGTTGTAGGCTTCAAGAGGACAGAACTATTACACTCCATTACACAGAAAATTAAGAATGTATCGGACTAATTTAGTTTCCATTAGGATGGGAAAAATGAGTTTAACTTCCTGACCCCACTGAAATATGCGGCCCAGATCTCTCACGATAGAAATGATTCAAATGAGGCAATCTGAAAGATATTGAAAATATATGAGCAACTGCCTGAATTTGTTGTGATAGGCTTTCCCATCCTCTCCATTTGCGTCATACTCAATGGGCTCAATCCCACATTTATTACAAAGACAAAAGAGGTTTTTGTTTTAATTGGTCTCACATCTCAGTATGTATCGAAAGGTTTGACCCAAATATGATGCAACATTTATGAGCAGAAAGGGGGGGGGCACATCTTCCCTGTAATACAGGCTATGAATATATGATAAATGTAATGAAAATGTTGCAAATTCTATGGAGAGTGTCACAAGGTTTCTCCATAAATAATGCAATACGTTATCGGGTTGTAGTGTTATTAAGTTTGTGCGACAGCCTGTACCTAGTATGTTACTCATACTTCTTTCCGAAGCCAGATGGAGTTAATTGCTGCAGGTTTCTCTCCCTCTCTCTCTCTCTCTCTCTCTCTCTCCTCCCACTGCATCCACACAACTCCCTCCCCCCACCTGCCCAGTGCATTACAAGGAGATAGCAGTAGTTTGACAAAGTCATTTCATCACAGGATGAAAAAGAAAGGGAAAATAAGCTTATCACTGATCTATGGACTAGACATGTATTTTGAGATTTTACTGTGCAATCGCCATTTTCTTTTCTTATTTTAAGGAAAGCCCATTTCTAGGCCTTAAGATAGTCTTATAAATTGTAGGTGAAGCCTAGTGGACCACAGAACTGGTGGAAGCAGTATTTGAGTTAGCCTGCCCCCCCTTCCCAATCTTGTACTTGGATGGAATCTGGCACAGGTTCCAGGAATGCAGCCATGGGGGGGGGGGGTTTCATAGTTTGAGGTGGACCACAGTGAGCAGAGCCTAATGCAAAAGCTATGCATTCCATACTGTTTCTGCATGCTATGCATTCTAACATTTCTCTGATGAAAATAGGGATGTCCTATGTAATAACAACAACAACAACAACAACAACAACAACAACAATAGTAATTCTACCCTGCCCATCTGACTCGGTTGCCCTGCCACTTTGGGCATCTTCCAAAATATATAAAATCCATTATAAAGCATTGAACATTTAAAAAGTTCCCTATACAGGACTTCTTTCAGATGTCTTCTAAAGGTTGTATAGTAACTTATCTTCTTGGCTCAGGGGTTGCATAACTCCATACCTAGCAACAAATGAAAATAGGGGTGTCCTGCTATACCCGTCAACATTTCTCTGATGGAAATAGGGACATCCTAAGGAAAATTGAGACATTCTGGGATCAAGTCAGGGATTGGGATTGGCTTCTGTAAATCCAGGACTGTCCCTGGGACGTCTGGCATTCTCTTAAGTCAAGAATTAGAACCTCCAGCCCATGGTCCAATCTTGGCCCGCTAGTGGGTCAAGCAAAGCAAAGCAAAACACCAACCTACCAATCAGTTGGTGTTACTTCAGTGTGGGTATGTGTTTGTTAATGTCAGCTGATGGCTGGGGAGGCAAGCTTCAATTCTGCATTGACAGCACACATCACTCCCCCTACTAGAAACCGGCACACACAGTCAACACTCAGTGCAGGGTTGTTTGAAATCTCTTTTGTAAACAGCCTCGTGCTGCTCTTTGAACCTTGTATTCAGCAGTTCAAAGAGCAGCCCCAGAGCTATTTGAAAATGGGCTTTGAAAGAGCTCTGCCCTGTGCTCTGAAAGCCCATCAGTCAAGGCTTCAAGCACAGCATCACCTGACATCACTCAGGTGAATTACAGTAGGTGAACCCACTTACCTGTTGAATTTAGCGCTCCAGGTCTAGGGAGATAAGGTAGGGGTGAGGAACATTTTCTGGCTGGCTGGCCACATCCTTAAGGTCTATAGCACCCTCCTTGCCAACTCACCTGCTGGGAGGTCAGCTAAGTGCCTCTACCCAACCCCTACTGCTACTTGTCATTGGAGCCTCTACTTTGGATTCCTTAACCATGCAAAACTAGGCTGGTTGCCCTGAGGGGCAGCACTTTTTATATAGTGGTGCTTATGCTCTGGTTTGATAGGCATAAACTCTTTTCTGCTTTCAGGAAACTAGTGGAAATTTAAAAGAGCCTTTAGCAGAATATCGCTATCTGATATGAAGGCTTCTTAGTATTTGAATGTTGCCTCTAGGTAGAGTTTGTTGCTGGTATTATTATGTTAATACTGTGATAGTTTTTAGCTTTAATCTAAGACTTAAACTGCCAACCTAGCAGTTTGAAAGCACATCAAAGTGCAAGTAGATAAATAGGTACCACTCTGGCAGGAAGGTAAACGGCATTTCCGTGCGCTGCTCTGGTTCGCCAGAAGCGGCTTAGTCATGCTGGCCACATGACCCGGAAGCTGTACGCCGGCTCCCTTGGCCAATAAAGCGAGATGAGCGCCGCAACCCCAGAGTCGGTCACGACTGGACCTAATGGTCAGGGGTCCCTTTACCTTTACCTTTTAAGACTTAGATTAAATTTTTTAAAATATAAATAAGTAAAGGAGCACAATACATGTAACTTGCAATATCTCCTCTTTCATATTGGTGGGTGGGTGGGCAGAACCACCAACTGATAGTGTCAATAGCAGGAAATCTGTCATGAAAGTAGTAAAGCCACTGGCACCAATTGGCTGAGCTTCTGTGATGTCACGAACGTTTCCTGACAATATTTGCAAGCTTCTGGGTGAGCGAGTGAAAGCTTTGATCTGTCTGGAGGAAATCTTTGGAGAAGCAACTATGTGAGAGGGACTGGAAATTCATCTGTTTCTAGGGACAGGAGTAGTTGTGGGGACAGCAGCTGGAGAGCTGAGTTGAAGAGGTCCCAACAAGGTAAGAAAGTTTAAGAGTCAAGCATTGTGTAGAGAGGAAGGGTCAGAACCGGCAGTGGACTGAGAAAAACAACCACGGTAGAAGTACAGTTGGGTGCTTTGTGATCCATTAAATAATACTATCACCACATAGTAGCTATTCCCATGATGATGAGCTTTCAATAACCAATGCAATATGCTTTCATCATGCAAAAGCCATTTTAACTTGTTACATATTGCTGGGCATCAATAGCACCATTCTGCTTCATAGTGGTGTACATTTAAATGGCAGAGAATCTACAAATATTACTTTTGGTGCATTTGGCATGTTTTGCCAGTGTTGATCCCATCTAATTTTTTCCCAAGTGCAGTTTTAATATCGCTTCCTCATACTGAACGTGCTCAGTGCAAGTGGTTCTGCATTCTGAAATGGCTTGCTGGGGGCTTGTATTTCATGTTCAGCTTTACTGCAGTTTGTAATGAAACACACACACACTGCTAGTGAGAAGAAACCTTTGTGAATGGTAAAATGGTAGGATGGAGTGGCCTGAGTGACTGGCAGGTGAGAATTTGGCTGAAGTGTGAAGGGGAACGGGGGAAACAGGCATCTGATGTGAGTCAAGAGAACATTGCATCCCACGTGTGGCTATAAATGTTAATCTCAAATGGGAAAGAAAGTGAGAACAGGTTTATTGGCAGGCATTTATTTCAAGTGGCACGGAAATCTGCTCTTAACACTCTCTGCAAATGCATGGAGGCAGCAGAGATCCGTTTTATATATAACAAGGTTCTACTTTTTATGTCTTGTATAATTCCTGATTGTTTTTCTATCCCATTGCTAGTGCCATAGCAATCACTAGCATCAAGAGATGCATAAAGTGGCTTTTCTTTGTTAGTGTAGTGTTCTTCCAGTGAAAGCAAAGATCTGCATGATTCAAGGCTCATTTTTACTCACATTTGGTATGACTGTCCATTGGGATATTGTTACAGATGTGGAAAGATAATCAGCTACACACATGGCTCCAATTCAACTTGTATGAATGAAGTCACGAACCCGCTTATTTATTTGCAACAATTATTTATATCAGGAAGTAAAAACCTACCAAGGTGGCTTACAAGTAACAATTACATATCTTAATCAGCAATATTGACATATTAAAAACAGTTTGGGATCTATCCAACAGCACAGTTGATGATCAATTGCCATGGGGTGTGTGGGTGTGAGTGCGAAGGGAGTCTTCAGCCGGAGTGGGCTCTGAGGCAATTGTTGCCCGCATCCCACACGTTTCTTATGCCTGCTAGATGTTGACCACAAATCAGCACAGTTCCCCTCTCCACCAGGCTTAGTTGTTTTTAGTGGGCTTAAATACACCTATTTGTATCCTGGATTAAGGCCAATAAATCTAGCTAATGAATGTTGTGTTCCCCCTTCCCCTTATCATTTCTGATTCATGCTGAAAGGAAAGTATGGATTTCCCTGAGAAATTCTGCTAATTCTGCAGAAACATTGTTTCCTTCCCTCAAAGTTATCCACTAGCAGGAACCACACAGTTCACTTTAACTTTTCATTAGATGAATCTTTCTCACATCTCAGGACCACAGTTTGTTAAGATGTTGTAGGATTGTTGCTCTGTGACGGATAAACTACAGTTCCCATGCTCCTTTGTGGATAAGCTATGTGCTTTAGGTCTGTATCTTTCTTTCATTTTGCATGTGTGTGTGTGTGTGTAGTGTAAAGGGTAAAGGACCCCTGGACGGTTGAGTCCAGTCAAAGGCAACAAGATACAGTCCTTTATCTACTTGCCTCTTTGCTTAACCTTATCAGAGAGAAGCACTTACACTCAGTATGCTTCAAGGCACAGGAAGCAGCAGATAGAATCAAGAGTGCAGTTGGCTGGACCAAGAAGCTGTGGTTAAAGGTAGAGATCAAAAGGGAGGGCAAGAACTGAGGACGGGAAACAGATGTACAAGCCAAGAAATTGAAGCATCTCATTTTGTAGAGGCAAGATGATGAGGAAGTAACTGGCACTTGGTATCATTGTAGCAACATAACATTCAACAGCATGTTCATTGGTAGCAGATTGAGGATCATTAGTTCCAGTTCCTCTTGTCAGTCAGAGAGCATGCTTAGGAGTGCAAGCAGGGGTTAAGGAGCCATCCCAATAGTGGTGCAGAACACAGAGACAGAAGCTGTTTTGTTGTCACAGATGACTACTTAGGAAAAATTATGAGCATCCCAAATCTGAACCTTGTCACTGATCTGTGTGCACCATAGATATAATGTTGCTGTAGTCTTGTCATGATGTCTTGCAATGTGCTGTTGTACCAGTCACTACCTGATCAGTGTTGAGAGAAATCACATAAGTCAGTTTGCAAGGGATTTGTGTGAACAGACTTCAGAATGATGGCTGTCTGTGCCCATCAGCTGATGAAGAATGCTGGATCAAGCCAGTGGCCCATTAAGTCCAGAATCTTGTTCTCACAGTGGACAACCAGATGCCTAAAGGAAGCCTACAAGCAGGATCTGAAAGCAGCAACGCTCTGTCCTCCATGGTTTCCAGTAACTCGTAAGCAGAAGCAAGCCACCTCTGACCACGGAGCCAGATTATGACCATTGTGAATGGTGGTCATTAGGAGGCTTTCCTTCCATGAATTTGAGTAGTTAGTTATGTTACTGATTATTTTGTATTGCGTTAAAAAAAAAGTTGTTGTACACTGCCCTGATGTTTTGTGAGAGGGCGATATATAAATGTTGTAATGAATAAATAAATAATCCTACTTTAAAGCCAATGAGGCTGGTGGCCATCACTCACTCTTGTGAGAGCAAGTTCCATAGTTTAAGTATAGAATCATAGAATTGTAGAGTTGGAAGGGACCTCAAGGGTCATCTAGTTCACACACCCCCCCCCCCGCCATGCAGGAATCTCAACTAAAGCATCCATGATTGGTGCTGAGATCAGCTGTGTTGGAAAGATCCTGATGGGGAACTCCATAGTGAATCCAATATCAGTGGGGCTCCTTGTCAGCTGATTGGGGTGAGAGGGAGACCTGCTTGCCAAGGAACAATTGGCGGCACTATGGTGTTTGCCCTCCTAGGTGTGTGACATCATACTGGGTTCATAAGGAAAGGGTTAACTAAGTGTAAAATGATTAACCAATAGGAACCCAAGGGGAGGAGTTAGAGTTAGAATTAGAGTTGTTAAGAAGTCAGTCTGGAGTTAGAGAAGGGAAAGGAAGGATAAGTCTATGGGTTGGGCTAGTTTGATGTGAGAGAGTGAGAGAATCTGTTAAGAAGAGTCAGTTAAACAGTTGGGATAATCAGTCAGAAGGTATTAGGAAGGTATACGCCGGTAAAGAAACTAAGGTTAAGAAACTGACAAGAAAAATTATCTGAGAAACCATAAAGTTGTTAATGCTTATAAAATAAACTTGTTTATTTGGTTTAATGTTAACAACTGTCTGGACTCAGTGTGTACCCGAGAGTAACGGGTTGGTGGCAGCGGGGAAGCGACCACAGTGGTGGCACAGGGATCAATAGGCCGTCAAACATCTGGGGACCCTGTGTGATCGCCACAGGCACGTTTAGAGCTCCCAGTTGTTCCTTTGCAGTCATGCCTTTGTGAGTCATGCTCACATTTGATACCACTTATGACATCAGGTGTGGGGCAGGTGGGTGTGGCTTGGCAAAAATAATCTTGCAGCCCAAATCAGGCCAAGCTTAATTAGGCCCATGAGTTGCAGAATCCCCACCATGGTGCTAGTGTAGGAACCACCATTTGTATGCACAGGCATGGGTATACTTGTACAGCAAGTTTTAGGAATGAGCTGAACGTTGGTAACTGAAATGCAGAAGCTTCAAATGTTAATGGATGACAGGTTGTTGCGACTACCTCTTTTCTTGGAAGAATGCTGTTAACCATTTGCTTCAGGTGAGGAGAAATAGGGCTATGGGTCTCCTTGACTGAACAAAATACACCTGAGTGAACATGGCTGTAGGCAAAAGTGACTTTCTTGAGTTTAACTGGGGTGATTAATGACTGAGCTCTATTGTTACTATGGCTCTCAGCTGCAGTTATATTTTCTGAGACTTGGATAATAAGACAGAGCTTTACTCCCAGTCGTTGATGATAGACATGAAGCATCTTAACAGAAAATCTGTGTAGTCAAATTATTTTACTTCATGCAACTTTTAAAACTATGTAAACAAGCAAGCAGATGTGCCGTTTCCTCGACTTAAAGAGAACAAAGCTGATTTATGCCAGCTTTGGGTGCACCGTCTTCCCATTACTCCTGCATTTTCCTTTTCCTCATTTATATAACCAGTAAAGCAAAAACATATTGATCTAGTAACAGCCTTTAACTTCTCAGAGCGTTTTAAACAACAGTTTAGGGGTTTGACCCAAGAGAATCTGACATGGAAATTGCTAATCTTTCCTCAGGTTGTCTTTCAGCTACCATCCCCACCAAAACATCAGAAACAAAGCATTGCTAAACATTGCCTATGGAATGAGTCTTGGGCCATGGGGTCATAGCTGGCAAGAACATCAATAATCCCTGTGGATTGTGGCCCTTGCGGATTGGACTCAGTATAACATATAGTTCTATACAAGCAAATCCATTCAACTCAGTTGAATCCTGGGAGAATTGCTGGATCAGATAGAGAATTTGGGGAGATTTTCAAAATCTCCCCAGCACATCCTTCAGACTTTGTCTTGTTACATGCATTAGGCAAGGCTTGTAGAGTACAATCCACTTGCAGACAAATATCCCTTCAGCTCTAATTTCCTTCATTATCTGTCTGAGGAGGATAATGATGATGACCTACTTCATAAGAAGATGCCTTGCATCCTCAGATTTCCACCTATGGCTAAGGCTTCTTGAGTGCAAAAAGAAGAAGAAAGAAAATCCAAAAACAAACCACTATGAAGGCACAGTCTTGGTGCCCTCAAGCAGCACAGAGGTATATACAGCGCCAGTCAACAGGTAGGTTGGCAGAGAGTGATGAGTAAGGGGCATCTGGGCTTAGTTCATAAATACTTGTTACAAGTTTGATATTCATTGATGTAATATTACTGGAGCAAAAAGGGAAAAGAAGGGTCACTAGGAGGAAGTCACTCCATGTGCAACATTCTCTCTTCTAATATCAGGTCAATTGTTCCATGAGGTGAGCATATGAACCTAACTTGCTTGCCCTCTTTGTCTCTGCTTCTCACTTCTCCCACATCAATGTATTTTGCCAGGGTGCATGTGTTTGCACACTCTCTACTGAGTATATCAGCGCTGTGCAACATTTAATCAGCATTCTGGTTTTATGTATATTTATGAAGCCTCCTTACCCCACTGTAATATATGGGTAGCCCATGGCCCCCCAAAAAGTGACTGAAATGAAGAAGCTCAGAAGGAATCCACGAATGTACCACACCACGGGAAAAGCCAAGCCTTAGGCGTGTCTCTGCAAATCCTGGTTTTCACAAGTTTTTATCAGACTTCATCTGCTTGTCAGCAGAGCCAGTCCACCATTAGATAGTATTTTCAGTCTGTCACAGACAGCAGGTGCTTGGAGACAGGCAGCAACCATGAGGTATTGGAAAGCAGAGCAGGTGCCATGCAGCCTGTTCTGCACCCCCAAGGTAGCCTGATGCCTTCAAGTGTACTGCTCTGTTGTCAAATAATGGGGAAGGGGTGGGGAGAATCATTTGCTGGCCCTGTTTCTCACTACCTCAATTTGGTGTAGTGGTTAGAGTGTCGGACTAGGGCTCCGGAGACCATGGTTCAAATCCCCACTCAGTCATGAAGTTCACTGGGTGACTTTGGTCCAGTTGCTGCCTCTTAGCCTAATCTACCTCACAGGGTTGTTGTGGTGGATAAAACGGTGAAGGGGAGAACAATGTAAGCCACCTAGAGCTCCTTGGAGGAAAGACGGGGTGTAATGATGAAATAAATGAATAAATAATAGGATTACTCCTATGGCTTCTTCCAAAAGCCTTTTACTTTATGTGGCGTAACCTTCCTGCTTTATCTTTGAAGCTCTGACATATTTAAGTCTTTACATAAGATCAATTTTTGTCCTTCTGCCAACAATAAATCATTTTTACTCGCATGTGATTTTCCTGCCCCTCATTTGCTGTGAGCTTCTTAGAGCAGCGATTGCCCCTCTGAGTAGCAGAAACGTCTGATGATGAAATGCTACAACAGCTGCCATCAATGGCAATCAGCATTTAATGGACTTGGGAAAACAAAGCAGTAGCCACTGTCTTCATCATCACCCTCATGGTCAGTGGCCACAAAAGTTTGGGGAAAAGGCATGTAGGCTCAAATGCTACAGGCCTGTGGTTCGTAAAGAACATGAGGCAGCAAAGCTCAGCAAAGTCACAAAAGGAGCACAAAGGAATAAATTCATAATGATTAGAGGGGGTGACAGTTCCATTTATTTCAAATGGACTTGAAAAACGTAACATTGTGGTTTGAGTGAGGTCTTTAAGATTTACAAAAAACAATGTCCTTTTTACATTAACAGTACAGATGAGCTAGGAAGCCTAGTAAAACTGCCTTCAGGGTACATTTCACCTTAATATGTCTTAGTAGCAGTCTAGTGATTTGAAGTTTTAATTTACTGTTTTATTATCTGGCAGCAATGGCAATTCTAATATATAACCTTAACATCTTTAAATACAGGAATCGGATCAATAAAACCCAACGCTGCCAAAACAGTAATCTGAACAAAACAATCAACACGAAAGCCCTTTTGGAGGCTTCCGTACTATTACTTACTGCAATTCATTACAATAATTATTTCTTATTAGTTTCACTTTCTTAACCCCGAAGCCATGAAATACTCCGTGCTATAATATACTTCGCGTTGCTCAGTGGAACAATTTTTATTTGTGAGGCCTCTCAAAGGATATTAATTCAAGTTCCTTTAAAGTCAAATGGATATCTGTGTTCGTGGAAGATAAATCTGTATCAAGGCTTATGAAGTCTTTACTTCAAGAGTGGGGAATCTCAAGCCCGGGAACTGAATGTGACCCTCCAGGATCTCCCCCCCCCCCACAACTACACCCCCTCACTGGTCTTGCTCTCCACCCTCCTCTACTGATTTTACCTGACTGGGACCACATTCACACCATCCATTTAAAGCAGCACCATTTACTTCTAACAGGCATGGTCCCCCCCCCAAAAAAAAACCGTTCTAGGAACTGCAAATTGCTAAGGGCACTGAGAGTTGTTAGGACACTCCTAGGCACCTCACAGAGCTACAATTCCCAGGATTCCCTGTGAAGAGGGATCGATTATTTAATCACCCTGGGAACCATACTGCTTTTAGTGGTATCACCGTGCTTTAAATGGCTGTGGCCTGGAATATGTGACAATTGGAACTGAACCGTGACCATACATTTTGCTTGCCTGCCTGGATGAAGAATGGAGAGTGGTGTGTTTCTTGCCACTCCCACTTTGGCCACAACCACCACTGGTGAAAAAGGAAAGGAAAGGAACAGTACTGGTGCAACTGAACGTATACACACATGAAGGTCATGATTTGTTTTGTGCAGTTGCACACCTATCTATAAGCACTTCTGTGCCTTAGGAAAAGACTGCACGGAACAAATCTCAATATAACCAAATGTATGATCACATTGGTATTGCTTTTTTTGGGGGGGGGGAGGGGCCTCTGCTTTATCAATGTGCATAAGTCTCACTAAAGTACCATTCAAAAAAAGAAGGGTCTTGATGCAGTCATATGTACTATCACGTCTTGGAACCAAAGGGAGGAGGTACGTCTTCTTTCTTGCTAAGTAGAATAGGCTGTGAAACATTTCTATGTGCAGCAATTAGGGACGGAATAATTTTCATATATGGTTCTCTTGGGCCACCAGGGGGAAAAGCAATATTATTATTATTATTATTATTATTATTATTATTACTTGGAGCATTTGAAGCCTGCTCTTCAGCCAAAAAGGTTCCCAGCTTGGCTGCCATACAATCAATGAAAACAAGACAATCCCTGCTTGCAGGCTTGCAATCTCTTATTTCCCCCATTAGTATGGGGGCACAGCTTACCATTCCTTGTGGCCTTCTAAGAGGCAAGTTTAAGCGTGATCTGAAGAACTTTGCCATCTAGAAGGTCTTAGCCTAAGCTGAGGTTCCGCTGGTCTGTGAGTAAGGTAATTGGTCATATTGTTTTCAAATCAAGTAACAGAATTAGAGATGCCATTCTGCTTAGGTATTCTCAGACGGACCCCCCCCCCCAACTATTGGCTTCATTTCTAAGCTACCACATCTTGCATTTCCTCAGTTTTTTATCCGTTGTGCTCCCTCCTCACCCTAAATTCTAAGAAATCTGCAGCGCACGTCCATGCACCGGGCTCTTTGGTGGCAATTGAGACACAAGCCAGGGCATGGCGTCACAAACATAACATGGTAATTATGGAGAGAACCCATGAATTATTTATTTTGAAAGCAAACAGTAGGTGGTTAGTTTTGCTATGAAAACCCGAAAGTAAATAGTGCTTATAATGAATAGCTAGCAGTCATTAGTTATGGTACATGAGCAGTAATTATACCTTTAGTAAAGCCTTCTCCACAGGCTTATGGAATCAGACAGATTCCTTGGGTGCTCTATTCACCCACACGGTTCCTTTTATATTGCTTTTCGGGGGGGTTGTTATTATTTACAAATACATTTTACATATCACGTCTCAGTGATTGAGTGAAAACTGCACTATCATCCGGCCATGTGCTTTACTGAAATGGAATTAGAATTTCTTCACAGGCTGTTTTCTAGAACTTTGCCCTTATCTGCGTCTACACCAAGTTGATTCACTCCGGACTTGGACAACAATTCCCATCATCCCTGGCGATTGACTATCTGGGCCAGGACTGATGGGAATCATGGTCCAAAGGATCCATAAGGTAAGCTTAGGCTACATGCCATTTTTTAAAAAATTAGGGGGAGTTTTGTGATAAAGGGCACGTCTGTACATTTAATATAAATGCTAATCAAAGTTAACTACACATTATTTTATTTATATATCTCTTAGTGCAAAATCAGCTTCCAAGCAGTGTATAGGTATAAATCCCCAATGACCTGCAATTAAAATATAAAAATACATAATTAAAACACACAACATTAAAATATAAACTGGTATTTTTACACTGAATTTTTGGTTGTACGCCTCTCTTTCTTGTTGCAGTTTTGTGTAAAAGAGATAATGAATTTCTCAAAAGCAGTTCATTTTCAGTTGTTTCAGCATGTCCAGTAGCTTCCGTCCTTCAGTTGATATATTAACATTATTCACATGATCAGGCAGAAGGTGACTTCTTTCAGAACACATAAAATTCTCTTCAAAGATGGAAAAGAACTCTGAACTGTCTTTCTTGGACTTAAAAGTAGGCAGAGATTTATTCCTACTTCATTAATTGCAGGAAACATAGTATCAATACTGGGTTGAAATTATTATTGTTATTACTTTTACTATTATTATCATCCCATTTACAATACTGCTTCTGCCAAGTTTTTTTTTTGGGGGGGTGGGGGTTTTCTGAAAATTCTCTCCTGTGGAAGATACAAAATTCATGTGTTATAATATGAGACTGTTAGAATTAGGTAAATATGTCATTTTCAGTTTCTTGTTTTTCAGTCTTAAGTTTATTTCTCCACATAAGTTTGTGATTTATTTATTTATTTTTAATGAAAATTCATTGGCATTTTAGTGCAAATTTCTCATAATGTGTACGTTTTTGCAGAACAATTTTCCCTGATACAATGCATTTTTATATGTTATTTTCACTTGCATTCTCTCTCACACACACATGCACACCTTCCACTAATATATAGAGTTTTGTATACATTACATGGTTGGAGAATTGCATTGCAAAATTCAGGGAAGTGCAAATTTTGAAGGATGGCTGTGCTTTGGTTTGCTCAGTGCTTTGGGATGTGTGAAATAAGTAAGTTCACTGCTATTTTTCTAGAAAAAGAGATGCCAGGAACTCACCACCCTTGTTCTCTTATAATAGCAATGACACCCACCTGAGAGGTGCTGTTGAGTTCCAACTGAAAGAAGCCCTGAGTAAGTCCACCATTTAAAGCAAACTGAGCTGAATTTCTCCTACACCCCTGGTTTGTCTAAAAAATATATTTTTAAAGTCCGCTTTATCTCAAAATGATGCTTCCAGATTCTTTAGATATTGGTATTTATTTGCTACAGCAAAGTTGTTCTGATGGTTTAGGTATGAAGTTGGCCAGACTTTAGAGGAACCAGCATCTGCCACAGTTTAGAGTATTGTTTTTGTAAATATATATAGCATGAAATTATGTAAATCTTAGATATTCTAGAAACTACTACTGCCTTGGGGTGATATTTTAAAAATATATGAGCAGCTGAAGAAGCTGATTTAGTGCGTAAACTACAGTGCCAAAATATAACTTAAATATGGAATCTCCACTTCTTGAGTTTATTCCCCCCCCCCCCCCGTGAAATGTACTACACTGACTTTCAGAGTGTGAAATATGTACTGATTTGTATGGCTATATTTTCTATCTCTTCAGACTTTTGTAAGATTTTTCAGGTCTGTATTTTAAACAAAATTATCTGTTTAAACCTTTATGATTTACATTTCCTGCATACCTGAAGCTTAATTCAGTGGCCACAGAAACCAGTGAGGGTCTGGCATAAGTGTATTAGAGAAATCAGAGATTATTAAGAGTCGCACCCTTTAACTACAGCCTGGGTGGGTGTTTGTGGCATCTTAGGGGCAGGATCTCTTTCTGATTTATGTGCATTTGGCCTTGGAAGATTGTACTGATTCACACCAGTGCTCCATCTAGTTCAATAAAGTCTTCAATGACTATCAGGGGCTCTCCAGGGTTTCAGAAAGGGCATATTCTGAATCCCTCTGAGAAACAACAAAGATTGAACCGGCAACCTTCTACCACTGAGCTATGGCCCTTCCCATGGTCTTCTCATTTTAGCTGGAGGCTGCTCTTGACATCTTCTCTGCCTGTGCAGTGAGGTTTTTTGCAACTGAGATAAGTGATAGTTTGCTATGCTTGCTTCTTTTTTTCCAACTCCAGCCCCCCTAAAACTCTATTATTCTACCAAATAAGAGGCCTTTCAACATTGCAGAGAATGTAGGGTTTGTCCTGCATAGCATTGTCCTTTGAAGACAATGCCATTCCACTTCTGTTTATGCCTCTTGGGCACATCTCTTGCCAATATCCTGTATCTGTTTTTGTTTAGAAATTACTGGCTAGAAAATACTTTGATTTGTTTCCATGCACTTGCAGGAACATTTGTAAGAAAACCCTAGCCCTGTGCTTTATGTTTAATATCTCCGAATGTCTGCAAGCAGAGATGTTGGCTTTATTTCTTGTTAATAATCTTCCCGTTTTCCCACTGTAAATAGCAGAGGCATTTTATGAGAATGGTATTTTTAACCCAAATGTTTCCCTTATTATCTATAACTCCCATAACTCCTCGAATTTGTGCAGTATGGTGGGTCCATAAATGGCTTCCCTTTGTAGTAATGAAATATACACTTAAAATTTTAATACATCCCAAGAGTCGGACTGTATTTGTGCTATTGAGTTAGAGTATTATCTATATACAAAAATCAGTGCGAATAGACTAGAAGCAAGCAAGCAAGTAATAATAATAATAATAATAATAATAATAATAATACCCATATAACTGTCCAACTTTCCCATCACCTGTCTCTAAAAATATTTAAACAATAAATGTGCTTTTGGAGAGCTGGAAGGGTTTTAATTGCTGTGTTAATATGCAGGCAAAGGCTTAATGAATGCTTCACAGTGATATTCTCCTTGAGAGAGAGAGAGAGCTCTATTATTACATGATGGCTTGCTCAGTGGCCTGTTGATTCTCATGAACATGCCGCAGAAAATTTGATGAGCTGAACTTTCCCATATTTAGCAAAAGAAACCATGGGGATTCTTGACAGGCAGCAAATTCAACAGCAGGAAATACGTAGTTAATTTGTTAAAGTAAATATTTTCAGTGAGAGTGATCTTTGGGATAGCTCCCTGTATAAAAACCAAAGTCTCCTCTAGTGCCATTTATAGTAGGAGTGAATAGAGAAGCCATGCAATGCAAATCTGGTGCACATTATATGCCTATTCACGAAAAACTTTTCCAGCAAGTGGTTTGCCATAGCAGTGTTTCAGGCATCCCTTCCATATAATTAAAAAATACACAAGGGGAATTGCAAGGCTCCATGGGCTAGTCCTTCCCCCTGCCACTGACACACACAGTAGCCACACCCCCCCTGCTCTCTGCATATCTCATCAGTATGTGAAAGGGCTCTCCGTGTGCTAACTTTAGCCGCCTTGTGCTAAAATTATGGCTTAACAGGGATGGGATTGTAACTTCAGAAAGTGTTGTTTTATTTGAGGGGCGGGGTTCTTTTAAAATTGTTTTTAATTGTTATATGGTAATTTGTATTTTGTATGTGTGGGGCATTGTTTAGGGGCTTTTGTTGGGGAATTTTTTTTTATTAGTTCGTATACAGTAGTATTGTTAGTTGTTTTAATTATTTTATTTTGTATTTTGTACTTTGAATATTGTAACTTTATGTTGCCAACTGCCCTGAGACCTATAAGTATATAATAATAATAATAATAATAATAATAATAATAATAATAATAATAATGTGTGTGTGGTGCAGGGGTACTATGGCATGTGATGGAGTGGTGGAGGAGATAACTTGTGCAGTCACACAATCCCCTCAAACAATATTTCAATGTATACAGGCACGTGATCCTCCCCCCATTACAAAAATTGGAAACATGCATTTTGATCAACACAATTAACAAAAATTGAAAACATTAAAATGAGCATAATTCTGCACCTCCCTCCCACACCTAAAAATTGTATGGTAAAAAAATTGTATAAGGCATTAAAACACTGCAAAAACAAGCCATTGAAAGTCATGAAAGAACAGGAGAGACTTAAAGTGCCATGTCTGGGAAGGGAGAAAAAAGGGGCTACATCTGAAATATGTGGATTTATTTATAATAATTGTATTGCGTTCTACAAAGGAGCTCGAGGAAACATACGTGGAGATTTCCCACTTGTCTTTTCAGACTGTAGAATACTCTGAAAGATAGTGACGTTCAATGCTTCTCAGGAAACTCTTGGGAAGAGTAGAGTTTTAAACCCAGATGTTTTGGTCCAAGTGGCACATTCTATCCATTACACCATATAAGTTATCATGTTCCTGGATCCTAGCTTGAGAAATGGGCAGCAGAATTGGAATTAAATCACCACTTGAATGAGTATCTATTAACAGACATCCCTGTTAAATAGCTTTGGATGCTGTAGTCCAAATTCGAGGTTTTTAAAAAACAGTTGGTCAAAGACTCTCATCCATTTTTAAGGGACCAAATAATATTCCAGCTTCCATGCCCCCACTTTTATTCCCTACAAGGTAGTACCTATTTGGTTTCAAGGACACCTGATAAATGATACCTTAAGAAGACATCTAACAACAGACAAGCAACAGATGGGGGAAGAGAAGTAGGTACCTTGTGTACCATTATTCCTCTGAATCAGCAGCTTATAATGATTTTCAAGTGAGCTTTCCAAATCCAGGCTTGTGCTACTAATCAATTGTACTTTGTTTTTGGTTTCATAGTGAAACTGCCCCTTTCCTTTGGCATCTTCATTATAAAACAACTATAAGCAACTCTAACTCCAATTTCACAATGGAGTTTCAGGGTGATTTTTTATTTTTTGGAGGGACGGGGACCATGCTGGGTAGAGGAAGAGTTAACCCCCCCTTCCCTATTCTCCACAGTCTACTCAAACTGCCAACCACGGTTGCTGTCTACATAACAAAAACCATGTGCATTAATTGCATTCACACAATTAATGTCACATCTAGTTTTACCCTGATTTAGCTCCTCTAATTGCCTGGCACTTTTCCTTGCATTCTTCTGCATTTTCCAGGCGGAAGAGAACTTTACCCAGTGCTGAGTTCTATTAATGTAGGGCAGAAAATATGATACTAAGTGTTCCAAGGCAAAGCAGCAGATTGCTTTACTTATCAGCAGTCCGTCCCTGCCCCCCCCCCCCCAGGAAGTGCAGGAAAAATTGTGATAAATAGTAAATCTGGTTTAGAGGATAGTTTGACTAATTATGTCTAAAGTGCAGACAGAGAACTTTGCAAATGCACAGATGTTCCATTTAGCTTTGTTAACTCCACAAATGCCATGCCTTTAGACCTCGGCCCTTGAAATAATATAATTAAAAGTGTGATATTTTAAATTATGCTCATGTCTAAAGCTACTTACTTTTAGGTCTTGACATCTGTCAGACACTCATGGGTTAACACATTAAAAAAACAAGCACCACCACCCTTTTCTCTTTGCTAGTCTTGATACAACATTTTACACCACCAGCGTAGTAAATTAAAAAGTGTTTGCCCGAAGCGTACTGTGTTGTTTTTAGGTGCTCTTCTTGGGAAGCGTAAAATAGGTTGTACTGATGGATTGGCTCAGTTGTCTTGTTAACTTCTCACCCACATACTTCCAGCTTGACAGGATTCAACCTCTGCTTATTTTCTCTCATCTGTTCCTCCACTGCATCCAGGCACGGATCCAGGGCCTGCACAGCATCTTCTGATTCAGATGTTATGGAGAAATAGAGCTGAGTTATCAGTGTACTTTGGGAGACCCATACAGGTTGACTGCTGAGGAACCCCTTGCTTTGATCTACTTGCTACTCAGACTCACGGTTCATCCACACTTCCATTTGTGCTGTGATTTTTAGGCACAGACCCATGCTGTGCGGTCCAAGTGTTGCTATTTTTGTCCTGCCACTTTCCCCTGGAAATCCTACTGTTTACTGCTGAATCAGAACAAATGTAAATCAATGGAAAACCCGATTGACATTTGTTACAAATCAGTGGTAAACAGTGGGTTTCCCCCAAGGAAAGTGGTAGGGCAAAAGGAAACCCTCACGGACCTGTGCCTACAAATCATGGATCTGTCCTTGAAATCATGGCACAAATGGAAATGTAGATGGTCTCTAACACAGGCCTTGCTCCTTTCATCTGCTAAATATGGATTATAGCATCATTAAAATAGTTTGGCAAGAGATGGGAGCTGTAATCCACCATCAATTTGGTCTTTATCACCATCTTCTCCATTACTTAAATCTGCCTAAATATGATTATGCCAGTTTTGGGACAGTTTCTTTATTCACATTCCTTTTCTTATAATAACTGCATAAAAGAAAAATAATAATAGCTTACTGCAGCATGGATTCATGATTCTCCTGACACTTAACCATTTACAAAGAATGGTATGTTGCGGGCAACGTGATTTTCACAGTGAGAATTGCTTTATGTAGCCTCAAGAGTATGTAGTTAATAAATCCAGAGGATAGTTGAATAATTGCAGCTGTGGAATCATTTCAACATGGTAAGCTTAGCAGAGAAGATTCCCTTATAGGCTGCCTTTGTGGCTCTGTTTATAAAATAATTACATATCACTTTAATAGATGCTTTCAATGTGGATGTATCTTTCACTTGTAAATGTAATCATACTAGGGTTGTGCAACTTCTTCAAGAGAAGTTTTAAGATCCATGTTTTTGCCCCAGGCAGTAGGTTTCTGTGGAACATTCAGTTGCTCATTTAAATTCCTACCTGATTTGTTGTTTGATATAAGCAAAGGCCTAGTATTTTTTTCACACATGCATTTTCATTTGCAGTCACATGTAAGCAAAGTGATGAAGCCCACACACAATGCTACCTATGATTTTCCAGGTGGTGACAATAGCCAGACTGGAGTGTAAGTCTAAGTGAGCATTCCGCTTGGAGTTCAGGTTACAACAGGAGTCTAGGCCAAAGCAGCATGCCTAACATGATCAGGACCTTGGACAGCTCTAAATGGCACCTAGGCTGCATGCTTATATATGAGCAGAGCTCAGATGTTGCTTCAGAAGCAATCTTAATTTCACTAAAGCATTGAATAGGCTGGAGATCCAGTTAAGTGCCTAGCTTCATGCCATCTAAGGAAACGTCCTGTATTTTAAAAGGTCTTGTCCAATTTGGCTAGGTATTCACTCTGACTTCATTGGTGGATCACAGCTTGACTGCAGTACTGGAATGAAGTCCTCAGAATCAAAGGATGATAGCTATGCAACAGCCTCAAGCCACAAAAGCATCAGCAAGATGAACTTAGGTGTTGGGTTCTTATGGTCTATGGCCTTGAGGAAAATGGTGTTCTCTGGGCTCTGCACTCACGGTGAAGCCCTCCTCCATTTGGACTTTTCTGTGTAAAGTCTGCAGTCTCATATTTGGATTGTGCATAGTTTGACCCTCAGGGTCATGACCCCACCTTATTTTTTCATGACCAGGATATTTGTCTGAAATTGCACACCTGCAAATCTGCAAAGTTACCACATCAAAGAAAAAGAAAACCTAGAATTTCAGTGAATCATAACTGAGTGCAGGTGGACAAAGAAGCTCTTTGCGATTAATATTTCCCTGCTAGTTAGTTCTTATGTCTCTGTATTGATAGAAATCTGATATGTTGAACCTACTTCCTTGGCTCTGTTCGCCTCTCTTCACTTTTATGAACTTCCTGAACACTTTAAAAATAATAATCTGTGTTTCTTCAGTTTCTGTGCCATGGGCTGTTGGTTTAATTGCTAATTTAACCTAGTTTTGTATTGATTGCAAAGTCTGTCAAGTACATTTTCTGAAGTCTATATATCCCTCCATACTTTTACTGCTATTTTCCAGCAGTCCCAATTCTCTCTCTCCACCAGTGGCCACCTAGAAGGAAGGTGTTTTGAAGTGTCTGTGTGGGGAGGGGGACAAATGTTTTTGCACCCAGAAATATTGCCAAAGGCAGTGCAATTCCAGAACATCCCCTTGCAAGTAATAAGTGCAATTTGTTTCAGGATTCTTATATGTACAAGAAACTAGGCAGAAGTATTGTTATTATTTCAATTTGTTTGCCACTTAGATATGCCTAAGGAGGCTCACAACAACAGCAACAAAACAACCAAAGTAATATCAATACACCACTGCAATAAACAATGCAGTATTAATTACGGTAATTGTGGCATTCCAGATAAACAATGCATTTTGAAAATAACGACTTGGTAATATTTTAAATTCATTATAAAATAAGCAATATCGGTCATTACAAATACATATCAGTACAAATACATTTAGGTTAACTGGTATCAGCCAAAGTCAGTTATGGTAAAACTTTCTAATGCAGTCAGGTATTGATAAATGCTATAACGGGCAGTCAGTTCCTCCAAAGTGCCAAGGCCAGGAACTGTCAACCAGATTTCTTAGAGCCTGCAGGAGGTGGTCTCTTACATGCCACACACCGCTTATGTTCTGGAGCAGTTCTTAAAGGCTCCAACAGCAACAAAGATTGTAGGGGGTCTGGTTTTCAGTATCTTTCCCTGAACTCTAGATGTTCCTTCTGGATGTTGCATGGTAGCTGCATATTCCTGCTGTTTTTGCAGGAACTATTCTATGTATCTACATATTTCGTTTTAGTTGCTTTTCTTTCTACTGCTGCTTCTATTATTATTGTAAACTGTTTTTTATTACAATCAAGCAGTATATAAATCTTGTGAAATAAGTACATAAGCAAATAAATGGGCATATTAGATATCATGGTAGATCAGATCAACTTTACAGACCCAGGACCTTTTTAACCCAAGTATGCATTTATGGAGCCATTTCTTAATTTTCTATCATATATTTGCATGATGGTAGTGCTTCTGTTCTGACTTGCCTTGGATCAGGCTGAAGCCCATTAGGTGGTCCCGCCCCACCAGTTGAATACTAGTGGAGCAGATGTTTAGGTACTGTAGTCTTAAAGCCTTATTAAAGAAAATACTTATTTTCAAAAATTAGAGACAATAGATATGGGGATGAGGATTACAACTGTCTTTCAAGAATGTGCCTTTTAATGAGAGAGAGTAAAAGAACAAGATCTCAGAAAAGTTTCAGTACAGGGTTATGTACAGAAAACTAGTACAGTGGTACCTCGGGTTACAGACGCTTCAGGTTACAGATGCTTCAGGTTACAGAATCCGTTAACCCAGAAATAGTACCTCGGGTTAAGAACTTTGCTTCAGGATAAGAACAGAAATCACACCGTGGAGGCGTGGTGGCAGCGGGAGGCCTCATTAGCTAAAGTGGTACCTCAGGTTGAGAACAGTTTCAGGTTAAGAACAGACCTCCAGAACGAATTAAGTTCTTAACCCGAGGTACCACTGTATATATTTTTTTCTATTTTTGGCAGTCATTTGGAATGACATTTTTATTCACTCAGCCTGATCAGTCTCCCTCCTGACTGTGCATCTTAGACAGGAGCAACCAATGTAGAATTTTGTTGAACATTTTCTGAAAATTGAGGTGTGTGATGTGCATAATGGTTTTGTCTGGGTTGACAGCAATATCCTCTTGAGAATCCAAATGAATTACTGAGTTTTTAGTTTCCTTGTCTCTCCTTAGACCTTTTAAAAATAATGGCATTACGCTGGCTACTCTCCATACCTCTCATATTTCTCTTGATCTGCTTTGAAGTATATGAAACATGGTTTGCCAGAGCATCTTCAGTTTCTGTTTATACTTACTTAATCCTTCTTGGACATAGATTGGTTTGGTCACAGCCCTATCAATGTTAAAAGCCATCTACCTTTTAATAACTATGTACAGTGCAAGCTTTTCATAATATTTCTTTATCATCGATCTCCATAAATCTGATTTCTGATGCAGTCAGAATATCTGCTCTAATCTTTTAAAAGGACATGGCAAACAATTATTCAATGTGCCTGCTTTATCTTACTACTTTCTGTGAGTTAGAAAGTGACATTAATACATGCATCAATGGTCTGCCCTGGAGCAGGAATTAGCTTTCCACCTAATGGACGCAATCCGAATGGCAGTTCCACTAAAAAAGAGGACAAGAAAGGCTTTTCTCTCTAAAGGTCTCAAGAGGTGAACGTTTCCTCTCTTTTCACCTATTTTTTAAATTTATTTTATTTATTGTAGGCTTTGTTTTTTCACAGGAGGCCTGCTGGCAGAGTTCTGAAGGAGTTAAGTGGATAAACAACTGGAGAAACACATTAAAACTGTGAACAGTTACTAATTTCTGGATTTCAATGCAGGGAAATACAAGCCTTTTCAGAAGAATATCCTAAGGTCAGTGGTGCTGTTCAATAGTTCAGTCAGTGACTTAAAAACAGGGTGAAGATATTGACTAGATCCTTATTTGTGGTAGGGAGATGAAAATTATTCAAGAATGCAGCATAGCTGTCAATATTATGTCTGTAATCTTCAAACACTGGTAAGCCTCCCTCCTTTTCAGAGGACCAGATACACGTCCTTCATATATCTGTGCCAGTATGATCCAGAAGTTTTTTTTACAAGTTGCCCTGTCTCTTACCTAAAACTTTGCTGGCAGGAGCCTCCTAAGAAAAAGAAGGAAAATCAGCAAACTGTTGTTTATCTTTTTCCAATAAGCAACAACAAGAAATACAAATAAGCAAAGTAGGAACTTATACTGAGCCAGACCATGGGCAAACCTAGCTCAGTGATGTCTACAGTAGATGGGCCATCAAAGGTAAATGGGAATTGATCCTGGGACTTTCTGCATGTATAGAAGATGCTCTACTATTGAGCTTAAGGTGTCGTGAACTGGCAGGACAGCGGGGAGCAGGAAGAGGATTCCAGTGAGGGGTGCAACCGTGACTTGGACCCACCAGGACAAGCTGGGGATGAGGAAGGAGAGGTTGGGGTTGCGGAAAATACACACAGGGTGACAGAGGGCAGCAAGGGGATGGGCAAGACCCCTCAGAGCCACAGAGGCCCCTGTCTCCATGATCAAGGTGGGCTTTGAGATGTAGGGAGCAGCGGGAGGTAAGTTCTGGGAGGCTGAGGCAGGTAAGGGCCCACAACCCAAGTGAGGTTTGTTAGCTCAGGGAAGAGGTGTGTGATTCCTCAGCTGGAGTGGGCTCAGAACAGGTGAGGTCACATGCTTCATCAAGCCCAGATGCTGCAATCAACATGCAAAGTACAAAAGGGAAGCAAAGATGAGGTGATGTGTCTGCTCAACTGTCCATGCTGATAGACCTTGGCTTGGAGGCTCCAGGGCTTCTATGGGACTGTGCTTCCTGACTGCTGGATTTTGGACTTGACATACTATATGCGTCAATGGGACTTGCTGCCAGGTAGGCTTGGGGGTACAGGGCTTAAGGCCCTTTCCCTAATTATGATTGCATATAGCACACATAATGTGATATCCATCAGATAATATTGGTGTGACAGCAGCCCCCTTCAGATACTGACCACTGCTATTTATGGTTGTCTCCAGGATCCTGGTACTGTGACTCTCTGTTCGCTTAGAGTACAAAGGTAAGCCAGGTATCACTAAAGCAGGTGCACTGTGAGACATTGATAAAATAAATATTTTTTAAAATGGATAAAATGCAAACTGCAAGTATAATAAAAATAATCAGCCTGATAATCGAAAAGTTTGAAGAAAGAATGCCATAGGTTTTTAAGGCATGGGCCCTCCCAGGAAGTGGCTGTAGTTGGCAGCCAGACCACATAGCACCCACACATCATTACTGGGCATCAGGAGCAAGGAGCTTGTGCTGGCAAGCCCTGGTGGACCTATACAACAGCTTTCTTCAAACTTGCTTCTTCAGATGTTGTTGAACTAAAGCTCCTGTCACACCTGACCATTAGCTTAGCTGGCTGGGGGTGATGGGAGTTGCTGTTCAACAACAAGGATGAAGAATGTCTTTTTGGACTGGATCAGCTGTGCCCTCAACTGCCAGAAAACACCAGGAACTTTAGGACTGTAAAGCCAAGATGTGTCTTGAATTGGGACTTTGCCAGCAGATACAGGAGCACTGTTTTCTGCACCACCGTTTTAGTTTGTCAAATGAGGGAGCTGCTAACCTGCTTTCTGCTACACTTCAGTCCACATTACTCATTCTTCCCAAGAGTTGCCAAATATAACTTTTATCTTGACATTGCTTGAGTCAGTGATGTCCCAAAGTGCGTGCTTACTATATCGTAGTGTATAAAAATGTGGCTTTCTTTTTTCCAATAAATGCAGAGATGGGCTAATTGGTTTTTTTAGCATTATTCAAGGATGAAATATAATAAATAACAGGACTTGATCCTTCAAAATTTATGTTGAAAGGAAAAAGAAAAAGAACTTGGTTAGGAGAAGGAATACAGGCTATTACTTTTTAACTGCCTGCATTTTGTCCTGTAGTTGACTACTGCTAAGAAGATCTGTGATTTGCTCCTATTGCAATTGTGAATGGTATAGGGAAAACGTCAAATTTACAAATGATAAAATTCATTTGGTTATGTATACAATCATTCATCTTAATTACACTGGACATGTTCCCTATTATGTAGTCAGCTTCTCAGCAGTACAAGAACTTGCAGGGCTGTCTTCTCTAAGAGCCCCCTCATTGAAAGAGACTGGCTTGTGCAGTCCTCTGTGGCAGCTAATGGTATATTCAAACCATCATGAAAAATAAAGAATAATGGCCTGTATACATCAAGAGCAGGGAAATAACATACCATCAAGTCCAATAACCACAGTTCTTAGAGCCATTTTTCTTGAAGGCTTTGCTAGTACTGTACAATATAGGTGACAGTCACAGAAAGATGTACAACTTAACTGAGGGTAGATGATCGCAGGTCTGCTTTTTCACCACTGAAGTGCATTGGAGTTTGTCACTGAGTTTTATAAAAGATGAGTTGGGGCACTCTATTCAGCTGTTTCTAGTGATGGGCTATCTCCCTGTAGGCTCAATCATTTATTTAGCAACTTTTCCATATGGGACTTGCAAATGATCAGGGGGAGAAAGCAAGCGAATTAAGGGTGACTTGTCCAATTCCAGAAACCCCTAGAGATCCTCCCATGCCTTACCCTTCTCCAAAACGTTCCTGTTCTAAGGGCAGGAGGTAGCAGTGGTGTGAGTAAAGTCTCTTTTCCCCTTCTTTCCACTATGTGGAATGTAACTGTCATTATCCCAGGTGCAAGAAATAGGATGTTGCTTCTTAGGACCATATTTTCCAGAGTGTTAATTATTAGGATCAATATTGTCAGTCAATTACAATATTAAAGTTTTTATAGATGTACATGGTTATCTATCAAACTTCTGTGGAAGCATACTCAGTGCCTCACATACAAATGTACAATTCCCTGTCTAGGATCAAACTAACAAGAAAGCAACCCTGCAAGTTTGCAGAAGAAACTGGCTGCACACTGACCAGAGTGCTGATTTCCTGGGTCTGTGACTTTACATTTCACCTTTCTGCATCTCTGGAGTAGCTTTGCAGCTCAATCTAATAGGAATTTCTTATTTTCAAAGCAAAAACCAAGGCAAATGTATAAAATATAATAAAAAAAATGAGGCAGCACACCTGAAGAGTGTGGGGAGGAGAAATACGAGTTCTAAGTTCAACGCTTGAATCTCTTGCAAGTAATCTGTCCAAGGCATTGTGAAGACAGGGGAAAGTTGGCCTAACTCTGTGAAGGCGAAACAACCACCAGGCAAGTTAAGTGAATAATAGTCTCAATTAATTGGAGTACAAACAACATAAAAATGTTTCTGAACTTCAAATGCCAACAGGATCTCGCCGTAATCCTGAGCACCATCTGTGCTCTAATACATGCCTAAAGCTCCTAAATTTTCCCATTCATTGCCATTAATAATTTCCACTGCCTGCCTCCTGATGTTAATAGATAAGCCCTTGCAAACTGTGGGGATTCATGGGCCTATCAGAGTTCTCCCTTTGCTGTGTTTCCCATGTCCCCAGCAGCCTGGGGGAGTTTCCATTCCATATCTTTTTGGGACACACGTCTCTGACCCACTGATTTCACCTGCAGTCATAAAAGAACACTAACGTTGCATACATTTATGCCTTTAGGATCATCAGCAGCATGTGATGGTATTTCTAATGTGTTATTTCACTATGCAAAAATTCTAGTTGCAGGAAAACAAGCCACAGCTAATTAATTCTACCTTGAAGATAATGTGTGTATTATCTCTGGGAAATGTGCTCAAATTTGTTTGGATGAGTCATAGCCTATGTTAAAAGTTCAAAAAGCTTCCACACCTTGGATCACACATTGCTAGTTATTATTTATTAGTGAGCCAAATGCCTCAATAGAAATAAACACTCAGTGTGACAGCATTTTCCTTTGTATTCCTGCATAATCTGATCTATCAATTGATAGCTATGTTTTGACAAATACATGCTTCATTCAGTGACACTTTCTGAATGGCAGCACGCCAAATGTCTGAAGAGTTCCATATTCACATGCAAGTTGAAACTATATTATTAGTATATGGAGTGGCTTGGGTATGCTCATCCTACCCCTGCTCTGGGAAGAGTTTGAGGTTCGATAGAAAACTTCAGTTGTGTTCACATCTGGAACAAAGAGGCAAGACATTTGTCACTGGGTTAACTGAAACCACAACTTGTATTTAACATAGAAAGGTACATAGGAAGTTGCCTTATACTGAGGCAGATTGATCCAACCAGCTCAGTAACCGTACCAGTTCTCCAGGATTTCTGGCAAAGGCCATTCTGGAGCTGGCAGGGATTTAACCAGAGACCTTGTGTTCAAAGCAGATACCTTGCCACGGACTTACCGCGTTCCCCCTACAATAGTGGTAGACCTACAAGAATTTCTCATCCCTGTACCACCCAAGTAAAGGGTGTGCATGATGTATCTCAAGGCTGGGAGTACTATGCCAGCTGCCTCTGACCCCATCTTGCTGTACTTCCAGTGCTGAAGGAGACATACTTCATTTACAACCTCCTAAGTCTCAAAGCTCTGGGTGTGTGATTCTGGCAAGGCCTCAGTATGGGTTCCTTTCTATGATTCCAGATTCTCATAGCTTTATGTGGCAGGTCTAGGGAGACCCATTCACCAACATGGTGCCTCCCACGGCTCACCAATAGCTTTCCTTCACTGCACTGCTGTGCTGTTGTGGATGGGCTTGCTACTACTTAGAAGGCAACCCCCAGCACTAATTTCTAGTCCCAAACTGAATGTCAAACAATGTAGAGTGGGTAAAAAAATCCATCTCCTTTCGCCAGTCTAGTTGAAAGAACAAATTCCTGGTTAATCTCACAATGAGACTTTGGGTGAGTGGGTGCTAAGACAATTGCAGTTTATCTCCCCACTGACATTAGTTTATTTAGCTCCTACCTGGCTCTATGCATCCATGCTGGCCTATGTGTGCATGTTGTATGCATGACAGAAGGCCACTCCCCTTACTTTCTTGGCAGGGTTGGGGGAAGGAGAAGGGTTTTTCTACCTCTCCCTGCTTGGTTCTTTGCCTTTCTTCCCAATATGGAGTGGAACATGCAGTGAAAGATAAGGGCTTATAAACTGTAGCTGCTTATGTCTCTCTTCATTCTAGGTTGTTGTTGTTGTTTTTACTCTATGGTCCCCCCCACCCTTAAATGTGGGATTCTGAGATTAAGATAGCCATTCCCAACTTGAAAGAAATGATCTACTATGGATTCTACAAATAAGCCCCCCCCCCCCAATGTGTTTTCTAACATTTGACAGAAAGCTAAGGAATTGTGTGTGTCCAGTTTCAAGCTATTAATGCTCATTTTATCTTTCCACATTCAGGCTCCATATATATGTGAAAATGAACTCACCATCATGAAAGTTGCCTTTGAACAGATGGCGGAAAGTGAGGCAGAGGCTTAGCTTCTAACAGGAAGCTGACACATCAGCAAATGAGGAAAGGATCCCTTGATGGGTTACATTATATTATCCTTTCCATATTTTGAGTAATTGCTTCCTAATCTTGATTAAATACTTCACCTCTATATGAGATCTGAAATTGGAGGCTCCTGGGGTTCGTTCTCATTTCCATGTTCAAAGTGGGTTTAGGCCAGGCATAGGCAAACTCGTCCCTCCAGATGTTTTGGGACTACCACTCCCATCATCCCTAGCTAACAGGACCAGTGGTCAGGGATGATGGGAATTGTAGTCCCAAAACATCTGGAGGGATGAGTTTGCCTATGCCTGGTTTAGGCTATACCATTGTGTACTGTAGGTGCAAGGTCATGTGCCTCAATGTTCCCTCATTTTTAAAAAAAACCCCTCTGTACAGAAGATAAATATGTCAAGTGCAGGATCTTCTTCCCAACACCATTTTTTTAATGGAATTGTTTGTTTGGAGCAGCATACAGTCATGTAAGCCCCCCTCCCCACTTCAGACTGAAGTACATGGCAGATCACACAGGTTTATAACCTCAGTGCCACCTCGCTCTGTTTGAATGTTCTTAAAGTTCAGACTGCATATTGACCCTGGCTTAATATACGCATGTCATCTATTATGCCCTTTCATGCTCCATCAGATTACAGTGCAATGAACTGTGTCTGTAATGAGTTATTGCCTCTTGCATTTCACATTTCAAATAAAGTTGTGGCCTTTTATAACTTGCAAAGTGAACTGGATCCTGTCAGTAGAACACAATTCTCCTGCAGGCGGAAAGGAGGGAGAGAGGTTTTGCTGATTTCCTTCTGTGCTTCCCCAGATCTGATCTGGATAGTTGAAAGGAACCATTTGGACAGTGTGGGAGGTGGCATAGGGGGCCGCAGAGGGGAGCCGAAGCAGAGAAAAATTCTCTATCCTTTCACCAGTGGGAATCTCTGCTGGATGGAAGTCCCATCAGTGAACAGAAGGAACTGTTCTTTTTGCAGAACAGTAGCTTAGGATTCAAGCAAATTTATTTGTGTCTTTTGTCCATCTGCTACAGACCTCATCATATTCCTTAAGTCTACTTACCGTAACTCCAAAATCTGTGGGTTGTTTGTTTTTTGGTGTGTGTGTGTGGCAATGATTCTTCTAAAGCTAATAGAAGTTCTCACAGCCTAGGACATGTCTGATCAGTTTGCCAGTTGGGATTCTTCATGGGAAGAAATTGCAAGTGGCACCTGGGCTCACAGTCCCTCATATAGTTCTTTATTACCTCAAACAAGAACATAAAAGTGCTGCAGTACTATACCCAAGGTCTGTGTAGACCAGCCTGAACTATTAACACCTGCAAATGAGGTGGAAATTTTTTTGGCCAAAATGTGGTCCCCGTTTTCCTTATTGCTTCATATAACTTCTAACACAGTTAAAGTAAGCAATAGAACTTAAAGAGATCAACGTATGGGCCAAATTAGGTCTGGCAAGTACCCTAATTTGGATAACAAGACCACCCCCCCCAACTGTGTTTCTCTACCTGCCCTACACATGATGTCAGGCGTTGAGCTGGTGAATTCATCATCCGTTTTGGTATGTTTTGGTATGTTGTCAAACAATGCTTCTAGGAATCCCACAAGCAAGTTCTGAAGGCAAAAGCCTCCCCCCCCCCATGTGGGGAAATGTGAATAACTTAACCAGGAGACCATGTGCTATTTCAACAGTGCATCTTGTCTGACCCTTGGAAATTAAACCTTCTTTAAAGATAGAAAACAGAATGGAAATCTGTTTTAATTCTGGTTCTGCCATACTTGATTTGCCCTTGACTAAAGTTGTTCAAGCTTTCTAAGGCACATGCAGGGCCAAGATACATACTGCTGTACCTGATCAACTGCAAGAAGGTTCTTTGAGCCCAAGATCTCCCTGCTGTAAAATAATAATATTAATAAGTGTACACTTAACTTAGATTCTTTTCACAAAACCTTGAGAAGAATAATGTATTAATATTGGTACTGTACCTTGGAGACATATATTACTAATAGAGGAATACCAGAACAATGGGCATAGGCATTTTTATTTTACCATGCATACCACATTACCTGCAAAAAATTACATTGTGCTAAGAATGGAATATAATTAAAAGGTTTAAAGACTGAAGTAGGAGAGGCAGTCAGGGAGATGTTGAAGGCTGTATTGGGATTATAATGAGGAGTGATGGGATTAATCAAAGAAAAGGAAAATCTGAATTGTCCATCCAAGCTTTTTTTTTGGGGGGGGGAGTGCTATTAAAAGGGGACTACCAAGAAAGATTTGAAAAGACTTCATGTATATGTTTAAAAATAGACAGTACAGAGCAAGTGGGAAGAATTCAGTACTCTCTGTGCTAAATGTCTGTTGACCATTGAAGTAAAAGAGGTCATGCAGAATACATGCATGTAATCTAGGTATTGTTTAGCTTTTCTGACTGTATAGCTCAAAACAAACATTGCACAATAAGCAACAAGTGTGTGTGTGTGTGTGTGTCTAGGTCTAGGTCTAGGTCTAGGTCTAGGCTGAGGGTAGGCAAGGAAGAAGCCTCCTGACTGTTACTTCACTGAAAATCATCCCTTAGCTCCATATCCCTGTTACTTGTCATATACAGAGTTGGGAATCCATGTATATTGACATAACATGCTCTTCTCTCTTGCAATCTAATAAAACAAAATACACAAGGCAGGAGGATTAAGACGAATTGTTCAGATTGGAAATGGTCCCTCATCTATGAATTGGCTTTTATGGTATGTAGAATTGGAGAGCAGTTGTGAAAAACTAGTATTAAGTGAAAATAATATTAGATGCTACTATAAATGTATACCCAGCATCAACTGAATTTTCCAGACAATGTTTAATCCATTCTTTATATAAACTACGCATAAATTTAAACAACATAATCTGGCACCCGTTCATGAATTCTGTGACATGAAACACGGCAAAATCACAGAGCTTATCATTTAAATTTTGCACAAACATATCACCATGGTCCAATTTTCATTGTGCACCAAATCATCTAATTTTCCACCCTACAGAAATAATTATAGTCTTTCTCTAGTTTTATTCCTGTCATCTAACAACGTTATAGACCATGGAAGCATTATCTGTATGATCTTTGCTTATGTCAAGATCAATGCCTGAATTTATTGGGTATCTTTAAATGAGAAAGGTTTTAGAACAACAAGAACAAAAAATCTATCAAAAGGGAATCTGGAAATAGTTTAATAATACTAACTTTCTGTTGAGTTTAAATGCTACATATACTGTCAGAAGATTCAAGATAGGGGAGGATTAGAACTGTGACAAAAGAATAATATACACTTACTAACCCATTTTAATTGTGATCTTCTCTGCCATAACTAATATTATCACACCCAAAGTAGCAGCTGATGTAGCTCTAACCTATTCACCATGGAAGCCTCCATTTCCAGCACTGTCACTTCTAGGGATCGGCAAATCTGACAGTTTCCATTTCTCTCTGTTTCTTATTTTCCCAGTCTTAAGCTCAGTTCTCTACATTGTGATGTCAGATTGCAAAAAAAGGGGGGTGGATGCCCTCATGAGAATTCATCAGTTTTGCAGTGCTTTCCCCCTCTAAAATATACATTAATTTTAGAAAGCAATTTCCCTCAATATAATGGATTTTTGTACATATGTTGCTTTCACCAGTATGTGTATTTTATGAACATTTTCGCCTAATTCTCTCTCTCTCTCTCTCTCTCTCTCTCTCTCTCTCTCTCTCTCTCTCTCACACACACACACACACACACTACTTTGCTGCAAAATTTGGAGAAGCGTGAGTTTTGAAGGGTGGCTATATATCAGTTTGCATATGTTTTGAAAAGCCTAAATTAGGAAGGTTTGCCTTTACAAGTGTATTGACTTGAATTTCTTCCTAGTCACTACCCATTCCACAAAGCTCTCATTATCTACCTTTCTCCTCTTCCCTTTTAAAGAGACAAGTTACTTCTCAGTTCATACCTCCACTAGTCTATTGGCATGCACAGCATCAACCCTCTCTAGCCCCCTATGAAATCACAGTTCAGTTGAAACCCTGTGGGACTCCTTATGCCGGGTGTTTTCCATTCTTGTATATGAACAGCTTCTCTATGGGTACAGTCTCAGTTTACATCTGTCTATCTAATGATGGTGTTTTAGGTTGGCTGACTATGTTCCTTAAACTCAAGAACTGGATTTCTTTCCAGGGGGCGTTTCTTGGTCACACCCCTGATCTAATGAACATCTGAAGAGACTTCACACATGTACAGCTGTACATAAAGAGAGCTTCACATGTGTGCAGCTGCATGTACTTCACATGTTCTAATAACTGCACATAGGTCAGTGGCTGAGCCAGCTAACGCCTCCCTGTGTTCTTTCTTCATCCTATGTTTTGACCTCAAACATAGCTTTACACCTTCTGGATTCCTTACATTTCAAAGAACTTAGTGGACGTCACACAATGGTTCTGATAATATGGTAAATATAGAGTTCTGCTGTCTCTTGCATCTGTATGCTTGCTTATATAAAAGTGCACCTCATGTACAATCCATGAACAGCAGTTCTCTTCATAGGAGATAATAGCTCCTGTGTGCATCAGGCTTTGGGTCATGCCTTGTAAATTTGTGATTAGGGTGTTAGAAGTCTTAGGTTGTATTATTAAAAGTGCCAGGAGGCACAAATCTGGCACAAGAACTATTGGCCTGAAACACAGAAACTGTAAAATAACCAAACATACTCATTTGCTATTCAGATTTAAGCACAGAATTGTTTGAAATTAGCATGCACATTTCTAATGAATAATATTTTTTAAAAAAACAAAAAACCCCAGAACAAAACAGAAATTAAAATAATTTCCCATCTGGACTAAAAAGCTGTATGTCAGACGACAGCCCAAGGGATTTCCTCCCTGCTCCCCCTCAAAGACTAAACCTTTCAAATGAGGACTTCACAGTGGAAACGCTGACATACTTTTACCTCTAAATCTCAGAAGAGAAATTGGGAGACAGGATATTTTTAAAACTTTCTGCCAGATAGTGGTGGTTTTTTTAAAATGTTCTTTGCCTCCTGGGGCTGTCCAAGAGTTCAGTGAGATTTTTAATGGGGAGTAGCAGGTGAGGTTTATACATGGAGTTCGTCTGAGAGTACTGACCACAGTGCTCAGTGTAATATTCATGGGCAGAAGTAGCTTTAGCATGAATTTATGTGGTGAATTAATTCAGTTCATATGTTTATTATTCTAGCCAAAGCCTATGACAAACTTCAAGCAATAGTGTTAATAAAATAATGTGAACATTCATCCATAAAATAAGCCAACATCAATAATGAAAGAGACAGAACATATCAGACAGTATCTGGGCAAGCTACAGAAATTCCATGGTCTAGGAATGAAATTTAATGTGCATTAAATGGAAGGTGATAATGCCAGCTCTACAGAACCCAGGGATTCCTAATGCCTGGTGTTGAAAAAACCTACCTATCAATCACTGCTTTAACTTTACTCATTGGCTAAAAAAAGCCAAAAGGCAGGAGCAAGCACAGCTGTCTCTTTCTAGGAGGCCAATTTACTTATCTATCTTTATAAAATGTAAGCTCACAATCTGGAGCCTCTTGGAGGCATGGGTTCTGGTGCAATTGCTCCAGTTGCACCATGGGTAATATGGGTTTGGACGGGTGAATGGTAGATGAAATCAAAATGCAATCCCTGGGTATTATATTATGTAGGTGTGAAGCTGAATCAGTATACATGTGTCCACATTCTAGTTAGCATAAAATTATTGGAAAACACTTTCTGCTTCCACTTGTTTAGGTGAACACCAGAACGCATCTTAGTTTATGGGTATTTGTGGTAGTGAAAACATTTAACAGTAGGAAGCATTCCTAAACACTGCTAAATGTAGACCTGAGATGTTTTCCAGTTTTACATAACATTCTGGAAAAAGAAGACACTGAGTTTCTGTTGCAGATATTGCCAAAGAATGAAAAGTTCCCTAAAATATTGCTGCATTGATGAGACCTTTTTCACTTTGATATTTGTTGCTGACATTGCAATGCTGCAGTGGCAAAAAGTGGTATAGAAAATATTCCCAGTGGTATAGAAAATATTATTGATTTTTTTTTTTTTACCAGGGGAATTGTTTTTAAATCTCAAGGCAATCCTCTTATTAATAGACACATACAATCTCAGTTCAGGCTCTCTGGTTATTTATGATGTCTTGAGAGCACAACAATATCTTCTGGCTTGGTATCACAGAATGAGCTTGTATCTTTGCCTAAGTCATTTCTTCCATTTTGAAGTTAAAATTCTTCAGTTGCAAGAGCTAACTATTCCAGGTTAATTGCCATTGTTTATTTATTTTTTGCAATGATATAAAAAGCAAAGCAATTATTGGGGGCCATTTCCTGCTAGATTATCTTCTTTGATCATGTACCTAAGACTGAAATATTCAATTTTAAGCAAAGGTTCATTTGAAGCCAGGAAATAGATCATTAGCTTTTACTCTGCATTCCTAATCATAGCCAGATTTGGCACATTTTAATTGGTTACAAGTACAGAGCATTAAGCACACAATAAATGTATCCAAATGTGCTTTCTCTGAATTGCATAAGATGTGAGTGGTTTACTCAGCAGGACCTGTGAACAGAGATGGAAAGAATTGGACTCAGAATGGATGCCTGTATACAGATAAGGTATATGTACTTAAGGAAGAAAATGAAGGAGAGCACTAACATCTTATATTTTCTTTATATATAATATAATTTACAGGGAGGGTGATTCTTCCCAAGTAGAGGACCTAGTTTGAACATTTCATATCCAAAACTCTGTTCCCAGGGCAGATTCCCTGATATCTGCATTGTTATATTTTCATCACTAGACAGACAATTTTAATATGCAATTTTAATAATGTTTAAAATTGGATTTTTTAAAAAATAAAAAATGATATTTTGATTCTATTGATGCATGCTTTATTATTTTATTTGTAAACCACCTCAAATTTTCTTTTTTTTCTTTCACCAAATTTTCTTTCACCAAAGATGGTTAATAAACTGACAGTCCTATGCATGTTTCTATAAAGGGCGTTTAGGATTTCACCTTTCAATCTGGAAATGTTTTAATGGCTGGCAAATAATATTGTATATTTCATGGCAGGTTTCATTTCAAAATGACTGCATGGCAATGCAGTCTTATTGATTTATTAAATGGATTATGTAAAGCTTTATTTTTATAGTGTCTGAGAAAAAGAGGTACTGATTGAAAACGTGTTAGTGTCACACACACACACACACGTACGTGCAGAGCACCACTGAAGGTTCTTCTTTTATTTTGAAATTTGCACATGCCCTGATCCAGATAGACAGGGATACATGGATGAAAGTAGACTTCTGTGCAGGCAGCCCTTTGCTAGGTAAAGGAATTAAAGCTCAAATGGATGCTGTGCATATAGCTCATCCATTGATCCAACTTTGGGGCTGTGCATATCTAACCCCTTAGAGAAAACCTGTACTGTATGTATACATATACTAATCAGCTGAATAAGGGGGAAAGAGTGGGGTGGATTTAGTAGTTGGATCAGGAGGATTTCTGGATTCTTGAAATGGCTACCTGCCACTGTTAGATTGGGGCCATTATTTATACAGGAATAATAAACTGTGCTCATTCTCACACAGTTATTAAGATCTACCTGGAGCTTCAAAAAAACTGAATCTGATTAATTTCCCAGTAATGCAGTAAATTTTGGGAGAAAAGGCATGTTTTGTGAGTGAAATGATGAAATAAGAGTGAAATTCATAATGAATGTGGAACTCAGTATGTAGGTTGTAATGTGATTACAAACCTTGCTCCCGGCACATACCATTTAGCATAGCTGTCAATCATGGTTAAACCAAAATTCACAAATTGGAAAGCAGTTCTGTACAGGTCAGGAGCAAGTGGGGAAGTCTGTACAATGCTCAGCTCATTATGAGCTTCATTTCTCAGGATCACATTTATTCAAACATGCATTCATTTCATGAGGTTTTGTGTCACCACACATATTGATCACAAAGCACTTTAGAATATGCACTGGCAGCATAATACGCTGCCAATGGTCTATGCTGCACCAAAATGCTTGCTTGCACATTTTGGTCTTGAATGGGACTCTACCAGTTTGGAGTACCAAGGAGTAGCATGCTGACACCCAACTTCTGAAGTGAGCATTCACCCTTCCTAATGGATTAAGTTCTGATGGCACATTTCATACAATCAAGGACTTGGGCAGATATGAATGTGAGGAAGGAAGCAAATTCTGATGACAATGGTACAGTTTAATTATCTTTCACTAGAAACACACATATTTTTCTCTTTGCATGAGGAGTTTTTCAGGTTATTGATAGATGGGTAGTTTAGGGCAGATCCTGTCCACAAATGTATTGATTTGTCATCTAGGATCTGGTCTGCAATATCTGCTTATAAGGAAGAGTACTTCATATGCCTGCAGTACACAAAGTAAAGGCAAATATGCTCCTAGAATGAATGATCTGATGGCCAGAAAAAAGTCATGTGCCTATGATACAGCATTGGACAATCAGTATTATGTTTCTGTGATTCTTTTCCTTCAAAGCTCTGTCAAAATGGGCATTCTTACCCGGCCTTAAATTCAAACCAACAGAAGATTCTGAGTAGTGTTCAGGGACAACCCTATCTACATAGAATGTATTACTGTAGTGAAACCTATTACTATGGCATGGGAAAATGTGGGCAGGCTATTTTTGTTCCAGAAATATTTCAGCTGGCGCACCAGCCAAATCTGATAGAAAGTGCTTCATGTCACCAGTGCCACATGAGCTTCCTTGAATAAAATCCAGACCTAACAGCACTCCCAACAGCATCTGGTGCCAGCCAGGTAGATTGATTACTGTGAGGTACTAGGGGTGGCAATAAAAACCTTGAGTTTGTTTCCACTGGACTGAAGGAGAATGTCCTGTGTGTCATATATCAATTACCTACCTACTTCCTACTCAACCAAAGCTACTGGTTGGTGGTGGGAACCCCAGGGATTTCAAGGTAGGTTGCAGATTCTGGGTGTCATATTACCAAGAAAAGTGAATCTCATGTTACTGCTTTCTGCGTAGATCACAAGGCTTTCTGCATTCTCTTAGTCTCACCAACTGAAAGTCTGACTACAACGTTGCTTCCTTCCTCTAATTGATGTCTTCTGACCCTGTAGCATGCATGATATAAAGGCCAGCAACCATGCAGAAGAAGATCTTGATGGAGGGAGGGAGAGAGGGAGGAGAGAGAGAGAGAGAGAGAGAGAGAGAGAGAGAGAGGAGTCCCACCTTTATTGAACTTGGCTTACGTTACAATGTCAGAGGACAACAATCCCAGAATGAAAAGCTGATGCAAACCACAGATGCACATGCTGGTGTTTTCATCCCACTCCAATATTTTAAGCTACTAGTAAATACATTGGGAAATTAAATGCCTGTGCTTTGGCCATCATTTCTTCTATGAGTATTATGTGGGCAGAGTTAACACACAGAGAGATAATGAATCAAAGCAATTAAACTTAAGAATATGAGCAAATGTTTATCCATAATTTTGTGCTGTATTAGCCCAGCTGTCCCCATGTATCCCCTTGCCTTTTGCCACCCCTTGCAACCCACTCTTCATTTGTTTTCCTGCTGCCTGACAGACTTCTTTGATGTATTTGCCCATTCATCTGGTACGTCTCTGGCAAGCCTCCATGCGCGTGCCACTGTTATTGTAGTTGCAAGGGAAAAAAGGCCCCAGTCTTTCTCATAGGGGCATGAGAGTGCTTCATACAAGCAGGTTGCATGATTTATGGCAGGTGGCGACAGGTCTATCATTTCTTTCACTGCTGTTACTACCATTATGGTACTGTGTGGAAACGTCACTATTCCAACATAAATTGCCATCTTGTGAGAATGCAGCTTCCCCTGCATTACATGGTAATGCTCCCTCTCTTGGTTAGGCCTGAAGCAAAAGGGAGATGTTACAGATGTGTTATTTGATAGTACAATTATTCTAACATATGGGGACCACCTAATTCATGAGGGCAAAGTTGCCATTGTCTGCTCTGTATGGACAAATGAATTAGGCATCCTGCCATTTTCTTCCCTCCTGAGCACAGGTCCATCTCTGTTCTCCCTCCCAAAGCACAAGAAGTGGCCACAGTCATTTGCCATGTTCACAAGGCTGGGTTGCTCTACTGTACGCAGAAATGGAATCTGAAGTGAAGACGCTGAACTGTGAAATTAGGCCGAGGTGTCAGTGCACTAAGTATAGCAAATGTGAAAAGAAGCGATTGTCCGGTGCTGGGCAACCCAAAATGCCTATGTTAATCTTTATTTCCCTCCCTGCATTACTTCATGCCAAATGAACCCTTCAACTTCATGCAGTTATGTTCCATTTCAACCCTCATAATGTGCCCAGAGTTTGTCTGATTTAAAAGGCTTGACCATTGCTGTACTATAAAGCAGGAAAAGACTAAAGAGGCATAGTTTGCTGCATGGTGAAATATATTGTGGTGCCTTACAGCTGGAAATATGTTGAGAAGAACAACAGCCATAGGTTAGGGATCAACACTGGCCTGAAGTGTGCTAGAGGCCCCCTGGCTGCCAAGCTTAGGTGCGTGAAGGGTTTGAGGAAAGAGCAGTAGCTATGGAAACAGGACTTGTTGGCAGTGTACATTGGAGATGGAAGGGCCTGGCCTGACCTGGTCCACTGTCCTCTCTCCACAGTTAAATGAGTTAAAGGTAAAGCACTCATCTTGCTTTCAGGCCGAGGGAGCCAGCTTTCCGGGTCATGTGGCCAGCATGACTAAGCCACTTCTGCCACAACGGAACACTGTGACGGAAACCAGAGCGCAAGGAAATGCCGTTTATCTTCCTGCCGCAGCGGTACCTATTTATTTACTTGCCCTGGCATCCTTTCGAACTGCTAGGTTGGCAGGAGCTGCGACAGAGCAATGGGAGCTCACCCTGCCACGGGGATTCGAACCACAACCTTCTGACTTCTATACAGAGCACAGAAAACTATGAAATTTGTTCCTGCAAGAGGTATTGGTGGCTACCAACCAGGATTGCTTTAAAGGAAATTTAGACAAATGCCTGATAAGGCAATCAACAACTGCTAGACACAACAATGGCTGTGTTCTACTTCCCATGTCAGAGGAGCATAACATTGTATGCCAGTTGCTGCGAATTGCAGGCGAGGAGAGTGCTATTGCACTCAGATCCTGCTTGTGGAATTCCCGCAGGCATCTGGTTGGCCAATGTGAGAACAGGATGCTAGCCTAGGTGGTCCTTTTACTGAGTTTCACCTACCTAACTACCTCAGTAGCTGCCACTGCCCTTATGAGTTCTCAGCAGAGCATTTTGGAGGCAAAATGTAATAGAATTCTTACATACTGATTGCAGAAGTTATCTGTAGTAGATCTTCACTTGATTCTTTTATACTTTCTGTTATTTTGTAAGTATTTCTGCACTGATGATTCCTTCCACATTTCTCTCCCTCTCTCCCCCCTACAGGCTGGGAACATACCAATCTAATATTGTAAAATGTGATAGTCATCCTACTTATCTTGGATATAGTGAATATATGAAAATCCTTGGAGCCATTTATGCATGAAAGTCTGAGGAGAAAATTAATCACAGAAGTTAGTAGCAAGCTGAATCACAGAAGTTAGCATATAAGCCAGCAGCATAGTGCCTTTGCAAGAAAGCAAACCTATTGTTCTGCGTGCGTTCATTGTGGGATTAGCGGTAGGCGGTATTTCTCTTGGTGAGCTCTGTGCTGGAGTACTGTGTTCAATTCTGGCTATCGCAATTCAAGAGAGAAATAGGAATTCTGGCAAAAAGAAATCCAATGAATTATAACAAGAAGGGATTAGAAGTCTGAAGAATATTAAAAATGGAGGGAGACCGATGAAACTGTGTGATGTTTGTCTTAGGTAGACTAGGAAGTCATGTTATCATTGTCCATCACAGGAAAAACAAGAAAGAAACTGCAAGTGAATAATAAGGAGAATTTTATAGTTGTGAGAATGGTGGTGTATTGTAAATAGAATTTAATAGCAGATTAAACAAATATGGAGGTGGTTGGTTGTAGGTAAATCCTTCATTTGAAATAGGAGGATAACTTGCCAATATTTTAGGAATCTCTTCTGCTGATATACCAATGATAAATCATTGGTGGGGATGAAGGCAAATAGGCCTTTGACAAAGATGGCTTTGGATTGTACTTTTGCATCTTGAAGAGAATCGGAGATGATGATCAATGAGGGAAGTTCTACCTCTATCATTCTGATACTTTGAGCACTGTGGAGGCAACCTAGAGGCCGTAAACTGAACCTGATGCCTTTGTATATTACAATGATGGGACGTTTTTCACACAGGTCTGCATCTTCTCAGTTTCACACAGAGACCATTTGTCTGGAATCATCCCCCCATGAAAAATGTTGAAATTGCTGCCTCAGGAAGTCATATAATGATCATCCCTAAGTTTTTACAAGACCTTTTGTAGTCTAATGTGCTGTTACAAATATAAAAGATCATTATTTACATCTGAAGTTTTTAAGTTCTGAGCAACAAGTCTCATGTATACCAGTCATGGCTTTAGCTGGGAATCATTCATAACATTTTAATATACTAACTGCTTTGAAATATAAAGGAACTTTCCATATTGTGGTTCTGGAGGACACCTATTAACATTGCCAAAAGCAGCTAACCTGTTAAATCACCTTATCCCTTCCACATCAACAATCTTTAAGTGGAAATTATTGTCACTGACAATGGAACTACTGGACTGTGTGCTACAGATAAATGATGACTGCCATGGACACAGTCTTTGCTTAATATTGTTGCAATGATGGATTCCTGTGAAGAGGTGTCTGTTACGCAGAGTTTGGAGGGAAACAGAATTCAGGCAGTTTTTCTTTTCTTTTTTAAAGAACACCACGTCTGCTTTTGAATATCTTACTTCCCAGATTTCCAAATTCCCAATACATATTGTTCCACATCTCCTTTCCCCCCTACCTTTATGAAAATTACCACAGTTGCTGAAGGGAATTGTGACTAATACTAATGAAGGTAGGATTTAAATTATGCAGCATTACGTTGCATCAGTGAGACTAATGCAGCAAGTAAGTGATTTCAAGGTTGTGGCGGAAAGGTTGGGCCCTTAACCTTGAGACCTCGTAAATTCCTTCCGGAATACTTAAACAATGATACATAGGTGCTACGATATTTATATTTTAAAAATTGAAATCTTAACCAATGTGATTTTCTCAGTACTGGCTCCATATAAATTTAAATTCTCCAGCTAAACCTCCTTTCCTTGTGTTCAAATATAACCTTACAGAGTAATCAGAGGATATTAGTCACTCATTGCTAATCTGCCTGGTTTCCCCACTTTTTTGTACCTTCTTATATATTCTGCAGCCAAATCCCAGGTATTAAAATATTTAGAACTATTTATTGATTTGGAACCTAAGAGAAAAACCAGCAAAACCAGCAAAACAATGTATTTATTTGGTACCACCAGTAAAGACGTTGCTGTAAGTTTTACATTTCACAGAATGCTTTTTCAGGGAAACTCAGGGTATAATCAGACATGTGGAATACTGTGTTATATTTTTTGATTATAATACCAGTGCTTCTGTCCCATTTTTTAAATGTTCCTTTCATACTGCACAATACCTGTTGTGTGCCCTTTTGATCAAGGCAGGTTGCACTAAATTTCAATTACACCAGCAGGTGTGGTGTGACACAACAGAAAAAAATCATTGGACAACATTACTACCCCCTACTCTTTCCACATTAGGCGTATTTCCTTTCTTCCATGATTCCCCCATGAAAACAGCAGGAAAGAGTCAAAACAAAACAAACAAATACAGCAGGAAAGAACTGTATGCTGGTATACCACTGCAAATTTTGTCACTTAACTCCACAATTTTCTGGGTTAAGGTGGCTGCAAATAGTTTTTCTTTTTCCTTTTTCCTGGAATCCAATAACATGAAAATGAGCACTAAACATGTGTTATATCTCATTAGTTTTCAGGAAGTGGCTTTGAAAGCTCAAATATAATACATAAATTAACAGTTAGGGAAACTTGGGGGTAATGAATGAAAGTGTTGTTTGAATGCGGCCTCTATCTTCATAACCCCCAAAGAGGCCATGAGCTTTGAAATGTCTTTTATAGTTTATAAGAGAGAGAAAGCTTTCTATTGCTTTTCGTGGACAGTCTGCAGTCTGAGAATTCAGAAAACCTGTCCGCTTATAGGCAGAAAGGTATCCAGACAAGCTGCCAGATCTGTCCTTTGTCAAAGACGGCCTTCTTGAACCTGGTGCCCTCCAGATATTTTGGACTTCAGCTCCCATCATCTGCAGGCACCATGGCCAATAACTGGGAAAGATGGAAGGTATCACCAAATACATCTGGAGGGCACTAGGTTAGGAAAAGCTGTCCAAAGGCATAGGAGGCATCAAGAGTTCATCCCACCCCACCCCATTCTGTGGAAGGTATGGGTTACAAAACCTACCACACATTTGATATTGTAAAACAGAAGTAGCATCACAGTGATATTCATGTCCAGGGTTACTAATGAGACTTCACACATGCACAGCAGCAGCAGCAGCAAAGGAGAGACCAGAAATAGTGCCGAATGTATCCCTTCAGCATTTGCACATTTCTCAAGCACTCTAGACTAGTGATGGACAAATCGACCCCATTGCAATTCAGAATAAAGCATGATCTGTGACTACAGCTTGAAGGAAAACTCAAGAAAGTTTTTCTATATTCTGAGCTTCCAAAATATGGTTGCATATAAACACACGCAGCTGTACTCATGTATAAGGCAACTCAGTGAACATTTGGAATTAGAGGTCATTTTCCTTTCCAGTAAAAGTCCATCCCACTTCATGGGGTACGTGTGTGTGGAAGGTGCCATCTAATTTAGAAAAAAATGTGGCACAGGATTTAGCTATTCATGTCATGTTTGTGTTGGAGAGACAATGAAAGTTCTTGGCTAGCTTCCTGTCTGGTGTGTCCTCTGTGACAGGGGCTTATTGGGAGGCACAGAAGCAGGAAGCTGAAATAATCCTGTGTCCATCTGGACCATCACAGACAGTGCCTTTGATTCTGACCAACTTCCACTTTGAGGGGAGGGGAAAATCTGTGATATTGTGACATATATATATATAATTTAGCTGAATTTGTCCAAATGTAATGGAGATGTGCAGTTAGAGAAGCAACATTAGAGAATGCAATTAAAGAACACTTTCTCCTAAACTATTATTTATTCTGTGAGATAATGGCAGGCAAAAGATTGGATTAGTCTTCATAAGCAACTATGGGCATAGCATCCTCTAAGGAAAAGCTGGCCCCTTTGCAATGAATACATCCACACTTTGTCTGATGACATATTGAAATGGGAAAGGAAGGAACAGGACATGCTGATCTATAGGGCTTTTAAATTTTAAAAACTGCAAAATGCTTTCAGGGATTTAGGCAGGTCAAAAGGACAAAATTCTGATCTTGGCGAAGGAAAGAGAAAGGGAGGGTCAACATAATTATGAGAGCGAAACTTTGCTCAGTGTCCTAGGAAGTAGATTACTTCTCTTAAAATGTCAACACATTTCCAAGTATTTATTTCTAAGAATTAGCATTACGAGATTAAAACCAATTTGTCTTTTTGCTTTGAAACATAACATCACTGGTAAAATCCTGATTCGTGCCAAATAAGCTATGTCATCAAAGCCGCAATCAAGAAGGCTGTGAGTGCGTGACTTGCAAGCATGCCTGGATTTTTCCTCCCCCCCCTTTTTTTTGCTTCGGGGGAAGAAAGCCCATTAAAGATTCTGTATTAAAAGAAAACTGCCCTGACTACCCCACATTTCTGAAAAAGCTGAACACGGGTGAAGTATAATCATTATAAAATAGACTTGGGAACTCCCTGGTTCAAATGTTTCCAGCATCAACTAACTAGGTGTCTCTGGGTAGCTGCTATCTCTCCTTACCGATTCCTCGTGTGTAGTACAGTAATAAAAACAAAGGTAATTTTAATTTTAGAAATGGGTGAAGTTTGAAGCTATTTTATGCATTTATTCACTTTTGTACCACCAAAGAAGTCCTGCTCTGTCTGTCCCCAATGAAAGAAAGGTTGGAGGATGAATGGCTAAAACCATGACCATATGCCAGGTCTTTGCTGGAAGATATTGACAGACAGTTTTGCCACTATGTGATTGGCAGATATATAGCTTGCTATGGCCTGCCAGTGGTTTAGACCAGTGCCAAATGTGCGATATAAAAAAGAGTGGAAGAGAAAGAATATTCATGGTAAAGGCTTAAGCAAACCATGTCCCTGAATCCTTTCCTGCGGCCAAACCCATGAAGTGCTTATGAAATAATTAAAGAGTGGTCCAGATTCAAAGGCAAATATGAAAAGCACTGGATTCTAAAGATTTGCAATGTTAATTTTGCCGCATCTTTCCCCCATGTGTGTTAATTGCAACATTAATCCCCAGGAAACAATAAACAAATGGTTGTTTTAATTGAGTTTTATATTTGTGGTTTACCCTTCCCAGGCTGCCTTGGGGGCCTTTTGGGCTGAAAGGTAGCACTGAAATAAATATGTTATATGTTATAATTTATAATTTATAAGTAATGACTGTCCAGGAAAAGAGTGAAAGTACATTCATGTTTATTAATTAATCTAGATTAGATCCAAACACTGGTTCATACAAAAGAAAAAGTTGATGCCAGAGAGCTGAAAACAGGTGTTTTTGTTTTTTGAAGGATTTCCAGACTGCTGGTTCTGGGGGACTTCAACATCCATGCCAAGGTGACTGGCTCTGGATTGTCTCAGGACTTCATGGCTACCATGAAGGCCGTGGGGCTGTCCCAACATGTTACTGGCCCAATGTATGTGGCAGGCCACACTCTGGACCTTGTTTTCTCACCTGGGCAGGAAGAGAGGGTGGTCTGAAAATAGGGGATATTGACATCAGTCCTTTATCACAGTCAGATCACTTCCTGCTGAGGTGAGGCTTTCAGCACGTTTCCCCCTCTGCTGGGCTCCCTGATACACTCCAGAGTTTAGCTAGGAGATGGCTTGAATGCAAGTGGAGGAAAGATCTGGCTGAATGCAATCAAACACTGGTGAGGGCTCATCACCGAGGCAACCTAGTAGCAGTGAAGGCAGCAAAAAGGCATACTTTGCTGCCTCCATCAAATCCTTTCTATGCAATCCAACATAACTCTTATTGGTAGTGCAGGGCCTCTTACAGTCTGGCCCGAAGGAGGTGGTGGAACAATGGTAGCTCACTGTGATTTCTTTCTTTGTTTTTGTTCTTCTTTTTATGGTGTATTATGTGTTTTTTGTTTTGTGTTGTGAATCACCTACTGCTGCTGCTGCTGCTGCTACTACTACTACTACTAATAATAAAACAAAGATGTAGCTGAAATGCACTGGCAAGGCTGGGTGAAAGAACACCTCTGCCCAGTCCAAGTGTCTCCCCACACCTAGCCTGTTGCGAATGGGATTTGGATTCTGCTAATTTTGAATGTTACCTGACATAATATTCACTGAGACAGCTGTTGACTAGATTGATAAATGGATTGTATAAAAACACACCAAAATATGCCCCTCCAGCTATATGGTAACTACACTTGAGTCATAGCTACGTAACTCATCCCGGAGAGAATGTGTGGCTTCATAAAAGTGAAATAAAGCTCATTCATAATCAATTGTTGGCCAAGCTCAGACTCAGGCTGTAGGGTCCAAAGCCAGCAAGATGAAATTCAGTTTCAGTATAGGCAGAACAAGATCCAAAAGGCCAGAGACAGTTGATGTGACATAAGACAGGTTGAACAGGTTCTGGAAGAAGCAGACACGGAATGGGGACAGAGAATGGGGAACAGCCATAAATCAGTAGTAAAAGGCCTCAGTTTCAATCCCTAGCATCTCTAGCTGAGGCTGAGAGAATGTCCTATCTGAAACCCTAGAGAGCTGCTGTCAGTCAGTGTAGACCAGGGTTTCCCAAACTCGGCCCTCCAGATGTTTTTGGACTACAGCTCCTGTCATCCCTAGCTAACAGGACCAGTGGTCAGGAATGATGGGAACTGTAGCCCCAAAAGAGCTGGAGAACCAAGTTTGGGAAACACTGATATAGACCATACTGAGCTAGATGGGCTGTAAGCCATTGTCCTACATTCCTGTGTTTGAAGGCAAAATTATGCTATTGCTTTGAGTAGTAGTGGCAGCAATACCCATTCTCCTGTAGAGATTCAATACTTGAAAGTAGTTTAGGAATTACTGTTGAAGATGGAGGGAAGCCAGCTGAGTTCAACTCTGAAACTTATTGTACCCGATTCCCAAGCTGGTTTTTTTTATCTCAGAGGAGCTCAAAGACTACTTGCGTGCTCCGCTTTTGAGGCAGAAAGTCTGTGGGGTAAAAAGTTCCACTCCAATGGACCAAGCCCCTAATTTCAAATGCACCTCTTACATCTTAATTCCTGGAATATTGTACAACAGATTTTTTCAATGAATGAAGTTGGCAAAGTATCAAAGAACAGCTGTTGTATTCAGATGCTGCTGCAAGAACCTGAAATACATGTTTAATTTGATTCTTGTAGAACAGAAAAATGTTGATTAGAAAAAAATCCTAACAAGGTTAACCGTCGAATAGCTTGGGACAGATTCAATTCAGATATATCAAGTAGACACATATGCACATTTTATGTTGAGCTGTTACTTGTAATTGCCTACTAGTTGTTCGTATCTTTATAATCTTCATTTATCCCTCAAGGAAGTGACATGTACGCTATGAAAATCCAATTAGATGGCTGACACTCAGTGCTTTGAGATTGAGCTGGTGGACTTCCTTTTAGAAGGCAACCTGAGCAGCACAGTCTCCAGCCATTTCACCCATGAAAGTACTTGCGGCGCATACTGCCAAGTCTGCTAATGAGGAGGAGGGAGGGAGGCAGTGCCTTCCGGCATCTGATGCAAGAAACATCATTTCAGTCCTGAAGACGCAAAGCTTCCACTGTGTTTCCAATCCCATTTCAAAGTGCTGTTGATGGCCTTTAGAGTCTTCAATGCTTTGGCACCCAGTTCCCTTAAGGACTGTCTGCAGCTATATCAACATATGCTACCATAGGAGCCAAATCTTTGTCAATGATCACACACACACACACACACACACACACACACACTGTACATCATTGTCAACAATTAAATTGCCTTTATTAATATAACATGAGCTTTTCTCCAGCATTCATTAGTCCCTTGGTGGTTTTCTCTTAATGTCCTCTTCAGATACTGTATAGATAAGTAAATATCCAATGAACATTGTTGCATGATTGATCTTCAGTGTCTGCTTTCGTTCAGACTAGTATCATTTCTCAATGTGATATGCTTTATGGATTGGATGCAGAGATGTGCTAGCAGAAGAAATTCTGACTAGCTAGAGCTAATATAAGCCATTGTGTGACATCATGGAAGATCTTGCGGAGGATATTGCATGAACAGAAGCATGCCTCTCTTTTGGCATGCAGGGACCTTGCGCTGTCAGGAAAACAACACAACAACAACTTGTGCATGGGGAAGTGGTCTTCTGCTCAGATAAGGCCACTTCTGGACCTGACCTTATATATCACATATTGATGATGCTTCCATTAGTTATTCAGTAGCTTTGTTCTGTTTACCACAAAGTGGTAGTTTTCCTCCCTCCAGAATTTTTTAATTTTTTTTAGAACCCCTCCTGTGTTGTTATTTCCCGTCAGCATTTTGTCATATTACAGATTTACAAGAACCTATTAGTAAAGAGTAGGTCAAATCTGTCAACTGTATTTTATCTTGTGCTTTATTTTTGGCAGTTAAGGCTTTCAGTAATATTTGCTACACAGCTTTGTGCCCAATTCATCATTTTGCAAATTGCCTGTAAGTAGTTGCAAATTTGCAAGTATCAGATTAAGTACGTTCCCTCCCTAAATGGCTTAAGGTACTTGCTAAGGAAATGAAACCACTGGTTGCACTGCTCCCAGCTTCAGGATGGGAATGGTGCTATCTTTAAGCATCCAGTAGTATCTAGAATGCCTGCACTTTACATAAGCACCTTCAGAGCGAGACATCATAGTTTGATAGTAGACCACACAGCTTGCATGGAGAAAGTTACCATTTTAATTCCTAACAACCCAGTTAGATCAGGTAGCAAGTGAAATAGAAAATCTGAGCGCATAGAGAGCTACTGCCAGACAGAGTTAAAAGTACTGGGCTTGCTTTTGTGCTGGAAGGCAGCTTCTTGTGACCACACTGCACTTTGAAAATTACCTTAAGAGGGTCCATTGCCAGGGGCCCTGGAAGCAAAATAAACAATACTTCTCAAGCACTGGTCACAATTGTGCTGCAATCTGGGTCATGTGGATTTAGGCTGTACTGTAGTTGCCACATCCAGGTGTGAGATGTTATGAAGGCATTTGTCCCATTATGCAAAGTAGCTCCCCCTTCAGGCTTGATAGCTAAAGGAGACAAAGAGGACGCAAAAGGCAGTTGCCCGTTTCCATTATCTAGCTTCTAGAATGTGAGCCACACACAGTTGCCAGGCTAAGGCAGTGGCCAGGGTAAAGCTTAAATCAGGCAGGCTTTATGCACAGATCTGGCAAGACTGAGCCCACAATAAAACTGTGAGAAGAAACAAGTTCAGCGGGGCTCTTGAGCTGATGGCAATGAACATTCAATACCCAGGCAGGGCTTCCACCCAAGATCAGGAACCATGAGCTGTTTGGAGAACAAGAGCAGTTACGACTTGTTCACAGGAAGAAGACCACTTGTTCCAGGAGGTTCCTAGATCAAACTGGGCCTGACTACTCTCCCTCTGAGGAGGTGGAGGCAAAAATCAAGTCTAGAGCCTAGTATTGTACTCTATTAACTCTTTACCACTTCCTGCCATATCTATTGGGGAAAGTGCAGGCCTTGATGGCAAGGGCCCGGGGTGTTACTCACAGGTTGCTGACTCGGGGGGGGGGGGTCCCAGCTAAAAGTCTGAAAAAATTCTCAGGCTGTTTGGATCTCAGAAGGATCTGTTAAAGTTTGTTATAACTCCATACTTTTCAGGCCCTTTGGGAGTTGAAGAAACAATAATACAGAATGTAGTTTTACCCTCTCATACATGCCATATGTATACGTCTTTTTGTGTATAATTTTGCATAGAATTAGTAAGGCTTTTTTCAAAACAAACAAACCCTGGCAGCTAAGACACACGCAGCCACTCAATACAAGAGGCGGTTTGATCTGAGCAAAGATAGACTGTGTTAAAACCAACAAATTTCATGTATAAATAGATCTAATATAGCTTTCTGCTCCATCCTTATAGGCAGTAGCATTTGTGCATAGAATGTTTTGGATATTCTATAGAATCTGAAATCTAACAAGGCTCCTGAAGAAGGAGACTTAGTTCCAAAATCCATTGAACTACAATAAAGGCTAATAGCGTGCACCTTTGAGAACTGGCTTCTCCTCTTATTTTGGCATTCCTGGACAAGCATGAGATCACTTGGGCTGAACTTGTGGTGTTCTGACATTCCCCTTTCCCTGTCGTCACTACTCCATCATCAGTCTCTGTCCTCCTCTGCTTGACCTTGTCTGGTCTCTGAAATGTAAAGAGGAAGCTCCCTGGCCAGAAACTGAAGGCTGAGTCACATGTTCCATTCAACCATTTATTTTCTCTTTCTCCTCACTCTTATAGGTGTGAGCAGAGTAAGTGGTGAACTGGGAGCACCACAGAGGTCACCTCTGATAACTTGGTTGCAATCCTTAATATAATTAGTAGGGAGCAAGGGCACTTAGGGTCACACTGCTGGGTTTTAAGCTGCATTGTGATGGTTCCCTGCTCGTGGATGTTCCTGTAGTTGCATTGTGTTCATGCATCCCTCAATGTTTTCCCACTTTTGCATTCTCCATGTCCTTTCTTATTCTCTATTTTCTCTTTCTCCCATGTATTTTCTTGCCTGGAGGACACATTTTTGAATAGGAAACAAATTCATGGCCAGTATAGAAATGGCAGAAATCCGTTAACTTGTTTGCATTGTCAGATAAGTCTTGTCATCATGATTGATGCAGCTGTGTGATTTTTAGCATCATTTTAGAGCCTTTGAACACCACATCTGTTCTCTCATTATATTAAAGAGCTGCAGTAAGTTTGCATTAATGCCTTTTGCTCAGTGGTTAGCGAGACATGTTCTAAATGTCACATACTTGAAGCTGGGCTTATGGTTAAGCTGCAGAATTCTTTAAGCGTCCAACGAAAGCAAAATTGTTCAGAAGACCCAGCAAGTTAAAGGCAATCTAAGAAGAACATGTGTTTGAAGAATCGGTTAAAAAAATGAATATTATCATTCTAATGAGAGAGAGAGTTAACATGATTAGGAAGAACAGACTAAAATGTGAAATTTGGGTGCAGAATACATTTGTTTTAGAAGACTAGGAGGCTTGAAAGTGATTCAGGGATGGTTTAAAACAATACAAAATCCTGTTTGAACAAAGAAATGTGCCACCAATTTTTAGTTCACATAATATTCCACCCAGGTGAAACAAGAAGCAAAATATTGATAAAAAGAATCAATTTATTATGAAAAATGGGGAATGTATGTAATTGCTGTCTTTAAAATCAATTTTAAAAAATGCAAGAGGTGATATGATGTGCATTATAATTCATAAACCAAGTTTGTTTAATTTACTAATGCACAGCAATTACATTTTCCCTTCAGAATACCTGTGTTGAGTCATAAGAGCATTTCCCCCTTATCTTCTGTGACTCAAGAATGTGATGTAGCCTGGTAAAATGAAGTCTATTTCTGGCTAGTACCATAAATGGTCCACAAGGTATTTCACCCACTGTCCTGGCTTTTGATGACCTTGCTCAAGGCCAGAATCCATTCTCAAATTCTTATTGTTTGTGTCCAAAAAGTGTGATAAGTAACTGTCTTTTTTTTTTTACTAGATAGTAGACTATCTACAGCTTTCTTTATGAGGCTCTGTATTGGTGGCTAAGGTTAATGATTTTACAAAAAGGAAGTAAAAAGGAGACACAAACAGAATCCAATTATAAAGCTTATTTTAGGATAGGCTCCAGATGGAATGGGGAGGGGAAGTGCTATTGACAAGTCTGGAACACAAGGTGGCCAGTTCTTTAGAGCAGGAACAACATGCAAACAGATGATCTCCATATATAAAACTCTCTCTCTCCGTTGCAAATGGATCTGTGTGAGGTGAACATGGCAGCACTGTGTGTGTGTGTGTAAGTGTAACACAAACATAAAAAAAAACAAGGGAAATAAGTACCAGGAATGCACATTTCTCTGCTTAGTTAAGGGAATAAATCCAGGGTTGCACAGGAGGAGTTGATGTGGCTACTTCTACCTTTCCCAGTGTTGAGATACTGATGCTCTAGGAAGTCAGTTAGGTGCTGTTACCTCCTGCATGATCGTACGGTATCAACATGATAAGAAACCACAAAGCAGTGGTTCCCATGCTACTGAACCAATGAGAAAAGGCCCTGGGAACCAAGAAAGAATGCTTTGCTACAAATAGAAAGTCAGCAGAACAATTGTTTACAAGATAACTCTGTAACCCTTGTGGGACATGCAGTGGCAGATCTACATTTTGGGGGCCCTGAATCTCAAACTGTTATGGGGGCCGTGTCACAACCAGCAACAAGGTCTGGATAACCGCAGTTACCTTCTTCAGTGGGGTTGTTCCATGATACAACATTGGGGCAAGTGCAGCTTTCTCCCAATGAAAGTGAAGAGTGTTTGAAGACCAGGACATTCACATGGAAACCAAAATGCTTATTTACAAAGCTATCATACTACCAACTTTACTGTACATTTGTGAAACATGGACCACTTATAATGCCATCTCCAACTCCTTGAAAGATTCCATCAACGGTGTCTCCAAAAATTTTTTACACATCACCTGGAAAGACAGGTGAACTAATGCCAGTGTACTGGAAGAAGCAAAGATCACCATTGTCAAAGCAATGATTCTTCAACATCAACTTTGTTGGGCTGGTCATGTTGTGCGGATGCCTGATTATCGTCTTCCAAAGCAACTACTCTATTCCAAGCTTGCAAATGGAAAGCATAATGCTGGTGGTCAACAAAAGAGGTTTAAAGACTCTCTCAAGGCAATTTTTTTTTTAAAAAATGTAATATAAATACTGACAATTTGGAAACACTGGCCTGTGAGCGCTCCGATTGGAGAACAGCTTTTACCAAAGGTGTCGTGGACTTTGAAGACACTCAAACTCATTACAAAAGGGAGAAACATGCTAAGAGGAAAGCACGTTAGGCAAATGCTCACCGTGATCAATGGTAACCTATCTCCCCACTGTGGAAGGATGTGTTGATCCAGAATTGGCCTCCACAGTCACTTAGGGACTCACTGTTAAGACCGTGTTCATGGAAGACAATCTTACTCAGCTACGTGTGATCACCAAAGAAGAAGACGACAGGCTGGGAGGGGAATAACATTTAGCTTTGATGAGTAGCCAGAGATACCTTTCAGTGGCCTTGCAGTGTTGTTTGGCTAGGGATAAGCACTAGAGCAATGCTACAGAGGCTGCCTGTGGACAACTATTGGAGGAAGGGTGTCTTTATTGCTGTCTCCCGTCCACACATCTTCATGGTGGAGTTGCCCTGATGAGTAACACTGGGCAACTCCACCACGGGGAGTTGCCCCATCCCTCCAGATGGGGAGGGATTTCCTCCTGCCTCTTATTAGGATTAGGGAGGATGAGATTCCTCAAGAATTCTGCTTAATAAATTTGTGACCTTGGTTTGAACCACAAACCTTGTATCATGTCTTCATTCTAAGTATGGGAGTAAATTCCATTCATGATGCATAAAGCAGGAGAAATAATTACAGGAACAATTTATTTCAGAAGCTATCTCCCCCACCCAACTCTTCTTAATTTGCAATGCTTCTAAAAACACGTTCAAAAATGTCTGCCTCTCAGCAGGGGTAGGTTCACTGGGGGCACATTACATCAATGTTTTTGGTATTTATATGACTCCCGGTAGCCTTCTAGGTTCATGACCACAATGGTGAGAAGAAAATGCCCTTTTCATAGCATTCTTCATACATCAAATAAAAATGGTGATGGCCAAAAAGAAGAAGAAAAGAAATAGCATCTTTGGTATCTGGCCCTAGACTCAGGGGTATTTCATAATTTGAAGTAACCCTGAGTTTAAGCAAGGGCACTGTTTCAAACTCCAGCAAAATCCCATTGGGGAAAAGCAGTGCTCCTAAATGTATTCAGAGCTATGCTATGAAAAAGCACTGCATTTCTGGAAATTTTTTTTTTAAAAAAAGTCTTAAGAACATGAACAATTCAACAATGCAGCTCAAATGTGCACCTTTAATTTAACCTTTTGGGAGCTCGTTTTCATTGGGTGACATATAAATATGTCTTGGACTTGCATACCTGGTAGACAGGCTCATGTCTGTTTGGCATTTTGTTGCTTGAAGACAGTCCCTGCGCTCCCTATGGAAGTGCGGAGACTGCCTTAAAGCACTTGATTTCAGAAATCAGGAATTTGAAAAGGGAAGTGACAGGAGGCTTGCAAGAGTCTTTAAAATTGGAGCAAGATCAAAGACTTTAAAGGAAAGTGGGGAAACTCACAAAGGCTTTTCCAAGCTCCCCCCCCCACTTCCCTTTTAAGTCTCTGAGATCAGGAGCTTAAAGGGAAAGCAGGAGGAGGCTTGCAGACCCCTTTGCATATTGCTCCCCTACCCCTTTAAGATTGGAGTGCTATGGATTTTGAGAGATCAGTGGCCACACCAAACTTCTCTCTCCCAACATAGCAGGTTTGGCAGAGCAATTTTGTGTTAGAGGTGGCAGGGAAGGAAAGAGTTAAATGCGCCTCCCTGGCCATTGTGGACCCAGTCCTAATCCCCACCCCATAGCTATGCACTTCAGGTTTCTTTAAAAGAAGCAAGATAAAATTACATGTTTCATAGCACAGCACAGCACAGCACATATAGTTTAGACCCAGGGCTAAGACTGTGCGCTCGCTCTCTCTCTCTCTCTCTCTCTCTATATATATATATATTCTGGGCATTGTACTTTGTAAGGGGTTGCTGAAAATTGTTGCTCTCTGAGGGGGAAATTACAGTGCTCAAAATCCTTTGAGTGAAAGAATGTGCCACCAATGTGCTTTAAAGGTATAGTGTGTACACAGCCTTGGTGTTACTTTACACTATATACTTATGCCAATTGCATAAGCATAAGAGTTATAATTTAAGATTTTTGTGGGGCACACAGATAAAGCTGAATCTTTTGGCTCCTGATTACATATCCATATGTTCATATGGACAAATCTGATTATATTAGAGTTTGCAAGGTTTAGGTGAGGGAGGTATCCCAGTCCACTTATAGATCACCTTCAATGGTTACAATTCACAGTGCTGGCTATCACCTCTAATGTTCTACATGGCAGGCAACCAGAATAAAGTTTCCTTTGGTATGATCCAGGGCAGGGCTGTCTCTCTGTGGCAGAACATCTGCTTTGCAAACAAATTCCCAGTTGCAATTCCCAACATCTTCAGAAATGTCACTGGGAACCTTTTTCAGACAGAGGGCTTCCCTCCTTCATGGGGAACCTCTGGCGGTGGGGGAAGGGAGATGCCAACAATGAGCAGGGCCAGAGGCAAGATGGTTAGTGTAATGAATGTGACTCTTAGCTCAGTACAGGACAGTTGGAGATACATGTGAAAGTGAAAAAAATTATACAGTTAACCACATCTCTCCATCCTCCATCAAGGCAGGTATGCGGTTCAGATTTCAACGACACATTAAAGGTAAAGGGTAAAGGGACCCCTGACCATTAGGTCCAGTCGTGGCCGACTCTGGGGTTGCGGTGCTCATCTCGCTTTATTGGCCGAGGGAGCCGGCGTACAGCTTCCAGGTCATGTGGCCAGCATGACTAAGCCGCTTCTGGCGAACCAGAGCAGCACACGGAAACGCTGTTTACCTTCCCGCCGGAGTGGTACCTATTTATCTACTTGCACTTTGAGGTGCTTTTGAACAGCTAGGTTGGCAGGAGCAGGGACTGAGCAACGAGAGCTCACCCCGTTGCGGGGATTCGAACTACCGACCTTCTGATTGGCAAGTCCTAGGCTCTGTGGTTTAACCCACAGCGCCACCCGCATCCCTCAAGGACACATTACAACCAGGCAAAAGCACTCAAAGAGAATGTGGTGCAGGGTTGGTAGGAAGGTGGACTTGGAGGATAGAGCTTGTGAATAGTCTTGAAGGCCAAACAGATAGGCTTTGTGGGGCATGTTTAGCATCCAGGCCTGAGGTTCTCCACCTCTGCCCCTGAGAACTACTGCTAGTCACTGCAGAGCAAATTTGAACAAGCTGGACCATCAATCTGCCTAAACATTGAGATCAGCAGGAGTGTCCTCTTGGCACCCATCAAAGGTGTTGTTGCCAGAAACATGGGCACGCACACCGTGGAATTCCTTGTCCTGGGAGATCTGCTTAGCTTCCTCTTTCTACTTTTAAGTGACACTTGTGTAGCAGAACCTTCCCACAGGATGTAAAGAGAGTTTATCAAGGAGCTGACTTGTTGTACTTCAATCTTTTTCAGGACCCCAAAATCGAAGATATAAACTCAAATATTGGAATGGATGCTGTATTAGGCAGGCGGCTGGCACAATGTGCTCTAATTATAACATTTGCATAAGATGCCAAATTCGGCCTCATTACAGTTTAGTTTGATAAATTGCATTAATGAAACACACACAAAGCTATCTCAGTGGCATACATCAATGAAAGACCATGTGGATGATAGTCAAATAGTTGAACTTCTATGTTCCACAGTTCAAGGGTTAGATAAGTTGTAGCCCTTACTGCAGTGAGGGCCCAGTACTGGGTTGCAGTATTATTATTATTTAGGGGGTACACTTGTGGGCTGTCAGACAAAAAAAGGCAACTGCAGAATGGCTTTATTTTCAGTAGGAGGATGGAAACTACTCAGGGTTTCTTTAAGGGGCGGGTCACTATAGAATGGTACGCAGAAGGGGGATAGTGTTCCCCCCTCTCTCACACTCCTAGAATCCAGGGTCACTGGATAGTTGAAGTCTGAATATTGGAAATCAGAGGACAAACAAGTCAATACTTCTTCACACAGCATGTAGTTAAATTGTGAAATGCACAGCCTCCTGATGAAGTGATGGCCATAATCCTGGACAACCATCAAAGAGTCTTAGACAAATTTATGAAGGATGAAGGACCTTCCCTCACTGTAAGAAGTGAACCTTCAGGGAACCAGGCAGAGGACACTCTCAGTCGTGGTGCCCACCCTGTGGAACGCCCTCCCATCAGAATTCAAGGAGATAAAGAACTACACAGCTTTTAGAAGACATCTGAAGGCACCCCTAAATAGGGAAGTTTTTAAATGTTTGATGTTTTATTATGCTTTTATATTCATTGGAAGCCACTCAGAGTGGCTGGGCAACCCAGCCATATGGGTGGGGTACACTTATTATTATTATTATTATTATTATTATTATTATTATTATTATTATTATTATCTTCATCATCATCATCAAAGCTATCAAATATTACTAATCATGACTGTTATGCATTGTTTTCAGTGTTAGAGTCAGTAAGCCTTTCAATAGCCATTGTTGGGGATTGCAAGTGGCTAGAGTGCTCTGGTGGGATGCGGGTGGCGCTGTGGGTAAAACCTCAGTGCCTAGGACTTGCCGATCGCATGGTCGGCGGTTCGAATCCCTGCGGCGGGTTGAGCTCCCGTCGTTCGGTTCCAGCTCCTGCCAACCTAGCAGTTCGAAAGCACCCTTGAGTGCTTCTTCATGCTGGCCACGTGACCCGGACGTGTCTGCGGACAGCGCTGGCTCCCGGCCTTTAGAGTGAGATGAGTGCACAACCCTAGAGTCTGTCAAGACTGGCCCGTACGGGCAGGGGTACCTTTACCTTTACCTTAAGAGTGCTCTGGTAGTCTCATAGGCATCTGGTTGGTCACTCTGAGAACAGAATGCTGGACTAGATGGGCCTTTGGTTCATCAAGCAGGGCTATTATGTTGTTATGGTGCTAATTCCCATTGGAGCAGTCTGGAGTGGAGGACATTACAGCACCACCTGTCAAGGACCAACATGGAAAAACCTTGGGGACAATAATTTGTTTTGCTAAACCAACATATAAAACATATAAAAGCAACCCTGAAAGATGGTATGCTACTACCACTCCCTATGCCCATCCAGTTTAGACAAGGAATCGCTGAGGACCTTGTGCAATGTCACTTGAAAGTCAAGTAAACAAGAGCTAAAATCAGACTTTCTGGTCCTTGAGCCCTTAAACCCACAAAGCTACTCAGTAGCAGTTAACCAGGAATTTAGGAAATGGATTCACTACCCAAGGTTTTACCTGCTCCCAATCCACACACAAACATACACACCACGCTTGATGAGGTAGATTTATTAAAATTAAACTAGCAGCATAAAAGAGAACCTACATGCCAGTGTGAAATACAGGTAAGAAGTACAATTAAGAGATGCATTTTGGAATGATGAAACAGAACAAAACAACAAAGCTAACTTGCCTAACTCCAATATAAACCATTAAAGCACTTGACCTGACAGAAACTCAGCAGGTAGCACAGAGATGTTGCACTGGTGTCCTGAACAAAGATGGGAGCCTTAGAAAAAAGGATTGAGGATAGCTTTATCTTAAACTTCTAGGTCAAACATTTCTAGCACCAGAGCAGACATGAATTCCCACTCTGACTTCCCAATCAGCAGGCCTCCAAGCCTGACCTTGAACATGGCAGACTTCAAATAACAAGTGTCGGTGCACCTAAGCTGATCCCCAATTAGTGGGAAAGAGCATCTTCTCAGAGGTTAGATTTCTACCCAGCAGCCTGAGCAAGGAAACTATGTTCTTGCAACAGGAAAACCCTTTTCTTGGTACCCCCAGCTTCTGATTGTAGCCCTATCACTGTTTGAAGCAGTCTTTTTAATTATTATTCAAGACAGTTGCTAATGCCCTCCTATCATAATGGCCAGCCCCTTGCCAGAGGAAATGAATGAATTTCAGCCAGAAATGCCCCCTTTTGTGGGGGCCAAAATGGCCTCACAAATGTGGGGTGGAGAGTTGGGTCACTCTCCACCCCTCATTTGTGAGGTTGCTTGCACATCTTTTCTATCCTAGTTGGGGCTCTGATCCAACTAAGCTTATGAATTTTTTTTATCATGCTTCAAGTTGAACCTAGGAAAACATGATTCCACTTCCCAGAAGAGAAACAGGTTCTGAGTCTACATCTTGGGCATATGGCGGTGGCCATCTTCTGTTCGTTTCCCCCTGGCTATGGCAACATGACAGGAAATTAAAAGACCTTGCCGACCTCCAATTTTGAAGAAGTAGTGTAACTTTTGATTGTAGTTTATTTGCCTCCTTTATTGGACAGGTTTTACTGTGATCCAGAAATTTACATCTTAGCAAAACCTATTTACTCTTGATCCATCCCATTAGGCTTCTTCCTCATGTAGCAGAACTCTAAGAACTAGTGCCTGACTTTGCTTTTTCCTTCCTTCCTTCCTTCCTTCCTTCCTTCCTTCCTTCCTATCCCATTGACATATTGTCTCTTGTCCTTTAGATTGTAAGCCTAAAGGCAGAAGCTCTCTTACTACTGGTAATTGTAAGCTACTCTGGTAGCCTTTTCTCAGAAGAATAGTGGGGTAAAAATGCTTTTTAAAAAATAGTTGAGGGTTTATGGTGGGATCGCTGTTCCTGATTCATGGAGGCCTTTTGTAGCATCCACACAACACTGTTGTCATCAAAACTCCCGCTCGTCCTCTCCCATTTAATCTGCCTTACTCTTTCCAGGAGTAATCCTATAAGTAAAACAAAGTCAACACCCAGTTGCAAATATATTCCCTCTGCCTAACAGAAATATCATTTAGGTTTTAACATCTTCTCTAACAGAGTAGACCTTCACAGGTTCCTTCATAGCAGGCAAACCTCTGCTTCAGTACATTTCTGTAATTTGCAAGCTACTTAAAGAGGATTGAGGCCACAGTCATTTCAGAGGTAAGGGGGAAATTGTGCTACAAATGTTCAGAGTTAAAACTGCAAATTGGAGCACGACCTTATCAATACTTGAAAGCCAGATCTAAACACCCTGGGGTGTGAGATACTTGCCATCAAGTGTCCTTAACCCTTTGGTCACAGACATTACACCTCATTGTAGCTAATCCTGAGTTTTTGAAATGTATTTAAAAAACCAAAAAACTTCTGCAACTTCCCCAAGAACAAATTCTAAGTGAATCTCACTTGCCTTTTCTCCATTGGTTTCCCGCTCCCAATTAGCATTGGCACCGGAGGAACTTCTGCTGTCCCCTTGACATCTGGAAAATGGCTGTCCCTCTGGCACTGACTGAAAATACGCATGCAGATTGACTGCAGCAGAGTACGCACTCTGGCATATCTGAAGTGGAAGGATGGGACACATGCAGGAATTGCAGATGAGGCTGTTGTGACGATTGCAATCCTTCAGCTACATCCCGTGGGGACTGGAATCCAAGTCCAGGTACCGGCAGCCTCAGTTATGCCAGAAACCACAGCATTATTTTGCTCAGCATCCTCCACATAAAACCCCACATAAAAAGTTAACATTCGGCAATATCTGAGGAAAAACAGGCATTATTAGCATAGGTGGCCCAGTGGGAGGCACTTTGTAGTTATTTCTCCACTGCAGCCTCACCTAATAAATCCTGCTTCAAATAATGGAGCTACAGAGCTCTAGTTAGATGGCAGGATGGCATGGACTATAAATGCAGATGGATTTCTCGAAAAGTGATATGAATAAATGATGCCTGTGTTGGGAGCGCAGTCCATGCACATCCATTTGCACTTTTGGCCAAGTTACTGGCACCAGTATCCAGGAAAGCAGAGAATGGCTCCCCTTATGCATGTGAACACATACATTAAAATCTGCAGGCAGAAGAAGAAGAAGAAGAAGAGTTTGGATTTGATATCCCGCCTTTCACTCCCTTTAAGGAGTCTCAAAGCGGCTAACATTCTCCTTTCCCCTCCTCCCCCACAACAAACACTCTGTGAGGTGAGTGGGGCTGAGAGACTTCAAGGAAGTGTGACTGGCCCAAGGTCACCCAGCAGCTGCAGGTGGAGGAGCGGAGACGCGAACCCGGTTCCCCAGATTACAAGACTACCGCTCTCAACCACTACACCACACTGGCTCTCAGGGCCTTGCACCCAAACCGATCATTAAAAGGCATTTGGTCCATGCAGGAACAGGGTCTTTTTATGGTGGGTTCAAATTGATGGTGGGAGAATGCAAACAAAACACCCACTCTTGTAAACTCTTGTTGTTTAGTAGCATTTTTGGGGGTAGTGGGAGGGAATCCTTTTTAACTGATTAACTTGGGTTTTGTCCATTAGTTATGTTTCAAACATTACTTTTACAGTGGTTTCTATACCTATGCATTTTTAACCTACCTTAAAGAACAGAGGGAGGTTGAAATGCTTACACATAGAAATAAATCATTCCTAAGCATATTTATGTATTCGTTCGTTTATTTTAGATATTTTTTACCCCACTCTTCAGCCAAAATGAAACCCAGAGTGACTTACACCAGATCAAAGAAAAAGAAAGACAGGGTCTGCTTCTAGTCTTGCAATATAAATAAAGACATAATGCAAAAGGGAAGGGGGCTTGGAGTGGGGGAAAAGACATTCATAGCTGAGCTTCTTAAGACAAGTTCAGAGTCAGGATAAGCCCATGCAAGTGGCCTTTAGCCTCTGTGATGCGTTACCCAAAATTTTATCAGTAGAAAAGGTACACAGATACTGTGTTAACAATAGAACGTGAACTTATAATGAAATCAAATTGATGACAGTTAAAGCGTACTCTATTAAACTTTGATTTGTGTTGCATTTTAAAATACTGACTCTGAAAATATCAGTATGAATATATATATATAATTCTGTCTGGAATCTACAAAATAATATTGAAATTTGAGTGTGAAATCAAGCAAGTGAACTATTATGTAGTAAGATGAGCACAGGATTTAAATGGAAACTGTGGATATTTGTGGTCAACAGAAGGTGCAAAGTCGGCTGACAGGTAATCTCTCCCTCCCCCCACCCTGCTCCCAAATAAGTCAATGGGTACTTTTTTCTCCAGGGAAAAGTCAGATGAAAAAGAACTTGGGTTACATCTTCTGTGGTATGCCCTAGCTTGCTAATGTACGCGTGATATGTTTTTTAAAGTGATTGTTAAGCTTAAGTAGTGTTAGAGACTTAATTCATTTCTCATTATCTGTACCATTTTGAACCTTTATCTCTCTCCTTTGATTACTCTCTCCTGTGCTGCCCACCTCTCAATTTCATCTGCGCCATTAAACCAACGCTCCCCATTCCATCTCCCACAACTCTTTCCTCATTTCTGTTATTTTTGTCCTTTCCTCCCTTCAAATGCTATAATATCTCAAGATGATCTCGATTACCTTTAATTAGCATGTCCTGCTCTTTCCCATGCTTCTTCCTCCCCCTAACTAACTAAAAAAAAAAAATCCTAATAGCATCTTTGTCCTTTCATAGTTCCCATCAACTCTTCCACTGAAGAATGCCAATTATTGTTCTGTGGGTATATTACCACAAATATGATGCATTTGACCATGGAATACAGCAGCTTTAAACATTCTAATATGCTGCATTGGGGAGGGGGTGTCTCAGGGGAGTATATCAATGAAAATTGTTAGTGCTCAAGAACACTTAAATGGAATAGCAAACATATAATTTTTAGCTTACTTTTAAATTCCAGCACATATTGAAAATTATAGTTAATAGCAGGAAGCCAGTTTCACAGCTGATGGGCACAGCTACAATAAGGCCCAGCTCGTGCTGTTTCAAGTGCTACAAAATTATATTCAGAGCATATTAAATAGGCAGCCAAATCACAGCATTACTGTCCCAATGAATATTGAAGAAAATAGCTTCACTAGAAGGTGATGCTTTCAGGTGATCATCTGATAGCATAAGAAAGGCCTCTTGTGACATCCAGAAATCTTGGACCATTCCTAATTGCAATGCCTCTGCTCACTAGGTGCTCCCATGAATCAATTTCAGGAAAAGTTAGGGCCCAATTTCAGTTCCGTTGAAATCATTGAAACTAATGTTGCATGGAAAACATTTTAATGATGTTGATTCTGTGATGGGATTTGGTCGCCTGTAACTTTCATTGAATTCTGCCCTGTACATAAACCAGTGCACACATGAGGATCAGGATTAGTTTTCATGAGATCAGAAGGTAGCAAAACCTTGGAATATAATGATTAAGGTTCAAGGAGCAATTTAGAGAATACATCATGAGAAATTTCAAAATGTTTTGGTAAAACTTCTAGATCCATTTAAAATAATCTACTGCACCAAAGCTGACTTGGTACAGTTGAAGTTCAGTGCCTTGTGAGACTGATAGTCCCCTCCAGTGGACTATCTGTTTCTGGTAATTTTTTAGGTTGGTTGCCAGAATTGTGCCCTGTCAAAACTAGCCTATCATGGTTCCCCTTTTGGCAACCTACCTTACCTCCTGAAGACCCTTAAAAATAATACTAAATGATGATCTAATATTGCTTTGATGGGGACTTCTAGTTTGCAAACAAAAAATGGTGGCCAAGCCCTGACCGGAGCAACACTACATCATTGTGTGGCATTCTTACTGGGGTCTTCTTCTTTTTGCAGGGTGAGGGCAGTTGTAGTCACTAGCTGGTGGCTTCTGGCACCAACACCATGCTAGGTTTGCAAGTTTCAGCACCCCCTCCAATTTTTCCTCCTAGTCATAAAAACTAGCAACTTTTTCCCATTTGTGATCACACCTTCCAATTTTAGCTTTAAAAAATCTCCTTTGTGAACTTTAGGGCCCTCTCTATGTTTAGAGCTGCCAGTTATTTTTCCTGATAGGACCAGAACCTTCAGCAACAGCCTGACAAAGCCTAAATTTGGCAGATCAAGCTTTTCCTATCACTACATCCTAGGAAAAACTTAGCTTGCTAATTATCTGCTAGGACCTGGGTAGTGATGGGTGGATTCCCCTTGACTTGATAAGGAATTGACCTCAGCAAGCAGAGCTTGGGTGTGTGTGTGTTTAACCCAGTTCCAGATTAAAATCATACTTGCTGTGCAGCTGATACCCTGGAAATTCAGGGTTTAGAATACCTGCAGTGATGCAGAGAATACTGCATATAGGGCTCTGGCAGCCTAGAAAGTTCCCAGGCTTCTTGATACAAGGTGTGACAGCATTCTAACCCCCAGGGTGGGAGAGAGGTTTGCTGTCTTGGATTACAATAAATACTGGAGAATACTTCCCCCCCATCCCCAGGAAAAGTGAACAAACTCAACTCCTAAGTGAGGTAGCCACTATGACTCCAGACTAGGTAATAATGAACCATTGATACGCTAATGCCAAACATCTTCAAGACCGAAGGGAGGAATGGTAGGAAGGATTGAGAACCAATGGTCCAAACAAAGGGTTCTTTTCCATTTGGCCACTATTGCAAGAAAGAAAGCAACGACACGAGGAAAGTAACAATGTTGTCTTGCCAAATGCAAGATGGTTCTTTTAAAATTAGATTCAGAAGCAATACAAACACAAGGGGGTGAGAAGATTACAGATTTTATTCCAAACAGCAAGCAAAATATACATTACCAAGCAGCACTTCAATCTGTCACTGAAAAGCCCTGTCACCCCTAGGTAGCTTTGATGCACAGCAGTGTGGCCCACAGTCTATGCAGAGCTTCTGACTGACATGCCCCCAAACTAGATATTTTATAGACCTGTGTCTTGTTGTGCTAATACAGGCTCAACTACAGCTACCCTACATCAAAGGACAAAAATGCCAGGCCATACATCAAAGTCTTTTACTGACCAGGATAAAAAGGACCCCTGACCATTAGGTTCAGTCGTGACCGACTCTGGGGTTGTGGCGCTCATCTCGCTTTATTGGCCCAGGGAGCCGGCGTACAGCTTCCGGGTCATGTGGCCAGCATGACTAAGCCGCTTCTGGTGAACCAGAGCAGCACACGGAAACGCCGTTTACCTTCCCACCGGAGCGGTACCTATTTATCTACTTGCACTTTGACGTGCTTTCGAACTGCTAGGTTGACAGGAGCAGGGACCGAGCAACAGGAGCTCACTCCGTCGTGGGGATTCGAACCGCCGACCTTCTGATCGGCAAGTCCTAGGCTCTGTGGTTTAACCCACAGCACCACATAGATAAGCAGAGCCAGGAAGAGATAGACAGGAAGAGTTGACCATGTCAGATCACTATCTCCTCGAAATTCTTCCAGAATAATTATCACATACAAATGTTAGTCATATAAAAGAAATAAGAAACAAAACAGAGAAGATATTTTTAAATTGACATTTGTGTGTCTAGTGCAGCTATTCTGATTTTTTTATTATGTTCATCAATGATGGGGGGGGGGGGAATACCAGAGATAAACTGTATTAATATTTAGAATAGGTGGCCTCCCTTTCACTAGCCACAGTTGAACAAATACTTTCCCTGACAATAACAACAAGGAACTGTGTGTGTAGTCTAGGCTAAGAGGAAGAGTAGCAACTCAGTTGTAGAGAAGATTATGCTTTGCATACAAGAGATCCTAGGTTCAGTCTTGGAGAGCTGCTGTCAGTCACTACAGTAGTACCTCGGGTTACATATGCTTCAGGTTAAATACGCTTCAGGTTACAGACTCCGCTAACCCAGAAATAGTACCTCAGGTTAAGAACTTCGCTTCAGGATGAGAACAGAAATCGTGCTCTGGTAGCGCGGTGGCAGCAGGAGGCCCCATTAGCAAAAGTGGTGCTTCAGGTTAAGAACAGTTTCAGGTTAAGAATGGACCTCCAGAACGAATTAAGTACTTAACCTGAGGTACCACTGTATATTAGACCATACTGAGCTAGGTGGGCCAACTCACTTTAAGGCAGCTTCCTCTGAGACAGAGCTGCAGCCCTGGAGGATAAAGAGCTGAATCAGTGTTGCAAGACCTTCTTCTCTTCTCTTCTCTTCTGCTTCTCTTGAGTCATCAAAGTGTTGTTACAACACTCCTTTACAGAACTGGGCCTGAACGCAACATTGGCAGGGTGTTGCATGGGGGAGCCCTAGCATATGTAGCTAGCAGCTCTCTCTGCTTTCTGGACACGGGGTCATCAGAGGCACTGTCTTGCACCTAAGATTGGGGGGGGGGTGCATTGCATCATTGAGAGGAGGCCTAGCAGAGAGGCCAGTACAGCAGGACACAGGTTCCTCTCTCACACTCAGGAGGAGCCAGCCACTGAATTGTGCTGTGCTCGGATCCATACTCAGCCTCCTCTACACCCTCAGCATCAAGGGGCCCTGACCCCCTGCCAGCCAATATTGAGGAGGCCAAAGAAACCTCTGCCCCTAGGAGTTGGCATGCCTATAGGTCAGTATTTAGCAGTAGTCGCTTAAATCCTTGTTTTGTGCAGCATTAGAAACACCATACCTTATGGTTGGTTATGCTTTCACTGCTGAATCCAATATTTTTTTTTGGGGGGGGGGGAAGTAACTTTTGCCTATGGGGAGAAAACAGCAACAACGTCAGCAACTTGTATGGCTGAGGCTACAATCATCTATACACTTACCTGGGAGTGTCATTGAGTTCAGTGGGGCTTACTGAATAATAAAAAAATGCATAGGATTCCATTGTAAATATGCTTTTGTTGCTGTATTATTGTTCAGTCAGTGCAAAGTTTTCATGTGGAAGAAAACGATCATCTAGAAATTTCAATAATGCCACCAGCACACTAAAGCCAGAAAGTCTGTTTCACGTTAACGAAAACATGCTGTCCTGGAAAACAGCGTGGCAGTTTTTTGACAGGTTTCCTCACATCAGCATAAAGATTTGAAACAGAAAATGATCGGAATGGCTGAGTAGATTTAAATGATACAATGTTATATATTATTAGTACAAGAAAATGCTCTGGTGAAGTAATTGTCTGAATGAAGCGGACCAAAACAAGGACATATTATTTTGCTCTGTAATTGTCAGACACAGTGGGATGAGTTTAAGGAGAAAAAAGTAATCTGAACAGCTTTTGCTTCATCGTATTCATGCTCCTACTTTTTAGTGGAATAGAATTTGGGTATTCATTCTAAAGCTTTTATCGGCCACTCAGGAAGAAAGAAAACATTTTCAAAAGGCACAGCATGAGGCATTCCTGTAATCTACAAATTACTGACATAATGCAGGATTTTGACAACCACAGGCTGGTTCTGTGAAAAAGTAAAAAAGGGGGCAAGAAATTCTTACCTCCATGAATTTCTTCTTCTCAAACACTCAGAGGCACAGCCGGTCAAAACCACACCCATTTTGCTCTCAGCCTCTTGTTCTTCTCCTCCAGCCACACTGTAGATTTAAGTACCCGTGGTGTGGGTGGAGGGATGTCAGAGGAATATGCTGAAAATGGACTATCAAGCAGATTTCCTTCTATCTGCCCATTCGACCCTCATCACAGCATGGACACTTGCAATGAATGCTTTTCACCCTAGTTCTCTATATTAAAAAGAAACATGTTCACATTGTATGCAAATACATATGTGAATTGCTTTGCCATGTACGTTGTTTACATATTCATTCAGTGGCGTAGCGTGGGTTGTCAGCACCTGGGGCAAGGCAAGTAATTTGTGCCCCCTAACTCGTGGATTTGCGCCTCCTAACCCGTGGATTTGCACCCCCTAACCCGTGGATTTGCGCCCCCTAACCCGTGGATTTGTGCGCCCTAACCCTAACCCCCAGATGTTGCACCCGGTGCGGCCGGCCCCCCCTGCACCCCCCACGCTACGCCACTGTATTCATTGATGTATAATTGCCACTGTCTAGACAGGTGCTTCACCGCTTTTCTTCTTTTCTGAAGTGATGTTTGTTGACTTGTGTATGTTGTGCCACAAAGACTGTAATCCTAACCATGTGCTTTCAGAATTACAGGTGGAAGGATGTGCTAGTTTCTATTCTTCATTTTTTCCAGTCTTAAATTCTCCACATTTTCACATTTGTGTTTTTAAAACCTCATGAACATTATTCAGCATCAGAGTGACTTTATCGTAAGAAACACATACAGTTTTGACTAACATACAAGTTTCTGCAAGCAAGTTCTGGGTCACAATGGCAGTGTTTTGGTGCTTGTCTTTGGGATGCGGGTCATGCTCTGGTCTAAACCACTGAGTCCTTGGGTTTGCCAATCATAAGATTGGCAGTTTGAATCCACAAGATGCAGCGAGTTCCTATTGCTTTGTCCCAGCTCTTGTCAACCTAGCAGTTTGAAAGCATACTAGTGCAGTAGATAAATAGGTACCACTGTGGTGGGAAGGTAAATGGCATATCTGTTCACTCTGGCTTCCGCGACGGTGTCCTATTGTGCCGGAAGTAGTTTAGCCATGCAGGCCACATGAGCCGGAAAGCTGTCTACAGACAAATGCCAGCTCCCTTGGCCTGAAAGTGGAGATGAGCACTGCAACCCATAGACAAATTCAACTGGACTTAACCATCCAGGTTACCTTTACCCCCCCCCCCCTTTTTTTAACCTTTGGTGCTCGTGTTGTTTTAGAAAGTGCAAATTTGATAGATTTGACTTTAAATGCAAATTTATTTTCTCCTCCATCCCTCCTCAGAAGTAACTTCCACTGAATTTAATGGGGTTTACTCTCAAGAAAATAAATTTAGGATAACATCCTTATTCCATTTCCTACTGGGACTTTTACTCTTTTCTTTTCTTCTAGTTTCTAGCTGACATCACTCAACTAACTCTCTGCTCTCGATTCTGTCTTTGTCCTTCTAACTACCACCAAGTTAACAGAGGGGACCCCACCCATTTGCCCTCTCGCACAGAGCCTCTTCGTTTGTTCCCCTTAATGGCCCATCACCCATGCTATCACCTCATGAGGAAGCTTGCTTGGCTATTCCAAGAATTAGAAAGGGGTCCAGGCATTGAGCCTAAGCCCCCAAACATGTAACACTATTGTATTTAGTATCCATATTTGTTGCTTGCCCTTCACAAAACAAAGCCCAGGGTGGAGTACAATTAAAAATAAATGTACAATCATACGTAAAATAGAAACATCAATCCAAAGTAAAAACAGTACAGTACCGGAAACAGAAGGAAAAGCTCACATTCAAAGTCTGAGTGGGAAAGTGCACTTTCGTGTGTCACTGAAATGTTTACAATGTTAGCACCAGGTTCACACCCCGGGGAAGGGAGGTCCAGATCTTGGGAGCTACTACCAAGATGGCTCTTCCCTGTGGCACCACACTCTGAGGGCAATGGGATTGTTAACAGGGCCTCCCACAATGAACACGACTCCTGGTTTGATTTGTATGGGAGGAGTTGATCATTCAGATACATGGGATCAAAGCCATTCAGGGAGTTGTATGCCCAAGGGAAGAGATAAGGACCATTAAGATCTTGTACCATAAGTGCCAAGTGTCCCCAGGATTACCCCAGGATTGTCATGGCTAGCAGCTGACAAAAAGCATAGTCCCAGAAACAGCATTTCCAAATGACCTTCTGAGCTTCGAGCTCTCTTTGGGGCTATAGCATGTAGAAAAGCTAATGCAAAAAGTTCTACCTCAATACATTTCTTTTCCATAGTGCTTATCTGTTGGGGCTATGTATATGGCAAGATGTGAAAGAAGCATGAGGCTTATTACAACTGACAGCTCTTGCCATGAATAATACTGTAGATGCAAAACAGGGTCATCTGGGTTTTAAAACCATGCATCATTACAGAGATGGTAGTGCTTGTTGTTCCTGACTCTCTTTTTTTGCAACTGAAGCTGCTCTGTGGTTCTAACCTATGAGGAGGGCTTATTGGTTTGAATGCAATATTGTAAGAATTGGGCAGTACAGACAGTAGTCCTATTGATTATTACTATGCTTATGCTTGACATAAATATCAGGCAGAGTTAGACGAATTTAAATGAGGTGCCATAAGCAAATCTATGGCCAATGTTTCTAATAAGTCCGATATAGGTTGCGGAAGAAGGCTAAGATCAGAAAGAGCTAAACCATGTGAAATTCATATATATCAATATTTGTTACAGGCTATTAGGCACCATTGTAAAGCAATGGATGGGGAACATAATTTTAATGGGTGCTGGTTCCAGTATCCCTTGGTTGACTCAGAGAATGTAAATATTTGTCAATTCTGTGATCACATTTTAGGGTTTAAAGTTTAAACCCCCTTGTGATGGCCCCATATTTCTCTGGACAGATCCATCCTGGGATGATACAAAACTGTCTCAACTCACTCTAGATAAATCCCAGTTTGATCCAATTCAGTTTGGGATCCAGGTTTGTTTGTTTTTTGAGCCAGTCAATGGCCCTATACATTGTTTCTCTGTTTCACATATGATCTTCCACTTTGGTTCACTTGGTGAAAATTTTGTGTAAAATCACCATCATCACTAGAAGTAATAGAGTCTTCCACTGCATTAGGTTTTGTTGAACATACTCTGCTCAGTTTTATTTACCCTGTAAGGCATCTTTTCTTTAGTTCAGTGGCAAACTATAAATATGACAAACAAATCCCGAGTCCTAAATTTAGCAATTTAGACAAAAGTTTGTAAAGGCTATTAGTACAAAACCATTCCTAATTTTAACTTGGAACAAATCACCGTTGAATCATAAACCCTGTGAGATACACTGCTTCATTATGGGGGTGCTGAATGCCTGTGGATTGCTGCAGTGCTAATGGGCACCAAGGTAGTCAAGAGGGTCTTCACTATAAGCAAACATGTCACAAAATACTATGGTGGATGGCATTATTTTGTTTGCTCCATAGTGTTCTGCACTATACAAAGCAAATGTCCTGATTAACACAGAATCTAGCTTACATCTTGTTTCTCTGAAAATCAAGATTTTCTGTTTGTTTCTCCAAAAATGTTTTTTTCTTCGCCACATGTCCACTCAAAACAAATTCCAAGCAATATGCTAAATTTTATCCTAGGATAGAAGAGAAAAACGGAGTGAGGGGAAAGTTCCAAAGAATCAATAGTCCTTTAACAGCGAGGAAATAAACGAGAAACATGCTCAAATCAGTATGGGCAGCACATTACCATAAAATGCTTTTCTAGAAGGATTACTGAGTTTTAATGAGCCCTTACTTGGTCAAGCAGCAAGAAAGCGAGGATCTGCAAACAACCTTAGCCCTATTTTGGTGTGAGTTTTCCTTATATGCTTAGAATGGTATGGAGGGGTGAGTGTGCTAGCTACACTCTCATTGTTTTATCTCTGCGCTGCCCTCTGCCCTCTCCAATGCCTGCAGTGGAAGGCCAATCCCTCCAGTGAGGAGCCTGCTGCATTCCCATAGGCTCCTTGCACAATTTACAAGCCTAATCCTACATTGTGCAGGAAGCCCAGACAAGTATAGTAGGTATTCTGCTGCTGACCTTTGCCATCCAGCATGTCAAGGGCACTGGGGATGGTTCTCAAGATGCGATAGAGCACATATATTGAGGATGCTCATCCCAAGCCTACCCTGCACATTAAAATGATCGCCCATTTTAAGCTCAATAGTACAAAAAGTAACCTTGGCTTCAAATAACAAGAAGCCGGGAGCAATCCCGGGAGAGCTCAGGCACAAGCCCAAGTCAAAGCTGTGGATCTGTTTTAGGCAACCTCAAGTCTGCAGGCCAGCCTTGGCCGACTAGGGAGTTCAACTTGGGCTGGAAGGGTGTTTCCCCCAAGCCATGCTGACCTGCTCATGCCACCGATGATGTCAGCTGATAGGCAGGAGGACATGGTTTAGGCCTACATTGGCTGTGCTGCCCTGTTCCCACAAGGGAACATAGGGAGCGAGATTTACCGTATTTTTTGCTCTATAAGACTCACTTTTCCCCTCCTAAAAAGTAAGGGGAAATGTGTGTGCGTCTTATGGAGCGAATGCAGGCTGCACAGGTATCCCAGAAGCCAGAACAGCAAGAGGGATTGCTGCTTTCACTGCACAGCGATCCCTCTTGCTGTTCTGGCTTCTGAAATTCAGAATATTTTTTTTCTTGTTTTCCTCCTCCGAAACTAGATGCGTCTTGTGGTCTGGTGCGTCTTATAGAGCGAAAAATACGGTACTTCATGCTTGTAAGCTGATGATTATTATATATGTAATTCTATCATTTCCCCAATAAGCTTTTAGCTCACTTGGTTAGAGTGTGAGTGCTGATAATGCCTTGGTTGCAGGTTCAGTCCCTATATAGGCCACCTGCATATTCTTTCACTGCAGGAGTTGGACTAGATGATCCCAGAAGAATCTTCCAACTCTGCAATTCTATGATTCTATGATATAGGAGGCAAAAGGCATCTTCAGTACTGTAGATTTCATTGATCCAAAAACAGAGGTGTGTGGAACCTTTAGCTCTCCAGAGGTTGCTGAACTACAGCTTCCATCTGGCCATACTTGCTAGGATTGATTGGATTTGTAGTCCAACAACATCTGGTCAAAGCTTCTTCATGGATGCAACAGCAAGAGATTTACTAACCATGCCTAGTGGTTCCTGTAGGTCAGCCTTACGGTTTCACAAGGACATAGTAGAGTTCACAGGTTGATAATGGCAGCTTTGGCCATTTGGATGTCTTCAGAAAAACAGCTAGATCTGGAAACTTGTGCTAGAAACAAGGAAGCAGGGGTTCAATAAGGACAGTTGCAGCAATGAAAACATTCAGTCTAGGTAGTGTCACCAAGTGGCTGACAGCTATTGAGTTCAGATTTCTTTCCTGAATTCAGTACAAGGGGCAGAACCAACCTAGGAAGAGGAATGTCTGTTGGATTTGCCTGAAGTAACTCATGACAGGCCCAGCCAAAGCAGCAGCTGCAGATTCATGCAGGGTAGCAATCCTGGTTAGAACATTTCAGCTGATTTGCCAATGCAAAAACATTATGTACTCCAGCATAACCCAGACATACAACAAATCAACATTTATATTTGGTTTGAAAAGGAAGGCCAAAGAATCTGGGGTTTTGATTTTGGTTCAGGATGGGGGATTCTTTGTAGTATAGCTTTTGTATTTTATAAATGTGTTGAATTTGAAGGATTTCTATTCATTTTTTATAAAAATGGGGTGGTTTCTAAGCTTGGTTAAGCAAGCAAAATATACCCTTAATACCTACCAACTCATTTTTCCTTGTTCAAAGAGTTATGGTGACATTTCTAAATGCTTCACAAAACACCAGAGGTCAAATTGGCACACAACTGTCACAGCAATGTTGGCTTTGGAAGATAGATATTCTGCTCCCCAGATCCTTGTTAAAGTTTGTATTGGGCAAAATGCTTTGCTGGTGTAAATCCATTTACTTTGGTGAAGTTACTCCACTGGGAAATTTAACCCACTTTTAGCAGTGTTTATATATGTGTGTCTAAAGCCAATATATTCTGAATACCCACAGGCCATTTGAAAATGGTAAGAAATAACTTAGAATATAATTACTTGCAAATTTGCTTTACTTGCTGATGCTTTCTATGAAGCTTAGCTGTAACTTGAACTGGCTGATACTATGGGGTCATCCTTCTTTTTTAAAAAAAACTTGATTTTTTAAAGAAAATATGATCAAATATGATATTCACACATTAGCCTGATAGCTTCTTTTTCAAGATCATGATCTCAACATTGCTTACTTCAGGCTGGAGCTATATTACCTGAAAATTTGTGACTGCCAACAAAAATGACATCTGTCGCCTCCTACTTTGTATCTTGTTGTCACAGTGTTGTTTAGCAACCTTACCCAGACTGGTGTTTTCCAGATGTTGTAGAACTACAATTCCTATCATCCTTGAACACTGTTCATGCTGGCTGAGGGTGATGGGAGTTGTGGTGTGAGGATCTGCAACAAACGCCCACCCAGAGGAAGGGGTAAGCATCCATTATGGTCTTAAACACCTAGTGGTGTTTATACTGCTTCCCAGCTCAATATAATTGGTTGGCACTAGTGGAAGAGTGGAAATAATATGAGATGTGCAGCCTTTTTGAACAAAAGGCATTACAGAGGAGAGGGAGAGAACATGACATCAGCTATCCTTCCTCACAAAGTGGTTCAACAGTCAATCCCTCCTCCCAATGAACTCTGGGAATTGTAGCTGTGTGAAGGGAATAGTGGTCTCCTAACAATTTTCAGCACCCTTGAGAAACTACATTCCCCAGAATTCTTGGGGAAAACCATGGCTGTTTAAAGTGGTGTGATACTGCTTTAAATGTATAGTACAGATGGGGCCTGACTTCTTGTTTCCTCACTTTTAGAAGGGAAAAAAAAAAAAAGCCATAAGCTCTATTCTTGGTTTTACCATAAATACATGTAGACTGGCTAGTCTTTCTGTTTAGTTTTCCATCCAAAGGAAACAGCTAACACTGAGAATATGAAAGTTAATGCAAAGTGTTTTAATGGCTAACCTCTGGGCTTGGGTTAGGTTATTGGATCATAGAGCTAATGAGTAGAACTCTAAAAGATTCAGAGGTCACATTTTGAAATGTGTACCATTTATCCAAACACAGAGACTTATAAGGCTTAGATGACACTCTTACGTAGAGAGCAATCCATTTGTGTGGAAGAGGAGGATACATATGTCCCTTCCCTCTACTGCACATGAGTAGCCTATCTGTGGCATGGGCAGCAATAAGAATGATTGAAGGGTTTGAACTTTACACATTCCAGTATACGTTGACCTGATCTGCACTGTCCAAACTAATGTGAAGATTGGATGAGTTATCCACTAGATTCTGCACTTCCTGGATGCAGAGGTGTAGCGTGGTGGTGGTGGTGGCCCATGGGGTCTGTGGCCCCAACTTTATCGATTACAGCAAAGTGAGCAGTGTTGGCTTAGGCATTGGCAACAGACTATAACTGACTCCTGCCTCTCTGGCTGGAAATCTGAAAGGGTAAACACCAAACGAGGGAGCAACATCGGTGAAGACCAACGAAGCTCACCCCGGGGTTCCTGTGGTCCTGGCATGGCCCTAGCCCCTCAAGCGGACTTCAGACAAGATCCGGGACCCCCAGATTCCTTTACCAGAATACCCTTATGCATGGAGGGGTGGGTGATGGCCGCACCTCCTCTCCCACACACTTCAATAAGCCAATGCCTAACCGCCAAACCTTACAAAGTTGTGATGATTGCTAAGGGGGTAGGCGAAAACCAAGCGGCTACATCCAATCTGCCAAATGGAAAAAAATCCTATCCAGCCCCTGCTCCAAAGCAGGCAACCCAATCCAAAGCAAGGCCAAAGCAGCACCACCTAAAATTAGGGAGGGAGGGCGGGTGTTCGGCAGCACGATGCAAGTTCCCCCAGTTATGCCATGCTGACGCTTTTATAGGGCCCAGGAATCGTGCCAACCACCCCGATTGGCCCAATCAGCCTGGCGTGACCCTGGGGCCAATGGTTAAGGCTTGGGCCATGCCTGGCAACAACTCTCCCAGCGGGAGTGCCTTAGGGGCCCACGCGCAACCAGGATCCTCATTAAGGAGGATCCTACTTGTATGTTGAGCATAGGTAAAGGTAAAAGGACCCCTGACCATTTGTGGCCAACTCTGGGGTTGCTCATCTAGCTTTATTGGCTGAGGGAGCCAGCGTACAGAAGCGGCTTAGTCATGTTGAGCATACATTTGCTATATTTCCTATGAAAGTGCAGTTTATAAAAATGTAAACAAACAAACAAACAAACTGCAGGGTTACGCCAGCAAGTTCCATCCCTTGTCAAATTCGAATTAGATTGGAATTGGGGCTGTTGGATTATGTGGCATTAGAATCTTGCTAGACCTGGACAGAGGCCATTAAGCACTGAAGAGCCAGGGTGATTAAGTCATTACCATGAGCTGGAGATGAAAGTAAACAGCACTTTTGGGGAAAGTTAAGGCTACTTTTTACTTTCAGTCTGCTTAAAACGTTCTCATTCCAATCATTTTTATAGCAATTCTGATGTATTAAGCCAAATGCCAAGGTGATTTTGAGATTCTGCAAAGAAACCCAGTGCTTTAGATCTTCGTCCTGGCGCTTCAAAATGCCTCAATGTTTAATTCAGGGAAGCACCACAATGTTTACATTGCTAAAAAAGTGATAAAGATGCAAAACAAGTAGTATTATGGAAATGAATAAAACTTGCAGGAGGGTCATTGCCAAGAACTCTTAGCTCAGTGATTGTGATTCCACATGGCAAGGCACAAATGAGGTAGCACAAATATTTAGTTTGGAGTTAGATCGGGTAAAATGCACAGGCTACCTATTACAGTTAAGCTCCAGTTGGTAAAGTGCAAAACATAATCTGAGAACTCATTCTCTCTTGGATGCAAAAGCAGTGTGTTTAGTTGCTCTCTTACACACACAAACATCCACATGTTCTTTCAAGAGGGAGCTTGGGATACTGTAACATTCCTTGGCTCAGTGCAGAGATAAAGGTGGCATTTTCTTTAATTATGAATTAAACAATTCAGTATGGTCACACGCTCCATTGTCTACTTACTGGTGCCATGAATTCCCCTCCAAACCAAACTGTTGACCAGCATTCATGTTAACCATGATTAGACTATACCAGGGTACACTGACCTCCCTACCATGCCCATTTACCGCCCTGGCATGTAGCAGCAACACTGGAACCATGACATTATCCCTCCTTATCAGCCACTCCTGATACATATACTCTACATGGGAGAGGTTACCGGCCACAAATGTGGGCTGTTCTTTAGACCTTACTGCAGAATAAACATGTCAACAGGAGACAACAAATATCAACGCAGTAGTTGTTTTAAACCTAGATGAACTGATGCATCTTTCTATTATCTTTGCTACAATTTGGCTTCTTTCTATGCTGTCCCTGTAATGAATGCCTAAACCAATGCTGCTAATTTCCAAGAAGGGCATACTTTCTATCCATGATTTAGATGAGTTCAGACTGAAACAAACACATAAAGAATGTTAATTTTGTGTTCCAGTGAAATAAAGTGTTGGATTCCAAGAAGAAGGTGCTATCTGAGTACTTGGAAATGTACAAGCATTGTGTCATCTTCTCAGTGATATACATCCTAGGCCAGAAAGTGCCCTCCAACAGTTCACTGGGGAAAACAAGGACATGTTTGTATTGACACCCTATATTTACCCCCAAATCACTTCTAAATTCACCCCAGTGCACATTGCTAATAGTTGTACTTAGCCTGCTGCATGCCTTTATATGTTTAATGACAATACTAGACCAGAGTATGGTATTTGGCAATGTTTTATCAAGTATTCAGAATATACAGGGCAGTTGCAGGACATGAAATGGCAGACTGTGTATTGTATGGCATCTTACTGGTTGTGTGCATGCATGTGAACAAGGCAGAAAATGCACCATAGACCTGTAGAAATTTATTTGTGCATGTACCTATTAAAGGTGCATATACCCCAGTTTTGTTGTTGTTCCAAATTTGAACGATACAAGGCAGCTTATGAAATGATAGTAAAAAACACAATCTTTAGGGGGCCACTAGGTGGCGCGTTGGAAGATGGCCGACAATAACATCTCTCTGACCCATACGAGGTATTAAGGGGCTGCTATGGGAAGTAGGCAGCCTTCCTAAACCCCCCCAAGGGCATGGGGGGGCCTGCCCTTGCCAGCGGTGTTCAATGCACCCCCTGATCCGAGAGACGGGGGTGTGGAACACTTGGCACAAGCCCTCGATGGATTCAGATCTTCCCGACGCCGATTCCAATCAGCGCGTGCTGGTTGCTTCAGTCTGGAATTATATTTGGACTAATTGGCGATAACGGATTGGAAGAAAGACTGAAGCACATATATCAAGTAAGGCTCGAGATAAGGACTGCTGACTAATGCATCTCTGTGACCGGGAGCGACGGATGGATAAGTAAATCTCTTGATGAATTACCACCATGAGAACGTAAGGCTGGAACGAAGGGGGGGGTGGAGGGAAAAATCCTCTTAAATCCCTTCATATGATATGATTACAATAATCCTCCACCCCAGAAAGAAATAAGATCGTCGCGTTTTAAATAACATAAACAGAACTTTAAAACTGTGTGGGGAAAGGATTACAATACGAGAAGATTGAAAGGCGAGAAGGAGGAAAATTTTATGACGCAGTTAAAAAAACATGGCGTCTCGCAAAGACAGGCCAGCAGGAGAACAGATGAGGGGGAGGAGATTCAGGAATTTGAAAAAGAAAGAAGGCTGGAATGCAAGTTGGACCTGACAGAGCCCCCGATATCGTTTGATTTATGGCTAGCCTGGGAAAAATAATGGACCGACCGAAGGCTGACAGAGGTCGCTCCTGAATAATATGAGTTTGGCAGCATACCCACACAGGGACGCTAAATCTTCAATCTGTTTGTGGAAACCACCAGAGACCGCAAAGAAAGGAATAAATGATAACAACAAGAAGAGAAAGAAGGAATAAAGATCTATCCGAATCGAACTGGATGGAACTGTCTAATAAAAGCAGCAAATAAGTGATGTCTGGAGTCATCTGGAATTTTGGACTCGTGCTGAGCTTGATATATGGGTACCCCCCAAAAATTTTAAAAATTTGGCTGTATAATTTGGAATTAATGTGATTTGAATAATGTGATGTGATTGGCCTATTAATAAAAAATTATTGGGAAAAAAAAAAAAAAACACAATCTTTAAAACGAGCTAACAACTCCACAGGCAGAGCAAAACTACAAAATAAAAAGTCAGCAAAGTTAAAAGGAACAAGCTGAAGCCGGTCAAAGCAAGAAAGTCTTCAGGTGACCATGGAATGCCAACAAGGAGGGGCTCACATTGATTTCTTGGGCCAGGGACCCTCCCATGTTCCTGCCAATGGAAACTTAGGAGGAGGGGCATTAAGAAGACCTCTCCATGAATGGGCAAGAAGATATGTGAAAATGTTCTTTTGCATACCCTGATCCCAAGCTAAACAGACAACCAGCACTTTGCATTGCACCTGAGTGCAATGAGTGTAAAAGAGGACTTGCATGTTCCAAAACAACCCCTGCATTTAACTTCTAGAGACTCTGGGGAGGGAACTGAACCATGAAGAATGAGTCTAGCAACTCATGTTAGCAACATTTTAACAACGTATCCCCAAAAGGGGACAAAAGGGACAAAATTGAGACAGTGATTTATCGAGGATAGGGTCTAGAAAAAATGCGACTCTCCTGGAAAGTGAGGACAGTTGCTGCAAATGTCAGTGTACTGTGTTGGAATCAAGACTTCAAGCAAACCATAAGCTGTACTAATTATGGCTAGTTAGCTCATATACATATCCCCAGTATACATGTTCTGTATGTGGTGGGGCTCAGGAGCCTTAGGACCAAACATCCATCTCTGCACGCATAACATCTTATAAGCACAGTGAGTTACACTTGTGCAGATTTCATATGCAGGGATGCCTCATTTTGATGATCCTGCATAGTGTCCTGCAGAGGGTAGATCCCATGAAACAAATGTCAGAGGCAGATTTAGGGCAGCGGGGCCGGTTCTACCACACTAGGGGGTGCCACAGGACATTGCAACTATGACATAGTGCATTGAACAGAATGAGTTAAATTTTCAGTTCAAGTCATATTTTCTTGGCATGCATTTTTGAGTGTTTTTCTTTTCTACATATAACACTGGTCTCAGAAGACAAAAGAGAATTCTAAGAAAAATTAAATCTCTCTCTCTCTCTCTCTCTCTCTCTCTCTCTCTCTCTCCGTGTGTGTGTGTGCAATCAGAAAGACTGACTTCCTTCAGTGGAAGATAGACTGGCCTTTGCATATGCAAGCAGTGTTCTCCAATCCAAATGTATAGGAATCTGGGGAAATGAGGTTCATAAATTCAATCAGCCCCCAGGTTGCTTCATCTTGCACAAACAGTATTTATGCAGCAAATATCCATTGATCTTTCTAACCTTGGCAGCTTTACAGAAGTCATATTTTCCTGCAGAACCAACTGTTCTTGAACAATTCATCCAAAGTGTATGCACTTTTCTTCCAACGTGAGTAATATGGACAGCACAAAGAAGACAATCACGAAGGTCAACTGTGCCTTTCCAAAAGGCTAAAATGCAGGTCAGGTTGATGCCTCCTAGTCCTGTCTCTCTTGAAGTATCTTCTTTAAAAATGCTTAGTGTACAGGAAATATTTACTTTTTTTCAAATGCAGATATACTTTCGATTTTTTTTATCGCTTTTCAAGAGCTGAAAGTTATTTTGATTATCTGGGAGGTGGAAGCAGTGCTTTTTTCTGGGTGTACTCAAGAGTATGCAGTACCGACACCTCTCTTTCTAGAAGAAAAGCACTGGACAGAAGATTCTCCTAGTCATTGGGTTCTACTGGAATACACGATACAGAAACTATAAAGCTTGGTGGCATGCCTTCCAACAGAAGTGCAGGCACATTAAGATGAATGTGGCTATTCCTTTCTATTTTATGTGATAGTGTGTCACTACAGTGCCACATTATGTGCTTTTTCATAGTGATGAATCTCTGAGATTGCTTTTTCAAATTCACTTTCTCATCTTCTTTTCTTTTCTTTCTCCTTTCCCTCTCTTTTTCTTTCTTTACTTTTTTGCTGATGGGCTATTCTGACACTGGGAGTAGAATCCTGACTGAATGGACATTTGTCATTGCAAGGTTTCATTGTGGTCACCTATGCAGAAGAGAGAGAAAGAAATGTGATGTGCTTATTATGCCTACAGAAAGGCACTCACATGTGGAGACCTATGGAGGGGTGGGGAAAAAACCTCAGTAGCTTGCGCAGGGTACCTTTGCTGTTGCAAAATCAAAGGCTTACAAACTGCATTTCTCGTTCAATACCACCCAGATATTGGCATCTGTCTGACAAATATTCCCTTCCTTGGTTAAACTTTCCCACCGAGTCCAACTCAGTGATTGCCCCCTGCTTCTCTGGCATCCTTGGAAGTTATGCATTTATCTGCTGCAGCTTCATCACTTTGATTACTCTGATAATATTAATCTGCTAACAATGGCATCACCAATAATTTAAAAGGAAGAATAATATTGCATTTACATTAATTACAAAGCAAATTACCGTTTCAGAAGCAAATGTCAATTGTCACAGCAATACTTAATTCCATTTTAATTAGCTTTGAAGCATTAAAAAATAACCCTTCAAAATTGCGAAAAAATTGTTGTCTTAACTCAATTTTAAATTTCTTATCTAGAGCTGAGGTATTTCCTTTAATCATCCCCCCCTCAATATTTGATTAAAAACCTCAATTGATCATTGCAGTTCTTCAGAGATGTTTACTTTTACTTTTATTTTTAACAAACCTAAAACTTCAGAGTGTGGGGCTACTAAGAAGCATTGCAAAATGATAGAAGTTTATAGTTTGATGTCTGCCCAGAAGCTGCTGGAGTAAGGACACATCCTACCATACATAAATCACAATGCAGCATTAAAGAATAGGGGAGATGTAATTCTAGTATCAGGTAATAGCAGAAGAAGCTTACAAGGTGGGGCAGAACAGCTATCATAGCTCCCTGGCAGGTGGGTTGCAGTTGCTTGCTGTGAGGGAGAGGGGGATGGGTGAGGTCAGTGTAGTGGAAACACAGAAACAGAGGCAATCTGGTGCTCCTGCTGGTTTGTTCCACCATGATATCCTTCCTACCACTTTGCCCATCTCCTTCTACCACCTGGTGAGCAACAGTGACTCACCTGCCGAGAAGCTAACATAGTTGTCCCCCTCATCCCAGTGAGCCACTTTAGGAATAGTAAGAGCATTGCACTGTGCATATAGTCATGGGCTGTCTGGAAAAAGAAAGAGGACTGGTCTGCTCTGAACCTTATAGAGATCTGGTGCAGTACATGCATGCAGAATGGAACACACCACGACCAGCCAACTTCTTTGTTGGCTGAAATGTGAAATAACCACTAACAGATCTGAGTTGCAATATGAAATCAAAATATGACACAATGAGACATGCACATTGCTACCCTTTCAGCAGACCGCTCAACCCCTATTGCCATCATTTGGCCTGGGTGAGTCGAAGGGAAGACAGTTTTACAGCTTTTTGTTCCATAAAGGCTCTAAACAAAAATGGCAATACAAATGGTTTCATTGGAAGGTTTACTGTCTAATTCTAGTGCGCTTGGTTGAAATATTTGTCCAACATTGTCTCTTCCATAAAAGAAGATACAAACATACGAATCATTAGTTTTTATGGTCCATAGATACTTGAATCCCAAAGACGATTCTGCAGAATTCATTTTTCTTCTCCTCCCAAGTATGAATGAATCCAGGTTAGGGGAGGTAATTTTTCTGCGTTTGCTTACTTCCCCAAAGCAAACCTGTAGTACCGCCCTGTGATGTATGGAGTAAAAGCACATCAAGATGAATGTAGCATTTCTCCTTAAATGGGCAGTGTTTGCTCTGTGGAAAGAAGATGTATGACTAGCCCTGAATGATGTATATATTTCTGAGACATCTTGTAAGCACCGTCCATTAGAAGGGATTTCGATCACAATACAGTCGGGCCCAAAACGGATGTGTATTTCTTCGGAGTGCACAGCTCAGAAATAAAAAGGCCAAGCAAATGGATATTCTCGAATGCCAGACTTGTGTCAGCAATAATCACAGTCCAACCCCAGTATCAAGCAAGACACTTTCCACGTTGGTGGCTTATCACTACAGCGTGTGATCTAAAAATAAGGACAGTCTGTCAGTGTCAGGGCATGAAAAATTGTGTTTTGCCAGAGTGTGTAAGAACCACCAGCCTGACTAATGCCTTACAGTAAAGAGCTCCCACCCCCTGCAACCAGGTTCCATTTATTCTTTACATTACATAAGGTTGGCAGTGTTACTCCTCTGATAATTTGTCTCTTTCTTCTGCTTGTGTGATAAATGGCAGAGGAATAATTTTTTAAAATAATGTTTACATACTTTGATTAAACAAATGCTGAATATGCACAAAAGAGTGTTTCAAGAGGATATTACTTTGATATATTTGCCAGCTGGAGGTTGCGCTCGGAAATCGTTCTTTTTGTTTGTCTGTTCTTTGCTTTCAATTAGAAAGGAATAGACTTGGGCTGACATAGGAAGGTTCTCATTTACATTTACATTTGCCACGAACTTCCACCTAAGAAATTTAATTTAAACACAAAAAAACTCAGAAGCCAAAATGTATCTCAACTAGGAAGTACAACAGATAGCTGAGTTTGACTGGCTGCAGTAATACTTAGTTAGCTACCATGGAATATACCTATCAATTCATATGAAAGATGCCATTTCCCCTTCTTCCACACAAGCTTGCTTGAGTATCAAAATCTTCCTCAGAGGCCCTTCTCCAGGTGTTACCACCATCAGAGGTGGGCGGTGGTGACTTTAGAGAGGGCCTTCTTGGTGGTATCAGTTAATGATTTCTCCAGCCTTAAGTTTGGTACAGCCCACCTCTATCAACTATTTAAGGAATTTGATCTTTGTGACTTCCGTTCTGAATCAACCAGATCCACATCTGGACTAACATACAGAGGTACCTCAAGTTACAAATGCCTCAGGTCACAAATGCTTCAGTTACAAACTCTGCTAACCTGGAAGAGTTACCTGAAGTTGAGAACTTTGCCACAGGATGAGAACAGAAATCGTGTGCCGGCGGCGCAGCGGCACCAAGAGGCCCCATTAGCGAAAGCACACCTCTAGTTAAGAACAGTTTTAGGTTAAGAACGGACCTCCAGAACGAATTAAGTTCCTAACTAGAGGTACCACTGTACATAGTTACACAGAAGTGTGTTTTTTTGTTTGTTTTTGCATTGTGTTCCAACAGGTCAAAAAGTATTGCATCAAACGGTTTTGAAAGGCACAATTGGATAGAAAACACATTTAGAAATGCATTCCGAACAAAGTGCCTGCCTTGCATTTTGTTGTTGACACTTGAAGACCTAAACAACGCTGACACACGTGGCTGAAGTGAAAAAGCAGGCAATTATAACCCCAGAAGGGCGTTCTCTTTTGCATGACCCGCTATGCCTAAATTAGCAGGTTAAATGGATGTTATTTATTTATTTATTTAATAAATGGATTTTATCTTATTTATTTCTTATTTGTACTTATAGCCTACCCTTCACTACCAGGTAGCAGTGAGTAGTACAAAGATATCATGATTGAAGTGCTATGTGCAATTAAAATTATAAGCGAAAAAACTCCAAAGTCAGTGTGCAGCACACCAAAAAATTGATTAATGGCACAATTTCTCATCCCCCCCCAAATTAACTACTGTCTGTTACTCATTTTATTTTCATTAAGTGATTTCATGAATTTAAACTCGTTAAGACTGAGATAGAAAGCCGTGGAGAGTTGCCAAATTTCTTCACTACTTCAATGAAGAACTAGGGAAAAAAGCATATTAAGTCCCATCATCATCTCCCCATTTTCTTGTTTCAATTTGCCACAATGACATTTTAATGCATTTGTTTCTATTAAAAGCATTATTGAGTAAAGCACAGCTCTTTCCTAAAATGTCAGTAAATAAATGAAATTGACTGTCAAGAGTTAATGCCTTCTCACTTCACATCCCTGTGTTATTAATTATATCCGATGAGGAATAAATTAGAACCTATGTTGTTTATGTGTATAATAAAAAGGAAAGATTGACTACGGCAGACAGATAAAACTATTTGTCAGAGCCTTGAGCCTTGTACAGAGTGAAAAAAGAATAAAATAAGACAATTTTTCATCCAAGACAGCTGTGGTATAGGTAAGATAAGAAGAGAAAAAAGTTTAAAATCTGTACCTAAAAAACATTCTTTGAAACCTTCACGAGAGAATTCCAATAATAAAATAGCATGGTGACTTCAACATATTGCCTCCTTAGTACAATGCATTTTAAGACCATTTGAATTAAATTCATTCCCATTAACAATGGAATCCAAAAAGTGTTTGGAATGGAGAAGAGTTACCGAAGTCAGATAAAGGGAAGGGTACATTTCTGCTTGGTTTTATTTCCTGTTCTGGGTCTCTTTCTCAGTGATGTTTTCTATTTGTTAAGTTTTGATTCCATTGGAAACAAAGGAACTGAAATAAACTACACCAACTCCCAGAATTTAGTAATTAGTCTCCCATTCTGGAGAGGGGTAAAGGAAGGGCTGGGTTTCCTGCAGATCCACAGACTTTTCTGCCACATCACACACACCTAGAATGACTCCTTTTGTTATCATACAGCTGCTGTTTGATATTCCTTGGGCAGATTGTCTTAGAGGAGAACAATAGAGTCAGAGCAAGAGCAAGAGAAAGTAAAACCTGAGTGCAAACATTGGTTACTGATGGAGGGGAAAGAAACTCATTGATTTTAATGAGACCAACAACAAGGCAGGATAAGCTTTCTAATTAAGGACAACATTTCTTGATCAAAAGATCCGTAGATTGCATCTTCCTTCCTAGTCTCCAGAGCCATCTTCTGACACCTTTTTAGACCTCTCATTACATCAATATCGAAACAGATGGAGATCATCTGGGTAACCCTCTCCTTATGTGAGGTAGTGAAATAACCCCTAAGCTATCCATATGCTCTCAAAAACTTGTCAGCTTTCTCTTGAGCGAACTCAGATGTTGGTGCTGCTACAGGTCTTTTTGCAGATTTTATTTATTTAATTTTTGCCAGCCTATTTTGAATTTACTCATTTTCCTAGAAGGCATTTCAGGTCATAAGATGCATCTGTATCACATCTTGTGGGTGGGTATGTGAGGGGCAAGGAAACGAAAGCCATTACTTCTTTGAAATTATTTTCTTTTGAAAGGCCTGTATGGGACTACAGAATTGCATTCAAGTAGTACTGCACCACTTAGACTATCCACAGTGATCGGTGTGTACATTTTTTTTGTGTGAAGTTGAAAAAAGAAATTGCGGAGAAGAGGAGATACATCACTCTTTGCTTTTGCTTATTGAGCAGAATTATAGAGGACATAAATCACTGCTTTTGGAACTGCAGATAAGCCTGATAACAATTTTTAAAGGGTTAACATTAAATATTATATTGTAGATGGGCTAATCAGGAAAAGATGATATAATTCAGAAGCAGGTAGATGAAATGCTCAAATGTGCATTTTCCATATTTGTTTGTAATGTTTTATATAAGCCTTACTTATTAATCTAAGTTTTCAGGGTGCTATCTAAACAAAGGGATGCGGGTGGCGCTGTGGTCTAAACCACTGAGCCTAGGGCTTGCCGATCGGAAGGTCAGCGGTTCGAATCCCCGCAACGGGGTGAGCTCCCGCTGCTCGGTCCCTGCTCCTGCCAACCTAGCAGTTCGAAAGCACGTCAGAGTGCAAGTAGATAAAGTAGATAAATAGGTGCTGCTCCGGTGGGAAGGTAAATGGCATTTCTATGTGCTGCTCTGGTTCACCAGAAGCTGCTTAGTCATGCTGGCCACATGACCCAGAAGCTGTCTGCGGACAAACACCAGCTCCCCCGGCCTATAGAGCAAGATGAGTGCTGCAACCCCAGATCATCTGCGACTGGACCTAACAGTCGGGGGTACCTTTATCTAAAGAAAATAAATAAGTGTGAGACCACACAGCAGGATGTGTGTTGAATGCACATGTGGTCTTGTCACAACAGCCACAGACATGTTGATAGTGAGCAAAGACGGGGACATTGTTGAAGCCCATCTGCTTCGTGAAATGGCTTACAATATATATTAAAAATGTGTACACACTTTTCTTTTTACATGTTGCAGCTAAGCTTCTGAATCCTTCACCCAGGTATCTGAGAAAATGACTACTGTAGCAGCCAGATGTTGCTCCTTCACATGACAAGAGGCAATGTAGGAGCAAAGGGGTTTGCAAGTTTCCCCTGGTCCTCAGATGTTGCTGCTCAGCTTCTGAATCTCTGAGGTCACAGAGGAAGTAGCTTCCAGCCTGGAAATGACTTCCAGATGAGCCAGGGGTGAATATTGTACACATTGGAGCTACTGCTTACTGATGTCTTGCAGCTTCTCATCCAGCATATGCTTCCCCTAACCAGGCACGTCCTAGGTGTTAGTAGACTACAACTCCCAGTCACCATGGTCATTGGTGAGGGATGATGGCAGCTGTAGTGCAAAAGGCTGCAAAGCTTCAGTGTGTGAAAGGAGCCCTTGGTGGATGTACCGTGAGAGTTCTGCATGTTAGTAGCTTCGAAAACACTGTCCAACCATCTTGTCCTCTGTCGTCCCCTTCTCCTTGTGCCCTCAGACTTTCCCAACATCAGGGTCTTTTTCAGGGAGTCTTCTATTCTCATGAGGCGGCTTAATACAGGGAGTGAGTTTCAGCAGCACTGCTATACATGTTGTCTGATTATGTGAAGTTTCTTTCTGACCTGAGATTGCATACAAAGGCAACACCCTTTTTGAAGAGTCAAAGGACTGGTCCAATCATTATTTGGCCGGGCAGCATAGAAAATGGCATCCATATTGTAAAAAATGCCAGGCATTTATAAAAGATGCTTTTAATGTAAATGAGGACAAATACCTTTTGCCTTCTTTTTATTCACAACACACCTTTTCAGCAGCCAGCTGTGGTGGTTACTTTCTAAAGGTTTCTGCGACAAGATTATCAAGTCTTGATATTCTGTGGGAGGCATGGTAGTTCTTTTGTGAAACGAACACATCAGAAAAGCTCAAGTCAGTGAGAAAAATCTTATATTACACCTGCTTTCGGTTGTCAGAAATCATAATGAGATCACAGGAAGTAGGATAAGAGAGTCCAGGCCCAATTCTCATGCCTCTTTGAAAGCAATGTACTGGAATTATCCCTTCATTACTCTTGTATAACAGATAATAGATGTGTGGTGGTGTGTGGGGTGTTTCATGGGGGAAAGTGGAGCACTGGAACATTATGGAAAGTGAATTTAAAACACAACTTTTAAAAATAAATTGGGTAGAATCCAATGGAGCTTCCATTCTTAGAGGAGAATTGTGCTTATGGAAGGATGCTTTCTATGTACATGATTCTCTCTGGATGGAAGCTTTTTTTCTTTCTACATGAAGCAAAACGTTGGATACTATCCCTAATGGGATTCTTATGGACATTATATAGGGGCATTATATAGGGGCTGCCTATCTCAGGCAGCAGGCTTTGATGTGTCATTAAAGTGAAGCTATTCAACAGTTATTTATGGGATGCTTGCTGGCGGGAAGGTAAACGGCGCTGCTCTGGTTCACCAGATGCAGCTTTGTCACACTGGCCACGTGACCCGGAAGCGCTGGCCCCCGGCCTCTTAAGTGAGATGGGTGCACAACCCTACAGTCTGTCAAGACTGGCCCATACGGGCAGGGGTACCTTTACTATTCAACAGTTATTTAGCTTTTCAAGTGGGGTCCTCTGTTCAAGTGTTTTAGTACAGAGTAGAGTTCAAAGTTCCATGCTACCACTCCATTCCATTCATGTTTCTCTCAGGTCCCCCCCTCCCTGGAATAATCATTCACATTTCATGATAGCTCAGAGTTTTTCTTTTCAAACTATGTGGTATTGCTATGCCTGGAAATACCTCCCTCGTGTTTCTCAGGGAGCCCATTTGGGCTGTGATTCTGAACTCATTATTGGAAGGAGTTGTCCCACTTCTATCCATATCAATGTCTACTTCAATCAAATTAGACAAAACTTTCATGTGGGGAGAAGGTTTTGAAAACAAGCCTTATCCTTGCTTGGGGAGGTCACAGTATAAAAGGGAAATGGCAAACATTGGCACCCCATCTAAGTAGGCTATTTAATGAAGCATGGACAAATAAATGCAGATGGCAAAGGACAGTATTAGGGCGTAAAGCCAATAATGCATAAAATGCATAAAATGGCTCTCTACTTTTAATGCCATTTGCCCCAGTAAAAAGTAAAGGACAGGAAGCGTTCAGTTTTAATTTGAATCCTCTAAATGAATTTTACACAATTGCAAGAAAAGTTGTGAAGCACTGAAGAGACACAATAAAAGCAAAACTGAAGGGCCTTGTAAACTTAAAAAAATGTACACATGAAACAAAATACAGTTTACAGTTTGAAATTAACTTTGGCATGGAGATGCATATGTCATTGCTGACACCAAAGTCTGACCTCAAATTACAATCAACCATTGATGTTCTAAATTGCTAGGAATTTTGTGCACGTGCATGTCTTTTTCACACTGTTTCTTGGAAACTGAGGTATGAGGGTGGGGGCATGGCAACCCCACATCACTTACTTTTGTTCTGCATACACAATGCCAGGATGATTGGGTTCTGCCACGCCACATATGGCTTCTCCATGATTTTATTCATCTGCTAGTCAGTCACACTGTTTTGCTTGAGCGGGATCAGTGAGATCTGCCCTCTGCAGTTACTCGGAAACAAGAGAAGTGACACAAAAGTTTCAAGCCCATAAATAAGCTACACATAGACTATAGACACATTACCTGTGTCTGACTGAAATTACAATTGTAAAGAGTAGCCAGGCTGTCCCCTGCCTTACCTGAAGATGGTCCTAAAGCTCTGATGTGGTGGGAATACTTTGGGATCTTTCGTGGATAGTTGCAGAAGAAACAGGCAACCTTTCCTGGAGCTACAGTGCCACCACTTCAATGGCAAAAACCAGAGAGTGTCCAATTGTTTCCTAAATAGAGTTGGGTATGAATGATGGAAGATAGTACAGCTTAATCTGATTTTAAATATCCTGCTTTGAACAAGTCTGCAATATCCAGCCCCATAAGTGTTTGGACTCGACCTCTCAAATGTTGCACAGGTTCTGCTACATCTCTCCCACCCTATTCAAGTCTAACCTGGTGGTGGCCCTGGCCAGAAGAGCTCCAATCTGGGAAACCACCTATCAAGGCAGCACGGACAATGGGACAGGCACCCTCTCAGCTCATATTTCTTTATTATTTCTGTCAACTGGTTCAGTGATGTAACTGGTTCAGGTTTGTTGTGTCTGAACTCCCCTCCCCCCACTTTGTCCCTTGATGGGAAGCACTTAATAAGCAGCAGGTGCCTTCTGCGGAGCATCTCCACAGCTTGTCCTCAACCTTTACTGATGGTGATATGCAATCCCGGAACCTCAGCATGAACAGAAAAGATGCAACATTCATTAAAATGATTGGTAAATATGGAGTGTGGTACTCATGTCATACTGGAGACAACAGGCCATGTGAGCAGAAAAATAAAAATAGATATATATCCAGCCAAAACAACAAAGCTATTATATAAAGAGCAAGAGATCTAAATAAAAATGTAAGATGCCAAACATTCAAAGCCATAGAATTATCTAGGCCTACTCAAAGGTAATTTCCATTGAATTCAGCAAGGGCATACCCCCCGTTAAATGGGGTTAGGATTGTATATTATTTGTCCATCAGCCACACCCATCAGATGGAAATTCTAAAGAGTGTCTGGCCAAACCTGTCCAAACCCCAAATTTCTGAAGGTTGAACCCTGGGACTGAACCGAAAACAGAGTTATGTTTGTTTCTCAAATTATGTTTGGTCCAGGTAAATCTCTTTCTCATCTTTAATATAGCTATAAGAAAGGGATTTGTTGCGAGGATGAACACGACAGTAACATGTGCTGAATGTGCTATATGAGCAGAAAATAATTTCCAACTATCTGTGCTGACATTTCAAATGTATCACCAAGGTAATGACATTTGGCTCCTTTCATTGAATGCATGTTTTTTCATGGGCAGAATCCTTCGGTGTAACAGCCAGCCAAATGTTTACAGAGTGGTGAATATTTAAAGATTAGGATTTGTTAACCAGTTCCTTTAAGGGTGTATCAAAGGACACAAGAGAACACCAGAGCACTTTGATCACGAATTCTGTATATCTGTTTCATATTTGAAATGAATACCTTAAGGAATATCACAGATATTCACATATATCCAAATGAAAGATTTCCAGCTGAGATGTGTATATATTTATCTATGCACACATATATTATGTATGTGCTTTCACCCCCTATTTGTTTTTATTATATTCCGGTCAGGTTCGTATTATTGGAATCGCTAAAACTGACAGCTCTAACAGCAAAATAAAATGCAGAGCTCTGCAAGTAGTTTTTCTTGAAGATTTCTCAGCAAAGACTTGCTAGTAATCTCCAGGCAGCTCTTCTGAGTCGTCTCAGTGGGTTTTTTACTCGGATTCTCAACATTATTATTTAATACAGCTAAAGATAATAGGTTAATTTAGCCACACACAAAACCCACAGAAACCCTGTACACACATTAAAATCAATACACTTAGATGAGAAACTTAGTAGCAAGAGGCTGGGCTGTATGGAACAAAATAGATTATTTCCCCTTAAAAACAACACATTGGGAGATAAAAATGTGCTGAGCGCTACTAGCATGTAAGTGTGTGCACACGTGTGTATTATGGGATAGTTCAAGCTATACAAATTAAGCCTTGCAGTGAAGCCAAAAAAGAAGGGGAAAGCAGGATCCCAGAGAAACCATTTCAGGTCTATAACGTCTCAAAAGGAATGCTAAATGTTAGTGTTCTAGAAAACTAGGATTGAAACAGAGGCATTATGGTTAAGTACAGTGTATTATGATGCTGTCAGAAATGCTGTACCCCTTTTTATTTGGGATGGGTGAATCTGTCAATTGAGGTTTCTCTTGGTTTCTCATTGCTTTTTTTGGCAGCAGCTGGGGGGGAGTGGACTTACGAAGTTTTTGAAAATAAGAATTCATCAGCATTTTAGGGCAAATTTCTTCTACTAGATGCATTTTTGTATGCTGTTTCTCCCAATATGCACATCTTTGCACAACAATTTTTCTATTATAATGTACTTTGTATATTATTTTTGCTAATATAAGCTTTTATATTCAGCCTTTACCCTACCATATGCATTTCTGTACATGTTACACGGCTGGAGAACTGCATTGCAGAATTGGGAGAAGTGCAAATTTTGATGGATGGCTACAGTTCAGTTCTCATATTGTTTCAGAAACTGCAAATTTGGTAAATTCAAATTTCTTTCATATCCCTGTTAATCCTTTAATGCATTTCTACACTGGATTAAATATTTCATAGGAGTGGAAGAGAATTTCATCTATTCTGCATTTTTAAGCAAACCAACTTAGTTCACACTAATACATGGATCAGAACTTAATTATCACTCGGAATTCACACTTCTCTGAATTTTGTGATAACAGTTCTCAGTTCAAAAATGTACCAATATGTGTGAAATAATGCATATTTTAGCGGGGGAGGGGGGTACTTTTAAAAATGCATGCATAGAGTTATGATAATTGAACACATGTGATGAAATGCTTATTTTAGTACAAATGTGTGTGTGTGTGTGTCTGTGTGTACAAATGGAACAGAATGGACTTATGATCAAACACATATGAAACTTATATGGATCTGAAGCAGAACAATCCATTCATACAAAAATCTGAGTTATTATGCAGCTGGCCTACATCATCATCAGGAGACTGGGCATTTTTTAAATTAACCTATCAACCCATATATTACCTAATCAGCCCCGTCAGCAGAAGCCCTGCACAAGGACTTCTGCTTGTGCAATGGGGTTTTCTCCCTTCTCCTCCCCTTGTATGCCCCTCTCCAAAATTGACTTTGGTGGAGTTGGAAGAAGTCCTGGAACAGCACATGGAGATAAGGGGCATCATTCCATTGGGTAGGCTGGAATGCTTGTGCAGATGAAACAATTGGAAAAGCACAATGCTGAATTCCACCCAATATCTTTACGTACAGGTCCTGCTATCCACCCGCCTGCTATGTGAAAATTCACTTATCTGAATGTACATAATTATGCCCAAACCTCAGTATACACTCTGCAGTTTCAGATATCCAAACAGCCAGAGTTTGCCCACTTCCTTGTTTGTGTGTTGCTGGTTGTCAGCATGCATTTTTTAGCAGAAACCATGCGGGGAGGGAGGGAGGCTGGCCAAATTAGGCAGCAGGAGAGCTTGGACAGATCAGTTTTTCCTTTGTCTCTCTTTTGTTGGTTGGTTGTAGCCATTTCAGGAATAAACCATGGAAAAAGAAAGGAGAGAGATCGGATGGATCCCAGAATAGAAATGTTCCCATAGGAATCAGTGGAAATCGTGGACTTGTTATGCGAACATTTGCCTTATGGATGATTTCCCAGGAACAAATTGTGTTCAGTAAGTGGGATCTGTGTATATTCCATCTTTTTGCACTGGTGGTTTTCCATCTAGGTATTGGAGACCGAAAGTTGTTTAAGTAGTTAAGTCAGTTGCAACATCATGTCATGTGTTATCAGACCATGCCATGGGACCAGCTTTCTACTTGAAAGCATTCCCCATGGTGATATGCAATTTAGCTATGGAAACCAAATGCTGCTGCTAAAATCCCACTGCAATATAATCAGATAATGCTGGCTTACAAGTTATGGAACACCTCCACTTCCTTCCCCCTTCCTGTTTCTTCACCTTGACACAGCCTAACTAGCTGCTTCAGAACCTTATGCAGGTTTGATTAAATATGTGAACACTAATATAGATGCCTAAAACTTGTGAGGGATAATTGTCTGCCAGGAGGTTGCGCTGAACAGCAGGGTGAAGTCATTATCACAATTTCAGATTCCCAGTATTTATCAAATTTTCAATTATGCATGAAATTCCAACTTTTTTTCTCCTTTTGGCATCATTTGCATAACTCACTGAAGTTCAGGAGGTTTTGCTCAGGCATGTAGCATCAACTCATTTGTTTTTAATGTCTGTTATATTAAATTCCCAAGTCATTTAATCTGTGTCAATGTAATGTTAATACCAAATGGAGGTTTTCACCCAGCTGTGAAACAGTTGAAGTTTTACCCAATTGAAAGGATAATCAGCCTTTAAGCAGACATGCATATGGCTTCATCTTCTACAGGCTGCCAGAAAAGCTTTTAGTAACTTAAACATTTCTATACATTTTTTTAATTAAAAAAAAACCCACTACCAGAGTAGTAAACTCATACACTTACTAACACACATGCAAATATTTGTGCAAATCGGGCTATAGATTGCATAAAAACATACCTGCTTGGACTACTGCAATACACTCTATGTGGGGCTACCTTTGAAGGTGACCCGGAAACTACAACTAATCCAGAACGTGGCAGCTAGACTGGTGACTGGGAACACATAACACCGGTCTTGAAAGACTTACATTGGCTCCCAGTACGTTTCCGAGCACAATTCAAAGTGTTGGTGCTGACCTTTAAAGCCCTAAATGGCCTCGGTCCAGTATATCTGAAGGAGCGTCTCCACCCCCATCGTTCTACCCGGACACTGAGGTCCAACGCCAAGGGCCTTCTGGCGGTTCCCTCACTGCGAGAAGCCAAGTTATAGGGAACCAGGCAGAAGGCCTTCTTGGTAGTGGCGCCCCCCCTGTGGTACGCCCTCCCACCAGATGTCAAACAGAAAAACAACTACCAAACTTTTAGAAGGCATATGAAGGCAGCCCTGTTCAGGGAAGCTTTTAATGTTTGATGTATCACTGTATTTTAATATTTAGTTGGAAGCCTCCCGGAGTGGCTGGGGAAGCCCAGCCAGATGGGTGGGATATAAATAATAAATTATGGTTATGGTTATGGTTATGATTATTGCGATGAGCCAACTGGATAAAGGCACTGACCAATGAGATGCCTATGGGAAACCCACAAGTAGAGAATGAGCACAACAGCAAGAAGCAGAACAAATAAACTCACAAAAAAAGCCTAGCTAAAGAACAGTCTAGGGGTACTGAACCCCAAGAGATCTGCAACCATCAGTAGAGTCACAAGCCATTAACAGTCAATAAGAAACATCAAACAACTTTCAATATAAAAGATATAATTAATGAAGATAGAACAGGTAACTATTTTAATTGGATTAGTTGCATAAGCTTGTAAATGCTTATGCAACTTGCAGGTCTTCAGTCTGGATTGCATTGAAGGAGTGTGATACAGCATGAAGGAGTTTGGGAGTTGTAGTTCATTTAAGGGCTCAAGCAAATGCTGGAGCCTTTAAAGAAACTGCCCTCTCATGATCCACGACACTCAGTGTTTCTTACACTGCCAGCTGTGGTGGGGAAGAGGACAGAGAGTCTGATGGAGGGCCAAAATCCTTTGTTTCACTTCTCATTGCTACTCCCACTGCACCTGCTCTTAAGGAACAAGGGAAGGGTGACAATGTGTGTTGCCATTGGAGGACAATTGAAGGGCTTGGGAGGTGGAAGGGCATGGGACTTCTCTCAAGAGTTTATGTTTTTTAACATCCAGGGCAGGAGTTTGGGGGCTAGAGAGCTCACATTCAATTTCAATTCATGTCTTCAAAACTCCCTGGGTTTGAATCTGAACCAGGCTCAAGGGAACTCTTGCATCATCCACAGTTCTGTTTTCCTGCTGCTGTCTTCCAGCGCATGCTGTGTTTTTGAGTCACCTTTCTTTTATTATTCTGCATATATATTTTTTTACAGAATAACGATGCATTTTGTATAACTGCAGGAATTTAAATAAAGCAATATAATGTCAAGCTTTTGAACTAAATCATCACAAAACTTCGATATGCCATTGTTTCATAAAGCATGCTAGTAGTTCTAAACACAAAGGTGTCACATAACACAAGGCAGAGCTGTGACTTTGATTTAAATTCATCATACTCTGAAGGTGAAAGGAACAATTTATTAAGCTCAAACTACAAAGCTGTTAGGGATTCAAGTTAGAAAATGACACATCTTAAGGCTGAGTTGATTATGCTGGACACCTTAGATGATGAATAAATTGGAGCTTGGAATTATCAATTTGTTCTGACATTGCTCCTAAAAGCTCTAGAACATATGTTCATAGCTTTTGATCTTGTTAGGAGGTAAATAACTTCTGGAACAATTTGCCAGACAAAGTGGAACAGGTTTTAAAAACAAAAGAATGTGTGCATTTTTTCTTCTTCTTACCAAGTGATATAAGTATGGTGACTAGTAAGGCATGTAGCCTCTTTTTAGGGGGGAAACTGGTAGCATATGTGCCAGCTCCTAGGGGCAGAGGCGGTTTCACACCCACCCACCCTGGTGTGTGTCTGTGTGTGTGCATTTAAGGGGGTCTGGCTCCCTCAATGAACAGAGCATTTGGCTCCACCCCTTGGATTGGCTCTGCCTCCTGGCTCCTTGCAACGTTGCGTGTGTGACATCAGGATGTCGTATCAGGTGCCCTCAATCAATTTGAGAAGGTGGCGCCTGATTTTTTATGATGCTTACATAACATGATTTATAGTAATAAAGATGCCCCATGTCTGCTAAACATTTCAGACACATAGTCACCTATGGTACACTTAAATAGTTCTTACATGGCTCTACTAAGATGACTCCATTAATACAACCACAGCTGTTAGTGTTGCTTCTGCTGCTACCATTATTGCTACTACAGTGGTACCTCGGGCTATAGAAGCTTCAGGTTACAGACTCCGTTAACCCAGAAATAGTACCTCAGGTTAAGAACTTTGCTTCAGGATGGGAACAGAAATCACACGGCGGAGGCGCGGCAGCAGCGGGAGGCCCCATTAGCTAAAGTGGTACCTCTAGTTAAGAACAGTTTCAGGTTAAGAACGGACCTCCAGAACGAATTAAGTTCTTAACCCAAGGTACCACTGTATTACAATTTATTTAGCACTTTCTGGTTTTCAATGTGTGCAAAAACCATCCAAACCCAAAATGGAAACACAACAAAGAGCAAATGGAAGACAAAACACAATGGGGCCATAGCTAACTTCACAATAAAAAACTGAAGTGACTTCCCTTAGCCAATCAAAAGGCTTAGGAAGAAATAAACTTCTTCAGTGATGGCAAAACACATTTCTACTGCTCAAGACAATTCCCAGTTAGGAGACCTATCTTTCTGTGGCCTTGAAGCATGGTGGTACAAGATAACTCATCGCCAATTACTGAGAAATAACTATATCTCACACAGGTCAGCTTTTAACCCAGAGGCCTAAGTGAAGGAACCATTTCCTTGACAGGCTTCCCACAGGCATCTAATTGACCACTGTGAGAACAGGATGCAGGACAAGATGGGCCTCTCTCTCTCTCTCTCTCTCTCTCTCTGTGTGTGTGTGTGTGTTCAAAGAAAAATGACATCCTCAAGCTAAATGACAAAGAGAAGTAGGAGAATAAGGCACTACAAACAGCCTGGTGTGTCTGTGTGACAGGGCAAGTGACAACTCCAAAGCTGCCAACCCAGATGCCTGAACATTCTGCCAAGCAGCCAGAAACATTTGCTGAAGAGAAATATCTTCACAGTTTGACATCTGCGACTGCTGTAAAAAGATAAGGAGGATAAGCACTGTAATGAGCTGGAATAGAGGAGATGGCAATCCAGCAAATGACGGAGGCACTTTTCTTGTTTCCAATTAAAGGAGCCAGAGTTGGGGAAAATAAAAAATATGGAAGACCAGGTTAAACATACTCTCTTCTACTTCTGGAATTGACACTTCCCCAGAATTTTGTTGCTTTCAGGCCCAATTGTACTAGATATCACCTGTTCCAGCATTTGAGAGATGCTATAAAAACTCCCACAGGGACTCACAGGAATTTTTGCTGTCACCAAACCTTGATCGAAGTCATCACAATATTTGTACTTCCTGCAAAAAATGTTTGTGAGTGCACACAGATCATATCTCCCAAGGGTTGTTTCATTTGAATGTAGGAAGGCCTCCCCTTCTCATTCCATTTGAGCAGAAATCTGATGGTGAATCTATAAGTAGACTTTCCGTCTCCATATAAAGCAACATAGTATAAGAATAGTATAAGGCCTTCTAGTCATGTAAGTCACACTTCTGTGTAGCTCCTGTCAGCCTCCCGTGAGTAGCATAATCATCTGGACTGGCCCTCCTTAAATTTAGTTACAGTAATGAATGACATCAAACCAAGCATAAATCACTGTCTCACCCACCAGGAGCAGCAAGAACCCCACACAATATGGCAATTCCTGCTCCTCACATGGATGACTTCACACCAATGGATGCCCGCTTTAAAGTAAATCCCATTGAGTTCAGTGGGGCAATTTCAGTAGGACCTACTTCTTGGTAGACATCAATAGGATTTTGCTGTTAGATTCGGTGCAAGCCCTCCTAATCCCAGTAACACTGACAAGGCTAAGATTGCAATCCTGTACATTTTTTATTATCTTGGAGTCCCACTGAATTCATAAGCTTTCAGTGACTCATCTCATCATATGCTTTCAGTGAATCATCTCATCGTGAAGGCAGCTAACTAGGTCCTGCAAAACCTGAAATAGCCTTTCAGTAGCTCCTGAAGTAGTTAAATATTAAAGTTATGGATAACTAATATATGACTTGCTTATCCATTTGACGGACCTTCCCAGAAGTTCTAGTGGATCGTTGTTATGTCAAAACATTTAATGGACATTGATTTGCTTGAATTTAAATAATATATAACAATGCCCAGGCTGCTCCAATATCTTGAAATGATTGAATTTGGGTAAAAGTGTGATCTTGCCTTGCCTTCTGCATAAGAAAAACCAAGTTATAAACTTTTTGAAGGTCAGCCTTCAGGGTGAAAATTCAGCATCATTTTACTAATGCAGTATTAGTTACTACCTGAAAAAGTACTTTAGAGCGTAATCCTATATTCTTGTACTCAGAAGTAAATTCCATTGAGTTCAACAGGGCTCACTCCCCGGAAAATGTGCATAGGATTGTATTGAATGTTTATCCTACTCAGAGTAGACTCATTGAAATCAATGGATCTAAGTTAACCATGCCTATTGATTTCAATGGGTCTACTCTGAGTAGGAGTAGCATTGGGTTTTTCCTTGCACTTTTATTTATGAATTATAATAAATAAAGGTGCCCATCTTCAAGATGCAGCAGTCACAACACTCCAAAATGTATACCAAGGCTGCAATTCCACACACACACACACACACACACACACACACACACACGTTGAAGTAATAGTGGTTTAACTCTAGGTAACTTATTCCTGAGTGGACATCCACAAGATTATGCTGTATCTTTCTTAAAATACTTATCTTAATTTGCTGAGAAATGTTGAAGTACATCAGAAGGAGATATAGTACCTTGAAAAGTAATTCAATAAAGCAAAGGATAAAAGAAGGGTTTTTCATACAGAAAACTGTGCAAAGTAGTGCAGCTCTGGGACTCAATCATTTGCCCAGCTTGATGTTTTAGAAGTTACAGAAAGAGATTGCCATCCTTTCTTGCAGATCTCCAAGAATAGAAGTGGACTTAATTTGTCAGTGGTTGCCTTGGTTCTCTGGAGCCAAAAACAATTCAGCATAATCTGGATGCCATCAGCTAATAACCATTGTTGCTTGCATTGAGAGCACAAATGCAGGTATGATAGAAATTCCAAAAACAGTGCCAAATGGGATATTATGCAGAGTTTAGAAGTAAATACAGGTAATTCACAACTTGTGCCCATTTAATTTGTGCCCATTCAGCTTTCCTATCTTTGCAAAAAGGGGGGGAGGGAAGGCATCAAGTGGCAGGCGTCAGGGTGAAAGACTTTGGTTATCCCACCTGCCCTAGAATCTAATGTGTTTTGACTACATACAATATTTGGCTTTAAACATTATCCCCAGAATGTATCCCACACATAAGTTGAGAGTTTCCTGTACATACTTTTATTTGTACATTGCCTTTCCATAGTTCCAACCATGCTCAAGGTGGCTTACAACATAATGAAAGTAGTCATAAACAATAAATAAAACATCAAAAGACACACAACCAAATTGAATAATGTCCACATAAACCATAAGGACTCTCAACCAAGATGAGGTGAATTGACTTGGAATTAATATAGAGAAAACTACATTTTAATTCTAAAGGATTTCCAGTACAGTGGTACCTCGGGTTAAGTACTTAATTCATTCCGGAGGTCCGTTCTTAACCTGAAACTGTTCTTAACGTGAAGCACCACTTTAGCTAATGGGGTCTCCTGCTGCCAGAGCGTGATTTCTGTTCTCATCCTGAAGCAAAGTTATTAACCGAGGTACTTTTCTGGGTTAGCGGAGTCTGTAACCTGAAGTGTATGTAACGTGAAGCGTATGTTACCCGAGGTACCACTGTATTAGCCATTACTGCACATTACATTGGAAGTTGGAAGTAGCCCTGTTCAGATGTCAACTGCAACGGCAGTGACTGCATGGAATGGGATACAAGATTATGCCCACTTAATATATTCTCTGACCTCCACACATTCAGCTGAAGGTCTGAACAAAGCCTACAAAACTGTACATGTATAGGCTGTCTTATGAGGATGGATCCCACACAAGTCCTTTTGTATGAATGTCTTGTTGGTTGGTTTCATAAAATTAATACGCTGCTTGATTGTAAACAAACAAACAAAACTCTCAAAGCGGTTTACAAAACACAAAAAAGTGAAATCAAGAAAAACCCACAATCATACAGTTGGCTGGCAGTGGCTCTCCAGGGTCAGATCCTACCTAGGGATTCCATGGATTGAACCTGGAACCTTCTTGTATGGAAAACAAGGGCTCTGCTGCTGTTTGGATCCTTGCTCTCTGGGAGTGAGCTGCTGGTGTCATTTTGAAACAGTGTACTATAAAGTGTACATGGAAAGACATGGAAAGATTTGGTTTTGGAGCTTAAATTCAATATGCAATAGGTAAAATGCACAAGGATACAAGATGATAAAATGACATATAAGGTAAAGATAAAGGGACCCCTGACCATTAGGTCCAGTCGTGACTGACTCTGGGGTTGCGGCGCTCATCTCGCTTTACTGGCCGAGGGAGCTGGCGTTTGTCATGTGGCTAGCATGACAGAGCCACTTCTGGTGAACCAGAGCAGCGCACAGAAACGCCATTTACCTTCCCACTGGAGCAGTACCTATTTATCTACTTGCACTTTGACATGCTTTCGAACTGCTAGGTTGGCAGGAGCAGGGACTGAGCAATGGGAGCTCATCACATCGTGGCGATTCAAACCGCCAACCTTCTGATCAACAAGTCCTAGGCTCTGTGGTTTAACCCACAGTGCCACCTGAGTCCCAACATGACATATATGGAACAACAAATACAAACTTTTGTTAACACAATGAGAAACAATATTAGGTTGAGAAGAACGCACATGGGTGACGGGAAGTAATGGGAAAAGGGGGAGGGAGGTATAGAGCAGCATTTGGAAAATTGTTAAAGATATATATGTGATTTAAGAGGTTAAGAACAAGGAGTTAAAAGAAGGAGATTAACATGAATGAAAAGCAAAGTCATGTTCTTGTTTGTATTATGGTTTATTTTGGTTGCAAAATCCTCTGATGTACAATTTTTTAAAAATAAAAATTTAAAACTTCAAAAACAAAACAAAACAAAAAGTACTATATCCTTCTTGGGAAAGCAGATGAAATACAGGGTGGAGGGGGGCAAGAATTGCACAGGATTTTTTAAAGCTATTCTCTTACCCTTTCAGTGATCTGCTCAGCCTCAGGTAAAATCAGCATGGAGTCCTATTTTTAAAATGTAGATTCTAGAGCCTTGTGCAATGGTGGTGGTCGGATGAATGTCAGTTGTCTGATTTCCCAGTCACAACTTTCCATTAGGGGTTGTGGGAGGAACAAGGCTTTATAAGGGTAATATTATGCCACAGTCATTTCCATAGGAATGTTAGGGACTATCATCGAAGTGTCATCCTGTCTCTGCTTTCCTAGGGCTACTGTCACTTCACTATGATTTGCAAAGCAAGGCACATTTTGCATCTCATTTCTGCTCCTGTCACACACACACACAAATTAAGAAGAGGTTATAGTTCAGATTAACTTACAACTTTTGCTAAGAATCTTTGCTAACCTTACCTACACAAGCTGAAAAGCATCTACTGCACATTGCGAACGGTTGGAGAAGCACCATCACTCTATTGGTTATAGGACTTTAAATACCACCTTCCTCCAAGTTCATTTGACTGAAAATAATAATTAAATTGGCCTTTGGTAATTCTGATCAGATGATATTGCTGACCTTTTCAACATACCTTGTTCGGAGTTAAGAGGAAAAAGGAGAAAAGGGGGGATCAGATGTATAATGAGAACTGGCATGCTATGACATTTAATATCTGAATACAACACAATATAGAAATTTAGTCATAATTAAATGTAAAGTTGCATTCTCACTTATTATTGAGTACCTATGTCCCCCTATCATTCTTATGGCCTGGACTCATACTGCCACACAAAAATGTTCTCTGCATTTTGTGGGAGGGGGTTTGCAAACAGGCGCGAAAGTATTTACAGAATGACTTCTTCTGTATTGGGAGTGGGCCCCAATAAAAGTGATGGCGACAAGTCCCACCTTCACTCTAAATTGCCTTTGCAATATTTTCACATAGATAAATTTGATTGGCAGTGGCTCCATCCTCTTCACAATGTGATTCCTGATTGCCTGGGACCATCTTCCATGGAACAAGCAGTGAAAGGGGGATGGCACTGGGAAAGTAACTCAGAAGGCTTTCAAATTTCAGAGGGCGGGTACAAGGTAAACAGCGAGGTTTTGAGGGAAACATTCTGAAGGTACCCGTTGCAGGTGGTGGTGCTGGGGGGGGGGAGGTTACTAGTATGTTCAGGGCCCCTGTACTTAAAATGCATTTGGTTTGTAGTTATTCCGGAATGTTGGGAGACTTTGCATTAGAAAATAATTTTCTTCTTCTTCAGAGCAAAAGGAAATATTCCCACCCATCTATTAGCAGTGGCGAAGCTGCATGGTCAGCTACCAGGGGCGGAGAGCAGGCAGGGGCTGCTGACTGGCACCCGGGGGGCGGCAGCATCCTGGGGATGTGGTACGCCACCTGCGAGGGCGTGGCGTGCGTTCTGGGTGCATGGCACACCGCCTGTGGGGGCGTGGTGCCCTGCATGCGGGAGGGTGCACGGTGCAAGCCCCGGGGGGGGGGGGCTCACTGCAATGGCACCCTACCAGAATAGTGGTGCTGGGGGCAGTCTGTGCCCTCTGCACCCCTGTTCCTCCACCAGTGTGTATTAGTAGAAGTAATATGAGACACAATCCACCAGAACTTTTTTTGTGCAGGCAAGTTCCGTTGAAATGGGGATGAACAGATCTGCTTCTGTATCAGTTTTGCACGTCTTCATTCATTAAACTGTTCTGTTCTCCTTCTGCCTTATTCTGGTATATGTGTGTGTTTAAAAAAAACATACAAATGTTGCATTTTTTCAACACACAAATAAAAAAAAGTACAGATTTTAGCTTAAAATGTGTTTCATAGGCATTTTTGAGCCTAATTTGTTTTTCTGTAAAATTCAAAGAAGTGTGAAAATCAAAACGTAAGTGCATTCCAATCTGTGTATTAGTTCAGAATGTGCAAATCAGGCTGGGTCATTCACAAATGTGAGCAAAAAAAGGATTCCCAAGCATCGCTATATTGAAATGTGCTCTTGCGTGCAAACACTATCCATTTCAGTGCAGTGACCGTCTTCATGGATTGTGCCTTTAGGTTCCTGGTGATTTTCCTCCTGTTTCCTTTAAACCATCTAATGAAGTGGACTGCAATCTACAAATGCTCATGTTCTTAAAACAAAAGAATTACTACTACTACTACTACTACTACTACTACTACTACTACTACTAATTAGCCACCCATCTGACTAGGTTGCCCAGCCACTCTGGATGGCTCCTAACAAAATATTAAAAACACAAGAAAACATCAACCATTAAAAACATCCTTGGAGGACTGCCTGAATTCAGGTGTCTTCTAAAATAGTTAATGTATTTTCATTTTCTTTCCTTTTTTCAAAAGAAGATCCATAATTAGACTCAGGGCACAGACCACGACACACATAGCCCCCTCCTGCATGCTGAATAGTCTAGAGATTCTACATTTAATTTGCCTAATAGTTGACGATGTATCCGAGATAAGGCTGTAAAAGTGAAATGAATACTGCAAAATCAATGAACATGGAATTGTACAGTGCAGACAATGCATTCCTGACATTTAACTGCCATCTCCCCTTTGCATGTGAAACTATTTCCCAGTATCTTTGTCAGCTGGAGACTTATCCGTTTTTTAATATATTTTATTCCCCCCCCCCCCAATTCTTCATTTTACAATGTTTCTACAACAAAAATTAAATCTAAACAAAAATCAACATTTTATTTTACTTCCCTCCCCTCCTCTCTGCATATCCTTATTTTATAGCACAAGCTTAATGCATAACCAATTCCAATCAATTTATGAATTTAATCTGGGTTTTTTTACCTGTTCGTGTTTATGTTAATCCTCCTAACGTTTTTAATTGTTTACAATTTGTCTTCATATATTCAACAAATTTTTTCCATTATGTTAAATAAAAGTCTCTCATCTTGCTCTCTTATTCTTCTGGTAAGTTTCGCTATCTCTGCGTATTCCATCAGTTTTAGTTGCCAATCTTCTTTCATTGGGACTGTTTATTCTTTCCATCTTTGGGCATATGCCATTTGGGCAGCCAAGATGGCATATATGAATCTCCAGTAGTCCTGTGAAGCCTACTTCACAGGAGTGATAATACAGGAAGAGAATTTGTATGTATCATAATGTTGGAGAGCAAGCGAGTGAGTGATGTCCTACCCTTTCTCTGGATAATTTAGGGTAGCATACATATGGTTAATCTAACATTATGAGTTCAGGCTGAAAGATGTTGGTAGTCCTAAAGTCATTTGGTGATCTTCATGGTGGAATGGAGATTTCTCTAGTCCATCCAAGTAAAACACTTTATTGGCTTTCTTGTAGTGGGGTAGATCTAACTGGGGTAACACCCTAAACATCTTATTTCTATGGCATAAAACATTTGGGCTTATTTTTCCCCATAGTAACACATGAGGAGCCTAGAATTAAAGGATGAGTATATATTTTTTGGTGGGACGTGGGTTAAACCACAGAGCCTAGGACTTGCCAATCAGAAGATCGGCGGTTTGAATCCCCACGACGGGGTAAGCTCCCGTTGCTCAGTCTCTGCTCCTGCCCACCTAGCAGTTCAAAAGCACATCAAAGTGCAAGTAGATAAATAGGTACCCCTCCGGCAGGAAGGTAAACGGCGTTTCCGTGCGCTGCTCTGGTTCGCCAGAAGCGGCTTAGTCCTGCTGGCCACATGACCCGGAAGCTGTACGCCGGCTCCCTCAGCCAATAAAGCGAGATGAGCGCCGCAACCCCAGAGTCAGTCACAACTGGACCTAATGGTCAGGGGTCCCTTTACCTTTTATATATTTTTTGAAATTGAAATTTGTTCTGTTGCAATAAAAAGCATAGTGCTCATGCCTTAGGTTAGATTTTGATTTAGTGTGAGCCAGTTAATTTTCAATCACCTTCACAAATCTTCTGTAATACTCTTTGTGAATCACAGGTGTGAATATTTTTCAGAACAAGCAATTAGTACCTTGCCTGATTCCTTCTTCTCACCCCTACCCTTCTCATTAAAGTGAATGTCTTGTAAATGGAGTGTTGTATTAAAATCTTAACACTCAGATATCAGCAGTACAGACACACACACACACACACAATTCCAATAGTTAGCATAGTCAGGAGATTCAGAGTGATTTTTAAGATGTCAATTCCCTAACCCAGATGTGATTCCAATGTGATCCACATCTGTAGGATAGATACTTGCCCATCATTCCTGAATTCTGAATTTCATTTGCTATGTCTTTCATTCTTCATAACTGTCAGAACTAGGAAGCTGTGTGCAACATATATATGTCAATGATGAGGGCATACCAGAATGACTGCAAGGAGAAGGGTGCAGTAAAATGAAGGAGAAGTGGAAATGTTTTGTGCTCGTTCTTGCTATAGTCGCAACATAATCACACAAACCTTCTGACAACAAGGCCAGAACTTTATTGAAAGGAAATGGTCCACTGTTTGATAGGACAGAGTTGAGCAGTTTGAATACCCATTAGGGATGCCTTGTTGGTGGTGATATGGAATTTTGACTAGAAATGGAGGCGGAATTTGCTTGAAGTGCTTTTTGCAGTGACTTGACACAGTCTGATGCTCCCCAACTTGTTTGCACCTCAGAAGGCATCTTCCAATTGAATTATGCACTCCCAATTGGGAATATTTTTCAGGAGTGGGGTGGTGAAAAAAATGCACACAAAAATACATATTATTTTTTTTACAAAAAGATTTTCGCAAAATGTTCATTTTACTGGCAAATGCATTGAAAAATATTGAAAAGTGTGTATTTTGCATTAAAGATGCATATATAATGTATACAATGGGATGGAACAGGGTGGACTGGACCTATGATCAAGAGTCTGCAACACCAAAACTGAATGCAATTAGCTGCTTGGCCCATACCTAATTGATAGATATCTTACAGCCTGATTTATATCACACTTCTGTCGTGACACTGAGAAAAAGTGATAAATGGTGGAGTCTTTGGTAGGATAATTTCCTTTATTTTCCTTTATTATTCCTGGGCAACTAGTATTTCAATGACAGCAATTATTATTATTATTACTATTATTATTATTATTATTATTATTATTATTATTACCTATGACGTAATTACATACATGACCATTCAGTTGTATTCAGCTTGGTGGGCCTCAAGCTATGCAGGCTTACATTACAGTATACATATGGAATTCTGTGTAGGAAAGCAATCTTTTGATTTGATTCTATAGCCTTAAATTGGGTTTGATCATAATTTTCATTGGCTCTTGATGCTCTCCAGGTTATGACTGGTCTGTCGCTGGAAGCGTCTGCTCCAGCAATAATAACAGCTTATCATCATATGGGAGAAAAATGGGTGATGATTCTTCCCTCCGCCCCTTGATTATTTTTTTTTTAAAAAAACTTGTGTTTCTTATGGAACTTGAGTCCTAAATCTGGTGAAACTAAAACAACTGCCATATGGAATGGTCTACAGATGGCTCAGCAGAGGCACACATGGCTGGATGTCTCTGGCAGAGAGTCGCTTCATTTTGGACTTGCTATCCAGCCAGGTTTTATGAGGGGAAACGTTACAAACAGAAACCAAGAATATATAAGCCATATCTACTGACTAATTATAATTTTTGTCAATAACAAACCATGTAATGGAGCCAAGGCTACTACTCTCGTCTTCTACTTCCTGATACAGAGTCATATCCATATTACCTCCTATTACCAACAACTGGAAACTCTTAGGGAAATATTATTTTGGCTAGAAGCTGGTCTACACAGATGGCACCACCAGCTGTGTGTGCTCTTTTTCTTGTTGGCCATGTAATGTGAGTGTGTCTTTCTGCATTTCATGTAGTAATACAATGGAAGACACAAAAAATGGGAAATGTACTTTATCAGGCCATGTATTGATAGACCTTGCAGCAATATTAGGATCACTACTACCACATGTTTCAAGGCTTTATTTGGGTTGTGAATGGGAACAGGACATAGCTGAATGGTAGGGCATGTACTTTGAATGCAAAAGTTCCCACATTCAGTCCCCAGGAACTCCAGCTGTGTGGCCAAGTAGGAGGTAATGTTAAAGACCTCTGCCAGAGACCCTGGAGAACTGCTTGGTAGACAACACCAGGCTGCATATGTCCTCTTTTTCCAGGACACATCCTCTTTCTCATGGGTAGAGTTGTCCTAGCTATCCTTACTTAAAAGTCTGCAAATGTGTCCTCTTTTTTGCTCTAGTATGGTAACCCTACTAGATGGTCCATTAGCCAGTCTCAGTATAAGACAGTTTCATATGCAAATACTATAAGCTTGACTTGGTTAAACAGGATTACCAAGGGCAGATTTAAATTTAAATTGCTATATTGCCCTAAATCCAAAGATTTAGGCAGTTTACAATCATTTTCTGGAATGTAGTTTTGCAGTATAATGCCTGTGTCTTAGAAGGCCCTGAAAGCTCTAAGGATACCCGAAGTTTGAACACTGAATAGAGAAATGATAAGTTGGTGTAGCATATCTAGTATGCAAAAGTAACAGAGTTTCTTGAGTAACCTCCTGACTCCAGAGGATGCAGCAACAGAGCATATTGATGGCCTTTGTGTTGTCTACCGTTGACATTATGCTTGACTGCCTGTGCCTCTTGTATTCCTTTTATTCCTCCCATTCCCTCCCTCCTCTGCCTTCCCCCTTCCTCTTCCTTTGATATTACTTTACTCTTTTATATCTCTCTTCTGTTTGCCCTTTCTCTACTATGTATATATCTACAAGGTGTGATAAGATGAGCTAGGAAGGGTGAGATGGAAGGAGGAGGGATGCTATGATACTGAATATTTAAAAATGGTAATAAAGTTTAAACAAAGAAAAGATTTAATTAAAAATTAAATATTTGCATTCGGTCACGTGTCCGGGCTATCACTCTTGTGAAGCTGTTTAATTTACTCCCCCTTCTCTTTGCTTAAAATTAATGTTAAGCACATCACTTCCCTCCAAACGTTTCTCTATAGCTTGCACCCATTACAGAGTATGAGGAACATATTTTCTTCTTCCTGTACACCAAATGAGCAGACTTGATAGCTAGGGAATATTTTTTTAAAATGTATTGAGCTATTATCATATTTGCATGCATTACATACCCCCCCAAAATGGTGTGGGGGGGAAGCAAGTGAAAGCGATGTTGATCATATTAAGAGTATTTAAGGCAAATCTGCTTAGCTCTCATCCACAGATTCAGTTTTGGAGAATTACCTCTGCATATTAAAACACAGCTGAAGAGAATTATGCTACTTAAATCACCCTCGGCTAGTTGACTAGTCAACAACTATAAAGTTTCCTGGAACGGATTTCTAAAACATGAATGCCAGTTTTCCAATGAGAGTGATACATTCCTTAGTGGCGTTAGGTCCTTTTGAAATATCATTGAGTGCCATGCTAGCTGTTTTTCTGTGGGTTCATGTCATGCTGCCCCTATAAACCATAAAGTATGAGTGGGAAGCTGTGGCATTCGTATGGAGCCCCCAATCGCCTCACGGACCCATACACCACTAATCCGCTGCCACCAACCAGGTCCTCCCCGGTAAAATCACTTCAGTCTCAGTCAGGTTCTCAAATTAATAAAGAAGAGTGCATTTTATTTCAGACACAAAGAAACTTTTACGACATTCCAAATGTTGTCACTCTTTATTTTCTTAGTCTTATTTTCCTCTCTCTATATCTTCTACCTCCCCTCACTGCCCTAACTGTCTCTCTCTTTCCAACTGCTTCTCTAACTGCTTCTCCAACTGCATTTCCCAACCAGCCAACCCACTAAAACCAACCAACTACCCACCAACAACTCAAACAAACCTCGGGCTAAGCCCTTTTGTGCACATGTAGCCCTCCAGCTTTCCTATTGGTCTACATTTTTAACCCTTTCTTTTTCCCCCTGTACAGACAGGCTCTAAACAAACTGGCAAATGCCACAGGAGCCTCCTTCTCCGGCTCTCAGGATCCCTTCTCAGCTGCACTCCGTCTCCCAAGGCCACACCCTTTGAGCATTTTTGCCTGGCTGGAACATGGCACTGAATTTTAATAATGACCCTTGCTAACCTGGGTGGAGGCTAGATGGCTAGGTTAGGGGAAAAACATACATTCATTACTCTGGTCTCTTTCACCTTGGCCCCTGGGAATGTTGCAAAAAAGGACTAGAAAAACAGAATGCCCCCAGAAATGAAGAGCTACAGAAAAAGGAGGTGGCTGCATCTTTGTTCTTGGTCTTCAACTTTCTTGATAAGGTTCTTAATCAGAAATTTCATACTCTGCAATGAATCCTCCTTTGAGGACTGAACTGCTGGGAGCCTGAAGGGCCATGCCCTGCTTCTCTCCAACTGGCTTTTGGGGGTGGCCTGACAGGCTCCATAAAGGACTGCTGCTTTTATTGCTTTTATTTTTTATCTCTGTCATTTTAAATTGTGATTAATATTAATGCTGTTAATATACGGACCAACAAAGGTCCATATAGTAAAAGCTATGGTTTTCCCAGTAGTGATGTATGGAAGTGAAAGCTGGACCATAAAAAAGGCTGATCGCCGAAGAATTGATGCTTTTGAATTATGGTGCTGGAGAAGACTCTTGAGAGTCCCATGGACTGCAAGAAGATCAAACCTATCCATTCTTCAGGAAATCAGCCCTGAGTGCTCACTGGAAGGACAGATCATGAAGCTGAGGCTCCAATACTTTGGCCACTTCATGAGAAGAGAAGACTCCCTGGAAAAGACCCTGATGTTGGGAAAGATGGAGGGCACATGGAGCAGGGGACAACAGAGGACGAGATGGGTGGATAGTGTTCTTGAAGCTACCAGCATGAATTTGACCAAAATGCGTGAGGGAGTGGAAGACAGGAGTGCCTGGCGTGCTCTGGTCCATGGGGTCACAAAGAGTTGGACACCACTAAATGACTAAACAACAACAACAGTTAATGCTGTATTCTTAGTTGTAGATTTTATGATTCATGTGAAAATTGTTTTCCATTTGGTTGTGTACTTTTGGATGTGTTTCATTTATTGCTTATGACTTTTGTTATGTTGGTAATTATGTAAATCTTGTCATGTTGTAAACCGCATTGAGAATTGTTTTAACTATGGAAAGGTGGCATATAAATAAAATGATGATGATGATGACTACAGTCCTTGAGTCTAAAGCTTCTCATATATGTGAGAAAGAAAAGGGGTGTGGGTGTTTATAATCAAAACACTGTATGGAGTGAAGGCCACTTCAGTGTTACTAGCATTGTTTTCCCTGATCCTGGTTGGGCATTGCCTTCCAATTAAGCCTCACATGTTTGGCCCTAAGGATGCTTGAGGATCTGATATTTGCACATTTCTTTTCAGCAGCCATTTTCAACCTAGTGTACCAAAGAGGTGGTTGGGCTGCAACTCCCATCATCCCTGACCATGGGAAGTCATGCTTGCTAGAACTGACAAGTAGCACAACAACTTCTGAAGGGCACTACGTTGAGGGAGCCTTCTTTATGTGCCTCTTGGGCTGTTGTGTGACCAGAAGCTTTCCTATCCAACTGAATTTCTTCTTTTTTAAAAAAAACAAATAAATTAAAAATACAGTAAAATGGCTACATACAAATTCGATAAAACAGAGAATACAACACAAAGAAATTCATAATGTAACGATAGCAATTCCAAAGCAACTCAAAGAAACAGTCACAAGCTATCCAACAGATTTCACAGTTCTCTGAGCGTCATATTTCCATTGCCCATCCCAAATGCACATTCAATTATTGAGAGAAAATATGGATATCAATAAAAATGTAAAGGCATATTCAAATAAATACTTGGAAAATAAAAAAGTGCAGATCAGTGCAGAAGTAGAATGGAATTACAGTGGTACCTCGGGTTAAGAACTTAATTTGTTCTGGAGGTCTGTTCTTAACCTGAAACTGTCCTTAACCTGAAGCACCACTTTAGCTAATGGGGCCTCCAGCTGCCGCTGCGCCGCCACTGCACGATTTCTGTTCTCATCCTGAAGCAAAGTTCTTAACCTGAGGTAATATTTCTGGGTTAGCAGAGTCTGTAACCTGAAGCGTATGTAACCCGAGGTACCACTGTATGGATAAAATCATGCAAAATTAGCACTAACCAGAAACAGACAGATATTTTACCTTGCTTACTGGTCCCACCTACATGACTGCAGGACTTCAAATAGTATAGCAACACCATGGGATGAATCCCATGGAAAATCTGCTCCCATCATACTGGATTTTGGAAGGTACCTAAGAAATAGCCTATATTTTCCCAGAATTCATTGCACTTGCTGTTCTGTCCACACTGGGGCATTCTCAAGACTGGATTCATTTTGTGTTAATAAAGGATCTGTATTTAATAGCTGTACTTACTTCTTCATTAAAAGAAACAAGTATTTCTGCGCAAATATCTGTTGCCCTTTAAACATGCCACAATTGCTTTTTTTCCGAGCTAGGGTTTTATTATCTCATTATTCCCACCCTCCGCCCTGTGTGCTCTAAGCTTACTGATTGATAAGCTAAATGTGCATGGCATGAGGGACAAAATGTTAAAGCAGTGCTGAACTGGATTTGGGCAATGGGAACAATGGGCGCTAACCGCTTGGCAGGGAGGTGTAATGCCACTCTCTGTATGTGTGCTGATAATCAAAGCATTGTATGGAGTGAATGCCACTTCAGTTTTACTAGCTTTTTATGTGACGTGGCATATCAAATCTGCCAAGCCGGAGACCATCTGGAAACTGGTCAACAGAATGGACTCTGACACTCTTTGACAGACACCGACGGAGACAAAGGACCCCCCCCCCAAAAAAAAGGGGACAGAACTGGCCTACATACCAGGAGATTAGCTGAAACAAACACATTTTCATTCTGTGGGCTGCAATTATACGTAACCTAATAAAATGCTGTCAATAGTGGCTGCAAGGGATTTAAAATTCATTTGAAAATACGTCCTCCACCCGCACATTGTTGATTTTTCCCACATGCAACTTCAGTGTGAAGCTGAAGCCACAGGATTATTCCTTGAAGCTTTTATTTGTGAAGCTCCTCTTTTCTTCCTTGGCAGAAACATAGGTGATTGTTTTTAAGCAGTACCCTGTTCACCTATAAGATAGAAATGTACTTATTTTTATAGGAATTCAGATGTCTTTAGAGTAACCTCTGGTTCTGCCTTGAGAAGATACTCTTCTGCCATTTCTCTCTACTGTAAAATAAATGTGTGCGCTAAATGTCAACTAGTTATTCAAATACCATAGCTGCTCATATCTTGACCTAAATGAAGGCCTGAAAATGTAGTCTTGCCATTGCTGCATTGCCAGCTGTTACTGTCAAATCCTTTGTTTCATAAGATACAAGGAGCTCCTTTGTACCAGTGTTCCAGCATGTATGGTCTGTCAGTGGCTCTGGAGGATTTCCCAGCCTTCCCTAGTCCTGTGACCAACTGGAGAGCCTAACCAAATTACGTCAGGGGTTGAAATTGGGATTTTAAATGGGCAGACCATAACGCATTTTACAACTGAGGTGTAGCCCCTACATGTGGAGGACTAATCTGCGTGGAGAATGGGGATGGGGGAGATCCAATTTAGTTATTATGTACATATACAAACCAAAACATCTCTGAAGTTCACACTTCTCTGAATTTTGCAATGAAGTTCTCCAGCCAAGTAATGTGCAAAAAATGAATTCACCGGGGTAAAGTGTGCATCGAAAGGCATATGTATTAGTAAAAATTGGATTGGAGGAAATTGCCTTGCAAAAATGTGTGTGTCAAGCAAAATTGTAGTAAAAAATATGTATGTTATTATAGTTATTGCTGATGAATTTGCAAAAGGACTTTATTGTTTTTTTGTTTTTAAAACAAACTGATGAGGAAATCTGGCAAACTGAATTTAAGATGGGAAAATGAGAAACTGAAATTGACATATTCGCCGAAGTATTGGAAAGGGAAAAAAAAAGACAATTCTAAAATGATAACTGCCTTCTAAATTCATTTGTGGATGTGCACATTAAAGGCAACGCTGGGTGGTATCCAACCAAGTTTTACTAAGAGTAAAGCCACCAAAATTAATGGACCTAACTAAATTATGTTCATTAGTTTCAAAGGGTCTACTTAGAGTAAAATTAAGTTGAATGCTACCCATTGCTTTCAGTTGTGTCACTCTGTATTGCACCAAGAGGGACTAATGAGAAAAGTTTTGAAAGGAGACAAATGGTGCTGTGTGCAGGGAGGACACAGGAGTCATCATACCCCCCTCCCCAGAGAGAATGGGACAGATAAAGGACAATACATAAAGCTAGTGATGGTAAGACCAACACCAGCACTGAGTTAGCTGGACAAAAAGATAGCTCTTAAGCCTCTGAGCACTAAATATTTATTGCTATGGATCAGGAGAGCAAATGGACAAAGACAGAGTTTTCTGTATAAATCACAGGATTATTTTTCAAAAGGCAAAATTATAAACCTCAGAGATCTGAAGCCTCCTTTGTTCTTTGTAGTATTCAGGTTGGTTCTTAGCTCTGTCTGTGCTTGCTTGATTTATGTAGATGCACTAGCACGGAAAAGTAGGGCAAAATATAATAGTATTCATGTTCATAACTCCAAGTCTGTCCCCCACCCCTCCCTTGATAAAGAAAGCATTGGTTGTGCTTTATACTGGGCTTTCTGAATGTCTCATACACCACACCATAGCAGATTTAATTATCTAATTTTGTGAAAGCAAATGCTCCGGCAACAAACCACTTAATTTATTTACTAAATAATGGCAAATTAAGGGTGTAATAAGGAGTGAATTCTTTCCCCCCTCATACATTCCTTTAATGCAGCTTACCAGCAAAGGCCAAATGTCATGAGCAATTATGCAACATATCAGAAGTGCAAATTCCAATGGAAATAATTTCAGTCTTTTGAAGTATTCCCAGAAGGTATTTTGAAAATATTGGGCAATAAACATTTTCTTTTTTCTCATTAGCAAATGAACATTTATTGGATTGCCCTTTTTCACTTCTTCTTCTTCCTTTTTCATCGCCCCATGAAATGGATTAAGACTGCAATCCGACGCCCACCTACCTTGCAGTAAACCCTATTGAACTCAATGAGGCATATTTCTGAGCAGCTGTGTGCATGAACTGTGTCTTAAAATAAGCAACTCAAGTTATTTGTTTAGGGTGATATCCAACTGTGCAGTTCCCCTTGCCCCCCCCCCATAGTCCTCTGCACAATGCAGGGTTTGGGTATCCCGCAGAACAAATTGAGAGGTTGCAGGGGATTCAGAAGGGAGGAGATAAAAGGTGAGTCCCGTGTCATCTGCATTATATTTTGCCCTTATTTATTAGCTATATTTTATACAGTGCTACCTCAGTTTAAGAACAGTCCGGTTTAAGAACGATTCAGTTTACAAACTCTGCAAAACCAGAAATAGTGTCCCAGTTTGAGAACTTCACCTCGGTCTAAGAATGGAATCTGAACAGTGGAAGGACACCGGCGGCGGGAGGCCTCTTGAGGGAAAGCGCGCCTAGGTTTAAGAATAGTTTTGGTTTAAGAACAGACTTCTGGAATGGATTAAGTTCATAAACCGAAGTACCACTGTACTGCATATCCAATTGTGTTCTCTCAGGCGGTTCATAGCACGTTAAAAATAAAAAACACCACACCAAGTTTACCAATAAAAGAATCCTAATATTTAAACACACTTTGAAGCCTTGCTCCAGCACTGCATTTCCAGATTACTGTCTTCACTAAAAAGAAGAATGGAGTGTCTTGCTTTTATCTGTACTAAAAAGAAGATACTCTGCTAGGAATGCTTCATAAAGAACACCATGGGACTTTCACCTCTACCTGAATATTCTTGTTGCATTCTGGCATCTACGGATCTACAAATTTGCTGTACACCTGAGAAACTCTATGGAGACTGGGAGAAGTACCCAAGGTTTTAGGGAAGTCCATTTGTCCATGTTGTGGAACTCAACAATACCTCTAAATTTAAAGCAGAGGGAAGAGTAAAATAAAAACATCTCTTTTGTTCATTGAATGCCTTTCCCCTTTGTGCTGATCCTGCAGCTTCCATGGGTACAATCTGTAAAGACTCTGACCATAGCACATTTTTTTTTCTGTGGTTTGTGAAGGAAAGAACATAAGGCACAGGCACAGAGATTTGGGTTTGATCAAATCATGTTATATCAGTAGGAGAAATAGAATGCTCAGGTTGATGAGGAAAATGTCGCCCTGGAAATAAGCAGAGCAGTATGGAAATATCACCACACAAATGGCCCTGTAGAAACAATTGGGGGTGAACCCATTTCACACAATAGCCAAAAATGTATGGTGCTTTAGTCAACCCCGGAATAGCTTGTGGTCAGAGGCTTTACAGAGGCTTGCGCCCACTTACATACACTTACAAAATAGAATGAAAAGAGGGGAAGTCTACACATTTATGTTTTAAACCATTCTGAGATCTATGGATGATGGGTGGTATACAAATTTAATAACACAAAACAAAACAATTAAATCCCTCTTGTTTCAGGATCTGTCCTTGGAGACAAATGCATCCTCTCATTTCATGGCTTTCCCCCACACTGTATCTTTGCTCTTTTCCATTAAAGTGGAAGCAGATTTCATGAGAAACAGCAACAATATACTTCTTTCTACAGTATATTTATTTAGGACAGATTCATAAAAAGATACTGTAAGACTGATAGTGCAAGGATACGTCTAGCACAATGTGTGACAATTTGGAATTTTGATTCAAGCATCTGTGGAATTATCATCAGTGATTGTTGATTATGATACCTTAAACTTCTTTGTCCGGTGAGTATGATAAGGGTGGTTGTCATCTTCTGTAGTAGGTTCACAAGTTGAAAGAGTTGAGACGTTAGCTCAGCTGTCAAACTATTGTGGTTCTTGGGCCTTTTCACTTGTCTGAAGTTTTGTTTGCTTACATGTACCAAACAGAAACACCAATAAAATAATTTTAGTTCCCAATAAAATGAAATTAAAAACTGGATAGCATTTTACAGTTATCCAAGGGGCTTTGTTGCAGGAACAACTATTGGTGGATATTTATGACATCTGTAGTTATGTGTTTTAGACTCAAACATTGTACCCTAACCTCACCTCTCTTCCAAAAATCTCATAATGCTTGTGTGTGCTCATTTTATCTTCTGTTTGACAATGATAAAATGAAAGTGTGGGAGAAGGGGTGCTCTTTCAATGAAATATGGAAGTACAACATAGAAGTATCTCCATGGTCATTATGATATATTATTTTGTAAAGGTGCCAAGCTCTCTTGACAACTCAATATAGCAGGAAAAAGATATTGCAAAAGGTGAAAAACCTTACATAATGTTGGCTGGAGACCTCTGAAAGAGAAGAGCAGCAGCAGAAATATCTGGCATTTAATGAATCCATCCATCAGAGTATATGTCGTAAATTTGATTAAGAAATTATTGAGCATAGGAATGCAAATTGTCATCTGTCCTAGTCTTTAGAATAAAAACAGGCTGGGCATTTCAATTGGAGTTCATCTTTCTCTCTGCTCACCTGTAAATGCAGAAGGAAATTAAATTGATTCCAGTACTTTTGTTATCATAAATGTGACACTCTCACACAAAAAACAAAAATCTAGAAATGTAGCATAGCTAAGGATACCCACAAAGTGATATTTACCAGGAATATCCAAACACAAATGTCTCATCTTGGTTTACAAGTTGGAAAATGCATATAAGTATTCCTATGCAGAGCAATCTGAAATTTTCATAGTAATATTAGTAATTAGAACAAACTGAGATACAGAATCAATATCATATAATATCATGTGACAGAGAACCCTTCAATGGAATGAATGTTAAATTAAAAAGGGAGAAAAAGAACAGAGAGGTGGGAGAGAGAAGCAATTGGGGCTCTCCTTTTATTTATTTTATTTAATAGCCACTCTTCAGCTTCACAGCTTCAAGGGCAGCTTACAAATGATCTGAACATCTTTTTGGAAATGTGAAAGACAGCAGTTATCTGAACCTGTCTCTAGCACTAATTGGAACCCACGGGTCTCCAGAAAGCCAGATAACAGAAGTAAAGAAAAATGTGGTGGTACTTATTAGCAAAACCGAGATACGTTTTAGATAACACACTATATAGGAATCTTCATTTCCTTTGGCCAAGTCAGAACATATTTCAGATGTCTGGCAATTGTTGACATTATTCCAGCCCTGACTACTCTGTGTAGGGAGGTAATAAATAAGCATATGGGTAGTAAAATGTTATTTTGTTTAACACCCCTGGGAGGGAATAGAGTTTTGACACCATCAAAAGGGAAGCAGCCTATAAGCAATGAGATTTTCTTTCTAATTTTGAAATATCAGAAAACAGATTAGAAGGTAAAGCCTCATACATCACAGTTAAGTGTGTGGATTGGTGAACCCAATTAAAAAATCTGCCATTTATGCACTTTGGAACATTCCCCAAACTGAAAAGCTAAAGCAGTGAATTACAGTTCACTGTCACTTCGAAATTAACCCACTTTGCAGTCTGGATTCAAAGTGCTGCATGACTAGATCTGCAGGCCCAAGGGGGATTTAGACTTTCAAGAGCATCCCTCCCCACTGACCCCAGTTCAGCTTTGTAAACTATTCTGAAAGCAAGGAGAGTTCCAAAAGTAGTTGAGAACTGGTAAGAGGGATTGCCATGGCAAAGAAAAGAGAAAGTCAAACAATCCACTGGGCATGTCAAAACTAGGAAGCTGCATTCTGCCATTGGTCCATCTACAGTATCGTTGACACTGCAGCTCTCAAGTCTTTTCAACAGGGTTCTTCTCTACCCTTTTCCTGAGACCCTCTGGGCTTTTAAAAAAAGTTTACTGTAAAACCATGGCCCTTCCTCAATGCCTTTGTCTTCCTGGGAGAACTGCCATATGCCTTCAGGTACTGTCAGGCTCAGGTTCAGTTTGGCAGGTTGAAGTGGGTGAAGAGGAGGAGGAGGTTGAGTTGCTGGAGCTGAGACTGGAGGAAGTAGCACCTTTTCTTTCTGTGGCTCTGAAGGGAGAGGCAGGGATCCCAGGCTTTCCCTCTCCTCCTGTGGAGGGGAGAACCTCACTGGGAGCTGAAGAGGACACCAACCAGCCACTGGGGGTGGATGAACAGGAAGCAGAAGGGTAGGTCACAGTGTAGTCACCCAGGATCAGGATCATAGCTGAGAACAGACCCGCCCCCTGATGCTTTGTAGACCTGCAAAACTGACATTCTTGCAGGGCACCGGGATCTCAATAGTAAGCTCACTTTAGCAGCTTGGCAAGGGTCTATGGGAACCCATTGGAACAACTATGCAGCTCCTGTGCCATTCTGAACTTCCGACCTTTGTTTTGGACTCTTTAACTTTGCTTCCTTTTTCCAGCCATTCCAGGAGCTTTGGGTCTGTGTCTGCAGCAAAGCCTTTATTGTTCCTTTGCTACAAGATCTCTTCCATACTTACTTCATGTTTTCGGTGGAAGCCAGGATTAACAACCTCTTGTGTATGAACAGCTCAAAAGATGACAGCAGACTAGAGGTATGTCTACACAGTAAGGCTCCACATCATAGTTGCTATTTAATGGCACTATAATTAGCTTTGCTCACTTATGGAGGGTAAAATATGTGATATATTTTTTCAAGTAATCATGTAAAATTAATGTAAATTATGTTGACCAGAATGTTCTTGTGCTCAATAGTGGTACAAAGAACATCATTGTGTCCCATTCCATTTAAGAGTCCGCTGATAGAAGTGAGTGAATCTCCCTCACCTCTACATATGGTATGTACAGATGAAATATAATGAAAAAGTTAGTTACTTGAAGTTACAACAGCCATCTAACTTCAGTAATTAATCTCTGGATGATTAGTTTGCATTTATGCTCCCAGTTACATGTGTGTGTGTGTAGCTCAAGTGGTAGCTACTCTAGATAGCAACCATATTATGCTTGTTTCTGCTACAGATGCTCAGTTAGTGAGAAACCCACTCCCACACCGCAGGCACTAAATGGTTCTTCACAGCTGGTAGGTCAACACAAATTACCTGCAAAATTTCATGGCAAGCCATTTCTTTCACAAAAATAACACATGCAAAGATAATGTGCACTGCTGGAGGAGAAAAAGCTAAGAGCTGTGAAACACAATGCTGAAATTCTCTTTTGCTCTTCTGTGACTTAATTTCATTATGATGATGATTCATAATATGAGGATTAACCTTTGAAATTCACGCCAGTGACTGACAGGCCAAAGCGTTCACATACCAGGTAGTCGAGGACAGACTTGGAGCTGAATGACTAAGCCAGTGGTTCTCAAACTTCTTTCTCTGGGTCACACTTTTAGAATAAAAAATTGCTTGCGCCAAATTTTTTATTGTTAAGAAATATATTGGAAAACAAAAAGAAACAACTCCTAGCAGTGCTTGATTTATAACACAGAGTACAACTACTTTATAATATGACCATGGGACATCCAGAAAGTATAAAACAATGCAGCTACATAAGAATATGAATCATCCCCAAAATATAATTATAACTGACTCTTCTCCAGCACTCTGTTTGAACAGTGATTCTGGATCACAACTATGATTGTCCTCAGTATCATTTGATTCCCTTGCTGTCATTTTGAAAATATATCTATCCATATTCTGCAATATATATATATATATATATATATGCTTTCGTAGATTTTCACGGGTACAGGAATGCAGGTTTTGGTGTCCTCGGGTGTCTTCCCGTGTAAAAGTTGGGGTGTCTAGGCGACGTTTCGACGAGGTCTCACTCGTCATCTTCAGGCTGGTGCTTTCGGCTTCTTGTTACTGGAACAGAGCAGGATCTCAGTGTTTGAGTTCCTATAAATACTGTTGAGGAGGTGTGGTGTATAGCCTCCAATGTTCTGGGCAGAGAGGAGGTTCCCAGGCTAGTGTGCCTTTTCTTCTTTTGTTCCTTAATTACTTGAGGGATATCTTGAGTGATTTCTTGAGTGATTTCTTGAGTGGGATTCAGGAAATCACTCAAGAAATCACTCAAGATATCCCTCAAGTAATTAAGGAACAAAAGAAGAAAAGGCACACTAGCCTGGGAACCTCCTCTCTGCCCAGAACATTGGAGGCTATACACCACACCTCCTCAACAGTATTTATAGGAACTCAAACACTGAGATCCTGCTCTGTTCCAGTAACAAGAAGCCGAAAGCACCAGCCTGAAGATGACGAGTGAGACCTCGTCGAAACGTCGCCTAGACACCCCAACTTTTACACGGGAAGACACCCGAGGACACCAAAACCTGCATATATATATATATATATATATATATATATATTGATACTATACTAGTGTGAAATATTTAAATGTTTCTTTGGAGTAGGTTTAAGCTGGCTGTACTATTTGACAGTATTTTATGAAATTACCCCTTTGCTCATAGTAGTTTCAATTGTCATAAGCATTCCATGACATTTCAGCCAATGGCATGTAGGGTTTGTGGGCAACTACATGGTTTTAACTGACTGTATATCGTAAGTTGATAAGCATTATCAGACATGAACAGCTTTCATGTAATCCATTTGCAATTACAAACATATATTCAAAAGCTGCCTGAAAATATAAAGGGGAGCCTCTTTGCTGCAGCCATGTGGAAGTGGCAATGCAATTGAAATTAACAAAATGAAATTCAGCAGGAAAGTGTGGCACTTAGTCAAACAAACAAATGCACAGACATAGGATGGGGAATACTTGGACTGGCAGTAATACAGGATATCAGGATTGCAGTCAGTTGGAAGCTGAACAGGAGTCAGTAGTGTGATGCATCTGCAAAAAGGGTGAATAAAACCATGGTCTCAAAGTCATGGGAAGTAATACTTCCACCCTATTTGGAGTATTGTGTCCAGTTTTAGGGGCCAGGTTTCAAGAAAAGTGTAGGGAAATTGGAATGAAGGTGGCCAAGGTATGAAAAACAAGTCCAATGAGGAAAAGTGGAAGATAGTAGGTACATTTAGCCTGGAGTAGAAAGAGGTGGGGAGAGAGACATAAAAGCACTTTTCAAAAAGCCCAAGGGGCTGTCACGCAGAATAAGGCGAAGATTTATTTTCAGTGGCTCCAGATAAAAGGACTAAATGTAATTTGCTTCACTTTCAGGAGTGCAGAATTTAGTTGAACATTAGGAGGGCATTCTGGAGACAAAGTACAATTTTGGCAATGGAACCAATCACCTGGAACAGGAGTTGCCAACCTTTTTTGTCCTGCTGGCACATCTGCAAGCAGGAGAAACTAGGGTGAGTATCTCATACACACACACCACAGCTAAACACAATTTCAGCATTAGGGGAGGAGAGAGCTGTTGGCACCAAGGAAGGCTTCCGTGCACACAAGTGTTCCTGTGAGTGTCATGTTGAAGACCCCTGACCTAGAGAGGTGATGGTCTATCAAAGACTGGTTAACCCCCTGCTAGGGATACCCTGGCTCTAGATTTATTTATTGCACTAAGCACAGGACTGCACTGAATGGACTGTAAGCCCCCTGAAGCTCTGATTCTATATGAGCTGCCACATTGAAAGACTGTTTCCAAATACAGTGGTACCTCGGGTTAAGTACTTAATTCGTTCCAGAGGTCCATTCTTAATCTGAAACTGTTCTTAACCAGAAGCACCACTTTAGCTAATGGGGCCTCCCACTGCCGCTGCGCCACCAGAGCACGATTTCTGTTCTCATCCTGAAGCAAAGTTTTTAACCCGAGGTATTATTTCTGGGTTAGCGGAGTCTGTAGCCTGAAGCATATGTAACCTGAAGCATATGTAACCCGACGTACCACTGTAAAAGGATCCAGGGTGGAGGTACAACTGTCCAGATTCCCAGAAGGGGATCAATGGGCCATAGCTCTACCAGGGTGGACTTGAACAGGGTCGTCCTGATTTGGTTTGTGTAAAAGGGTGACCCTGCCAAAATAATCAACCAGCAGACTGGTTGGTTGATGCAGAATGTACACCCAGTGCCTGCTCCAAAGTACAATGACATCTGTAATCAATAAAGTTGTGGCCTGTTTAAATCCCAACTGGTTGTCCTATGATTATTGCAATTTGTCATGCCTAGGCCCCATTGAAGTCCTAGACTTCAATGCACCTGGAGCCTGCAGTGTAACTAGTAGGGGAGTGCCAGCCCTGATTTAACCATTGAAAATTTATTTGGAATTCATTCTTATACATACAGGGGTCTAGGGTTAGGTTTGTGACTTAATTATTAATTAACATTTCCCCCCACTCTGCTCAGCTCCTCATCCTTTTAAGACATATGCCAAAATATCTGCCAAACTAAGGGTTTTCTTTGTTTTTGTTTTCCTTTTTAAGATTAGGGAAATTACTGCTCCTGATATGGCTTTGAGTAATATGGATTTAGAGTGCAGAAATCGCTTTAAAAGAATATGATTCCCATCCAGCTTAGTGACTGCCTCGATTGAATTACTTTTATGACTTAGTTCTTTTTGCATCCAAGGAATTTAACATATCCTTTTGTGAGTCCACAAGGAGAATCGGAGTAAAGTGGCAGAAAGAATGTCTTCATTTTGGATTCAAAATCCTTCAAAACAAAATTAGAAAGAAAAAAAACCAAGAATATTGGACTGCTGCCTGTATTGCCATATGAATTAAACCTTATTTGGTCTATATTTGAAGCAGGAAATACGTTTGCATCCCTGGCATTGAACTCTCTGTATGCGAGACCTATTTTGCCTTTCCTCTTGGCAAATCTACACTTCCACCCAAAGTGTCCTGAGCAGTGTAGTTTGAGCGTGCTGAGAATTTTCTATTAGAGACTCCTATCTCCCTTCCTCAGAAAGAGGAACTATTAGATCTTTTTAAGCCACTGGTTAAATACAACTTATAAATATGTATAATACTTCCTGAAACCATTCATCCACATGTTGTAGATTTCCCCCCCTCATCACTAAAACAGAATATTTCATGTTATTTTTTAATTACTTCCTTGGTTTAGTGATATGGAAAGAAATTCATTTTTCTTTATACAACTGTTTTCATCAATGAAACATTAATAGTTCTCATGTGGGGAAGAATGTATCTCTCTAATCAGTCAGTTATCTCTCTGTCCAGCAATAGTTTGTCCTATGACATCAGAAATGAAAATAATGGGTTTAAAAAAATGAGCTGAGCACATAGCTTAGTAGCTTGGATATTTGAGTGGATGAGAACAGGAGTAGGGCAGGAGATGTAAGATTTGAGCTATGACTTGATCTGTAAAGAACAGGAAGACCTAAAGTATCTCAGCTAAATTCCCCTTTCTAGTTGGAAAGATCTGTTCTTGAGAAAAGACATTCCACCCTGTTCAAATTTTCTGTTAACTTCCGTTTTGGGACTTTCCTAATATAGGGGGGGGGTGGACACGGGTGGCGCTGTGGGTTAAAGCCTCAGTGCCTAGGGCTTGCCGATCAAAAGGTCGGCGGTTCGAATCCCCGTGGCGGGGTGCGCTCCCGCTGTTCGGTCCCAGCGCCTGCCAACCTAGCAGTTCGAAAGCACCCCCGGGTGCAAGTAGATAAATAGGGACCGCTCCGGCGGGAAGGTAAACGGCGTTTCCGTGTGCGGCTCTGGCTCGCCAGAGCAGCGATGTCATGCTGGCCACGTGACCCGGAAGTGTCTTCGGACAGCACTGGCCCCCGGCCTCTTGAGTGAGATGGGCGCACAACCCTAGAGTCTGTCAAGACTGGCCCGTACGGGCAGGGGTACCTTTACCTTTACCTTTAATATAGGGGGAGGGGGATTATAGTAGGTTTTTTGGGGGGGTGTCGTGTTTTAAAGCTCCAACACTGAGGTGATCATTGGCACCTGCATAGCACAACACCCTGAACTTTGTAAGCTCTGACAATCAGCTTAATTCTGATTACTTAATTCTGAGTAGACATGCTTAGGATTTCTGTTCCTTGCTCAAGGGAATGGTGAATGATGCATTTGCCACACTCTCCTTCCTTGCATTAAGAGGAGTGATGGACTCTCCTGCAGGTGGAGGACAACCACATGGAGATGATTTGTCCTATAGTGAGGAAGTAGAGATAAGGCCATTTAAACCCGCTCCACCCCACACCTCACCTCGTCGCATTAAGACACCCCTTTTGTAGTTTGGGTTCTGCTAGTTGCCTTCATTTAGGGGACTGAGTAGGATTCTTGGGGGTGATACTAATTGGCCTGTGTCATGTTTTATTCACCTACTTCTAGTTTTCTGTGTGGCTGGAATGGTTGTTTGAATTTGGCTATTTGGCATTTGATCCAGGTGGGTGGGAGAGTGGATTCTGGAAAATATCCAGCTAATATTGGAGCTAGAGTGGTGTTTGGGTTGGGGAACCATGTTAGCGATTCTGAGCAATGTTCACTATTGTGTTGTTTTTTTAAAAAAGTCCATGCTGATTCATGAGACAACTAGATCATTTACAGTACTCAGTCACAACTGAGATATTGCAGGCACATTTGGGCTTCCTTGATACTTAAAGATAAGAAAGTGTTAATGACAAACTTTGATTAAAAATGCAGTATGTGTGATGCTACTGGAAAATGAAGATGAAGTCCTATCTGACACCTTTAAAATAAAAGTTGCAGACAACTCCTCATGCAAACCTGAATCGTGAGCTTTGTCTAGACAAAAAACAAAACAAAAACAGAAAAACAAACTCAGAAGGTTTAAAGATGTCAGAAACAAAGTTATTGAGGAACAGTTATAGCCTTCAGATGCCTCACTTCAGAAACATACATGATTCAAGGGAACAATGATCTGCCCTGGTGATCTGTCACATATCATTATGCGTTATCTAACAGGTAGCCATTCTGTACTTTGATACAAGTACCAGAATAATACTGACAGTCCTGCAGTCCCCCCTAGTAGCTGAAGAACAGTGGCTGTGGTTCCACTATAGTCTTAGCCTGGCTATCTGTGAATGAGGCAGAATGGTTTTGACATATATTATTCCATCCCAATAAACCTCTAGTTTTTTTTCTCACAGCCTTCAATGCAGAGAGAAAACTCAAGGGAAAAAGAAGTGTTACAGTTTTGAGATGCTCAAGCTGGCAATATGTCCTTCCACTTTTCAATTACGAATAAGATATGGCCAATGAAACATTTTTTCTATAATGATTCTGTACTTAAAGAATATGATCCAATGTTAAGGCAATATATGATTTAAGGCTACCTAATAGTTTTGACCAGGAAATTTGCAGCTGGTAAATAGGTGCATTTCGGTGGAAGGGAAACATCAGAAAGAATACTGAAAATAATGTAATTATCTATGTAATGTTCATGGACTTAAAAGCAATAATAGTGAATATCGCTCATATTTGCTAGCATGGTTTACATTCCTGATCTCAAGCAGATGTGAATTAGGGCAATTGCTGCTTCCATTACTGCCTGTGTGCCAATCACCTGACATCACAATGACCTCAGGTGACCCATTCTTCACTGCACAATTCAGAATCAAACAGTTGCAAAGGCTCAGCCTGCAAAAGTGTTGATGATCAGCTGATCATCAGGCCTTGTAAAGTGTTCTGCGTTGGACTTTGCAATATCCAATGATCAGCTGATGGTTGATCTTGCAAAGTCCAGTGCATAGTGCTTTGCAAGACCTGATTGCTGGAGCTTGTGAAGCCCAGTGCACAGCATTGCACATAGTTCTGCAGGCTTTGCTGATTTCCTGTGCCTGTAACCCCCTCTTTTGGCTGAGCCACAGCTTTACCTTTACCTGACATTTATGATGTCAGGTACAGTCATACTTCAGGTTGCGCATTTTCAGGTTGCAGACCACGCTGAACCCGGAAGTACCGTAATGGGTTCCTTCTGGGTTTCAGTGCTTGCACATGTGCAGAAACACCGAATTGCATCACATGCATGTGTGGACGTGGCACTTCAGGCTGCAAACGCTGTGGGTTGCGAACGTGCCTCCCGCACGGATCATATTCTCAACCTGAGGTATGACTGTATAGGGCAAATGGACATGGCTTGGTCGAAGTGGCCTCACAGGCAGAATGAGGTGACCTGATGAGACATGGCTAAGGCCTGGTGAAGCTTATAGCCTGGGGAAAGCCCTCTAGACTGAATAGAGAGATCTGAGTTTGAGGTTCCTACCTGAATTGGTCTGTGCCTGAATATTGTCCTCCAGGCCTCTATATTTGACCCTCAATGTGGGTGTGGGTGTATCCTGATTTGCCCTACTGTAAAGTTGGAAGGTATGCATACATTAGTGAACCAAAGCTGCCTATTCACCGCCTATGGACTCTCCAAATGGTGCAAGGATTTATTTACAGCATTTTGGGAAAAAATTGTTGTAAGTATGCTAATAAGCCTATGAAATCAAAGAGCTGAGTCTATTAAACTATTAAAAATCCACAAGGACTTGTGAGAACAAATTAGCAGAAGTATTACATAAAAAACCCTACCCACCACCCCCTACCTTGAGACCATTTTTGTTTAAAGCTCTTATTTCCCATTCTTCTTTCCCAGCCCCACCAAGTTCTGCAGCATTTTCCATTGTTATACTTGACAGGGCACTTTGCAGACAGAGCTATGAAACAATATTAGACTGTCTAATATTGATGTGTGATGTGGTAGCAGGACTTGAATGCAAGCATAATGAAAAGATTGTGAGCTTTTAACCTTTATTTCCTAACAGTTAGAAAGCTGAGTTTCATGAACAAAAAGGCATAACCAAGATTGTTTCATTGACTAGCAGAGTATCAGTAAAATCTATTACCACTTAAAGCCAGCAGGCAAACCTTGGGGGAAGCCAATAGATTTGCCTCTACAGGCCCTGGAGACATTCAGAAGTCAGTGCACTATGAAAGATGGAGGCTGTACAGTGCTTACAGGTTAAAACACTGGGCCTGCTTGAGCCAGACAAACACTGAATGAGAAGACACATTTTCAGCAGGAGTCCTTGGGATGAATTTATTAATGGTATAAATAGTAACATAGTTTGAAAAGGTACCCTCATTATTATTATTCTAAAAAATTCTGTCTGAAAATAACAATAAATCTTGCCTGAGTGATATGATTGCATCTTCAAACTGCAGATGCAAAGACAATATAAATAAGTAGTAGCAGCATTGGGTATCAGAGAAATCAATGAAATCGTTTGCATCCATTGCTTCCCATCACATAAGCAGAAAAGCAAAACAGGTGTCTGTGGATCTCGACTTGCATAAAAGGATTCACTGAAAGCACGGGTGGTCAGGCCATGAGCTTCTAACTGTGGCCAGTGATCTGCATTCCTCAGGTCAGAATCCATATTGTGTCAGCCACTCAAAGAGTTCTCAGACAACTTTCTGATATAGCAAAAGAAAGGAGGTATTGTAGTAGAAGAATTCCAACAAATAATAGTTGTATCTCAGGAGAAGACTGCATATTCACAAGATCTTCACATGCAATAAGCCATAGGGTTATATGCATGAAATTGTCCCCTTTGTGCAAGAATGTCCACTTGCACCATTGAACTCCCCCTATTTCTTCAGTGCTCATTCTGCACTCTCACACACCCAAAACTGTTCTGGGTTCCCCTCCCCCACCCTCTGGAGCAGAAAGCAGAGGCACAAGCTGAAGCCCTTGCACAAACATGACAACTTCACTGCTTATAACCCAAAGCAACCACAGCAAATGCATACACTTCTAGATGCAGAAGGGTGAATCATAATTAGTCTTTATTTTTGGGTTCTTGCCTCCTTTATAATTGTTTATCTTACAAGAAAGTTCCATTTCATTTCCACGGTAATCTTTGAATATATATATATATATATATATATATATATATATATATATATATATACACACTATGCAGGAAAATTCATATTTAAATATGCACTTAACATATTTTCTCTTGAAGGATGCACTTTAATGTACTTTTGCTTGAAAAACAAATTCCTAAACATATCTTCTCTCAAGATAATACACATTTTGTATGGTTTTTTTGAGCCAAGAACCATGTTGCAGCATCAGAGAATTGCAAAATCTGGTGGGTAGCCACAACCAAAATGTGAACTTTAGTCTGGCATGTATAAGAATAAGGTCAGTTCATAATGGAATCTGCAAAGATCAAACACTCCAGGAACCCCCACTTCTAGCTCATATAGGGTCTCCCAGATAGTGCTGTGCATTACCAGGCTGCTTAGGCACTGAGTCTGGAATCTGTTGGTCTGCTTGCTCAGAAAGTATTGGGTGTGCTTGAGCCCCAAGACTGACCATGTACATGAATCTCTCTGTGTGTGCTTTTTTAAACCAAAACAATCACCTCTTATCGTTTGCTTGGTTGATCTGTGCTCTTCCCACTTTGTTCTGTAATTCAGCATCTAAACAGCTCTGTTTAAAATGAAACTCTGCATTCCTCCACTCACTGTAATGCAAAATCTGAAAATGGCTGTAACATTTCCCCCATGTGACCACTGTGGACCACAGAAGCCTCCCCAGAGCGAACTAAGCCCGCCAAATTGCAGACATACTGGCTTTTTGTAGAGGACATAAAAGGAATTCACTCTGGTGGTCGGGAGAAAGGGGGCTTGTCTCTTGCTCTTCCTCACTGTAAAAGGATTAAGGGGCAACTGAGTACTGTGTATCCCTGTTTGTACCTTTTTTCATCCTCAGAAATTGCCACAAGGGTCTTTCATTTTTGAGGCTTGGTCCTCTGATTAGTCTTACAACGTGTGGCTTTCCAAAACATTGTCTGAAAAGTTCTGAAGAGCTCTGGAGTTCTTGTTTCGTTAAAGCAGAGCAATGTAGGATTTAAAAATCAAAACATTTTCAGAATAAACATCTCCCCTATTCCATTCTGCTGTTCCCCTGGAAGTTGGTTGTGTTCCACATGCCTTGTAGAATTTCTAATACCAATGCTGCTTCCTCGGTTTTGAATTCACGTCTCTGCTGCTATACAAGTTACTAATATACAGAAGCACATGGGAGCATTGATTGAAACACCAGGCAAAAAGAAAGCGACTGTGGCTGGGATTGCCACTTGCTCAATATTTTTGCGTGTTCAGACCTTTAAACCTCCCCCTTAAGTAAATTCAGACAAGACTCCAATTTTGCTTTGGTTTTTGGCAGAATTTAGGCCACAACTTTATTGATTACAGCAAGTGAGTGGTTGCATAGGCTCTGGTTTGACTAGCTCCCTGCACCGTTGCAGGTAGCGCTAACCCAGGGCACCAGAATAGGTCAGCCAAGGGTGAACACCTGGATAAATGGAAAGCCGGGAAAGAGCTAACTCCGCCACCCAAATGTTCCCCTGGCCTCAGGGGTTGATCAAACCATTGAGTCCCTGGATTCCTTTAACAGAATACCCTTCACATAGGGATGGCAAGAGCGTTCTCCCATCCCTATCACCTGAACCAGAACCTATCCGCAACCTTTCAAGTTGTGACGATTTGCTACGTGGCAGGTGAAACCCAACCAGCCAATCAGCCAAGTGGGGGAAATTCCTGCCGTGCCCGTGTCCCAATGACAGACAACTTACAACGGCATAGTAAGGTCAAGCGCACAGCCCTAAATATAGGGAGAGTTGGGTGGGTGTTCCAATGCACCCACCAAAAGAGGAAACTCTGGGTCACGTGCATAGGTATATATAGGTCCCCTGATCTGTTTAGCCTGTGTCCTGATTAAACCCTGCATCAAGGGACCTACCAATTGGGTGTTGTGGCTATCCAATCATACCCACCCACAACAGAGGGTTTGGTTGCCAGGTCTCACCACAACACGTACCCTCTTTAAGGGAGGACCCGATTAAACACTGCACTTCCGTACTTGCGTGCCTCTGCAACGATGTATGCATGCACAGCAGCCTGAACAAAGGCAGGAAGCAAAATAAAAGAATGGTAGCTCAATACATGCATTAATGCTGTCCTCCAGACATGATCAGGTGATTTGGAAACCCCAAATCCAGGGATGTTCCAAATGGGAAGGGGGTTGTGGGAAAGACCCCTTAGCATAAGGACTAAAACCCCTTTCGGAACTTTTCCACATGTAGACTAAATACAAGGGGTAGGGAAAAGTGGGGTCACATTGCTGGCATGCCTGTTTTGACATACACATGTTCCATGTGCAATGGGGTGCCTAGATGTGCAGGTGTCAAGGGGGTGGAGTCAGAGGCACCTGTGAAGCCAGTAGCATAGTCCTATTTCCCACTTTGTATTGTGCAGGGACGCGGGTGGCGCTGTGGGTTAAACCACAGAGCCTAGGACTTGCCGATCAGAAGGTCAGCGTTTCGAATCCCCGTGACAGGGTGAGCTCCCGTTGCTTGGTCCTTGCTCCTGCCAACCTAGCAGTTCGAAAGCATGTCAAAGTGCAAGTAGATAAATAGGTACCTCTCTGGCAGGAAGGTAAATGGTGTTTCCGTGCACTGCTCTGGTGCACCAGAAGCGGTTTAGTCATGCTGGCCACATGACCCGGAAGCTGTACGCCGGCTCCCTCAGCCAATAAAGTGAGATGAGCGCCGCAACCCCAGAGTCGGTCACGACTGGACCTAATGGTCAGGGGTCCCTTTACCTTTACCAATGCATTGTCCAGGTTGGTTCAAACCTTCCATTTGAATGAGAGTGGTTTAAACACCACTTCATAATCTCATAAAATTAGCTGACACTAATTCCACTTCACCTGTGATTGTCCGATGATGATGATGATGATGATTAATAATAATAATAATAATAATATTTCCGGTTCACCTTCAAAGGTAGCCCCACGTAGAGCGCATTGCAGTAGTCCAAGCGGGAGATAACCAGAGCATGCACCACTCTGGCGAGTCAGTCCACAGGCAGATAGGGTCTCAGCCTGCGTACCACATGGAGCTGGTACACAGCTGCCCTGGACACGGATTTAACCTGTGCCTCCATGGACAGCTGTCAGTCCAAAATGACTCCCAGGCTGCGCACCTGGTCCTTCAGGGGCACAGTTACCCCATTCAGGACCAGGGAATCCTCCACACCTGCCCGCCTCCTGTCCCCCAGAAACAGTACTTCAGTCTTGTCAGGATTCAATCTCAATCTGTTAGCCGCCATCCATCCTCCAACTGCCTCCAGACACTCACACAGGACCGTCACCACCTTCACTGGTTCTGATTTGAAAGAGAGGTAGAGCTGGATATCATCCGCATACTGATGAACACCCAGCCCAAACCCCCTCTCTCCCAGTGGCTGCATGTAGATGTTGAAAAGCATGGGGGAGAGGACAGAACCCTGAGGCACCCCACAAGTGAGAGCCCAGGGGTCTGAACAGTCATCCCCCCCCCACCACTTTCTGAACATGGCCCAGGAGGAAGGAGCGGAACCACTGTATGACAGTGCCCCCAGCTCCCAGCCCCTCAAGACGGTCCAGAAGGATGTTATGGTCGAGTGTATCAAACGCCACTGAGAGATCCAGCAGAACTAGGAAACAGCTCTCATCTTTGTCCCTAGCCCGCCGGAGATCATCAACCAGTGCGACCAAGGCAGTTTCAGTTCCATGATGAGGCCTGAATCCCGACTGGAAGGGATCCAAATGGTCCGCTTCTTCCAGGTGTGCCTGGAGTTGTTCAGCAACCACTCGCTCAATCACCTTGCCCAAGAATGGAAGATTTGAGACTGGGCGATAGTTGGCCATCGTGACCGCATCTAAACATGGTTTTTTAAGAAGCGGTTTAATAACCGCCTCTTTCAGCGGGTCTGGGAAGGCTCCCTCATGGAGGGAAGCATTCACCACCCCATGAAGCCCATCACCCAGCCCTTTCCGGCTAGCTTTTATAAGCCAGGATGGGCAAGGATCAAGGAGACAGGTGGTTGGTTTCACTCGTCCAAGCAGCCTGTCCACATCCTCGGAGGTAACAGATTGGAATTGATCCCACGCAATTTGACTAGACAAAACTCTAGCACTCTCCCGCCCCGGCCCTGCTCCCACGGTGGCATCTACTTCTTCCCGAATCTGAGCGACTTTATCTGCAAAAAACTTTGCAAAATCATTGCAGGAGATCATGTGGCCCGTACTGGGCCCCAATGTAGCAGGTGGTTCCGCTAAATTGCGGACCACCTGAAAAAGTCTCCTGCTGCTGTTTTCTGCAGATGCAATAGAGGCGGTGAAGAAAGTCTTCTTCGCCATCGCTACCACCACTTGATAGGCTTGACATTGAGCTCTAACCTGTGTCCGGTCAGCTTCAGAATGGGTCATCCACCACTGGCACTCTAGCCGTCTCAACGATTGTTTCATTGCCCTCAGATCCGTGGAAAACCACGGGGCTGTCCGGGCTCCATGCAATCGGAGAGGGCGCTTCGGAGCCAAACAGTCAATAGCCCTGGTTAACTCCACATTTCAGCGGGCCAATCAGCTGAAAGGCCATCAACATGGGATAAAGCATCCCCTACCACTCTGGAAACCATTTGGATCCATTAAGTGGCGGGGGCGGACCATCCGAATTGGTCCCACCTCCCTGCAGAGGGGAAAGGGTCGCGGAGAAGTCAAGTTGCACGATAAGAGAGTGATAAAGCCCTGGCCTTTTCTTAGAAATGCCTATAAAGTGTGGACTTAATATAGTGGTAGTTGATTAAAACAGTGGAATCTTTCTTAGGAACAGAAGGCGGATGATAGGAATTTGGAAATTGTGCATCCTTCCTAAGTGACCATATGAAGGTTGGAGCAATTGGCAGGATTTTTACTGCTAACGCTGCAAACAATTCAAACAGTGGGCTTGACTTACTCTTGAAGGCCAAGAAGCAAGTCTTTTGGTTTTTCCAAATGTGCCATTTTCTCAGTGGATAACAGGAGTCATTTGTACAGTTTAGCACTGCAAAAGGCAGGAAGCCCAGAATATCTCGTTCAGACAATAAAGAAAAAAGGGGGGGAAGGGAAAAGAAAAGTAAGAAATTAGTAAAATGAAATTACTGAAACTAGGCTGCCATCCTAAAAACACACTTACAATATTATAGGCCCTCTGATCGCTGGCACAACGTGTATCTTAGGACTGGAATTACAACCTCTAGAATATCATTCAGCAGATAACCAGGGCTAACAGCTTTGCAAACTCCAACAGCAAATGCAGTAATAGATTAGCAGAAGCAAAGCTGCCTGAGCAACATAATCAATATGAGAGTTCAGTTCACGTCATTACAAATACCACTGAGATTCTTATTGATGGAACTGGGCCAGGGACTGCATGGAAATATACTAAACAACTGAATTTTCATCAGATGAATGAACTAGTCACTTATAGAAATCAATATACATCTGGACCTTTACTGTAACATGGAGAAACATATGCATAGCCTAGTGTAATATTGGAGCTACTAATGAAGGCACTAATGAGCTGGGACTTATTTGGAGGCATTTTCCCTTCTAGGGTTGTATCCAATGGCATCGTTCAGCTTCTGAAAGTGGAAGCAGGAAGCTTCCAGCACTTACGCTGAATAAGCTCTGGAGGGTTCCCCAACCAGGAGGAGCAGATTTAGGGGTGTTGAAAGGGGGAGAGGAAATAGCCAGAAATTACTTCCTTTACCATTCTGCTGATGGAACACTATTAGACAGAACCCATAGTCTACTGGAGAGTGTGACAGTGAAACTGATATTCATCCATTCATGAATTATCCATTTGAAGCATCTCAAAGTGGTTTCACAACAAACAATGACAACCATACAAATTATTATTCTTATTGATTTCATTTCTATACTGCTTTATATTTTTAAGAAATCTATATCTATCTATATCTATATCTCTCAAAGCAGTTTACAAACAAGTATGGAAATAGGACATTTCACTCAAGTTATTTTCCCTGACTGTCCCCAGGACTGAAACAGCATGGCTGAGACAAAACATATAGAAAATAAATTTCATATCTAAAAACTGTCAAAACGGCCAAATCAGAAAGGCAATTTAGACTGCAATCCTATATACCTATCTACTTGGGGGTATGTCCCAAATATTGATTTCTGGAAAGGTAACTTTTCAGGTTAGTAACATCAGGAATTATGGTCACCCAAAAATCAGCTGGTGTTTCCACAGACAACATAGGAACTTTACAGAGTTCATTTACTTTAGCAACACACACAAATGGCGAGGGGGTGGGAGAGATAGATGTGTGCTAAGATCTCAGTAGAATAGCACTGCCACATGAAAATTGTTATCCTCATAACTACACAGAAGTAATGAAAATGTCCACCGGTCATTCCATGTTCTGTTTTCAAATATATTCTATTTATAATTAAAGAAGGTTCAGTAATCTACAGGAATTGTCCCGCCATGTTCAGGTATTCATATAAGGTAGCATAACAGGTGAACTGGGTGCAACTGAATATTCTAAAATCTAGTTTCTTCGTGTCTCCCAGTGTTGATAGGATACTGTTGCACTTCTGGTACCCCTCTTAATTCAGTGTCTGATGAAGAAAAATATTTGCATTTAGAAATATAAAAGGTGGAGATCACAAGCCCCCAATGTGAATGTTACTGCAGATAAAAAAACTGATGGTCCCATGCTTCTTAAGTAATTAACAACTAATTAAAAATATCTCTACTTTATCACCATGAAACTTCTACTTCACCAAGTTTGCTAAATGGCTCTTCTGTGATTTTGTTAACTGAACATTGGTGTAATTAACAAATATCAGAAAAGAATACGTATGTTGAAATAGTAGCAAATATATTTTGTAATCTAGAAGACTCTGGTTTTCTTTTTCTTTTCTTTTTTAAAAAAGAACCATAAATATTTTGCTCTCTCTCTTGGAAGGCATCAATCACGTAAAACATTAAATTTTAGAAAAAGATTTTCATCAGAAGTATGTGCTATCCACAGAGGCTTACATAGATGGGTAATAAGTTTTTAAAATGCTATGTATCATTTTGCTTCTGCATATAAAAATGTAATAATGTATATATATGGAAGGTTCCATTTGGGAACAATTTGATTTGTGCTTGTAATGCAGTATATCCCCCCCCAGCCCCCCCCTCCATAAAATGAATGCCCTGCTTCACCTTTTTTTTTGAAAAAAATAGTGTGGTGATTTGTTTAACTGATTAGGTTTTCACTTATTAAACTTATATATTGCTCCCCACTAAAAGAAAAAGAAAACAAGTGATCAACTGAGTTACAACCAGATACAATGATAAAATCACATAAATATATTAAAAACAGATTGAAGGAACTATCATATTCCCTCAATACTGTAGACCATTCATACATCTGAGATTAGGAATCATTGCATCCAGGTAAGGAAGACTAGCGTACTCATTTTATAGAATAGGTATGGGGAACCTGTTTGTCTTGCAGAAGATCATTGGACTACAACTCCCATTGTTTCTGACCACCATCCACGTTGATTGATGCTGAGGAAGATCAGTAAGGCATGTTGTGTTTATGATCAGAAGCATACTTCCAAATCAGCAGTCATTTACCATTCTTGGAATTATGGAACAGATCACATGTGCGGAATCTATACAATGAAAGGCACATTTGTGCTCTGTTATTTACAGTGCTAGATGTATTTTTCCAGAGGTATCACCAGTGAAAGTTGTGGGACTATTTCAGAGGCAAGCTGTTTTTAAAAAGTCAATGACGTATCATTTTCTACCCCTTCTGTCCCGCTAAGACATTTCATTTTGGGGGGAATTTGCAAATGCGATTCAGAACTGCAGGAACTTTTAAATGAATGCTTTTAAGGCTGGATATCAGAGGAATTTAGGATGAAAATGTTAGCTACAAAACTCTGATGTCGTCCTAATGGTCTGATGAAAAAGATTCAAAAATTCTAAAGGATGAAAGGGAACCTTTCCTCAGACTGGAGTGCGTTTTTTAAAAAAAGACTTATGGGGCAAGTAAAAGGATAGATTTCTAAATCTCTCATATTCAAAAGCACTAAAGTTACTTTTCATTTAAAATGATAGTTTCTGAAGTACATGCCATCCTTTCCTCTTCTCTCTGTTGTGCACTCTCTCCGATACATACACACAGATCAGATGCCTGACATGAAGCGCTGTATTGTATGATGATAAATTCTTCCCCATAGTTCTATTTTAAACAGCCCCAGTCAACCAGCACTGCACTTCTGCACTGCCAGATCTGTACTCCTTATCCTGGTTGAGAAAGAGGGAAAGCAGGGATTTGAAGATAGATGACAATGATTATGGAGATAATTCCTTTAGAAACTTAAGATAGGTTTGCATGGGGGCTCAGTAGTTTCTCATCTATGCACTAATAAGGTCAACACACTTTCGCTTCAGAAGTGTTATATAATTAACTTTTTAAAAGGTAAAGGACCCCCGACAGTTAAGTCGCAGATGACTCTGGGGCTGCGGCACTCATCTCACTTTACAGGCTGAGGGAGCTGGCATTTGTCCACAGACAGTTTTCCCGGGTCATGTGGCCAGCATGACTAAGCCGCTTCTGGTGAATCAGAGCAGCGCACGGAAACACCGTTTACCTTCCCGTATCTACTTGCACTTTCTGGTGTGCTTTCAAACTTGTAGGTAGGTTGGCAGGATCTGGGATTGAGCAATGAGAGCTCACACCGTCACGGGGATTCGAACCGCCGACCTTCTGATTGGCAAGCCCAAAAGGCTCAGTGGTTTAGACCACAGCGCCAGCCACATCCTTTGCATAATTAATTGTTGTTGTTGTTTAGTCATTTAGTTGTGTCCGACTCTTCGTGACCGCATGGACCAGAGCACGCCAGGCACTCCTGTCTTCCACTGCCTCCCGCAGTTTGGTCAAACTCATGTTGGTAGCTTTGAGCACACTGTCCAACCATCTCATCCTCTGTCATCCCCTTCTCCTTGTGCCCTCAGTCTTTCCCAACGTCAGGGTCTTTTCCAGGGAGTCTTCTCTTCTCATGAGGCGGCCAAAGTATTGGAGCCTCAGCTTCACAATCTGTCCTTCCAGTGAGCACTCAGGATTGATTTCCTTAAGAATGGATAGGTTTGATCTTCTTGCAGTCCATCGGATTAATTAGGTGCAGCTAAACCACTCACCAGACTAGTTGGTTTCTCTTTAGAGGGAGGTTTAGTAGGAAACAGTGCCACCGTTGCAACGTTCAAATTATGCAGCAATGCCTGGTGTGTCTAGCAGTGGGCAGAAGCAGCTGTCAGATGTAGTATAGTGGATCAGTTTTTATTTTTGAAGTAAAAGAGATAACAGGCTAACATTGGGGCAAAGGGGAGACCTGCCAAGTCCTTGCCCTTGACTTAAGAATCTGACAATACCCTTCTGGAGAGCATATGCAGCAATCCATACTGATTAATTTAGTGGCAGAATCCAACTTGCAAAGATAAGGGAAATGGTCCCACCTTGAGTTCAAAGAGCCAATCTAACCGGCATCCCTTTTTAACTGAAAGATCAATCATCAAGTGACACATAGGTAAGTTTCCAGATATGATTATCTTGGAGGTGTCATGTTATTTTGATGTTAAGATGAAGCCCTAAAGACAAACAGACAGATGTATATAAACAATAGAGTTGGAGGAAACAAAATGTTAGATAAGCAAGATAGCAGTCTAAGCTACTACATTTTAATGTAAAAGACCATTTAGTTTTATTTCAAATAGAGTGTGCTTTCACTAGAGAAAAGATGGGAGGGGTGGCGGGGAGGGAATCATGTTTTCTTTCCCCAAATGTAGCTTGGCAGACATTCCATACAACGGCAGCACTGGAATTTTTTATGATTTTAATTTTTTAATGAAGTATGCAGCTTTATCTGTATGCTCACTTTGTCAATAAAAACAGCTGGGGGGAACCTCTGACCTGCAGAACTAATTTGGCTCAAGAGGGCTTCCCATTTGGCCCATGAGGCCATTTTGGCCATACCACACCCACCTGCCCTGTACCAGGTATGGGGCAGGTAAAAACAGGGCTGGGCAGGTACCATCAATCAGTTGACTGATGGCACTTGCAAAGCTGTGGTCTCTTGAATAGTGCTGACAATCAGCTGATGGCTCACCAGATACAGTCCCAAACCCCTGACTAAGTGCAACGCAATTAAGAACAGCATGATTAAGAACAATACAAATGAATGGAGCAACCCAATGGATGAAAGAACATGTACACTAATTCAGCCATACTTGCCTTACTTGATGGTCAAGGTTAAGTCTTTCCAAATATTTCCAGAGGGCCTGAGAGAGAACATAAGGAATTGAATCACAGAGTGAGGGGTGGGACATTTTATGGGGATGGTATAAGGTAAAGGTAAAGGGAACCCTGACCATTAGGTCCAGTCGTGACCGACTCTGGGGCTGCGGCGCTCATCTCGCTTTATTGGCCGAGGGAGCCGGCGTACAGCTTCCGGGTCATGTGGCCAGCATGACTAAGCCACTTCTGGTGCACCAGAGCAGTGCACGGAAACACCATTTACCTTCCTGCCAGAGCGGTACCTATTTATCTACTTGCACTTTGACGTGCTTTTGAACTGCTAGGTTGGCAAGAGCAGGGACCAAGCAACGGGAGCTCACCCCGCCGCGGGGATTCGAACCGCCGACCTTCTGATTGGCAAGTCCTAGGCTCTGTGGTTTATCTCATAGCGCCACAACACACACAAAGGAATTTTACCACTTATTTCTAGATCCAGCAATTAGCCTTAAAAAAAAAAAAGCAAATGGCAAGTGAAGCATTTGCCATTGAATCTTATATGTGCCAATTCCTTTTCCTTTTTCTATATTTCATTACCCCTATTAAAATTATTTTTCTCTCCTGGCTCTGCCAGCTTCAGTGTGTAGCTAAAGGAAAAATAATAACAAGGTTTAGAGAAATTACTGGAGGCAAAGGAGGTTCAGCAGTGCCCCCTAGCCCTGCAACCAGTCGGCTCCTAGGATTATATTCTTGAACTCCACACACCTCATATGTTGCTGGAACAGACCTGTTTGTGTATATGAGTGTGTCTGTGAGTGTGCTATAATGCCATCACATTGGTCTGAACTTTGAATACACCTTAGCATAAACTAACATTTTAAAACAAGTGTACTGTGGGTGCAGCATAAATCTCAACCAACAGAGAGGACAAAACAGTACTGTAAAAGTACTGACAGATGCATAGAAATTAGAACATGCACAGCAATTATATAGGCATCTAAACTTAGGTTGTTTTCACATGCAAGGCTGAAATCAAACCTTGGAAATACATTAAGGCTACAGTCCTATGTATGCTTTTGTTTGAGTAACTCCCATTAGATACAATGGAACTTACTTCTTAGTAAACGCCTGCTTCCATTGTGTCTCTTCTGCCATAATAGCAGTCCCACACAGCAGAAAATGTATATTTATTTGTCTGAGAGGGGTTATAGGGATCTGAGCATTGTCATTTTTTTTCCTACTGCAAAATGGGTATTTTATGTTACCTAGACCTATTTCATAGCTTTTCAAATATGACCCTGGGTTGGAAAGGGTTGGGGAACTCTGCTCCATTGCATGTTTTTCTTTTGTGCACAGAAAAACAAGCAAAGGCTATGAGCAGAAGATATAGAATCAACTATTTTGTTAGCAATGCATTGGGACACTGTAAACCAGTGCTGAACATTCTGATCTAAAATCTTTTCAGAGACAGGATAGTGGGCTATAGGGATCATTTATGTGATCCTCAAATATGTTCTTATGCATGTAAGGGAAGGAAGAAAATCATGACATTTAAAAATACAGAATACAAGATTCCATCTGCCAAATTATAGCCATGGTGTTGCTAGCATTGCAGTACTTCATGATCATTATCTGATGAGGAAATAGTGAACCATTATAATGTGTTTTCCAGGCAGCACTATGAAGAGAAACTGAATTAACAACTGTTTGAACTCAATAATGAAATCAAAGGACAATCTCTAATTTCATTTCTTGCTAATTTATGTTGCTGCGTTGACATTAAGGAAGGAGCTATTCAAATTTAGCTTTGATTTAGTTTACTTCTAGAGAAGTATTTCAATGGTAATTTAATGTTTTTATCTTGCCCTGTCCTGTGAGGGGGAAAATAGTCATTTCAGTCCAACTCCGACCTTATAATGTTTTGCTCAGCCTGAGCTAAGTAAATGGACTTAGATGGGCATTTATTCCAATTCCTGTATTTGAGGGGGGGAAACATGAATTTCACTTAGAAACCACAGAGGGTGATGTTGGCTTCGGTTTGCTTGCAATCCCAAGTAACAGATGTTCAAATCTTTCTGAGCAAAAAAGCACTTCTTTTGCATAGAGTTTTAAGCAATCTTTGTCATGTGAAATGCTCCTCATTTTTATTTTTATTTTTAAAGACAGAGGGTTTTTTGTGACAAAGTTGATTCTGTATTAAATCACAGTATGCATGGGTCTATATTGGCAGAGATTTGTAGCAGAAGATAGGTTTGGATCTACTAGTAGATGGCTGAGTGTTTTCTAGTTGATTGGCAAGAATTTATGACTCGCGGTAATAAAATGACACCCACCCTACTAAAGCACACTGCTGAAGTTAAGACAACGGAGTGAGTAACCAAGATTGACCTCCTCTACTGGGGAAGGATTGCAAGCACAGTTCTGCTACTCAAAACAAATTACTGGGCGCAGACTTATTTAATTACGGGTGCAACCTTTTACATAGGGCCCGGGTCGGATTTAGGTTTGATGAGGCCCTAAGCTAAGGAAGGTAATGAGGCCCTTTATATGTTCAGCTGTCCTTTGCCAAACAAATTGTCGCAATTTTTTTGTGTTGAATATATGCTATATAGTAATTTATGGACCTAATAGGTATCTAAAGCCATTTGCACATGCAGAATGTGGGCACCTTATATATAGAAATGAGCAAACCAGTGATATTTTAGGGAGCAGGCTAGCAGGCGGGGCCCATTACTTCCATCATAGGAGCCTACACAACACAAAACATTGTTGCTGCATGCAGGTTTTATTTTATTTGGTTTTTTCTGGAAATGTACATCCAGTTTTTTTTCTTTTAGATTTTTTTGGGGGGCCCCAAGAGAGTGGGGCCCTAAACTATAGCTTGTTTAGCTTATACGTAAATCTGGCACTGCATAGGGCTCTTGCAAGAAAACAATGTCTGAACCCCCACTGTATGTTACATGGAGCTGCATATATTTATGCATGATTTTTAGGGTGGGTGGACTGTTGGGTACCCCTCTAAGTCTTTGTAGTACAGTGTTTTGTATTTACTTACTTACTTACTTACTTACTTACTGCCCTCTTATAAGCATTTAAATACCACCCAAGAACAGTGTTTTCTAGGTAGTTTATCATCATCATCATTATCATCACATCATAAAAACAGTAAACAAACATCAGCTTTGGGGGATAAGACAGCATAAATTCAGTAGATAATGATTTAGAGAGAAAGTTTTTTTTAAAAAAAGTTTCTTACAACAAAGAAGGTGCCTCGTGAGCTGCTTTGGAAAGGGAATTTCACAACTAGGGTGCAAAAATGCCATTTATCCAATAGTCACCCATCACACCTCACTTGTCCCCAACACCTGGAGAAGGATCTCTACAGACGATATCCGGGACTGAGGAGAGACATGTGAAGGAAGACACTCCATCAGTTAATCTTCCCCCAAGCTATTTAGGGCTTTAAAGATCACAAGCAGCACTTTGAACTGGGGCCCTGACACAATATAATCAGATCATACATTAACTGTCTTGCCACCATATTTTGGACTAATTGGATTTCCTGGAGTGTTTTCTAAGGCAGCACCACATGCAACACAATGCACTAAGACTAGGAGGTTATAAGGGCAGAGATAACTGGAACAAGGCTCTCTCCATCACAGTTAGTATACCAGCCAAAGCTAACACAAGGCATGCCAAGCCACTTAAACTGGATCAAACAGCAGAACCTAAACTGAAAACATGGTTTTTTTAGGGGGCGTGCAACCCTATCAAGCACAGGCTGAACACCATCGCTCTGAATAGAAATCATCCCGTATCAAAATGTCTGTCTTAACTGGTTTGGGCTTCATTTTATCAGCTCTCATGAAGTCCGTTGTCACACTCAAGCACTGAGTCAGAACACTGGCACTTTGTCACTAATCATAGGAATCGTTTGCTGCTGCACTAATGCCATCCCTGACCCCATGTCCCAGCTGTCCTTTTCCTCCAAGTGATCCCAGTCAACTAGCGATTACATAATAGACACAAAGATGTCAAGATGTCGCATAGCTAATCAGATTTGTGTTTTGGAACCTTTTCACAAAGCCAATGCAAAGTGATGGAAAGAAGCAGTGCCCTTACTCTGAAATGGATTCATACCATCATCAGAAAGCCAAGTCTTATGGCTATGTGATATTTCCCAGGAAGCTAGTTGAGAGTCAGGCAGCATTATTCTGTTCCAAATGCATGTCAGAGAAGGAGTTAAAATTGATATTTCAAGTTTCTCTTTGCACCACCACTGAAAAAAGTATTTGCCAAAGCAGGGGACATTTTTAGATGATCAAGCATCTTTATATCTCCCCCCCCCCCATTTTGTTCAGCCTCCAATTATGGGAATTTGGAACCATCAGATATCATATTTTGCCATGATACAGCTGTCTGTTCCACCTATATCTGAAAATAATTACTCTAGCAAAAATATTTCCAGAGGGAAAATGCCAAACACTTTGGTCTCTATTATGGAAGGGTAAGTAAATATTCTTTCTGATTGGCTGCTATACACCATGATCTTGCTTGTGTAAGAAGTAGGGATAAGGGGTGGATGGAAATCTCCTTAACTCAAAAGAGACTTAAATGCCCCAAATAAAAGACTTATATTCAGGCTAGAATATAATTGCAAGCAATCACAGAGAGCCCACAGCTCAGCAGTAGTTTATATGCAGGGGATTCAAGGCTCAGTTCCTGGTTTCAAGAGTCACAACAACAACAACACTTTTATTATTTAATGTGAAAACACCTCAAACTATTTTATGGGATGTTATTCATAAATGGAATCATATAAATAGAACATGCTTAGGATATCTACTAGAAAGGAAGAAACATTGTTTTCTAATGTTTCAAAGCCAGAACCCATGCAGATCTCTAGTAATAATTTAATGGAAGTTCAAACTTCACGTCCAAAGATAACTCTGACATGTCTCTTCACCTATTGACTGCTGAAATTTTTGCATCCCCTGTGGGCCCCCCAAATTTAGAAATGTTTCAGTCTGCATAGCCATTTGGGGCAGAAGCCAACACGTTATTTAATTTGATATGACAAGTTAGCAAATGCCTGAAGTTATCGCAAACAGGATATAAATACCAACACTTCCATTCATTGCTATTAGGATATTTCAGTTCTGTCCAGTGTCTTATGTGACTCAATGAATTCCTGATGACAGCATGTAATGGGAAGATTCTTATGGCTGAGAGCAGAGGAGAAAACAATCCCCATTGAACTGACTGATTTCTCTGTTTCCTTTAGATGATGTGCGGCACTTATGTAATGCTCACGCAATCAGAATTACTTCAGGGTAATGACTGAGGATATGCAGCCAACCCCTGCCTCAAGAAATGTCTCTAGTCTTACAGCATGACCTCGGATGTATGTATTTATGTTTTGCTTACTGAAAACATGTAGAAGTACTTGTACAACCCCCCCCCTTTTTTTGCTTTCTTTATAATCTTTAACCTTTGCCAGGACAATCCTGATCAGAAGGCTGAACTGTGAGCATATGATTTATGAAAGGACCAGGGAGCCGATGACAATGATTCTTACATACTAAATTCTCTATGAAATTGTCTATGTCTAAATTGTCTATGAAAGCCCACCAAGCATACAACTGAAAGGAAGTCCAATAGATTTTTCTATATATACACTGTGTGTATGTCAAATATTCAGCAGTCTTTGCAAGTGAACAGTGTCTGAAATATGCAGTTCAATGATCTGTCCAGACTCTGCTGAACTCCTGGTACCAGGGAAGCAAATGAGTATTTTTAATTCTGGAGACCTTAGAAGATGGATCACTAGCCCCGTCATGATGGAAAAGACTACTGGGACTAATACACAACTTAAAAGACATAACCGTCCCATTGAGAATACGTCTTCTTTCCAGGGAAAGCTACAGAAATCCACCTGAACCGGATGTACATTGATGCTAAGAAAGCTTTTAATAAGCAGATAACCTTTTCAAGCTTGCAAAATAGGAAGGACAGAAGAAAAGACTTTAAAATGAGTATTCAATGAAAGCAACGGAGGCTTTTGTATTAGGGATAGACAAATCTGTCAATTTCAGTTTCTCTCCATTTCTCATTTTTTCCAATCTTCAGTTCAGTTCTCTACATTTTTACCTGAGTTTGTGATTAATAATAATAAAAAAATTAAAGAAGTCCACTGGAAAATTCACCAGCATTTCACAGCAAATTTCTTTCAATGCACACAAATTTGTATGCAGTTTCCCCTAATGTTATACATTTCTGCAAGGCAGCATCCCCTAATATAATGCACAAAAATACAATCCCATGTCAGTGCGCCATGAAATATATCAACAGGTCTTCTGAAATAAGAACACTTTCTGTGAATTGGATACACACAACTATAAATGGCATTAAAATAACTTATTTGGCAATTTCACCTTTATGTGGTGCACCATATTAAAAGAGTTTGGCTGCTTATACCCTTTTTTAAAAAACAAAAACAAAAACAAACTACTTGTCATTCTTCCTGGATGACAAAGCAATCCCCTGTGCCAATATAAAGAGGAGGACAATCAATCTCCTATCCTATGCCTAGCAGAGCAGTATTGTTGTTTGTGTGTGTGTTATAAAGAGTGTGCTTGCATGTCACCCCACAGTGCCATATTGGGCCAGTAATGGGCTGGAAAAAAATATCTAAAAATACTTTGTCCATTATATTTTTTCTTTAAACTTTTCTTTAACTGAAGTAGTCAAAGAACACAAAAGGCGGCAATAATGGATTTGCCCCTCTTAACAATGCTCATTTTGACAGAAAAATATCAGCATGCGGTAGCTTTTTCATGCAACTCTCCTATGTCAAAGCTTTCTTGTGAATGTTCTCCCCAAGTGGTCAGATTTATAATTAATGATGTCCTGAGGAACTGGAATGATGAAAGAAACCCTAGACTAGGTCTTGGTTAAATATTGATCTAACCACACTAGGTGCATTGGCAAGATGACTTTGTGTGGAAGAATGACATGGAGAAGTCGTAAAAGCAGCAACACCAACAATAAAACAGAGAGGGAATAGATTATAAAACTAAAAAGCAGTCAGAGGCCATAAATCCAGTTGAAAAAAATCCTGAGCAAATAAAAATGTCATGACCTGGTGCCAAAAAGATTGTAATGTCAGTGCCAGTCAAATTCCCAGAGGGCATTCCAAAGATCAGCCTGTCCTGAACTGGATATGAATGCCATCTAATAGCTCTCATCTGTATTCTAGCCGTAAATAAGTGATATCTCTTCTCTAACCTTAGTTCCTCTTTCCATGTGCATTTTTTATAGTTTATTTTTACATTTTCAATTTTGCATGCAATAACAGAACAAATAACACAATAGAAACATGATTATCTCCTTTGACTTCCCGCCCCCGCCCCTTTGTGGATCCTCATGTTATACTTTTCCATTTGCATCTCTTCCATAACTCCAAATTGTTATAAATCATTTGCCAAACCATAATTCAAATTTTTGCTAGAAGTTTTCTGTCAAACCTATTAATGAATGAAATTGTTTACAATCATTTTTCAAATACATTATAAACTTCCCCCATTCTTTATTGAAATTTGATTCTTCCTGGTTTCTGATTCTTCCTGTAAGTTTTGCCATTTCAGCATAGTTCATCAGTTTTATCTGCCACTCATCCTTGGTCGAATTGTATCTTCTTTCCATCTCTAGGCTAGCAAAATCCTGGCAGCCGTGGTCATGTGTACTTAAACAATTTCTTCTGGTCTTTCAGAATCTAAGCACCTAAAACTCTTAAAAGAAAAGGTTCTGGTTTCTTAGAAAAGTTTATTTTCAACATCTCCCCCCCATTATATATTATTTCCCAGAAAGCTTTTATCACCACATATGATAAAAGATGCCCTCTTTCTCTTTACAATTCCAGAATATTATAGAATTTGATTTCTACATTTTGGCTAGTTTACTAGCTTGCATTTTGCAGTTTTAGTTTGCTGATGGCAGAGTCATCTTTCTCTGTGTCTGTCTGTCTGTCTGTCTCTCTCTCCCTCCCCGTCTCTCTCCTTTGATGCAAACCACTTTGTGAGATGATAATGATAAATCATACTATAAAGGAAAGCTTGGGAACCACCAAAGAAAAGGCCCTCTCCTTTGTGCATTCCAGTTTCACATTCCTTTCCAGTTGGCATTTCTTGGAGAATGACCTCTTCTGAAGAATTTAATGCAAGGGTGGAGTGATAAGAAAGAGCTTAGCTGTCCAGTTACAGGATTGCTATTTGGAAGCAAGCTAGTCCTGGTGCTATAGCACAATATGTTTGCTTTCATTAATTCAGTGAGTGTTCCCTCCCTTAACTCATAGCAAGTAAATGAGATTGGGGATGGGGAGAATTTTCAGTGTGTTTTAAAGCAGTTTTTAGAAAGTGCATCCATGCATCTCACATGGCTCAAGAGGTTTCTTTCCTCCCTTCACCCTCTGCTATATTCTTAAAAGTGCAGATGAATAACCTGCAGACAGAACAAAAATAAAATAAAACAACTTGGCCCTGTTCCCACAGTATAAATTGTCTCACGGCCTTGTGCTAAGTGTGGTGACATCAATGCACCAAAACCAGAAAGCCACAAATGAAAATCTCTCGAGGTTTACTCCCCGTTTTCCTTTTTGTAAAACTACTGCAGGAACAAGAAACAATTTTATCTTCCTCAAGTTCAGTGCAACTGACTTTCATTTGAAGAGAAAGGTTTTACAGCTGAAATTCCATTCACGGCATAGTATTGGCTGTGCTGCTTCCCCAAACTTAGTTCAATGGTATAGTTTATCTTTCTTATAAAAGGAGAGACATTCCTCCTTACTATAATATTTAAATGAAGGCTGTGTATGCACTATAATCTTAAATAATATTCTAAGCACATTCTTTCCCTTGAGGAATTCTGGTCACTATAGTTCACCCCTCACAGATTTTTAATTGCCATACATGTAGTGTTCCAAACTTTAGCTGACTGTATGTCAGCCAGGGGCAGGAGATAGCAGATACCATAATACCCCCCCCCCCTCCGCCCTCCACTGTAATCATGAAAAGGGCTATTGACTTGCCGAAGAATTTATAAAAAGGCAACCACTTATGTCAGCCATAAGAAAGGCATTTCAGTTTGACAAATATATATTTCATCTCTTGTTTAGTAGAGGAATCAACGGCACATGGTGGCCCACAGTGAATCATGTTCTGTCATTTTAGGCCAGTAATATGATAAATTACTTTCTGAAATGAGGGGGAAATGAAGGTGATTGCTGGCTGAGCATTAGGCAGCATGGTCCAGGGACTGCTGGTTCTGCAGGCAAAGCTGAAAGTGTGAACTAAGTAACCCTCTTGGAAGTTCTGAAAGCTATTAATATTTCTGAATTTCCAGAAGGCCTCCAAGCATAAGTTAAAATACTAAAGGGATATCTGGCTTTTTTTCTTTAAGACACTCTTTCCACTTTTTAATATATTTCCAAACATTGTGTCATGCTTATCTGAGTAAGAAGGAAATTGATGTTGTGGATAGGAAAAGTGCATTGACCATGGCTGACCTTCGCTTCGTTCTAAACAGGACAACAGTCTGACACCTCTGTCCCTTTGGCCTCTTTTTTCAAGAATATTGAAAACCACCTTTGAGCTATCAAGCATATCTTCATCTTCTATGACTGTGATTCTGTTATTGTTGCAGAGGGCCAGACAGGATGCAAAATTGTTCAGACACTGAGGCAATTCAAATGCTAGACAAATACAGTTTCTGGGTACATATACACATACAAAAGCAAACATTGATATTCTCGGTCACATCGGACTCAGCTAGACTGGTAAAGAAAAAGTGATTTATATGTGTTGTATATGCAATATAACATTGTGCCACCAGATGGTGATGTGGAGTCCTGTTTTTCTCTACCTGTTTTCCCTGTTTAAATTTACGTTTTAAACTGAAATGCTTCTTTGATGTGTTTAAATCCAACCACCATGACCCAGACAGCATTTATTCCAAGGATGCTCTCTTCATTCATTCATTATTTGTTGTTTAGTCGTCTTAGTCGTGTTTGACTCTCTGTGACCCCATGAACCAGAGCATGCCTTGGAAACTCTCACTTTCTTCTCAAAGCTTCTCCTTTTTTATGTCCATGGAGTTTTCTTGGCAAAATACTGGAGTGGTTTGCCAGTTCCTTCTCCAGGTGGCTCACATTTAGTCTAAACTCTCGGCTATGACCTGTCCATCTTGGGTGGCCCTGCACGGCATAGCTCCTAGCTTCTTGGAGTTATTCAAGCCCCTTCACCATGACAAGGCAGTGATCCATGAAGGGGATTCATTATTTGCCAAACACCTAATAACCTAGGCTTCTAGGTTACAACAAACTGACAACAGAGAAATAAAACAGAAATCAAGTAATACATTATAATTACTGAATGAGGTAAAAAATAGAGCATCAGCACCCCATCTCCCCCCAAAAGCATAAAAGGTGCTGCTTTTTAATAACCCCCACAGGAGTAAAAATAAAGTGATTAAAAATGCTGTTAGAGCAGATACTAAAATAATAACCCTTCTCCTTCTTCTTTGTAACTTAACCAGAGAGAGACAGAAATCGGAATGAGAAACAATCACAAGCAATATGTATGTAGAAAAGTATGGTGTGTGTGGGGGGGGGGTCAGATTTAAATTGGCAATGAAAAACCCAATGCAAAAAAAAATAGCGCACCTACAGAGCATGCCACTGGCCCAGCTAGCAAACCCAGAAACTACCAGACAACTTATAAGCACTGAGCAGAATGCAAGAAGATTGATATGCCATACTGTATACATGGATTCAATAATGTTTAGTGAAGGGATTCCAAGCCAAGTAATTTATTGATGTGAGATGACTGAAGAAAGGCTGTCCTTGCGGTATGTGCCCTGTCCCCTTTGTGTGTGTGAGAGAGAGTCTACCGCAGTATGGCACAGTCTTTAATTACTGGATTCCATGCATTAGCGTTTAACAGAACTCTTGCCAGCTTTAAGCGCTGGGCAGTGAACAATGAACAAAGCAGCTGTCTAATCTGACTTCTTCTTCTTCTTTTTCCATTTGACAATGCGAACTTCCTTCCCCAATTTTTTCAGGGATGTGCCACCTCACCCATGCCTCTCGCAGATACGATGCAGTGTAGAGTTGCAGGCATCACTGTTGGATTTGCTGACTTCCAAAATATTTAATCTCACCACCTCCCGCCCTTTGGCTTTGAATTTTTATAAAAAAGAGAAACCTCAGCACCCACTGCCTTTAGAAATGTGAGCAGCTTGTAAGAATGATCCATGCAGAAAAATGTCCCTGTTGCTGTTCTCCGCCCCCCCCCCCCCCCGCCTGGTCAGTTCATTTCTCATTTCAGCAAGGAGACCCACAGATCCTAAGAGAGTTGCTGAGCTGTGTCTGTTAAAAGAAATGTGATGGCAGGTGCAAAATGATAAGGATTTGGACAAGCATGCAACACATTACGCAGCTGCAGCTGCCAACACTACCTTCAAGTCTATCAGTGAAGTACAACACGGACTACAGGAAAAAAAATTCATAGAGTGAAGAAATTTGATTAAACAAGCAATTCAGACACTTTGGCCTGAAGAGAATAGGTATTAGCTGAGGAGATAAATAGAGACGATAAAGAATCGGAATGCCCATTAGAGAAAGAAAGAAGTCTATAATCCTTTGGGAGTAAGATGCTTTTCCAAAATGGAGGAGCTCTTTATGAATGAAAAATAATAATTTTATGGGGCAATTTGCTCAACTCTTTCCACTTACCGTCCAGCCTAAATGGGACTAAACATGGCTTGGATTTTGCTGCAATCATGTTGTCCATATTGGAGCCGATGCAAGTGGTTTTTATCTGCCAAATGCTGAGCAAATTCATCACAGCAGGCAATGAGTTCCAAGACCTAGTGCACAGGATTAGATTATAAATTTCCCTTGGCTGCTTGGAAAGGCTGTACTGGGCAGCCTGACACAGATGAAATCGGGACAGCAAAGTCAGATTTCTCTGCTACCCTCTCTATAATCACCATGCTCTGTCTTCCATAGGAGTTGGCCCAAATGTTCTGCACTCTACTCATCATCCAGAGATGCTTAACTAACACTCTGTTTGTAAATGCTAGGTGCTGAGAGAGAGAAATACAGATAGCACTCTGGAGTAATTTAATTGATGTCCCCAATCCATGAGTTCTTCTGGGCCCTCAAGTGAAGAATCACTTGCTGGCAAGCGATGCTCCCAGAGCCTTCTGGAAACATCCTTGATCGATTATACCTGAGGGCAGATACTGTTTGCTGCTTCAAATCTATGTAAATGATTGCTACCCATCCTTTACCAAGGAACAATCTGACCATGGAGAAACCAGAGCTCAGTGGCCGACCCTATTTGTTGTGGTCTTCCTTGAACCATCCCACATTGTTCAGGCGCCTCACTGACACTCAGGAGAAGTTTTCCATTAGTGAAGGAGGGCACCAGGTTAGAAGGAGAGAGAACACATTCCTTCCATGGTTATTTAGTTAATAGTTATTCTTTAGGGTGTGATAAAACACTTTGTTGTTTTAGCTTCTATGAACGTATTGAAGTTAACTTATTTCAGGAGCTACCCAAGCACTGTTTTGTTGGCTGTTTTGCAACTTACAGGAAATACTGAATATACTGAACATAGTTCTATGCTTTAAGTTGCTTGAAATGTAGGTTTAAGATTTTTGCTTTCCACCAGTATAATTGTCACACCATCACTCCTGCTCAGGGCGAGAACGCACTCTCCATTCATTTATAATATCCTGGGAAAGTAAGGCTTTAAAAAGAAAATCCATACTATTTTTTCATGATTCTTTTCAATGCAAGTAATTTTAGCTGAGGAGCTAATATAAAATGTCCTATTACAGCCCTGTATACTAGAATCTGCTTAATTGGCACACCCTAGTGGAAAAAGAATGTGCCAATTAAATGATCATCCCAATTATCAGAGACTCACGGGAATACATTGTTCTGGCAAGGTTTATAATCACTTTCATTTTATGGATTGCCTTAAAACGAGGCAACGGTATCAAGCTTCACATCTTAATTATCCAACCTGAGTGATATTTCTACATTGATTTAATAGACATACCAGGCAGTTTGCCTCTTCCATGACAAAATAGGAAACAATTCCCCAGACAATCTATCAACTCTCATATTTGAGACAAGAGCAGAGTTTGTTCAATATGAGGTCCTATACTGAGTTGTATGTAGGGCAAGGAAAACAGTTAATGGACTATGATCTAGTCAGGCATGTCACATATTTATGGAGAATTACTTTTATATATTAGAAATCGTTTTAGAGTGATGTAACACATACATGCGCAGACACATACACAATAACAAAATGAATTACATAGGTTAGACTCACAGATAAACACGTATGTAGACAGACTGATGCAGCTAAATAATTTTAGTCAATGGACACAGTTTTTCAGCCTTCCCCCCTCAGCCTTTAGATAATGTGCATTATTTCAATTGTGAAAAGCGCATAAACATTTTCCTTTCTCCTCCCACCCCAATTAATACTTTACAACTTCTACATAAGCACATTACTGATGAACTCTTCAAGTTAACAGCAAAACAGTATGGCAACACTGATCATATATATTTTAAGATTAAAAAATTAAAGTAAGCATCTGTAACCAGGTGGTAGCATGGATCATGGTATTCCTTGTGTGGTGTTGAATTGCAATTACGCAACCTAAGGAAAGACCCTCTCTACATGCTTAGAGACAATTATTATTACATCACGTATCAATGTTAAAGGTGAACATTCCTCTTTACCACCACCTCCCTTTAATTCCTCACCACTGCATTCCTGATTTATTAGAGGGGGCAGGGAATACAACAAAACAGCCTAGCAACCTGATAATATATTTGTAAATAAAATCTAAAATGAGCACATACATTGGTTTCCTCGAGGATAATGCATTGTTTGTGTGGGACTGAATTGCCCTATTCAAAGCAAACATTTCCTGCCCCTTTCCCATGCTTTGACTGCTGCACTTGATGCCTTGCAGGGGGAAAACAAATGAACAGGTTGCCAACTATAATAAAAGAATGAAAAATACTCATGGGCACGTGCAAGTTCACCTATTAAGCTCACTTAATTCATCACTTTGGGGACGCGGGTGGCGCTGTGGGTAAAAGCCTCAGCGCCTAGGGCTTGCTGATCGAAAGGTTGGCGGTTCGAATCCCCGAGGCGGGGTGCGCTCCCATTGTTCGGTCCCAGCGCCTGCCAACCTAGCAGTTCGAAAGCACTCCCGGGTGCAAGTAGATAAATAGGGACCGCTTACTAGCGGGAAGGTAAACGGCGTTTCCGTGTGCGGCTCTGGCTTGCCAGAGCAGCGATGTCATGCTGGCCACGTGACCCGGAAGTGTCTCCGGACAGCGCTGGCCCCCGGCCTCTTGAGTGAGATGGGCGCACAACCCTAGAGTCTGTCAAGATTGGCCCGTACGGGCAGGGGTACCTTTACCCTTTACCTAATTCATCACTTGAATATGAAACGAGTCACCATCACACACGGAGGGGGTATCTTCCTCTCCTAATCCCAGCAACAAAGAAAAAGAAAAGAAAGAGAGCAAAATGAGGAGAAAAGGGAAGATTTTGAAACATTATTGCACCACTCTCTCCTCACAAGGTCCACCCCTGCTCTTCAGGTGGCTGTGAGAAACTTGGAAGTGTGAATAGGGTTGAAGGAGTAAGTCTGGGAGTAAATACCGGGGGTGGGGTGGGAGCTACAGGAAGCCTACAGTGACTTCCTGTAATAAATAAGATTGTGATGCTCAAACATGTGAATATTTTTTCCTGATTCCTCTCCTTTTTTCTTAAGAATGGGAAGCTGTCATCTGTATCAGTAGTTCACATATCTTTTTCCTTACATGAGGGGATAATTTTGACTTCTCTCTCTTTTTCTCAGTTATGGATTCAGGGCAGACAAAAGCAAGCACTTATCCATACGATGTGTTATGGATTTGTGGAATTTGCTGCCACAAGCTGGCTATTGACTTAGCCTATATTCCTAACCCCATTTACCTGGGAGCAAAAATCCTCCCCCATATATATATCCACTCTTCCTCCCAAAAGAGTCCAAGGCAGTAAACACATCTGCAATAAAAAAACAACTAAAAATAAAATGAAAGCATTTTGAAACATTTTTTTAAATGCCTAAAACATCTAAAAAAACAACATTATATTGACAACAAATTTAAGAACAAATGCATGTCCACCAAAACAGAAAGGTTTTCACCAGGTGACGAAAGGAGTACTGTCATGGTACTTGTGCTTAATGTCAATAGGCAAAGTGTTATGTAATGAAGTTCTCACCCTGGGCCAGCAGGGGGATACTGTAGGTAGTTTTCACTCAGGTCCACATATGCAAATAAGGAATTGAAAGTGACGTTCAGTGATTGGATAGTTACAGAAAGTTGTTACTGTTGCGTTGTAGTGGAGCTCTATATAAGCAGGCTGGCTGAACCCTTCAGTTCAGTTCTGTTCTGGCCTGTGAATAAACAAGAGCTGTTGAAGAATCGCTGTGTCGTCTGATATGTTCACCCACAACTTAACACAAAGAGTTTCAAAACACAGGTGGCGCTGCACTAAATGAATGACTTTTTCGAATTGCAGAATGGATATTGCATGGCACTGGTAGAAGTGCTAGTTCTGCAGATTGAGGCAATCAAGTTGGAAAGTATCGGGGAAGGTGATCTCTTAATGCAATGAGACTTATTTCTAATATTTGATCATAGATTAATAGAGCTGGAAGGGGCATGGTGAGGACTGTGCTGTGAGATAGGTTTTTAAAATCAGATACTTAAGTGAAATAGGTCATTTAATGGCTACTAGTCATTATAGCTGCCAAGAACCTCCAGGTTTAAAGGCATTAGCAGCTGATGAGGGAGGGCTGTTTCTTTCATTTGAAAACTTCCTGGAAGCATTTGTCTGTTCATCCTGGTAGATAGGACAAGAAGGACCTATGTACTGATGAGACTGAGGTCAAATTCTTACTAAGGGTGTTTGAGGAATTTGTGGGTACTGATATAACTTAAACTGACCCAGGCCTTCAACAATAACCGGAGGATTGGAGAATAATTATTCATTAGATTTTGCAGTTATCCCAAATTTGTGGGTCAGTTCTCAATTTAAAAAAATGCACTGAGTTTCAGATTAAAAATACAGTGGTACCTCAGGTTACATACGCTTCAGGTTACATACGCTTCAGGTTATAGACTTCGCTAACCCAGAAATAGTGCTTCAGGTTAAGAACTTTGCTTCAGGATGAGAACAGATATTGTGCTCCAGCGTCATGGCAGCAGCAAGAGTCCCCATTAGCTAAAGTGGTGCTTCAGGTTAAGAACAGTTCCAGGTTAAGTACGGACCTCCAGAACGAATTAAGTACTTAACCCGAGGTACCACTGTATGTACTTCAATATCAAATGTGTTCCAGAAATGTGTATTTTGTGAGAAAAAATATGTTTTCTCTCACACACATATTTTCATGCAATTTCCTTTTCCTTTTCCTTTTTTTGAATACAGATCAATAGGGCATCAGATTTAGGGAATAGATTTATGAATGAATCCATGTGAAATTGACATGGTCTGGAAACAGGCTAATCCACCCATCCCTAACTCTGACTTGCAGTTGCCGCACGATATCATATTGGAAACATTAAGCTGCTTTTCATGAGCCTTTGAGTACCATGATGCCTGTTACTTGACTGCTTGCTGCTTGTCTTGTTCACTATTTCAGAATTTGGAGGGAGAGGGGTATCTTGTAGTACAAACGTTGTGGTCTAGAGACAGACCCGGATTCCAATTTTTGCTCACCTATTTGCTTGCCAGGTAGCCTTTGGGCAAATCACTTCCTTTCTGCCTCATTTCCCTCTATTTCAAATGGGAATAATTAATGGCTACCCTCAAGGAGTCATTAGAAGGATAAATGGGATGAAGAAACATTTCAGGAGATCAAAAGGACAATAATTTCATATTTTACATTTCCTGTCTCCCCTCTGGGGTAGAGCAAGAAGGGGAAACGGGCGAAAGGAAATGATGCCATCCCTTCTTTCAATAGGATCCACTCTATTTTTCAGTTTACTATGCAGAAAATGAGACTGCCTTGCCTCTGTTATCTTTCCTGAATACTGGTTTGATCTCCATCTTTCAAGAGAAAATTTAGTTAAAAACCCTGTGTCAAGCTAACCCAAGAATGAACTGGCTTGACTCTCTGTTCATAGGAGCTGTGTGCAACTTTTCTTTTCAACATGGGACAACGTGCTCTTTTAATCTCTCTCTCCCCCCCGCCCGCCCCACTTTTTTTAAAAAAAATAATCTTCCTGAAGTGCTACCTCTAGCTCCTATTTGTAACATTATCTTCACACAACCTCTGCTGGAATGCAGTATAGTATCTGTTAAATACAGTCCCTGAAATTTTCATTTCCCTTTTCTCTCCAGGTATCAGAATCTAGTTAAGTAGTCTATTACAAGAGTTTTGCTCTCATGGTAAGTTTCATGGCTTTCATGACTCTGAAGGGGGAATTTTTTTTGAGTGTGGTGAATGGAGGAATTAGATGAGCAACTCCTATTATTGTTAATAGGAATCATGGCACCATATACCACGCTGAAAATCTATCCTTTGATGTCTAGGTCATGCTTCAAGGCATGACTAGGCTCTAAAATGTTATAATTGACAGGAGAAATGGAAAAGAGCAGATTGATGACTTCTTAAATCCAAGATACGGTGCTTTTGATTGACTTCCTAAGAGCAGGCAAGCTGCCGAAAGGGAGAGACAATTAGATGCAGAGTGGGGAGAATCTTATAAAGGTATTGAAAATATCTGATTTCTAGGTAAATGAGTGGGGGGGGGGCACTACAAATGTTTCCTTCAAATATTTTCACACTATTTAGATGAACCATCTACCCATGTTTTTTGTTTTAAAAAGCTGTTGATTACTCCTTTCCAAGGAAGCCTCTGTTAAAATGGGGCAGGTAAAAGTCATCAATGATGTGTCAAAGGCTTTCATCTTTAATAAGATTTCTACTTTCTGAGTGGGGGCTTTCTCTTCTAACAGGAATGCCACCTGCTTGCTGAAGTTCTGTGCACATCAGACTTTTCCAAGCCATATCACAAATGCTGCTTAATAATAATTGGTGCATAAACACACACACACAGACAGACTTCAAACCCGAATTTGCAGTGTAAATACATTCCCTTTGGGCCTAATCCTAGTGAAGCCAAAGGCCATATTTCCATTGATTTTTAATGGTACAGGACTGCATTTCTGAACAAATATATTCCAAATTGGGTGCAATTCACTTTCCATTTTAATGAAATTGGTTCAGCTACAGTCAAGATGAACAGTTATGCAATCACTGATCACTTTTTGAGAAATAATACCAGAGGTAACTGTTGGAGTGAAATTGGGCCACAGCCTAAGAACATATGAACAGCCCTGATATACCAGAGCAACTATCCAGTCCAGCATTCTGTTCAATGACCAATGAGATATCCATGTGAAGCTCCAAGTAGGATGTGACTCTACTACAAGACTTTTCTTTTCATGCTTCCCAAAGGCAAACTAGAGGTAGCACAAGCGTCATGTCTCATAGCTATTGATGGCTTTATCCTCGTTGAGTTTGTCTAATCCTCTTTTAAAGTAATTTAAGTTGGTGGTCATCACTACATCTTATGCTCATGAATTATGTAGTTTAGTAATGCAGTCCTGGATCTGTCACTATTCAGCATCATTGGGGAATTAAATACAACTTAACTGAGGATCTGTTGACATAACTGAAACCAAGGAGTGAAGGCTGACAGATATTCTAAGCATAGCGTTGGACCACAAGTTCCATCAGCTCCAGTCAGAACGGTTAATGGTCAGGGACATGAGAATTGTAATCCAAAACATTAGGGTGGGACCAAATTGCATTAGATAATCTACAGAGGCCTTCTTCTGGGTGGCCTCTCAACCTGAAATATGGAGGGTGAACGGGTTGTAGAATTCTGTGGAGTGATCTTTCTAGGAAGAAACACCCAGTGCAACATTATTGCCTCTTGGGTGCTGGGCAAAAAACCTGTTTATTTCCCCTGACCTGTTAACTTCATTTTAACCTCATTATAATGAATACTTGCAGTTCCATGAAGGAAGGAAGATCAGTCTAGAAATGCAAAATAATAAATAAAATAAATGAATGCCAATGCACGTTCCTGTCATTATGTACAGTCATAGCCCATGGTTTTAAATAAAAGTATTGATTGGTTAAATTATGTTTTCTGATTATGTTGTGTTAAGGTCTATTTCATTTTTCAGGGGCATTCAATGTCTCTTGAGCAGTGGTTTTTCTGGTCTGCAGTTATGTCTACAATTTATGTTAGTATTGCTTGTTCTTGCCATGTTGAGGACTACAAGTGATTTATTTGGATTTGCAATACAACACAAAATATATCTAACTCAGAAATCCTCCCTGCTTGTCTTTATAATTCATCCACCTACTCAGCCAGTAGTAGACAATGCTTTAACTATTTGATTAATGGAAAGAAAAAAAGAAAGTTCTATTTTAATCAGACTATATATTTGGACTTTTTCTTGCAAAACTTTTTTTTTCTTTTTTATGTATGCTGTGTTCTGCAGATATTTGTATTATATTCTTATAGTTTTATTTATACCCTTTTACCCTGATATAAAAACAATAATTGCTTTAAAAAACATAGAAAAAAACAATTACAGTATTTGTTAACAATTAAACATTAACATTAACAGAATTAAAACTATATCTATATAGAAATTCACACTAAATTGTTGATGAATTTTCATGAGGACTTTAAGAATAAATAAAACTGATATGTAAATACTGTACCAAGTACTAGAAACTGGAAAAATTAGAACCTGAGAACAATCAAAGTTGACATAGCTGCCCATCACTACGCACTGGTGATCTTTCCTTCTTTCTTTCTAATATATTTATGCCTAACCTAACGATAACCAAGATGCTACCTTCCAGATGTTATTGGACTACAGTTCCCATCAGACTCACCCAGCAAGGTCAGAGCAGCGGTATGGGTTGTGCCAGTCACCTGACTTCCCCCTGGCAGCATCACTGCTGCATAGTGGTACAGAGGGAGGTTGGTGGTGGTACAGTGGTGCCAAGCTTGATGTGGCGCCCAGAGCTCATAGCTGCTTGGCTCCCCACTTCCATTTTGGTATGCAGCAGTGATGCAGCCGAAGGTTTGCATAGTGGTCCAAAAGCTTCTGGAGAGAATCACATTGGCTACCCTTAGCCTATTTAGTATATTAGATCAAATTCCTCCCTCCTCCTTAAGACAAGTTAATTTTTCAGGGGATTATAAACAACCTATTTTTTAAAAAACAACAACAACCTGGTAATGTTCCTAGTGCTTGCTGTATCCATAGCATGCAAGGAAGTTGCTCTGTTTTTAGGCTAAAGGAAGTGTGGGCCGATTAGTTAATAAGCTGCACTCCAGCACCTACGTAATGTTTTGAATAGAATATTTATGTAATAAGTGTTCCAGAAAGACCAGCCTGCTGTACATCATCATCACCATAAATTATTGAAAATCTCAGCAACATTTTTTTCTCCCATTGATAAACAAGCTTAGACTCTGAATATTAAGATGAATTCCAGATCCAGCTTATTTGTTTCCCACTTTGGCATGTTTTGTTCTTTTGTGCTCTGAGAAATGTCAGCATCTATTTGAATGCCACCCTATTCATTTGTTTATGGGGATTAATCTGTACCCTGTCTATTCAAAGGCGCAGGCTATGTGGACCAAATCTACCTCTCATTCTCATGACTGTACACAAGAATGACTCATTTGCTTTAGATTAAATCAATCATTTCCCCTCCCCTCCCCACCGGCTTAATATACATGGGGGTTTGGCCCTTACTTTGTTTATAGGGTGTGCTTCCATCATTGACTTAAATCACCTGAGGCTGAAATAATTAGTTTACCATTTAGTATAGTGTTTTTTCAGTAAGGGCCATAGCTTAGTAGTAGCGCACCTTACGAGTTATTTATGGGCACACTGGTCACCACATTGACAAACCCCATTTTAACTTATCCCATCCCCTCCAACATTTCTCTGATGAATATAGGGATGCCCTATTCCGTAACAACAACAACAACAACAACAACAACAACAACAACAACACATTATTATTTATACTCTTCCCATCTGACTGAGTTGCCCTAGCCACTCTGGGCAGCTTCCAACATATATAAAAACACTAAGTATTATAAAATACTTCCCTAAAGAAGGCTGCCTTCAGACGTCTAAATGTTGTATAGTTACTTATCTCCTTGGCTCAGGGGTTGCATAACTCCATACCCTCTAACATTTCTTTGATGAAAATAGGGAAGGAAAAGCAGGGTGTTCTGTGATCAAATCAGAATTCCGGGTTGCTTCTGTAAATCTGAGACTTTCCCTGGAGGGTCTGCTATCCCAGTCATCAAATCAGTTTTAGTTTCCAAAGCCCCTTAGACCCCAAAACATGGTCAGTTCACAGGAGGCTCCAACCGACTGACTTTTCAGATGTCCCTGCCCAATGCTAAAATACACAAAGCATGTATTGCCCCTAACACAGAATGTCAGGATGTCCTCCCCTTTTAGAGCCTGAGTATTTCTTTCCAGTCTGCTGCCTGTCTCAGTAAACATGGAAACATGGCAACACCAGTCCAGGAAAGGGTCAAGCAGGATGGAGAATCTTGTCATACCACTTTGCACAGCAGATCTACCCTTGTCATTCCTCACTGCAATGCCAGACTCTAATATTTCCTACCTGAGAGCAGGAGCTGCCCTTTTTTGATTGATGCAATTGAGAAACCTTTTCACATAATGAAAAGGTGCTCATTTTTGAGGAATTAAAATTAGGTGCCTGGAACTTTCTGGCTCCTGCTGTTTTTAATTTTTACATGCAGCATTGCTTCTTGCTTCTGTCAGGAATCGGAAATAGAGTTCTGATACACCCAGAAATAGGCCATTCTGTAGTTATTTCTAGCCTCAAAAGCAAGATGTGCTTAAAATCTTGCAAGAAAGCTTCCTTGAAAGTATGAGCTCAAAGACAATTTTAAATATTTAACTTTTGGCTTTTTTATTTTTTAAACTGCATATTTTAAGGTGAATGGGTTGCTTCCTTTCTATTCCTGCTGGTAACTGGAAATGTAAGACCTGCTTTTTCAAAAGAACCAGTTCATAATGCAGCTACTTTCAGACATCATTGTAGCTGCATATTGTGGAAGACTGTTGTATTATGAGATAGTGTGATATCATTAAAAAAAATGTGAAAAGGTTGGCGACTATATATTATTAGCTGCTATTTCATCGCAGCCTGACATGGTGGCAACATGGTGATGCTGCTGCAGCCATTAAGCTCCAGAATTTCAGGAATGCAAAAACAGGAAATTTGTCCCTGTGTTTGCTATTGGAGTATATTGGCCTTTCTGGCTTTCCATAGCAGGAAGCATCTGAATCAACATTTGGAAACAGTGCTTTCAGTTTCAGTTTGGCATCGCAGGCAGTAGTCTGCTGCTTTGCTTATTCTCTAAAAGCTGTTGTTGTTGTTAGTACTACTGCTAAATATGCATATCTACCATTAAAATACAATGTATAAGAATAACAAGTTTTCATACAATTTTGAAAAGCCCATAGACATGGTGCCAGGTAAATCTTCTTTGGAAGCATATCGTTCCATAGCCAAGCTGCTTCTCTCGGAGAAGCCCTCTCTTTGAAACTTCCACCTCACACAAGAGTTTGTGTTGTTTATGCACACTCTGTGTGACCTTCTCTTCATGACCAATAGGAAAAGGTAGAGGTTGCATAACCTCTATTGCATAACCAATAGGTAAAATTAGAGGTTAAGTCCAGTCAAATTCAACTATGGGGTGCGACGCTCATCTCCGCTTTCAGGCTGAGGGAGCAGGCATTTGTCCGCAAACAGCTTTGTCGAGTCAGATGCCTCTGGAAAACCCAGAAATAAGATTTGAAGGTAATAAACCTCCACAGCTGCTGTTCCTCCTAATTATTATTAAGTGACATACTCTAGATATGGAGATTCCTTATAGCATTTATTCCCTCTATTTCTGAAGTTCTGGGAGGAATTTGGATATTTTATGTAGCCAAAAGAAGGGGGTATTAGCAGGCTTTAGAGCACCCAAAACTTTGCAGATATATTAAACATATATCTTTTGATATTGAACATTGGAGGGGGGGGCTATAGAAACTCCAAAAAGAGTCCATACACAGCCCAATGAGGACTAATCATGCTGGGTAGGCACAGAATACTGACCAAATGTAGAGGAAGACCAACCCCCCCCCCCAAACCATGGGGAGATAAAATATCAGGAAACCCGAACAGGAACACATTCTGTTGCAGGCCCCACTTGTCATAAGAGGCATTGATAAATCTTTTCTCCGTGAATTCAATAAGTAATTTTAAGTAATTTCAGTTTGGGTAAGTATACAGTGGCAACTGCAGCTGGTTTATTCCTGCAGCTCTGAAGCAGCAGACTCGAAGCAGGACCCAGTACATGATTTCAAGTAGATCACCTACATGTCTGCTTTTAGTAAATTATTGCCTGGTGGGAAAGATCAGTTGAAATCTCTCCCACCCATACAACCCCCTTCACCCAAGAAGCTATTAAAATATATGTACGATGCTGGAAAGAGTTCACAAAGATCTGGTTTTGATGAAAGAGAGCAAGGAAATTTCAAATTATGTTTTTTGACGATAAATGGCTATATAATTATTAAGAAGCAGGTTCTGGAAAGGTGGTTTCTATTGTGATGAAAGCGGCTGACATCCTGAATTCCATTCACATACGCCTAATCTTTTCAGACTGCACCTGCATTATCTTCAAAGATGACTCTGTGTTTCGGGGAACTGAGAGCTTCAGGTAAAAAGCCTTAGTTTGGCAGAAAATTCAGTATGAGGCACTTTGGATTGCGTCCCAGATCTGCTGTATCTCTTTCATGCTATACAGTGACATCAGCATTTTATACTTCAATATTTATTCTAAGGAGAAAATAATTCTCAAAGCAAGGTAAACAATGATTTCATTAAATTGGCAACTTGGTGGATGGAGACAAATAAACAGTCCCTGTGTACACTACATAATGGCCTGGATTTGAAATGCAGAATCAGATGCGCACAATGGAATTGGCCTTTCCTCCCCAATAGTAGTGGCTCAGGGGAGGGAAAAGAAATAAAACCTTTCTAAAATTTTGACAAGAGGCTCTGTAATTCGACATAAGATTGGAGAGTTTCAGGATGCAGCCTCTGATCTTTCCTGAGCAGAGTCCTTCCCTGCTTGCTTCTCGGCCATCAGTTAAGAATGAAAAAGTCAGCATTAAACAAACTGGAAAAGCCAGTGGGGGGGGAGGGGGGAGGATTCAGCAATTTATTGGTCAGTCTCAAAGAGTATTTGTTGTTGTTGTTTAGTCGTGTCTGACTCTTCGTGACCCCACAGACCAGAGCACGCCAGGCACTCCTGTCTTCCACTGCCTCCCGCAGTTTGGTCAGACTCATGTTTGTGGCTTCGAGAACACTGTCCAACCATCTCGTCCTCTGTCGTCCCCTTCTCCTTGTGCCCTCCATCTTTCCCAACATCAGGGTCTTTTCCAGTGAGTCTTCTCTTCTCATGAGGTGGCCAAAGTATTGGACCCTCAGCTTCACGATCTGTCCTTCCAGTGAGCACTCAGGCCAGATTCCCTTCAGAATGGATAGATTTGATCTTCTTGCAGAGTCTCAAGAGTCTCCTCCAGCACCATAATTCAAAAGCATCAATTCTTTGGCAATCATAAAATAATAAAAGTATAAAATAAAATAAAAGTATAAAATGGATCAATTTGCAAGGTGGGATTCCAAACCCAATCTGATTAGGGCTTGATGCCTAGAAAGGAGACTGCATTAGAACAGGAATAGGGCCAGGGAAGCAGCATGAGGAGGACCAATCTGGGGCACAAAAAGAGCAGCATATAAGAGCCAAACCAGATTGCATTTATTATGTAGCAGGAAGCTACATATATTGTTATTCCTTAACTAATCACAGGGGTTGGGGACCCTGATTAGGACATGTGCAGGAAGGAGAAGCTCCTCTCTTCACTCTGAGATCAGCATAGAGATCCCTCTCCACATCGTGCTAGGAGCCTTATTGACAGTGGTGGTGGGGAGTCCATATTGGTGACATTGGGAACTTTTTTTAATATAAGATTCCTATCCATGTGGGAAGGGTGAAAATCTCCATTCTAATCTCAGTGGGGGAGTGAAGAAATGGTCCTTCCCCTTCCTGCAGACTGACTTCACTAAGAGAACTGGATTTTGCCACATGGCACATAAATTTCTGCTATGCATGTAATCTCCTGCCTACTTTGCACCCTTATTAAAAAGAGGAAAAGAGATAGGAACAGAACTGGGTTCCGTTGTGGCTACACGAGACCCAATCTGAAAGAAGCCAGGGTGATTCATTGCTGCTTAGCTGCCCCATCAAAAAACAGAAAGACACACCATATAAAGGCGTTTGCTTCCAATCATTCATATACCGGCAATACAATTTGCAATTACTTATCTCTTGCAGCCTGCCTGGTTATTGTTGCAAACATGGACTGAAAAATCAAATCAAGGGTTCAAGAACATTACTGTTAAGGGTTGGGGGTGGGGAAGTTGAGACCCTTCTAAGCCCTAGATCCAGCAAGTGTTAATATATAAGCCAGGCTAGCTTCCTGGGGAGATGGTTGCCTGGCTAATGAGCAGCCATTCAGGGAAAGAAAGGAAAAGGAGGCTCTATGCGAGATGGCAATGTGGGTAGGGCCCCTCCTTCAACTATTAGATAGTTGGAAGGACAAAGCCTGGGTTTTAGAGCAGAGTTTGGAGTGATGTAATCTAGGAGCAAAGCAGCAAGCTGGAGGAAGACTCAGAGCAGTGTTTGAGAGCAATATTTGATTTCTGTTTGAATTCAGGGCTGCAGCTATGGCAGAAACAAGATCCTTTTGCAGTATTGATGTTGTAAACTCTTCCATTATAGGCACAGTTTGTATATATGGCTAAATAAACCATTTATCCCAAAGACACCACTGCCTCTGTTACGCCTCGTTTTCAAAAGGGAACATAAACCCTGGTAAGCTTCCAGAACCCCCAGAAACTCACACTGCTTGGAGATTGAGGTGGCGTGCAACATTATCATGTTGTTATGGCTTGTATGAAGAAATTATCACATATCCGCTGTCATGGTTCATTTCTTTTCATCTACCAAGGTAGGCCATGTTAAGAATGATACCTACAAAACAGCACAGCTTATACTAATGTATGAAAGCCTATGAGATGGCTATGAAAGCTGCTAAGAAATCTTACTTTGCAGCTTTCATTGCATCCACTAGCTCTCGCCCGGCACAACTTTTTAGAATAATTAGGTCAATAACGTCCTTAGGAGGACAACCAAATTTAAGCACAAATTCGACCCACAGCTGTGAGGCATTCGCGAGCTTTTTTGCGGAGAAAGTCCTGTTGCTCCGCCGTGACCTCCCTGCCAATTTAGATACAGTGACTAAACTGGACGCCCCTCGACTGACTTCAGGTCCAGTGTTGGACCATTTCGATCGGATACTCCCTACTGATGTAGATAGATTCCTCCAAGTTGGTAGGCCCACCACCTGCCGCCTTGATCCGTGCCCATCTTGGCTGATTAGGGAGTGTCCACATGTTGCACGGACCCCCCGTGGTTGCAATTATCAATTTGTCCCTTGACACGGGGACATTCCCAGGGGAACTGAAGGAAGCAGTGGTGTGTCCACTCTTAAAGAAAACTTCATTAGATCCCTTAGACCTATCCAATTACTGCCCAGTTTCAAATCTTCCATACCTGGGTAAGGTAATTGAGAGAGCGGTTGCTGAACAGCTTGGTAGGTTTCTGGAGGAAACATTGGCATTAGATCCATTTCAGTCCAGTTTCTGTCCTGGTTTTGAGACAGAGACGGCTCTGGTTGCCCTAACAGATGATCTCCATAGACAACTGGATCGAGGCGGGTCAGGACTGCTGATCCTTTTAGATTTCTCAGCAGCCTTTGACATGGTCGATCATGAGCTTCTGGACCACCGCCTCGCAGACGTGGGGATACAGGGCATAGCCCGTAACTGGTTGTGCTCTTTTATCTCTGGTCGGGGACAGAGGGTGGCACTAGGGAGGGAAATGTCGTCGCGCCACTCCTTGGTGTGTGGAGTGCCGCAGGGCAGAATTCCCTCCCTGATGCTTTTTAACATCTTTATGCGCCCCCTTGCCCAGATTATCCGGAGCTTTGGGCTGGGCTGTCACCAATATGCTGATGACACTCAGCTCTATCTGCTGATGGATGGCCACACTGACTCGGCCCCAAACACACTGACCAGATGCTTGGAAGCTGTGGCTGGATGGTTTCCTGGGAGCCGATTGAAACTAAATCCTCCAAAGACAGACGTCCTATGGCTAGGTCAGGATGGCATGGGGATGAGGGACCAACTCCCTTCTCTTGCGGGGGCCCAGTTAGTGCCATTGCCTTCCGTTAAGAGTTTGGGTGTAATTCTTGACGCCTCCCTTTCCATGGAGGCGCAAGTTACAGCAACAGCCAAGGCGACATTTTCCCACCTTCGCCGCATCAAGCAGTTGGTCCCTTACCTTTCCCGCCCCAACCTGGCCACAGTGATCCATGCGACGGTCATCTCCAGGCTTGACTACTGTAATTTGCTCTACGCGGGGCTGCCCTTGAAGCTGTCCCGGAAACTCCAGCGGTTACAGAATGCTGCAGCGAGGCTCCTCACGGGGTCTCTGCCATGGGAGCATATTCACCCAGTGCTTTTCAAGCTGCACTGGCTCCCGGTGGAGTACAGGCTCAGATTTAAGGTGCTGCTTTTGACCTTTAAAGCCCTTCACGGCCTAGGACCCTCATACCTACGGGACCGCCTCTTCTGGTATGCCCCACGGAGAGCCTCAAGGTCCATAAATAACAACACCCTAGTGGTCCCAGGCCCGAAGGAAGTTAGATTGGCTTCAACCAGAGCCAGGGCCTTTTCAACTCTGGCTCCGGCCTGGTGGAACACTCTGCCTCATGAGACCAGGGCCCTGCAGGATCTGATTTCTTTCCGCAGGGCCTGTAAGACAGAGTTGTTCCGCCTGGCCTTTGGCTTGGAGCTAATTTGATTCCCTCCCTCCCTCTCTTTCTTTTTTCTTTTCCTTCTCCTCCTGCGATGAGGCTACATTTTAATATTTTAATATTTTAACGTTCCATTATTTTAATGTTGTATTTTATTTTTGTTTTTAAGTTGTAATCATTCATCTTGTTTTTATTATTGCTTGTAAGCCGCTCTGAGCCTGGCCTTGGCTGGGGAGGGCGGGATATAAATAAAAAATTATTATTATTATTTATTAATAAGCCATTGTAAGCTGGCTGTTGTCATCCCATTAATGTGACATTAATCAAAACTGTATATCAGGTATTTTAGACATGCACAACTGAGCCTGATTTCCGTATGAATCTGCCAGTGTGTTGTGATCCTCCTCAGATGGTGAATTGTGTGCCTTTACTGTCTGACGCATGGGTGTTTGTGTGTGTGTAATCATGCAGGATCGAACCTTTACTTTGGTAGCCCAGAATCTGCAGAATTCCATCCACAGGGAAATCTACCTCATTTGTTAATAACTTTTAGATTGCAATCCTATCATCACTTAACTGGGATTAACAATGGAATTCAATGCCATGCTCTTCCAATCATTACATCTGCAAAAGCAGTTCAGCTTGCTGGATGGAACGGTCCCCCTCTTCTCTCCCTGTGCATTGTCCTGGGTCTTCTGCCAACATTCTCCCCCAGCCAATTTTGGGGACATGGGGGGTCACACAGCAGGGGGAGACTTGGAGCGGCCCCACTGTACAAGTGGCAGTTCTTGCACAGAGATTCAGATGCTGGGGCTGGTTAGGTGAATCCTGCCCTCAGTTCTGTTGACCTCAACAGGGCTTGCTTCTGAGTAGACTTGTATAGGATTAGAAAGTTAAACATCAGCTCAAGATGACTACTTCTGAGGGAGTTCAGGGGTGCCCTTAATATCTCTCCTTCTTCTTTCTACTGCTCTGAACAATGCTCATAGAGCATTTGTTTATGTGTGTTGTATTATTTTGTTTTAAAATATGTTCTGTTAGTTGCCTTGGTCAAAAGGTAGTTCAGAAATACTATAAAACATGGCTGGAGAAACTCAGGCCTGGGGCACGAGCACACTACTCTAAATTTCTCCTAGGACAGGCTCTTCATTAGCCCCATACCCTCCAACATTTCTCCGATGAAAATAGGGAAGTCCTATTATTATTATTATTATTATTATTATTATTACTGTTATACCCCAGCCACTCTGGATGGTTTCCAACATATATAAAAAACAGAATTCATTCAGATGTCTTCTAAAGATTTTATAGTTACTTATCTCCTTGACTCGGGGGTTGCATAACTCCATACCTCCCAATGAAAATAGGGACGTCCTAAGGAAAAGTGGAACATTCTGGGATCAAATTAGAAACTGGGATGGCTTCTGTAAATCCAGGACTATCACTGGAAAACAGGAACACTTGGAGAATCTGCAGCCCTGCTTTGAGATTTTTTGCTTGCCTGGAATGTGTTCATGAACTCTGAATACGACTCTTACTTGCCTGGATAGAAGATAGAGGAGTGTGTGAGTGTATGTAGAAAGTAACCTACTGAGCAAAGATAGAACTTAAATTTGTTGCTCTCCTGAACCACCGCTGGAGCCAGGTCCCTGGAGGGTTACCCAGAAGGAAATGCAGTTCTTGGGTTAAAAATGGTCTCCTACTTCTAGTTGAAATAAATGAATGGATGAATTTTTGTTAAAAGTGTATGGATACAAAAGCCACGATCCCATAAGGCTCTTCAAGAGCTCAGAGCAGCAAATGAGCACAAAGGACTATTAAGAGCTGCACCCCAGTATTGCATGCTGCTTGTTATATTTGTTCAGGTTTTACATCAGCATGCAGTGTACGCGACCTAGGTTGGTTGGGGGCTCTTGTTCGGAAAAGAATGTTTAAAAGTGCAGCTTCTTGAGTGTATTGCTGGACCAGAGCCAAATCTGCACAGATTAACTGTCAAATATTGGGCAACCGTTTGCAAAATAAATGGAATTTTAGAAGGAATGAAAAAGGGAAAAGGCCAGCTTACAATCAGTGGAGCAGCAACAAAGAGCACAGAAAACTACTGAATGTCTTCAGTGATGGGAAATGTTGAAGAACCTGCTGATGTCTTACTCAATTTACTTCAGACTTGGAAGGTTCTGTGACTAAAAACGACTGTCATGAGGAAGCTGTAATACAATAAAACTTGGTGGCATATTCCAAATGGCATGGGCATTTTGAGGGACACACATTTTGCATTTCTGCTATGTCAAACATTATATGCTGTCAGGTTGAAGAGGACAGAAATGATGAGAGGTATCATTGGACTTCCCAGGAGGGAAGTGAAGAATATCATAATGACTGTGCGACTGTACACAGGAATCTCTCAGTTTAAGTTGTTCAGCCCACACATGGCAAAACACCATTAAGATAAGCTGTTGGGATAGAATTGTTGACCGTTCTGTGTCTTCAACTTATGATAGCTCAGTGCTGGAGATCTGGCAAGGACAATGGCTCCCTGAAACATACGTTTGTACAGTGTTCTATACTGACTAAGTTCTGGGAGAAAGTGCTGGACTGTGTAACTATGACTGTGCAGAAAAAGTTAAATTTTTCAGTGAAGAATATTCTATTGAACTATGTACCTGCAGTGTGGAAATTATCAATGTGACAACAAAAATGGATTTTGCGTGCCCTAATGATGGCCAAGAGACTGATATTGATGAATTGGAAAAATAAAGATATGATACCCTTTAATAAATGGATTGACAATATGACATCACTCGCAATCTATGAATGGACAGCTTACAGGCACAAACTTTGCTTGGATAAATATGATAAAATAGTAGGCTGTTCACATTCACATAAGTATTAAGATAATAACACTATTCCAGTTTATATAAGAATGTATGGGAATATTGTATATTGCATTTTTGCACGCATATATATATATATATATACTCTTTATTATATGTATCTTTGTCCTTTTTCTTCTTTATGACTTTATTTCTTTTAATTGAAATCACTTCAACAAAATATAAGTAACAAAAAACCTTATGAACTATGAACACCGAATGTCTTATTTACTCTATGAATATTGTGAATAATCAGAGAGACTTACTATTGCCAAAAGTTGGTCAAAGCAGACTGTGGGTCACTGAGCTCTTATGAATGAATTCAACTGGAGAATTTCACAGTTCACAGACTTTTAATTCATAATTCAAAACTGAGTGAATATTAGGTCTGATTTTAGGCTGGGACTGTCTCTGTATTGATATGTGATTGCCACCTGCTTCACAAGGTGCTTTCAAATGCTTAATTTGTATAAAATGATGAGTTAGAATTGAGCTGCATAGGTTTGCCTAGAATTTAATGGAGATCTGCTTGTATAGGAATTGTAGCCCATTCTCTCTTGTGGTTACACTATGGAATTGCCCGTCTCCTTTACAAGGCCTGTGATTTTGACTAGGTGTGCTTCAAAGTGAAGATCCTTTATCATAATATTTACAGCTGCTCTGAAATAGACATTCTTGAGACAGGAGGAGCTCCAAGGCACACACAGGGCTTTAACAGTGGGGATTTCCATTTCAATGTCTGTTCAGTGGAGGCGACAATTTGTTTGGTACAAATTATTGTTTGGACAGAATGGGATGGGAGCAGCTTCCATGCCATTACTGCCTGTGTTTTGGCACCACATGAGCAAAGCCAATCACATAGGTCATTCATGCCAAATTGTAACCTTTCTATCTGTGTGGGAAAGCCCCATGTGAGTGCCTCTCATTTCATTCTATTATGTCAACAATTACTTCCTCAGCATGGGATCTCACCACAATGACTTGGCCTCCATGCTGATGATATAAGCTGAGAAAGTACCATAACTGGATTCAGCAAATAGCTGAGCTAATACTATGCCTAAGGGATAGGGGTTGATAATGTTAATATATTATAGAGGAGTCAAACAGATGATGAGTTGGGATGGGATAGGGGTTGATAATGTTAATATATTATAGAGGAGTCAAACAGATGAAGACACACAATCATACTGCAGTAAGGATAAGAGCAGTTAATGCCTACATTTGAAAGTTCTGGACTAGATCTGAGTAAAGTGCTCCCTCCTGAATACTTAGCTCCATTCACTGGAAAAGGGGAATGGGATTTCTGTGATGTTGGGGTTGTGTGAATAACACTTAATCAGAATTTTTCAAAGCTCTTATGCAGCTGCCATTGTAGGTTTCTAGAAAGCACTGTTTATGAATGCACTGTTTGCAGAAAAAAATAGCCACCACTACAAGGGGTTGTCTTTTGGGGGGCATGGCTGCCCACCCCTTCCCCCAAATGCCCTCTAATCAGGGCATTTTAAAAAAAGATCTAAAAAGATGGCTTCCAAATTGATGAATCTTTGGAAATTCCAGTAAGTTCCATTCTAATACATTGCATCCCTAAACTCCAAAATGTGAGAGGAAATAATTTTACCCCTTTTATTGCTTATAAACTGCAAATTTCAAAAGGGTGGCTTAGTGCATTAATCTGAATAGCTCTTATCCAGTCAAACAACATTTGAACAATAGCCTTCCATGCTGTAATTGCCTGTTAGTTAAGCTGAATGTATTACCAAAGTTTGGAACAGGTAAAAATATGCCCATTGGTTATCTGGAACTGCTTCCTTGGTTTTGCAAAAAATGTAGCTTCGTTGGTTATTTTTCATCTTGTCAAGCATATCTTTAATAAACAAAGTAAAATGGGCTGCTGCTTAAGATTAACTATTGATAACTTCTTTCTACTTTCTTCCCACCCGAGTTCTTCCACTGCAGTCCATGATCATCAGCGAGAAAAAATGGCTCAAGGACAGCAGTCATATGCTCTTTTATAAATCATTGTCACTTACTGAGAAGTGTTCTTTGGGGACCCCAAGGAAATACACATTAATATGCAATTTGAATTCATCATTTTGTATAATATAAATGCAGAAATCACTATAAAAGGTACTTAAATGAAAAGTCAGTTATAAAACTAGATATCGTACTAAAATTTACTAAATGTTCTTTGCCTTTTTCATAATGCAAATTAAATTTTAACTTCTTAATATATTTTATATTAACTAGATCCCCACATCATCTAATAGGAGAGCTTTATGAAAGGCAGAGATACATGATTGCTTCAGACGCTGCAATATAGTCGTATGAAGCTAACAGGGGAAATAAGTCTCTCTCTCTCTCTCCAGTTAGAGGTCAATTAAATAATTGTTTTGGGTTCTTCAAAGTTGAACAGTTAAGTATATTAAATTAATTTAATATCAAGAGATTCCAAGAATTCTCAGCTAGCAAATTAAAGCTCTGCATTGAGGGAATGAGTTTCAAATGTAGCACTTTCAAGACAGCTGGGATTTGAACTACAATGGCAGTATTGATACCACAAACTCTGAGATAATAGCTAAGAGATAGAGGTAAAGACTTGTCCTCTCCTTCCTCAAACTTCAGAGACTACCGAACTTTTCCCTGAGCTTAGTAGCTCAGTGAGATACATGTAAAGAATTTCAATTTCCATAAGAAAATCTATGTTGGTCAGTGGCCAAAAACCAACAATAAAAATGGCCTGTAACTACAAAGACAAACTGGTTTGCCACATCCAGTGCAAACAACTTGTTTTGACCTCTGAAACACTCAAGGGCCTCACAACCCTCTTCTGTCTGTGCTTGTATCCTGATATATCCTTTTCTGTGACCTTTGCTCCTCTAATTTTATCACTTTCAGCTATCTGAAGGTCACCAACTTTCTTTTTTAAAATGAAAACACTCCACCAATTCTGCTTTGCTGCTCTCCCTGAGCAGATATGTGGTATGACCTGTATCTTTTCCTTTAAACACCAGCACAAAACCCAGCTCTTCTATGAAGCCCTTGTCTAAACTTACAGCCCTCATCTCTATCTGAAAATGGGTTTATATCCGTGTACCCAATATACCTTTAAAATACCTTCAAAACACATTCTTTCCATCAAACAATTCTGGGTATTGGAGTTTACCATTCACAAAGTGACAGTACCCCAGAACCCTTGATAAGCTGCCATGCCTAGACTTTTTTTGATGGAAACAATGTGTTTCACAGCCTATATACATTTTTAAGGCTCTAGTGCAGCAGGAGTAGAGCCCTTACTCTGCATGCAGACAACTGCAGATTACTCCAGTTAAAAGGATCAGGTAGCAACTGATGGGAAAGACCACAACCTGAGGCACTCAACAGATGCTGCCAGTAGATGCTGCTACTGACCTAGATTGAGAAATATCATTGCCAGTTGTCAGGCAGGTTTCTATGTTCTTATAGTACTGATGTTGTTGATGCCAATGAAGCAGCCATGAACTTGTGTAGTTTGAAACCCTGTGCATAAAGTAGTACGTAACGGGGGCATTTATTTTCAGATTACACAATCAGTTCTGGTTTGTGCTAAAATGAAACCACACCACTTCTCCCTGCCTCCTTCTGTTCCAAGCTCAGTGAGACATTATGTACACCAAGAGGACTAGGAAGGTTGTGGACATTTAGTTGAGGGCCAGTTGCAAAGACAATGCACACTTCCCTCAAAGTCCCACTGAATCCAATTGTTCTCACTTCTGTAGTTGGTTGGGTTTTTTTAAAAGTTATCAAATATTGTGGTATGTTTGCATGTTAAATATACATGTAAATGTAAATGTATGCATAGGTATTATCATCAATAATCTCTTACTTTATAACTCATAGGCACCTACCATAAAACAATATAACACTCATAACAATAAAAATCTATTATATTTTGCTATGTATTCCAATATTCAGATTTTCAGATTTCTTGCTTTACTTCTTAGCAGGAAAAAAGCAGGAAAAAATATGAATTATATTCTTGTTTCACTTAAATCACACAAGGCTCCAATAATCTTTGTAACCATTCTCTTTTCATCCATCTCTCTTTAACTCCATTAGTTTAACCATTGCCATAATCTGCCACACTGTGACCATCCTTTCCTTCTTTGTGGATATTTTTGATGTTCAGCATTTAGCAGCCAACAGAATTATTGAAGTACACAACATATTTCCTACCATTGATATACGTTCTGATAAAAGGTCCTTTTACATATACCTCAAAAGCAAGTTGGGCCCGGGTGGGTTGCCAAGTATTTGGAAACTACATTTCCAAGTAGCTCTTAACTTTTTCGCACACCTTACCTCTGAGACGCTATACGTGCTGCTCGTATAAGATAGTGCTACACATACACAGATGCCACCCAAAATGTCAGCTAGACATTCCTTTTGCCTCCCCATCCATTTCTTGAAGTTGCAATACAGTGTGTTTCTCTAGCTCATGTCCCTGAAAATAACACCCAGTGATGCACAGCTGAGGTGGGGAAATGGAGAACAACACAATTTCAGCATGTGAGGGAACTCTTTTAGATGCAATGGAGGAAGAACTATCTGCTGTTTTCAGTGGTAACATTTGGCATCAGATCCAATGCAGTCAGGAGACACAGTATGCTGATAAGGTAAGCAATAAAGATAACAGGAAATTTTTTTTGGGGGGGGAGGCAGAACCAAATCTCTAACAAAAAAGAAAACCCACATGGAGCCTGATGGTAATACTGGTATTGAGTTTTGACATTGAAAGTGAAATACATAGATACACGCACAGGAGATGCTCCTAGTCACTTTACTCTGTGATGGTTGCTGCCATTAAAATATGTTCCTACCAGCAGAATAACCTTGAAGTGATGATAACCAGAAAAAAGTGGGGGGAAGCTACTAAGGCTTACATATGTCATGAACCCTGACAAATTCAGCTATCATACAGGAACAAGAACAACAAAAAGGATCAGATAGCATACAAAAATAGATAAATGCTGGAGCGCATACAGCAGATTTATTTAAACTATCTGATGGGTCAATTTGATTCATTAACACAGTATGTGAGAACACTCTGTTAGTGGGGAAAAGAAGAAGAAGGCTGCACTACGGGATAATTCAATTATAGACATCGTACACACACACACACATCTTTGCTAGTGCAGTCTTGCAGCAGAATTATGTCAAGGCCAATACTGAACAAATTCATACTCTAAAACTAAACAGATGTAATGCATACTCAGCTTACAGGATCAATCAGTTTTTCTAAACAGATCTCATACTTGGTGTGGAACAGGTCACCAGATGCTCAGAAACTGCTTTGTTATGTTGTTAAAGTGGTGCCTGATTACACATCTTGTACGTAAATTAAAGATGCCAGCTTAGGTCTGCAGTCACTTGCCCTATTATTGGTGGAGATAGGCATTGCTTTTCCGGGAATACTTCAATTGGCTTGAGCAAGGAGGTGCTTGTCAGGAGCTTGGCAGAAACGTTACACATATGAGCCTAATACCATGATTTGGGGGCAGGGCAGGGCAGTTACTGGCTGTTAGGATTTTGACAGACAGGCCAAGGAGAAGTTAATATCTAAAGAAGTGGTTGATAATGCAATGTGGGAAAGTGAGAGCAGGAGGGATTCATAGCTGGAAACAGGTACACTCTGGAAGGACTGCACAGCAGAGAAAAAAATAGGTGTACAGAAAAGGTAACCAAATTGTGTTACATAAATCTAGGGATAGAGAAAGCTGTCATATACTAGGCCAGCCTACTTGTGCCATCAGTGGGAAACTATTTCCTACTCTATCTGGGAGCAGCTCTCCAGTAAGAGAAGGAGATATAATAAAGGAAAGGAGGTTATCAGAGAATTGTTGTAGAATGAAAGTAATACTAGGTGCCTACTGACTGGTTACTGTAATGGCATAAGAACTGCAATTTAAGAAATCCAGCTCCTGATTTTACTCCTGCTTGCTCCCTTAGGGATGCCATGGCCATGCTACAGTGGCAATAGAAAACACAACCAGCAGGATCTACTCTCTGTCCATAGCAACCATATCTCACCCCCTTGGCTTGTGGAGCAACAGTCTCCCAGATCATCAAAGTTCCTTGCCTTTCCAGACCCGTGTATACTAAATATACTTTTGTCTTGTGCCGATTCCCAGGTTTCTGCTTCCATATGTGATGTTTTTAATGCCTGACAAACTGAGAACTTCCCTTTCCCTCATAGAATCTGGACTGCGAATTGCCTCATTCACAGCAACTGAGCATTCCATGCAACCACAGCAGGCCAAAGAATCAATGCCAGAGGTTTCTCTACTGTGAGCACATTGCAATACTTACAAGGAGAGACAGCAGGATAGCACACAAAGGAACAAAAGGTCAGCAGAAAGGACTAAAGGGTCCTTTAGTGATGACAACAATAATATACTGACATCAGATGTACACTTTAGTGAAAGGCTGCATACATGCTTTATTTCATTGTTCTTTTTAAAGAGGACAGGAGACAGATGCTGGAAATAGACTTACATGTCCCAGGAGTGGGAAACAAAACAAAGGAAAAGTAAGATCACAGCTGAACAGGTGGCCAAGAAATTAGAATGTCGGCAATCTGACAAACCACAAGGGTTAGCCTGAGTCTCTGAAAGCATGAAGTACTGTGAAGGAGTACTTAGAAATTTTACCTTGAACATCTTCAGAAATTGGTGGAATGAATAAGCCTCAGTCCTAAAATTTACTGGCACACTGTGGTTCAGCACATTGCATCAGAACAGTATAACAAGCAGTCCTAAGATGTTCACAGCGGTGTAGCAGGATAGGCAAGTGCACTCCACAAACCTGAAACTGACTCTGGGGGTTAGGAGAAAACCCTGTGGAAGGGTGTGAAGGGAGGAAGGGGGGGGTGTTCTGTCTGTCAAGCTGAAATACTTGTGCTGGTGGAACAATCAGAAGAGTGTGACGTTGAACTCCTCCCAGTAATTTATCAAGGACAGGGAGCAGAATATAGGATCTGTCCCTGGTAAATAGGGACAGCTGCAGCTCAGGACCTCAATACCTCAAGGACAAACAGACCCTTACCCTGCACTTGTCATCCGAGACCCATCTCTATTCCTCCTTCCCAAGAGGTTCGGAGGATGACAACATGAGAACAGGCCTTTTCTGTGGTGGCTCCCCGTGGAATGCTCTCCTTAGAGAGGCTCACATGGTGTCATCATTACGTGCCTTTAGGCACCAGATCTAGGCCATGTGCAGACATCTCACCATTTGGATCATGCCCATCCTATCACTGTCCATTTTTGGAACTGGAACAGAAATGGGAAATTGGTGCTGTGCACCTCCTCCCATTACTGAACAATGCAGAAGAGCACATGCTATCTTATGATAGCATCAAAAGGGGGCTTAGGTCTGTGCTGTCCTGGAGAAGCACTTCATGGACATAGTAAAAAATGAGCATGTACATGTTCAATGTTTTCCTTATACGTGCGAACAAGAATAACTGAACATGTAGGGCTCCAGGTCATGACTCATGGGTTGTACTACGCAGATGCATGGGTAAATCTGTCCATTTTGGTTTCTCGTTTTCTCAGTCTTAAATCTAATTCTCCATATATCCACATCAGTTTACTGCTTCTTTTTTTAAAGAAGCCTGGGGGGGGGGGATCCAGGGTTCTACTGCACTAATTTTCTCCAAATTATAATGCGGTTTTTTATGGCATTTTCACCAATACATGCACTTTTAGGCACACACCAGCCGAGCAGATGCATTTTGGCACGCATTGTTTGGCTGGAGAACTGCACTGCAAAATTTGGAGAAGCACGAATGCCAAATGGCAACTTGTGTTTTGGTTCCCTTATCATTTCGGAAAGTGCGAGTCAGCCCTTGAAATGTGATAAGTCAACAGAATATCTTCTGCCTCCCTGACTCAGGATCTGGCACTTTCTTGTCTCCGTATGGATAATTATAAAGCTTGGACAGAATACTGCCCAGAATTCTAACATTTGTGGTGCTGTCAAACCTCCCTGCCCCTTCGTGCAGAGCTCTGTGGAGGTTCAGGACCACTTCTGGTGACAGCATCCATGGCAGAAGAAGAAGAGTTTCGATTTGATATCCCGCTTTATCACTACCCAAAGGAGTCTCAAAGCGGCTAACATTCTCCTTTCCCTTCCTCCCCCACAACAAACACTCTGTGAGGTAAGAGGGGCTGAGAGACTTCAAAGAGGTGTGACTGGCCCAAGGTCACCCAGCAGCTGCATGTGGAGGAGCGGAGACGCGAACCTGGTTCACCAGATTATGAGACTACCGCTCTTAACCACTACACCACACTGGCTCTCAGAAGGTGGGGGTGCTGGCTGATCAAACCTAGATTACGTCTCAACTCCATTGTTCAACTACAGTTCAACTACAGACCAACTCAGGATCCAGAATATGCAGAGCCAGCTCAGCCCTGTCCCTGAAAGTTTCAGAACCTTCCACTGATGACCCCCAGTGGGCAGCCTGCTAACAGCACTCCCACCTTCCCATTGGGGGGTCTGAAGTTTGGGTGAAGGCAGCTCAGCCTCAAGCACATACATCCAGCATAAAGGAGGTGGGTCAGATTGCTCTGCTGGTTACCATGGAATATTTTGTCAAGCTAGGGAAGTGGTAGGATGAGTGAAAACACCTTAACATCTTTTGATCATTTTACATCAAATCATTTACAAAAGAGACACTTCAGATTGTTTCTTCTGGTTGAGATGAGGAGTTTGCCCTTTTCTCTATGGATCAGGGTCTTTTTTAAAAATGATCATTAACCTTCTTCACCTTCCTTCTCTCCTATATGGGAATAAAATGGTGTATGACGTGATATAGATCTATACGGGAACTTTGAAGCCGTTTCTTTGAAGTGTAATGAAGAATCTGAGAATGGAGTGTCTCAGTATATCTGCAAAACGTTAGCCCTGCGCAGTTGTTCTGTTTGAGTGCAAAGCCTACACAGGAGCAGGAAGAAGGGGGACAGGTGTGGCAAACTTATTGCCCCCCATTTTATGGTGGGGGAGGGCCTGATGCCTGAGGAGGCACTCTGCATGATTCTTGTATTTTCTAAAAAGCTCTCATTAAACATTAATCTGGCCCACCAAATTTATTCTGGGCCTGAATCTCTGAATCCATGTGTTTGTGTACAAACACATCGCCCTAGTAACCAGCCTATTCCATTAAGGCAAAACATCTGCTGGAAATGTGTAGGGAAATGGACATTTCAATAGAGTTTAGCTGTGCCATTTGTTTGTTTAAGTGTATTTAGTATAAACATTGCTAAAATTATTTAATGCAGCTCTTTGGTCAAGGGCCTGGTTTGCTGTAGCATAACTAATATGCTCTGGGTCACATGACTAGATCCTCTCAAGAACACCACCACTAAACCCTTAATTACAGTTATATAACCTGACTACTGTGGTGTTGAGTTATAACAATTTCCTCAACACTTTAATTGGTAGGAATACCATCACTAGGGGGTACATGAGGGCTAAATGCAGAAGCAGTTCATGTGGAAGTAAAGACAGCTGTGGATATAAGTACTTTGCACCAATAATGAGGGTACTTACTCGGATTAGCAAGGAAACAAATCAATATATGGTGCCTAATAATAACATTCCCCCCCCCGTTATATTCATGTAAATATTGCATTACAGCTGATCTAAAGATGACATGTTTCTCTTTTTAATTATTAGCATGGCTATTAGAATGTTTGCCAAACTAAAAAGAAAGTAGAAAGAAAATTGAATTTTCTCGAGTATAGGTTTTGCAGGCCAGAGCTTACCATTTTATTCGATAAACAGATCCTGTATGCAAATAGATAGCCTCTTTGCTCAAATAACTGCTTTCACCAGCTTTTAGCTGGTTTAACTTCTGATGGAATAATAATGTCATTAAAACCAAAGTACAGTGGTACCTTCGTTCCGGAGGTCCGTTCTTAACCTGAAACTGTTCTTAACATGAAGCACCACTTTAGCTAATGGGGCCTCCTGCTGCTGCCGCGCCGCTGGAGCCCGATTTCTGTTCTTATCCTGAAGCAAAGTTCTTAACCTGAAGCACTATTTCTGGATTAGAGGAGTCTGTAACCTGAAGCGTATGTAACCTGAAGCGTATGTAACCCGAGGTACCACATTTTTGATTCCTTGAGACCAGCGATTGCATCTACCTCTCAGGACAGAAAAGGAGCAGAGTCGGATGGCGTGAAGCAATGTCCACATCGTTCTTGGGTATGTGTATAGCCAGTCAGGTGAGTGGCAATTACAAAACTGAACTGCAGTACATATGGCTCCTCTGGCAAGTCGAAAGAGTGCATCTCACAAGTGGATTGGCTTCATGCAGATGTTGTCAACGTTGCACCTCACTTCATGAGGACATGAAGCCTGATAAGAAGAGCATCACTAGACAAACTGCTTCCTTGGGGTTCATTAAGTTGGAATTGTTATGGTAAGATGTCTTGAGATAGCAACTTTGGTCTACACATAGAGGGCAGTTTCAGCCACATTACCTTGCTACCTAACAAGATTCAATTGGAACAGTAAGAAACATCTTGCTTATGAAAAGAGAGAGGACAGATTCCTGTCATGTGATTGTGAAGAGAACACATGATTTCAAGGTGGAATAGTGAGCTGAACTCCAGAAAACAAAAAACCCAAGCATCATTCAAAATCTGTTTTGTGGGAATTTAGACAAATGTGAATTTCAAAGAAGGGCTGTTTCAGTTTTCATGTTGCTTCGAAAAGTGCAAATCAGGTCATTTTGCCTTTAAATGCAAACTGAATCCAATTTCTCACCCATCCCAATTCAACATTTGTAACAATTCAACATTTGAAAAATCCCTGGAGCCAAAAAGTGCAATTCTGTCCCTAACAAAGTGATCCTATCACCTAGAAACTAGAAATATGTAGAGCAATCTGCTACTTTTATTTCCTCTAACCTGCTAATACATTTGGGTTGGGAAGGAGTGTCAGCAGCAGGATAGCCATCATAGTAGCTGCTATGATAGATCTCTAGAATTACAAAATCAGTGACAAAGTTACTTTTATAACATCTTTAATTTTATCCATGAAAAGACCTATCCCTGAGCTACCCAAAATTTATCTTTAATAGGAGGAAGCAACAGACCCTGCCATTTCCTTTCCGTTCTCGCTGCAGGAAATAGAGGATAACGTTCACTTCTTATTGATGAAAACTGCCTTTATCTGCAACTTTTAAGTACTGGAAAGGCAGATCTTCTGAAGTTTATTTCTATAATCTCAGAGAGTTTGGGAGGCAAGGGAAAGAACGCTGAAATTCCAACTCACCAATAGCAATAAATAGTGCCTTGAAACTGATCTCCCAGAGGTTGTTTAGACTTTGATCAAGTATATGTCTAACAAAGTAAAATATGTATTTTACTTTGTCATCCCAACTCACAAATGTCCAGAATACTGGCAACCTTTGTTCCAGAGCCAACTGACCAAGCCTGAACCATTTAGGCAAATGGGACCCCTCAAGCATTTCATGAATGAAATAAGACTCAGAGCACCATGTTTCAGTTCCGATTATCATAAATGGAGAGAGACAAAACCCAGTAGGTTCCAGCAAAGAAATATTCTAGACCTATTATGTATTTTTTGCTGACTTTCTCAGCCCAGATGTGTGGAAATAAATGGAAAAGTTTGAATCATTTATGGCCTAGGGTGGTATCGAAAAACCGGGGATAAGACCTGACATACTGTTGTTAGTACCCAGATCAAAGGAAGTCAGATCACACCTGGAGTGCTGTGCACAGTTCTGGGTGCCACAATTTAAGAAGGATAGTGTAGTAACAAGCCAGAAAGTGGGCAGAGGAGGGTGATAAAATTACCAGGGGTCTGGAAACCAAGCCTTATAAGGAACAGTTGAGGGAGGTGAGTATGTTTAGCCTAGAAAAGAGGGGAATGAGAGGAGACATAATAGCTATCTTCAGATATCTAAAGTGCTGTCACATGGAAGATGGAGCAAGCTTGATTTCTCCTGCTCTGAAGGGTAGGATTCAAGTTACAGGAAAGGCGAGTCCAACTAAACATCAGAAAAAACTTTCTGACAGCAAGAGCTGTTTGAAAGTGGGACAGACTCACTTGGAAGGTGATGGACTCTCCTTCACTGGATGTATTTAAGCAGAGGTTGGATGGCCATCTGTCATGGATGCAATAGTTGAGATTCCTGCATTGCAAGGGGTTGGACTAGATGACCCTTGGGGTACCTTCCCGCTCTACAATTCCGTGATATCATTGCTGTTCTTGATGCATCTCCTAGGGAGGCCCTTGAATTTGATATGTCTGGCAACACCAGCATGACAGCTTTCCTTTCTTTAAAAATGGCATGAGCACATTCTGGAGCATATGCTATGCTATGCTATATAGGATTCTGTAACCTGGGAGGTGAATATTCCTATCAAGGGTTGTTTGCATAGGTGGGAAGAGTAGAAAATACAGCTGTTTACTGTACAATAACCAGGGGACTGGCAAGAAGGCAACATTAATCAAATGGGCAATTTGTTACTGTTAGCCAGCCTTATCAGGTGCTGCTTGGGATCCTTTTGGCCGGCACTCTCAAAGTTAGGGGAAACTGGCTTGAATTATCCAACTGCATAAGGAGCATAGCAAGCCTTCAATGCCAGGATCCTAGTAATGCACCAGAGACAGTGGGCTTCACACATTTATGTCTCTATCATCTTTGACTTGGCAGAAATAACGGAACACATAATGCCTAGGGAGAAATTACGGCTTCATTGCGGTCCATGGGAATTTTGCCATTGAGTCTAACAGAGCCAGGATATCATCCACAGCTTCTAAGCCTGTCATGGATGAGAGCTAGCTGGCTCTGATACTGTCAAGAGAAAACAGAGAGAATTGCAGGTTGTTTGGGAATCACAGCCAGAAGAGTTGGCAGATATTTCATTGGCATCAGTCTCTACATTGCCTGTTTGTAATTGATGTGTACCTTGGGATGGTTATCCCTCTTGGACGGTTTCTGAACCTTAATAGTGGATATTTCCAACAGGACCTGTGCCATGTGTTCTTTGTAATGTTTAACTTCTTCTGTATATATGCTTGTAACAATTATCTATTTTATTTCGTTACCTGTCTGAAGTAAGACCACTGATGGCAACCACAATCACGCTAGTCTCGGCTTACCAGGCAAATTGGGCAATTTTCACATTGCCATAATACCTAGCTGAAAATATAAGTTTTGTGATGACATGGCAATAACTCAACCTTAATGTGACCATTTGTAAGATTTCGATATATTTCATATTATTGACTATTCATGTTATGGTTGAAATGTATGTGCTTATAATGTTGGCCTATTGCTGAAACAGAAAAGATTATTTAGCAGAAGGAAGTCTTGAATGCAGAACCAGCCCAAGACATTTCCCCCCACTCCCTGAGCTAAATTCCCAGATGTCCCTGTGAAGACGACTTGATTGTTAAGCCATTCCAGGAATTGTTCCTCTGGGAGGTCAATAGGTGTCTCCTAACAATTCTCAGCATCCTTAGCAAACTACAGCTCCCAGAATTCTTTTGGGGAGCCATGAATGTTGAAATTGGAATCATAGTGCTTTAAATGCAAGGTGTGACTATGACAATGGTCTGCAGAACGAGATGCAGCAATTCCAAACTATACTGAATATTAAAGCTTGCTGCATTGGATGATATCACATGGACTGTAGAGTGACAGTAACAAACATGGTGCCCTCCTTGCAGTCTGGAGCTGATGCAAGTCGAAATCTGACAACTTCAGGAGGGCAGCAGAATAGAGTGTCAGACAACTGTAAGGACTGCTCATTTATGTTTAATAATGTGGTGCTTAATATTGTATGATCCCCTTAATAAATATTTCTGTAACTTGTAGTTTAGTGTTTGTGTATTTGGCTATCTGTACCTTTCAAATCTCAGAGGAGATCTTGCTGAATGTCTTTTCTCCTACAGGTTGTCTTCAGTCTTCTCATAATCATAAGTCACAAATACCTCCATCCCACCTCAGCATAAAGTTCATCTCTTTACAGGTTTTTGCTATAGGAATATATTGCTTGAATGTTCAATGGCTATAAAGTTATTTTATAATACTGTTAAGTCTTTTTGGCATCTGTAGAAATATACATCGAAATAAAACCCAAAATGGGTTGCTTTTGTTACTTGTCAAACAAATACGTTTACTTCCAGCTGTAATTTTTCATAATAAACTCAGTGAAATTACTCTTCATTCTCAAATGCAAAATGTTTTTAGAATAGCACACACATTTTTTAAAAAAAATTCTAGCCACGCAAGAGAATGTGTTATATTTTTATCACTATAATAGAGCTGAATCTATATAGTTCTTTTTTTTGCCAGCATAAACACCAGCACCATTACAAAAAACCCAAAACATCCCAGTTGTGCAATTGACAAGTGACATTTGAAGGCTTTTTATAGATGGTAACCATAAAATTTCCATGATCCGTTTTCATCATATTATTCTAAACCTATCAAAAATAATTATAGAATTCTTCTGAAAAGCCAGAAGGTTTCAACAGTCTGTCAGTCATCACTCTTCTCCTTGACTTTCAATAGTCTCTTTTTAATTAGAATAATTTAACACAATATTAATAATGAGAATGTGTCTGAACAGAGTAGGATGCGTAAAAGATGGCAATAATTTTCTGTAGCAATGTGATTTAGATGTGTCTCATTTTCTTTCCACTGCTCCCACATGCCACCTTTCAACTAGTCCTGACCAAATCCCATTGACAGTAATGCAATAACTTAGGTATTGATCACAACTATCATTTGCTCAGTCTGAACCATAAGGTTTCATGGAATCACACATCACACCCCACAAGTATGATCTGCTCAATACTGCTGCTGGGTGCTGAGTATCCTGAGGCCCGCTAAATAGTTTTAAAGGCCTGATCTGCACAAATGGCAGGTGTGTTAGTGAAACTACACGATTCATTAGCTATCTTAAACATACTGTTACACACCATCCCAATTGCAGAGCAATGCAACATTCCAGGGGTCTCATGTGCACTTATCAGGGTTTGTGCTTCCTTTTGGACAATGGGGCACAGCAGAGTTCATGGTATCTTTATGATATATGGTTTAGTTACCCATATATACACCCTTGTTCAAATTAATTGAAACAAACAATGCATTTAGTAGTTTGTTGTACAAAAATGTGAACTGCAGAGGAACTGATCTGGATTCCTTTCTCCTTCAAATCCGTATTCAATGCGTCACTCGTCTTGAGGGGATCCTTTTTGCTTTGTTGAAGCAAGTAAGTGTCATCTCTAGGAGTTGTTTTCTTCTTAAGACCACACTTTTCTTTACGTTTTGGAGAAACCGATCGGATTTCCTTCTTCAACTTGATGACATGGCTGACAGTTGCTAAACTCACACCAACCCCGGAAGCAATCTCTTGATACGTTTTAGCTGTGTGTTCCTGCAGAGTTATTATCTTCGTTTCCTAGGTGTCACATCCATCTCGAACCGCGGTTGAATCACATCTAGTCAGGTTTCTAAAATCTGATGCAATACAGTAGCTGCTGACGTAATGATTGCATCAGCCAACATAAAAAATGATCAAACTGACTTTTCGTGTTTGTTTTGAGTACAGTGGTACCTCTGGTTAAGAACTTAATTCATTCTGGAGGTCCATTCTTATCCTGAAACTGTTCTTAACCTGAGGTACCACTTTAGCTAATGGGGCCTCCCACTGCCTCCACACTGCCGCCATGCAATTTCTGTTCTCATTTTGTTCTGTTCTGTTCTCATTCTGTTCTCAATTTCTGTTCTCATCCTGAAGTAAAGTTCTAAACCCGAGCTACTATTTCTGGATTAGCGGAGTCTGTAACCTGAAATGTCTGTAACCTGAGGTACCACTGTACAGGATTATGAGTAAGATAGCAAACATGCTTTGTTTCAATTAATTTGCACAAGGGTGTCCAACATGAGCTTGGATGGAGAGAGTGCAGAGCATTCACATTCCAAGACGGTCCTGTTCCTTCCATTGCTGCAGCCCCTGATTCCAAGACAACCCAAACATTGTGTCTGACTCTCTCTGCAGCAGCCCACCTTGTGCTCCACCCCACTCCACTTTGCAAAGCTAACACTCCCCACCCCCCTTGTTAGCTTACTTCATTGCCCACTGCAATTCTGCTCCTCCCTCTTTAAGCTTTGGTCTTTTGTCTCTGCTACTTCTCACCTCAGGGAAGTGCTTTCCTCATTTTCTGTCTGGCCCAGATAGTCTCTGTGAAAGGCCTTCTTAATTTCTTGTAGATTAATTAATTTTAGTGTTTACTATTGGATTCTAATGCATTGTTGCATGTTGCTTTATTTGGTGTAAGTTGTTTGTTTTAAAGTTATTGTGACTTTTTATATAACAGCTGATTGTTACTATTAATGTTTGACGTTTTATTATTAAATTTGTGTGTGTTGGAAGCCACCCAGAGTGGCTGGGGCAACTCAACCAGATGGGTGGGGTATAATAATAATAATAATAATAATAATAATAATAATAAACTCGGCCTTGTTCCTCCAATGACCCACATTCAGCTAGCTATGTCAGGCTGGGCTCGTTAGCGTAACCTGAATCCAGCAGAGTTTGGCACAGTTTAATCAAACCTTGATTACTTCTAACTTTTACTAAATCTGGGAATTATGGGAAGGTTCTAGCACCCAAGAGTTGAGGGGATTCTTGCCCCCACCCCACAAACATAGGGGCAGAGCAGAAAATCAGAGCAAGTTCATTATTCCAGGGGTGGGAAACACATAGTAGCTGCAATTGTTGTCTGAAGAAAGGCAATAATACAATGCAAAAAACCCTCTTATTAACAATAGGTTGGGAATGATGTCGTCCAACCTTACTGTAAAAGGGAAGCTAAGAAACAAATAGTTATTCCTAACGAAACAGTTAGTGTAGCTCTAACTCCATTGAAGGTTCAGTCACCCCAGTTGCTGAAAATGAGACTTTAATGTCCCGTTGAGCTGACTCTGCCATAAAGGAGAGCCAGAGCAACCCCCTACAATAACTCCATTTTATCTCCACAAATGAACACCATCTTAAAAAAAATAAAAAATCAGATGGGAAATAGGTTTAAACTAAACTAAACCCACCCAAACTGTCCAAATTTCCCTTGTGGGATACAATATAACTTTTTTGCAGTGAAACATATCCAGCTACCAAATCATATTGCATATGCACCCAGAAGGTAGCATAGGGAGAAATAATTTAAAAGACATGCAGCTACATAAAGTTATAAATGCTTAGCATTGCTTCAGGACATGCTGATTCTCTGCATTAATTTGCACTTCTGAACCTCCTGACAACCCAAGTACATAGCCCCAGTCACCCAGGTCAGATTTACATGTAGTGTGAAATTCAACTCATCAGCATAACGCTTGAGTAATTAGACTTCACACAAATGAAAGTCAAGGAGGTTACAAAGGTGAAGCGCGAACTTGGTGACAGAGTACAACTGCAGCACAATTCTCTCTCTGAGCCTGTGCTGATACTCTCTGAAGCTTGTCTCGCCAGTTAGGCTGCGGAGAAATCCCCCAGTGGAAAGCTTTTCCTGTTTGGATGGCACAGGCAGACAAACAGTTTGGGGCAGTTTACATGCCAGTTGTCCACTGGCATGTAAACTGCCCCAACAGAAAATGTAGCAAGGGCAATGGAAGGAATATTCAGAAGTAACCTTGAACAGAAGAACTCCACAGCCGACAATCTAGAATATATAGAAAAAGGTAAAGGGTCCCTGGATGGGGGTGACTATGGGGTTGCGACGCTCATCTCGCTTTCAGGCCAAGGGAGCTTTCCGGGTCATGTGGCCAGCATGACTAAACCGCCTCTGGTGCAACAGAACACCATGACGGAAACCAGAGAGCATGGAAACGCTGTTTACCTTCCCGCCACAGTGGTACCTATTTATCTATTTGCACTGATGTGCTTTCAAACTGCTAGGTTGGCAGAAGCTATGACAGAGCTCACCTCATTGCAGGGATTCAAACCACCAACCTTCTGGTCGGCAAGTCCAAGAGGCTCAGTGGTTTAGACCACAGTGCCACCCATGTTATATAAAGCATAATATCAAATTACTGTGTATAGGCTTGGTTTGCTGCCTGTCCTGTACAATACAGGATTGTCCCATATATCCATGCAAAATGCTATGTCTTGTATTGATACAGTTTTGTCCTGTATTTCAGGTCTGCCCCCTCTCTATCTGCCAAGTTAGGGATCCTTTCCAAATGGATGTAATTGAAAGCATGTGTGAAAGATAATATATTTAAACTCCAAGTAGCCAAGCACAGATTTACAAATTTGTGTGTGTGTGTGTGTGTGTGTGTGAGGGAGAGAGAGAGAGAGAGAGAGAGAGAGAGAAATTCCAGAGGAGCCATCCTGCTGGGCTGCAGTAAATTGTAATGGATTGCTTTGAAGTCATTCAGCACCAGATGAGGAAAAAAAATCACCCCAACCGCCCTGCCCCATCCTGTCCACTATTTTGCCAGAACAAAGATGGCAACCCTACATTTAATATGACTTTCTAAGTCAGCCCTCCTAAATATTTGAAGAGAAGCAGCTTTAGGGCAAAATAAGATAAGACATCATTCGGATAATTAGCAATTCCTGGAGTGGCTTTTAAAAAGTAAATAACAGAAGTGAGGTCCTCCTGCACATCAGGACCCTGGAGGAGAGAAGTAGGAGACTTCAAGTCTTTGTACCTACTGAGGTCCTGATCTGTGTAGAGGCTCCTTTTGGCCTGCTGTTTGCTTTCAGAAACTCCCTCCACACAATTGCCAATTGCCTACAATTGGGTTCTCATCTAGTTTGACCCTTTGTCTTGGTGGGAAGGACTCCACAACAAGTGCACATCTAACCAGACCATTAGTCCTTTAACTGCCTCCACCATATTGATCAGTGCAGCAGCTGCAGCCACACATGTGCTAGCAAAGGCCTTTCCTGGTCACTGCAGGCTCTCCCCTCCTCTTGTCCTACTGAAATTTCACCCTGAAAGCAGCATCCATTTTGTAGCCAATAGAATAGGCTGAGGTGTGTGTTTGGCTGCAGTGTGCATGTGTGATGCCCACAACAGTTTCCCCAGTTTGAAAAGATGCCCACCAGCTCAACAATGTAGGTGACCTTTGATAACTTAAGGTAAAACAATTTATGCATCTCACCAGAGCCCAGTTATAACAGGGCCTGTCTACTTAGGACCACTTGGGTTGACCACCTACCTTTTTCTTTCTTTCTTCTAATGACAGATTCATTTTACATTCCACTTTTTGACTATTTAGCATGCAAAGCGATGACACAGTCAAATAACCACGGAAATGTGCTGGTCAGAATCAGTGTATTTAAGTTTGCTAAGCATGTGGAATTAAAGGGGTTTAAAAGATGGCTGGAGCATGGCCTAAACAATCAAGACAAACTGCTGTGTGGCAATTCCCCGTTCTTTTTTATTTTTACTTGAAAACCCAGTAGGCTTTTTCCTTTTCTTTTTTAGCATTCAATTGATTGTAAGGTTAAAATATGAGGGTTCATGTAAAGCACACCTTCTAGAGATTTCCCCCCTCTTATTTTTAATTTACCTCTGCAAAGTTCATATGCTTCCTTTTTGCATCTTATAAAGCAGTTTAGCTCACATATTAGACAGTCCTTCCAATTAAACCTCTTGGCCTGAGGATTCCTAAATTAGACTTATCTTATTTCCATCAGAGGATTCCTGCCCTTTTCCACTGGCCTGCTGCTGGGGCATTGGACTCATGCCCTTGCGTGTGCTGCCTATAACAAGTGTAGCAAGAAATACCTCAGGGCACATCATTTTAGTACAGAAGATTGCAGTCCTCCAGGAAATCTCACACAGAGCCCTATCCTGAACCCTCAGGCAGAACTAGCAGTTAAATATCATGTCTACTTGACCTCTTCTGTTGGTCGTTAAAGTTTATTTATTTTCACCACAAGTCCAAGCTTCTGTTACTCCCATGGCCCCTCTTTGGGTTCAGGGTTCACTCTAGATGTTTCTGTAGATGGAATTTCCTTTTCTATCTACTCTGACTAGGGTGGTTGCTGTTGTTGTTGTTTTCCTTCACTGCTCCTAAGAAGTTGCGAGAGTCACCAGCTCGGTGCTAAATTGGAGAAAGCAGTACTCCAATTTAGAAGGTCACTTGGTGGGTTGGGGGAGGAGCTGACCATGATCCACCAATGCTGACTCTGCCATTCTGCCTGGACACTAGCTGTTTACCAATACTCATTTGGAAAGACTGAGGATGGGAAAGCTGTGATGTTACCGGACTCCAACTCCCATCAGCCTTAGCCACTGTAGCCTTTGGGCAGGAAAGTAGGGAGCTGCTATCTAGGAACATCTGGAGATCCACAGCTTCCCCAACCCTGGACTAGGGGTTGCTATCTTTTAGGGCAATGTTTCTCAAACTTGGGTCTCCAGCTGTTTTTAGACTACAACTCCCATCATCCCTAGCTAGCAAGACCAGTGGTCAGGGATGATGGGAACTGTGGTCTGAAAACAGCTGGAGACCCAGGTTTGGGAAACACTGTTTTAGGGCATGGCTAGCTAACATGGCACCATCCAGATGTTTTGAACCACAACTGCCATCATCCCTGACCATTTTTCATGCTGGAGCTGATGAGAATTGAAGTCCCAAAACTTCTGAAGGGCACAGTGTTGGCTACCGCTGCATTAAGATGTAGCTGTTGCCAAAAAATAAATATTTCAATTATTCATCAGAGACGGTTAGGATTTGGGTTCAAGAACCATGCAGCTTGCCTGAGTTGTAGACCAGATTGCAAATGAGCATTAAGTTATATGTGATGCTAGCACTGCCCTCTCTACTTCTGGGAATTTCTCCCAGCAAAACCCACTGAGGTATAGAGGAAACATGAGATGATGTGGAACTGAACCATGACATCCCCTAACACCACCAGGATATTTATTTATTTCTGCAACTCAAGCTAGAAATGAAAATGTTGCACTTTCCTTTCTCAAGTAAATCCCCACCCCCACCCCTTTGCCAGATTTATTTATAAACAACTATTTCTGTCCTAGCACTGCTATAAATATTTCATAAGCATGCCCTGTAGAACATTTCCTTATTTAAATGCACCCAGGTTGCCAAAGTTGAAAGATAATCGAGGAGAAAATATCCCAAGTCCCAAGCCTAGGTTTACACTACAGTGACTCTGCTGACTTTAGGAAAGTTGAATCCGATTTACTTTGCCTTTAAATCAGACTTAAAATGGTAGGCTTTGTACCCTTCTGCACCCAGGAGAAGGTAAATGGGTTTTCTAGCAGGAAATAAAGGTAAAGGGACCCCTGACCATTAGGTCCAGTCATGACCGACTCTGGGATTGCGGCGCTCATCTCACTTTAATGGCTGAGGTAGCCGGCGTACAGCTTCCGGGTCATGTGGCCAGCATGACTAAGCCACTTCTGGCGAACTAGAGCAGCACACGGAAACGCCGTTTACCTTCCCGCCGGAGCGGTACCTATTTATCTACTTGCACTTTGATGTGCTTTCAAACTGCTAGGTTGGCAGGAGCAGGGACCGAGCAATGGGAGCTCACCCCATTGTGGGGATTCGAACCGCCGACCTTCTGATCTGCAAGTCCTAGGGCTCTGTGGTTTAACTAAAGGAAGGGAATACTTCAGAATCAAAAAGCAATCAAATAGTGCTACTGTTCACACTGCTTATGGAGATATCACATGTTTTACTATTCTTAATAGCATTCTGTTAACAGTGGTCTGACATATTCACAGATGCACAGGTGAAGCTGCATTCCTGCTCCCGCCCCCAAAATGATGCAGAAAGCTTTACCAGCTACATATCTGTGCATGCGGTTGATGCTACATGCAGCGGAGCAGCACTGGTTTCTTTTTAAGGGCTACCCAAGATGCACAATTTCATGTCTCCTGACCCAAGTAATAATTTATATTCACATGCCCTGTACTGTCATGAAGGATGGAGGAGAACTAGGTCTGGTACCCATTTTGAAGCACAATCTGACCTCACTTGTATCTCCAGAATGGGGATATGTTAGCTTTGGATTTTGCAGTTCCATGAATTTTACAATGCCATTCTCAGCTAAAATGTGTGTTTTAGGGCAAGACCCATTTAGAACTGCATACAGTGAGATAAAATCTGTATTTCAACATGGATTAAAAGATTCATTTAACTAGTCAAATGTTAATTTAAATTTTCTTGTATATGTTGTAAATAAAATGCAGATTAATGAGAAAATGGGATGGAACTGACTTGTGAATGTGAAATGGACATGTGAAATTGAGATGGGCTGGATGTATACTGAGCACTGTATCCTTAGTTCCTACAAGACACAAGCGAATATTTGAGCTATGGGTTTTGGGTTTCTTGTCATTTAATTAAGTGGTGTTCTTTCTGGGACTTAATTCTGGGTTTGTTTCTCCCCTTCCTCCCTTCAGACGTTGTGGAGCTCCAATGTCCACCAGAGCCAGCAAACTGTCAGGAGCTTGTCCTACACTCGAGTAGGACCCCGGCAGAGACACATGCCTGACTGGCATGTTCTCTCCCTCCTGGTTGATCATTCAGGAGCTTCAAAAGCTTTCTTCAGCCCGAACATCACAGCGACTGATGCCAACAGACATCGGCACACTTAGGGATCCACAGAGTCTTCGCAGCTTGCGTGACAGACCTCAGCAACTCAGCATTTTGGCTAATCTACTTTATTTACATATAAAGACACATGGAGCACTGCAACATGGCTCCCTCTCTCTCTAGCATCAGACAGCAAAGAGAAAAAGAACAAAGGACAATAGTCCCACTTCGCAGAACACAGTAACATAAACATCCTGTCTCTGTCACTTCCCACTCTGTGGAGTCAAAACATATAACGTCATGTGAAAGACAACAATCCCATGACTGAAATCATGGAGCAGGAATTCTAACACAAACATGGTCAATATTGAAGGATGGAGGGGGATGGAGTCCAACAGCATCTAGCCACCCTCACAACATGAAAGAGACAAGAAATTGTCTCCTTTGCGCTTTTGATTTTTCTGAGGAATCTTGGTCCTGACCGATTCAACAGGAAATTAGTTCTGTCCGCCAAATTACAGGTGTTTTTAGATAATGAGTCATCTGGCTTTTAACTGATGTCAGGAGCAGTGAACCATGTAACTGCTGCCTCTCAGGGAAGAATCTTCCAGATCTGGCCTGGCTCCAGCCACCCACCCACCCACCCCAGCTGACCACACACTCTTCCTTCTTTAGAAAGGTGAAAATAAGAGCTTTCTTTTCTTGATCTTCTTCAGTCCTCCTGACTTCTGGCTTGTTCTACTGGCTCTGTCTGTTGATGGAGCCTTCAGTTCTGGCTCCTAGTTCTCCATTCCAGACTCACTCCATATTGATACCTGTACCCCAACAATAAATCACTGTTGCATGAATCTGTATACCACACAAAAGCATAAGCAGTATTAGTGTATTTCATTGAGCTTATTTGCAGAGAGGGGGAGACACAGCGATAACCCATGCAGTATGGGTCTATCAACAGGCGTAACGGTGGGATACCTTTGTATTACACCAGCATACTTATATCAGTAACTGATCATTGTGATAGACTGCAAATAAAAGTTGCTGCCACTGTGCCATGTTTGGAAGCACCCAAAGGGAGGAGAGTTGTTAAGTATTGAAAGGAGTACAGGCCCATGGTTCAGATTTGCATAATTTATAGTGATGCCTCTGGAAAATTAAGATGGTGGCTGGCTGAGATCACACCTGCAGTGTGTTTTCAGTGTGCCCAGCCACCCTATAAACAATGTAGAAAAACATTTAAGTTTTTTTAAAGAAGTGGCCAGAGATCAGGTTCTCACCACAAAAGACCTAGGGCACAAGCTTTCCTAAGGATGCTCCTGCCTAAAGTCAGCTGGCTGGCTGCTGTTGGGAAGAAAGTGATGGTCCAGATGGATGCTGGTCTCATCCACCAAGGCAAATTTTATATTTTTGCATTACAATGTAATAGTTCAGGATTGTTCCCCATCCCTGTAATTTCACCCTAAACTCGTGGTCTGCAAATAGGCAGCAACCTCAGAGGGCTTCAGCTCAGTCCTAAATGTGCACGAAGAGGCTAGGATCTGGGCCACGTCTTGGCATGACCACAGTCTCCCAATCATCATCATTGGCACAGGGCTAAGGTAGATAACAGAGTTCCACTTTGCTCATTCCCACACCTCATTTTGTATTGTAATAACATCCACCACCATCACCAGTTTTATATGCAAGTGGAGTCAATAACATGGGGAAAAAATGTGACTGTTCCCATTACATCTCATTTATTCAGTGCATTACAGGTATATTTGCCATACAGCTAGGATTGGCTTTAGCTCTCTGTATACACTTGGTGGGGAAGCTCCATTATATGTGAAACAGCCCAATTTCATGAGAAATTGGGAGTATAGCACCCTCAAAAACAACTTTCTGCTCCCTCAAGTTATCAACTTGGGAGCAATTAGAGTAATTGGGAAATTACTCTACCCAAAGCCTTAAGATTCCATTTTCTCCCGTTTTGTCTCCCTTTAGATAACTCCTTAAAAGCTATCTCTGGTGGGGTGTTTGTTTGCACTGTTAGATATCATTCCCTCCCCCTGTTTTCTTCTTCTATGCATTCCTGCTTGTTCTCAACCAGTTTCTAAAACCCTTTTCTGGCAGGGGCTCTCTTGTTATGTGACATGTAAAACAACTCTCAGCAATGGCGCCTTCAGCCTACAGAAAAGAAAAATTCAGGTGTGAGCTTAGCTATAAAATAATGCAGAGCCAGCTTAGTATCCTTATGTTGATATTTTACAACACTTAACCTGAAAAATATTGGTGCCCCCCCCCACAAAACACTTTACATCTTGATGTAAAGAACCTTTATTCACACTGAACAGACTTATTTATCTCTCAGTTGTAGTGCTTGTTTAGTACTGTGTGTTGGTTTTTAGTCCATTTAACAGATTTATTTCTTGACAATCCTCACTTAATATTTTTTTTTTATTATGAACAAGGAATTGGTAATTTGTGCTTAGCATATTTATTGCACTAACAGGGCTTATTCTTTAAATCAGATATTTATTTACATGAGATTCCCTGGCTGTAGAGCAATCATCGTTCTCCTGTTCTAAATCAATATTAACTGAGCTCTCGTTAATTGTTCTGATACATAAAAATGAAAGAGATTTTCATAATTTATGGAGGGCTTCTCATCTCTGTTGAAGAAGAAAATGTCAAGGTCGGGAATACTAGGGTTGTTATTAAAAAGCAAATCTTGGAACATGCAATTTCCACCCTCTAAACTACTGTTCCTTTAGTGTTGCACTTTATTCTTAGCACAGCTGTATCACAGAAATGGATTTCAGTGATTGGACTTCATTTCCTAACTGAGCTGAATAAATGAGCATGCACCTACAACAGGAAGAAAATGAAATAAAAGACCTGATGGGTGAAAGGTTTCAATAACTTTTTTTTTACTAGCACAGGGAAAAAATTTGATTTGATTTTTCTTTCCTGGTCAGGGCTCCATGTGTGGCTCCATATATCACAAGCTTTAAAAAAAAAGAAATGAAAAGAAAATCCCAGAAGGAGTAGAATGCAGGCAGTGAATTGATGCAATGGTGATCAAGCAATTCTGGAGCAACTTGCGCAACATTAAACATCTTCTGTTGCAGGGAGAGAAGCTGGGCAGGATTCACTCCCCTCCATAGCTGTCAACTTTTCCCTTTTCTTGCAAGGAATCCTATTCGGAATAAGGGAATTTCCCTTAAAAAAAGAGAAACGTTGACAGCTATGCTCCCCTCTCTTTTTGAAGAAATTAGTTGATGGGATTTGGGCTTTCACAACAGGGATCCATACACACAACCTATTGTTTCATCTGCTCATATCCATGCCATCGAGAGTAGAGTCAATGTGACAGCACAGTCTGCGTTCTGCCTTGTGAAAGGGAAGGGAGGCAATGAATTATGGAGCCATTTCAGAAATACAGGAAGGAGCATTCTTTGAGACAGTACCACTCTTATGGGGGGGGGGATTCAGTTCATGTTTGTAGGTGGCACTACCAAATATGCACTCTCTGAGACAATACAGTATTTGAGCTGAAACACAGCAGTCCCTCTACATTCGCAAGTCCCTGAATTTTGCAAAGCAGTTCTACAGCCAGGTAATGGGCATATATTTGAGAAAACAGCATTTTAAAGCATTATATAAGGGGAGGTTCTGTGAGGCAGCAACAGGAGAGCAGGACTTTTCTGCGGTGGTTCCCCATTTGTGGAAAGCTCTCCCCAGGGAGGCTTGCCTGGGGCCTTCGTTAAATATCTTTAGGTGCCAGGCAAAAACATTCCTCTTCTCCTCTTTGGCCAGTGTGCTGTAGTGGTTAAGAGCGGTAGTCTCATAATCTGGGGAACCAGGTTTGATTCCCTGCTCCTCCACATGCAGCTGCTGGGTGACCTTGGGCCAGTCACACTTCTCTGAAGTCTCTCAGCCCCACTCACCTCACAGAGTGTTTGTTGTGGGGGAGGAAGGGAAAGGAGAATGTTAGCCGCTTTGAGACTCCTGAAGGGGAGTGAAAGGCAGGATATCAAATCCAAACTCTTCTTCTTCTTCTTCTAAATAAACAATCCATGGCCTTTTAAAATGGGGGTACTGTTTTTTATTTGTTATTATGGTGTGAAATGCACACTAAAATGCTGATGGGTTTTCACAAGGACTTGGAGGGTTTTTGTTGTTGTTTAAAACACCAGCTGATGTGGAAATGTGGAGAAATGAACTTCATAGGGAAAACTAAACAACTGAGAGGAACTGAAAGGTAGCAGATTCACCCTTCCCTTCTCCTTACCAACCTCCCTTAGAACAAACGATGTGAATGGGTGGTGTTCTTTTTTATAGGAGACATGCCCTTTGGGATGCAGAGTTTTCTGTCACAACAGGTACTAATGCCCGCTTCTGATCTTGAGGGTACTCTGACCCTGCAAGGAGTCAGTAAAATGCAACTCCCTTGTGGCAAGATTTCAGGAGTCATTCTAGCTTCCTTGGTTCTATGCAGAGTTTTGGCTGAGCACTGAATTATTTTATCCCTCCCTCCACCAAACTCCGCAGGGTGTAAATGGGGAGTTCTGCTCATCCCTCCCAATTTTGTAGAGATGCAGGCTTAACTACCAGTATTTATGATCTCGTTTCTGTGCTCATGATTATTCTACCAATAAAAAGAATGGGAGAAATCTTAACAAACAAATTAATGAGATAGATGTGCAGACCAAGTGAGACATATGATAATGGATAACTGAGCATTGACTCCCCCCCCCCACTATAGTAATGCCACCTAAGTAACTGAAGTGAATTATGAGCCAAATTGCTAGAAAACTACATTATGATAAACTGCTTCTATATTTTTTAAAATAAGCAACCATTATTTTGATCAGCAGTGATCCTTAATCTTCATTAATTGAAACCTGAATATATAACACTCTGGAGGCCAACAAATGTGATTCTATTAATTCAAGGCATAATTATAACTATTTTGGAATCATTTGTTTCCAATGTTGCACTGAAAATATACTGGGGGTGGCGGTGGGGAATACAGCATCCAAAGAACAAACTTTCAAGTAGGACTTAACAGAGTGGAGGATTTCACCTCTGCAGTCCTGCCGAGCATGCTGGCTGTGACAGAAGTTGGGGGCCAGGCAGATTGCTCTGCCAAGCAGAAGCTGGCACAGCAACTGAGCCTGGATTTAGCCTGATGCTGCCCTAGGATGCCAGTGGGACTGATTCCGGATCCAAGAGATCCTAGTTCAGCTCAACCTTTCCACTCTGTTCACTGAGTGGATGAGGGATCTCCATGCCAGGGGAGTTATGCTGGTATCCCTCTGCAGGTGGAGGCTGGTAGGATTAGCAAAGGGACACTACTGACCAATCCACTCCACCCCAGCAGAAATGGAATTTGGATTGCTCTGCCATCTCGAGTCTCTTGATTTAAACAGATAGTATTTTAAATCCATCTTAAAGCCTTGGTTGAATTTTGCCCTAAGGTTTTTGGTTTTTTTGGTTTTAAACCAGACTGGCTATGTAACAGAAAACCAGGTCAACTCCTTTAAACCTGGCCAGGTGGAACCCTAGATAAAGCAGCTTTAGAACCTTTAATTTCCCTTGACAGATGTGCTTTGCATGCAGGAGACATTACAAAGTGGATGCCACCTGAAAACTAGTTGTTCTAGTACCTACAAAATTGCACAGTAAAGTCTATTTAGATGTCAAGTACAAATCATTCCAAAGTAAAATTCCAAGCAGGAAAGATATACTGCCATCACTGGATGCGTTGCATGCAGTGGTAATAAGAGTGCCTTTTGGTTTTCTAATTTTACATATAAAATATCTCAGGCAAAAAGGAGCACATACATAAAGTATATGTTACACACTTCTCTTTTGTATAAGCATAGGACATATTATTGTTTACTGCTGCGAAAAGGGTTTATGAAAATGAAGATGAGTAGCTAGGATTTCATTATTTTGTGATTATTAGATTATGTGGGGGTTTTTTCCTACTTCTGATAAAGTGCTGCAAAAATTGAATGTGATGCATGATAATTTGTTTCTTTATTAGACTCTGTACTTCCCTCATTGTACATGGTAGAGTTAAGCAGATTAAAATGATCTCACCACTTGCAAAAAGATCCACTGATTAATGTTCATGTTCAGAATTGTAGTGCCTATCATTACCACATTACTTGTTGAGTACAAGTTTGGAATATCAACTTACATTTTGTTCGAAATGATAAAACAAGACAGACGTTGGTATTTAGTTAAGGCAGCCTTGCAATAAGCTTTCAATAAAATGTCTAACAAATCTTGCTATTATGCAGGGAGTGGGGGGGGGGAGGCTTCTGAGTGTTTTGTTGCACAATCCTATACATGGCTACTTAAAAATAAGTTGCACCTCTGTTTAATGGGGCTTACCCATAAGGAAGTATGCATAGAATACATAGACTACTATCATTCTTTCTTTGCTGAAATTTCTCTATTAAGGAAGTTTTGTAATTTGCAGACAGTTTACCAAACCAGCCTGTATGTTCCTTGGACCATATTGAACTAAGTGGCCCCCAAGTGGAAATCCATGCAAGGATTCCTGCTACTGGTTTTTTTTCCTCCTATCCTGCTCTGTGCCTCCACCCGCCAACCCCACCCCATTGACTTGGGGGGTCAGGAGAACCCCTGAACAATGTGCAGAGGAAAGAAAAAGAAGATGATTCCACCAGCCAAACAAAAATGCTTGTGATAATGGAACATTTGCAACAGCCTGCTACTGAATTTCTCCCTGTGACTTTCTCTTTTGCAAACTTAATGCAATCTCCTTTATATTATGGTCTGACAGAATACAATGGGAGGGAGAATGGTTCATAGAAGCCCAAGAAACCTGGAACCCATTAGACCCATTGTCAATAATGGGGGAATTGACCAGTTCAGTAATTCCACAGTATGTATTTCATGTCTTCTCCATTATTATTTTTAAAAAGAAAATCTTCCTGTAGCTTCTCTGCTCAAGGTACATTTTTGCCATGTCAGATCTTGCTTCGCTCTGTATTTTTACTAACCTCTCATGAATTCTACACTTCATTAATGCCATTGCTATTCAGACCATTATTGTAATTAGCGTTACATATAGAGGGAAGGTTGCCAGCAACCATGTGGGCTAGCACAACAGGTATATGGGGTTAATCACTAAGGCTATCTTCTACCACCGCAGTTGGAGGCAGCATGTCTCTGAATACCAATGGCTGGGAATCACAACTGGGGAGAATGCTGTTGCCTCCTTGGAAGCTTTCCATAGGCATCTGGGTGGCCAGGATGCTGGACTAAATGGGCCTTTTGGCCTGATCCAGCAGGGCTTTTCTTCTTATGGCATCATTGGGCAGGTGCCAATGGCTCAATCCCTTGCCTGCTGGACTTCTGCCACTACTTAAGGCCTCCTGATGGTAGTATTGCTGCAGTTGCCACCACTCTTTCTCCTCTAAGCTTGCCAGTGGACAGGCCAGCTGTATTCAACCAGGAGGAAGTTGAGGAGGCAGTGGTGGAGGAACCCTCTCTGACACCCGGGGTGGGATGCCGAGGGGTGGGGTGAACTGCCCGGTGATGCACATGTGAAATCCGGGTGGACTGCACATGCGCCGCATCCTATTTGGAGTGCACATGTGCGGCATCCCGTACAGAGTACACATGTGCAGCAGCTGCACATGTGCACTCCATTCAGGATTCAACACATGCGCACTCCATACGGGCTGCTGCTTGTGCAGCATCCATATGAGCTGCCATGTGAATGGCATCCCATATGGAGTGCACATGTGTGGCATCCCACTTGGAGTGTGCACGCGTGACAGCCATATGGTTGCCGTGCGAGAGGAGGCAGCCCGTACAGATGCCCATATGGACGGCACACTAGGGGTAAGTCAAGAGCAGGAAACAGTGGTTGGTGTTGAGGGCTCCATCCGAAGCAGAATGCTGAGGTCTCCTCCAAGCCTTACACCAACCCTGTGGATTAGCCATGTCAAGTAGTAAATGACCACACCACAGCAGCTATTTAATTGTTCCTGCAGTGGTTTTTGTGTGTTAGTATGTGAGCGGGTCAACTGTGGGAATGCATAAACAAAGAATGCTGGATTAGATCACTACTCAATTTACAGGGGATGAGGCTAAAAGAGGTTTGACCCTCTTATCTTTTATGGTGGACTCATTAGCTACTGTTTTTGGAATGCGACAAGCAGGGCAATCTTTGCCTACAATTGTAGAGACAAGAGGTGGAATTTATGGATTTCACTGAGGACACACCATACCTTTTTTCTCACACAGTTTCAGCACTGGATTAGTTGGATCTCCAGCAAGACAATTCTTATAGCCTGACATTTCCTAACCTGCACAAGAGCTTTAGGGTGTACAGTGTTACAGAATCATAGAGCTGCAATGAAGAGCTACCTAAAGTAATCCCCTGAAATGAGCCAACATTCATGACATCTACACCACCCCAAGTAGATTAATCTTTGCCCTCTTTTTAAAAGCAAGGAACAATGGAGGTCTGACCACTTCCCTAGGCATTTTGCCCAGTTCCTTCTTGCATTTAGGAAGTTTTTCCTTGTAATTAACCTAATTCCACCTTCCTGCCATTTAAATCCTCCTTGGATGTAGTTCTTATTGAAATAATTGGCTTTTTTAAAAAAATATTCGCAGCTGCTTTTTAAAGCAGTAGAAAACTTATCATGTTCCCTTTTCATCTTTCAGACTCTGGGTCCTGAACATGCCCACCTCTTTCAAAGTATCATATATTTTCACTCATTTCAGTTGTACTCAAGGTCTCATGAATTTTACCATTGTCTTTGCCTACAAGGGGATTAACAATATAAAATAATTAAGATTCTTTGTCTCTAATGAGCAGAGGATTTAAGGACAAATAAATAATTATGTGGAAAATAATTCAGTGAACCTGTCCTATGAGTCAGCATCATTCCCCAGATAATGACTGTCTCAGACAGGTCTATAATTGGCAGTGATTAGGATGGAAAGGTAGTCTCTCTCTCTCTCTCTCTCTCTCTCGCACACACACACATGCTCACAAATTCACAAGCACACACACACCTAAGATAAAATTGCTTAGGTCTCCCTGTAGCAACTTATAGCTAGAGTCATTCAATTAATTCACCGGTCAAAGATGTGATACTCTTATTCTACAACACGGAGCAAAATTTAAATGGTGTTACATATGATTGATATTACTGTTACTGTAATAGAATGTTTCAATGTAAATATCTAGCCAGAAAATATTACCTTTGTGCAATATTCCTACCCAAAATATCCCCACCAGTGCTTTTAAGTCCCATTCAGACATTACATGCTGCTGTCCCTGTTTGCAGGTGTCACATGACAAGGCTAGCCCCCAACTGCTGATACTGGGGCACCATAACAACTTAAAAAAAAAAAATACAGAGGCAAAAAGTAAAGAAATAAATTGTCCAATTCTGAGTAATTTTTCTACATCATTCCCACATCCTAAATAGAATTCTGAGTGGCACTGTGGGAAATGAAGACTATGCAGGCAAAATCTCATCTGTGTACATTTTTAGACTGTTATTTCTAGCATATACTTCCTCTGTGGAGTCCCAATTAGCTAGCAAATATAGTCATTCATATTCCAAATGATGCTATTTTAAAATGGAAATGATCTTAGATCTGCCACCAACATGTCAGATTCAACCCAGTTCTCTCTAGGAAGACAGCATTTGCTTTTGTTTGCTTTAGGAGTTTGACAATATCACGTTGCTCGTGCAAGCATAGAAGGGACCTCCACTTCCTTTAGAGACCTTCCACTGGTGGTACTTTAGTATGTCATGATTCCTCCACTATAGCATTGCAAGTAGATAGCTGCTGGTTCTTGTTTGGTGTCTGATGTTGAAAGGCATCATCAGGTTGTTGCATTTGATGCCTGTTAGAGTGTGCAGAGAACAGTTCTCCATTTGAAGGACTGTCAGAGGACAGCTCACTGTTTCAAGGCTGTCTAGTCCAAGTCTGGCTTAAAAACAAAGAACCATTAAAAAAGGAGCACAGGAGCCTTAAAGCTGCCCATCAGCAGCTAGCAGCATCTGTGACCAGCAGATTGAGTAGGCACACAAGTAACCTGGTTCCTTCCCACTATGTCTTGAATTTCTACATAAATGTTAGTAGTTGTTTCTAAATTTGCATCTATTCATGCAAATTACCATGTACACATTTTGCAGAGATTGGTGACCTCTTTGTGGATGATGCAAAATCTCTTTTTTGGCAATGCATAACTGGCCACCTTAGTTCAGTTGATTCCAGAGAGGGTTTCCTGGCTCAGTGCTTTTCATGCCAAGTTATTGTGCATATTATCATTCTCTTTTGCCTACTATGAATAACGCATAACACTGTGAGTGGGTTATAGGGACTTGCTTGTGTAACCCAGGATTGCCATTGCTCTTTGAGGCCTCTCTTCTCCTGTGCTTCTGGATCTGATGCATGTGATGGGCTTGAGTCCAATATCTACCGTCCTTCTTCTGAATGTTTAGGCATTCAATCTATGCTCCCCATCTCACACTATGTCGCCAATTAAGCTTCACTTCTTGATTTGTTTTGCATGGGAATTTACACCTCATTTAAAAAAGGTAAAGATCTTCCCACTATTAATCTGAACCAAATGCTTTTGAATTATGGTGCTGGAGGAGACTCCTGAGAGTCCCATGGACTGCAAGAAAATCAAACCTCTCCATTCTGATGGAAATCAGCCCTGAGTGCTCACTGGAAGGACAGATCGTGAAACCGAGGCTCCAATACTTTGGCCACCTCATGAGAAGAGAAGACTCCCTGGAAAAGACCCTGATGTTGGGAAAGATGGAGGGCACAAGGAGAAGGGGACGACAGAGGACGAAATGGTTGGACAGTGTTCTCGAAGCTACCAGCATGAGTTTGACCAAACTGCGGGAGGCAGCGCCTGGCGTGCTCTGGTCCATGGGGTCACGAAGAGTCGGGCACAACTAAACGACTAAACAAAAGTCTCATGATGCCCCACTTCCTCGCAATTGTGCTGCCATAGTTCTGTCATTACCAAGGTCATTATAAAAAGTTATGTTTAATGTAAAGACTGCTCTACACCGTAAACATCTTCTAGTATTGACTTTATTCCAAACTCTGGGAGAACTATGGTGTAAGTTTGCATACTTCCTCATATCACTGTGATCTCACTATCCGCTTTTCCTGACACACTTGAAGTGCAGAGTGTTTGAGGACTGGAACATTTGCAGGAAAGCCAAAATGCTTGTTACAAAGCTATTGTACTACCAACCTTACTATATGCTTCTGAAACATGGACCACCTGTCAATGGTATCTCCCACTCCTTAAAAGATTCCATCAACAGAATCTCTGAAAATTTTTATGCATCACTTGGGAAGACAGGCAAACTAATGCCAGTGTACTGGAAGAAGCAAAGATCACCAGTGTCGAAGCAATGATTATTCAACATCAAGTTCATAGGACTGGTCATGTTGTGTGGATGCCTGATTATTGTCTTCCAAAGGAACTACTGTATTCCCAACTTAAAAATGGAAAGCGTAATGCTGGTGGTCAACAAAATAGGTTTAAAGACTCTCAAGGCAAATCTAAAAAAATAAAAAAAAATGTAGTATAAACATTGACAACTGGGAAACACTGGCCTGTGAGTGCTCCAGTTGGAGAACAGCCTTTACCAAAAGTGTCATGGGCTTTGAAGACACTCAAACTCAGGACAAAAGGGAGAAACATGCTAAGAGGAAGGCACACTTGGCAAACCCTCACTGTGATCAACTCCCACCCAGAAACCTTTGTCCCCACTGTGAAAGGAAAGGGATCCAGAATTGGCCTCCACAGTCACTTACAGACTTACTGTTAAGACCGTGTTCATGGAAGACAATCTTACTCGGCTACGAGTCGTCGCCAAAGGAGGAAGAGGGGGGGGCACTGCACTAACCACCCCCTTATAGTTATTGTGGTGCTCTGGAGGTGATACCTGTTGAATGTTGAGCAAGTCACCTACCACTATGGCTTCCCTCTATGGAAAAATAGTTTTGCCTCCCATCATGAAATCTTGGATATAGGAGTCGATTTGAGGTGGTTTGGCTCTTTTCAGCAGGCCGGAGATTTTCTGCTTTCTAGCACAGATTACTCCTGCACACACCTCTGTTTGGTTTGGATCCAACCTTCCTCGTCATATTTTAAATAATTATATCCTGTACTGAGTCTTCATTCCATGTGTGAGGCAAAGATTATTCCAAGTACAATGATGGACAAAGTGAAATGACAAAAAAATTAACTGTGTTTGTACATTCATTCATGCCTAATCAGACATACATGCTGGCTCTGAAAGGAATCGCAAGTTTAGAAGAAATCTTAGATTTTAAGGTAATGAGTCCCATTTTTCCAAGTGGGACTGCTGAGCAAATTTATCTCATTAGGATTAGGCTGAAAATCTAAATCTTAGATTTTTAGGTAATGAGTCCCATTCTTCCAAGTGGGACTGCTGAGCAAATTTATCTCATTAGGATTAGGCTGAAAATCTCTAAACCCTACTTGCCTATATTAGTCTGTAATGATATCAGATTTAAAGTTGCAGTCCCACACTCTTTTGAATTTTGCTGTATAAAAGAACACTGACTTAAATGGAGCTTGCATAGAGTAATTTGGGGTGATTCTGTCCACCCAGAGTATAGGAGTAGGGATAGGTCAGCTTCTATGCACATAGTTTCCCTGGCTGGATTGACACGATGTTGGATATTGTGCTCCAGTTGCAGCAAGAAACAGAAGCACAACTGGGGCATTTTGGTTTAAATCCAATCAAAATTTAAAATATGGAGTCTAGATCATCGTGATTAATCCTTAGATATTTACCCCTTGGTTTCAAGAAAGGCACCCCATGGACATTGGTCTGATAGGACTTCTTAGGGAACCCCAGAGGGGTTAGAACATAAAATTAAAGGAAGAAAGTCGTTAAGATCACATTTTATGGTGATGACAATCTCTCATAATGAATAACCCTGAGACATCAGATTAATGTGACTGTTAAATCATTTGAAATATGGCCTTAATAGGAATAAATCAGAAGTCCTTTGTGTGTAGGATGTATGAAACCACTCCTGACAGCTGCCTGTTCAAATTTCATAAAAGCAGATGAGCTATCCAAGGCATCTTGAGAACCACTTAAATATGGAACCTTAGAAAACCTAATTGCAACCTTCTTCCCCACACACATGGAGACTGGGCTGTGTGTGTCAAGCATTTGCTGATGGTATTTATAGAAAACTGAGAATCTGAGTTGCTTGTTGCTATTTCTTTTTGTCAGCCTCAGCACAGCACCATGCGTTCACAGATTCTATTCAGATTAGGGCTAATCAGAAGATTTATTTTAAAAAAGTAGTTGATCAATCTAAACCATTCCGTTCCTTAGTGAATTATTTCATTAAAAATAATAAGTCTATACTACCAACATATCTCTGTGGGTCACTTTCTGAGTCCTCCAAGTATTTGTTGTTCATAACATTATTTGTCTAAACTCTTCTACGGTACTAGCTATGTACTTAAAATTTTAAACCTTTGACCTTTTGTATCTGGAAATAATACAAAAAAACATCATGATTTAAGTTCTTTACAAGTATGCAAACCAAGAATATGACAATAAGAAAAAGATGCACTGTCATATAAGAAATGTAACATTGGGCATAATATTGCTGAAGTTTGAAACTGAACATCCGATTGGCTCAAGTTGTTATCATTTTTTAACGTTGTTATTTTGATAGTTTGTCTTGATTTCCATACAAGATAAAAACAAACAAACAACAAATGGATAAATTTGTATATGTATATTTTTTGCAGTGCAGAAGAAAAGAATAATGTGTATTGAATACTATACTGATACGTAATAGTTATTATTATTATTATTATTATTATTATTAATTATTTCATTACTTCCCATGAGGCATCCAGAAGCAATTTACAATACAAGAAAGACACATATAGAGCAAATGCATACAGTGGTATCTCGGGTTACATATGCTTCAGGTTACATATGCTTCAGGTTACAGACTCCACTAATCCAGAAATAGTACTTCAGGTTAAGAACTTTGCTTCAGGATGAGAACTGAAATCATGCTCCGGCGGCGCGGCAGCAGCAGGAGGCCCCATTAGCATAAGTGGTGCTTCAGGTTAAGAACAGTTTCAGGTTAAGTACGGACCTCCGGAACGAATTAAGTACTTAACCTGAGGTACCACTGTATATAAAAACAGTTGGTAGCATACAACTTAAGTTTTATTCAGAACAGACTCATTAAAATGAACGTCACTAAGGTAGGCCCATTAATTTCAATGAGTAAGAATAACACCCATAAAATAATTATATTTTATTGCTGTTTTTAATGGTTTCACTGGACAAGATTCAAATATATTGTTACACTAATCCAAATATGTTGTTACACTAATCCAGTCCAGTGGAACAAGGCCTGCTTGTGAGATAATACTTTTTCCCTCTCCTTCCCCACCCTGTGCTTCTCACCCTCCCCCCCCCCCAATCTGCTCTGGAGTGTTAGGGGAACTCACCACAGGTTTGGGGGCAGACGGGGGTACACAGAGAGAAATCCTGTTGTATGTGTGGACCCCGTCCCCCTGTTGGGTGATGACGCCAAGGCCTGGTGCCTGTTGGAGATTCATTCCCCGTGTCTGCAGTCATGGGATGGTTGTCTATCACATATACAATATGACGGTGTATGTTTTCATTCCACAGTGTGGGAAGTGACGGAGACAGGATGTTTTAGTATTACTGTGTTCCAACTGCAGCGTCGCCCGGGATTCATTCCTCCGGTCTGCCGTCACACTGATGTGGCCCATATCCAGGGACATGAGCACATGACAAGCAGAGTTCAAAACAGAAGCTCAGCCTTGAGGAGTAACATCTAAGCCTAATTTATTGCAAATTAAATCAAACATAACAGAACAAAGAAAACATGGCTCCCCTCTCTGTCTTTCTCCCTCGGAGAGAGAGCTGCAAAAACAACAGCAATACAGAGCGGAAATAGCATATCTCCATTTCCTCTCAAAAAGACTCCAACAATCAGTGCTGGAATGTAAACAGGCATGTGACATGTAACAATCTCACACAGCTGCAACACGGGAGGAATGGAATTCTCAACACCCCATGTGTATACCCCACTCAGCACTATGTTCAATTCAAAACATTATTATATTGTAACTGTATATGGAACCTGTGCATGTTTAGTTGGAAATAAGCCCCACTGAGTTCAGTGGGCTTACTCTTAAGTAAGCATGCAACCTCAGGCTGCTTCGAATTCAATGGGACTTCATTCCAAGTGAATATGGTTGGGATTGTGATCATTTTTATTTCATTTGTAACTGCCCTCATGCAGTTTATATATATTAAAATCGCTTTTTAAAAAAAGATAATGCCAGTTTTGCATTATTTAACATTCTTGGGATTTGTTGTCATGTGTATCTGATTCTATGTGCAAAGGCAGCATCTGTAAATGTGGCAGTGGTTGCATTCTAATCATAGCGAAAAGCTCCAACATATGACTAGGCTAACAGGCTTGTTTTATGTTGTCACTGTAGCAGCACTAAGCCAAGTTTTCAGCTCTGAGTAGACTTTATTATATATTTAAAAAGCGTGGTTCCACTGCCCTCTTAAGAGCTTTCATAAATTTGGATCTGACAACTCTATTCCAACTGCCATCATCAATACCAAAGAGACCTTTATTTAGGAGTGTCAGACATCTTTATAATTTCACTTTTTGATATACTGAGGATATCCCAAAGATTTCCACAGAAAATTATTGACTCATCATATCAGCCTCCAGGAACTGACAAATCACAAGCTGTACAAATAAAATAGATAAATAAGGCTGAGAAGGGCACTCTTTTTCTTTCTTTTTTTGAGATGCATGGCTAGTCTTCTTCCTTTCCTTTTCCTTTTTTTAAAAAAATAGAAAGCTGTTCTTTTCTATAGAGTTGTTAAATGAACAAACTCTTGCTCTCCCTTTCTTCTGTATCTTGCCGCAATGATATTTCTTCACCAAAGGCAGAGTGGTTAAAATATTGTAGTTATCCAGTTTGCCTTACAGCAACGTAAATTATTCAGGAGCTTCACATTTTATTTGCTCACCTGCAAGTTATATCACATTTTTTCAAATTAATTTCTGCATTAGCATATTTTCATAGAGGAGGGCTGCTACCTTTATCAGCAGAGAGGACTGCTATTCTTTTAAAGCGGAGATCTGCAAAGCCCTATCTATCTCCTAAAAAGATGTACCTCCTGCACATCTAATAGCAAAGGGATGCCTGAGGAATTCACTATTTGCCCATTCTCATTTGAACTGACCAGATCTACACCTCCAAGTTTCATGCGCAGATTTCAACCTAGTTATCTGTCAACTTTCACTTGCCCGAAATGCTCCGGCACAGCTCTCAGCACATATATACATTAGAATATGTTTTGAAACATATATTTTGAAAGAACTGGATGATATATCCAATGCTATCCGTATTCGCAGAAGACTCACTGAAATCAATGTGTGACAAGTGCATTGATTCCACTAGGTCTGTTTTGAGGAACTCTAACTCCCTGCCACTGCCAGGGCTCTGTGGGGTGGTGTGAGGGGTCACATCAGCAGTCTGGCCACTCATGGTGGCAGCAGTGGAAGAATGGGAGGCAGGCCAACTGGGCCCAGTTCTTAACTCCAGCTCCAGGCTGGTGCAGTGATCGACCCAACTTAGTGTTCTATTGTTGAATGCCACCAGTTCTAGGGAGCAGCTATGCAGTTGTTTTGCCGCTGTACCTTTCAGTACACTACTAGATCTGGTTTGCTTTAAATGAAATCATTCCTCTTGCCTCCTGATGTAAATTATGCCATTGGTTTTCTCTGCCATGCCATATGACATGGCACGCCTTGGTTCTATTAGACAATTCTTTGTTCATTTGGGCAGGTAAGGAAATTATATATTTAACTGTTATTTAAGTGTTTTCCACAGACATCAGCATTAACAGAGGAATGGTCAATGCAATGTAGTAACTGAGGAACTGAACTGTGAACCAGAACTTTCAATGACCTCACCTCTGCTGCAAACCCAGTTGGTGGCCTCAGAAAAGCTAGAAATTTAGGAAGCTGGTTTGGATCTAAGGAGCCTGGTAGCTTTTTGTAAGCGGAAAGATAAAATGTAGTGGTGATTAATTTAAATGTCTTCACAATTACTACACATTTCACTTCACTAAGCAAATATGCTTAGGGTTGGGCTGGTTATATCCAAAACTTACAAGGGAGACTGGGAAATTCATTATCTTGACATAAAAGGTACCATAAACTGTGGCTCACCAGACATTCTCCTCATAGGACAATAAACAGTTAAGGAGACAGCAGAGCAGTTGGGCTTGGATGAGATGTGATTTCCAAATCAAGTCCTTTTCAAGACAGTGGCGATCATAGCTTCATAAATCACTTAGTAAGCAAGGAGAGATTATGAGGTTGGGCCAGCCCTTTCCTTTCTTCCTCAGACAGAAGGCAAACCCTGGCCAAGCTAGGGCTATCCTCATCCCCCCTCCCCACACACAAAGCAGACTGCCAGACATCTCACTGCCAGAGCCACCAGTTCTTTAACAAACTTGGACGGCATGGTTGGTCCTTACTTGACTGATCTCTTTACTGTTGTCTATCTTTTCCATGTTGTCAGGGTCGCCAAGCTTTTGATGCCTGTTAGCACATCTGCAAGCTTAATGGAGAAACTGTCGTGTGCACCACAGCCAAGCATGCACCACAACCTGTTATATTGGCTACAGCATAATGTTTCTTTCAAGTCTAATTTCAGCAATGCGGGAAGATGATCTTGTGGGCACCTGGAAAAGCCTCTGCCCGTACATGTGCATTCCAGAGCCCCACAATGGTGACCCCTGCATTAGATACTTTTTACTCACTCTATTGCCACTGTGTCAGGAACATACTGAATCTCCCTTAATCCCCTTATATCTAAGCGTTTACATTATACACCAAGCATGGAAGCAACGTTCAGACATAAACTTATGTGAAGAGGATTTCTATTTTTCTTTTCTTTTTTAAAAAGCATTTTCACTTTGGCTTGAAGTCATTTCAAAAGCGAACCATTTTCAGGTTCAGAAACATTTAGCTAGTCTTCCGGTTATTATACAGTGCTTTTCATTTTCACATGCTTTTGTGTTCCTTGATCCCAGCCAGGGCAGGGGTAGGAGTGCCAAAATAGCGTGAAAGTCTGTTACCACGCTATTTACCAACCCAACTGGGAACTTAAATAGCAGGTACTTGAGACATCATGTTGGAACATATGGTTCTTCCTGACATTCAGTGCCAGAGGGATATAGTTTATACTAACTTTCTGTGAAGAGCAGGCTATATACCTTCTGCACAAATAGCACCCCTCCTAAGCTCCTGGCAAGAGAGACTTCACTAAGTTTTGCCTGCACTGTAGAACCACAGGAGTTCTGAAGCAAAATGCTTCACAGTGCTGCATTCCACATGCTTTTACAGCAAATGGAATGTATGTTTCTGGTGTTCACTGAATGTATAACCACACTCCAAGCTCAGTAAAGGGATGGCAACGATTTAAGGAATGCCACATAAGGGGAAGCATATGCACGCTGGCAACTAGCAATAACATGGCAAGAAATAAAGGGATATTGGCAGTATTTGGAGACAGTCTAGTGCCATTCTGAAGCATTCAGCAAACATTAACGAATTGTCTGAGAAAGGCTTGGTTGTATATTTATTCTTCGTTACAAAGCAATTCACTATCGCTTGTCCTGTGGTTTCTAGTATTTTGTATTGATCTATGATCACAGGTCAGAGAGGGGTTTTTTTGGTTTTGTTTGCCCTGCCACTTTCCTGCTGTTTACTGCTGAATCAGAACAAATGCCAATCCACAGAAAAGTGAAATAAAACATTGTCCCTCTTTTGAACTGGTTCTAAAATAGCTCCTGAATGGGCAGTCCCCTTCTACTTCCTTTCCTTCTTTCCCAATCTACCCCTGCAGTTGTCCAGCTTCAAGCAGTGCACTTCTGGTTTTCTCAGCATGCTCACACTTTTAATTTTATTTAATTTTCCCTGTTTAGCGCTCATATGAAAATTGTAACCAAATGATACATGTGCAAAACATGTTCCCACTTGTTGCTTTTGCTTGGTTGTGATGATTCCAATCACAGCTTTATTTTCTGTCTTTAATAATAAGAATTAAATAATATTTATTGAAAGGTTCTCAGCTCCTTTTAATATGTCGAATGGTTGTCTGATTCTCTGGGTTTCTGATTCTCTGCCATGGGTGGGTGAAGCTGAAGCTGAAGACAACATGAAAAGTGGGCTATTGGAGCTGCCTAGAGTGGCTAGGGCAACCCAGTCAGATTGGCAGCATACAAATAATAATAATAATAATAATAATAATAATAATGATAATAATAATTGGAATGGGAAAACAAGGGGTCTCAGGGATCTTTCCCCAAGTAAAATCTGAGGCAAAATCACTAGTGGAAATGAGATAAAGACTTACGGAAAGTGGCTGGGCCCTGAGAAACTTTATTTACGACTTACAGAAGCTCAATACATAATACAGTACTGGGATTTAATTCTCAGAAAAATAGGTGAAAATTTGGGATGGGGGAGATAGTCGTTGGATCCACATTTAAACGCAAGTTGGCTGAATTCCCCAACATTAGAATTTACCTAGCAGATTGAACATGTCTCTGAATTTTGTGACGCAGTGTTGGTTCCAGAAATGTGCACCAAAACGTGTATTTTATGGTGGGGTGTGCATGCAAAATGCACTGGAGAAAAACAAACAAACAACAAACATGCTTTAGGCAGGAAGGAAAGGGTGCAAAATGCATAGAATTTTAGATATCAAAATTCTGTGCATTAAAAAAAATCAAAAATCTGCAGAAAACAGGAAGGGTCAGACCTATTAGTGAAAGAGGACAAAACTGACCCAGAACAGAAATGAGAATTATATTCATTTGTAACAGCAAGTGGGAGCTCATACATGATGGAATCTATACTGTAAAGTTGGAGAGTATTAACCACACATTACACTTTTGCAGGAAGAAACAGCTGCACAATATAAGATGAAGGCGCATGGTTTGCCAGTAGTAGATGTGAAAAGGATCTAGGTGTCTTAGTAGACCACAAGCTTGACATGAGTCAACAGTGCAATGCAGCAGCAAACAAAGGCTAATGCTATTCTAGGCTACATAAACTGAGGTTAGAGTGTCCGGATCAAGGGAAGACATAGTACTGCTCTATTCTGCCTTTGTCAGACCACACCTGGAGTACTGTGTCCAGTTCCAGGCACTACAATTTAAGAAGGATATTGGCAAGATAGAATGTGTTCAGAGGAGGGCAACAAAGATAATCAAGGGTCTGGAAACCAAGCCTTATGGAGAACAATTGAGGGAGTTGGGTATGTTTAGCCTGGAGAAAAGGAGACTGAGAGAAGATGTGATGGCCATCTTAAAATATTTAAAGGGCTGTCACATGGAAGATGCAGTAAGTTTGTTTTCTCCTGTTCCACTAGGACCTGCAGTAAGTTTGTTTTCTCCTGTTCCAGTTAAAAGAAAGGAGATTCTGAAGAAACATCAGAAGAACTTTCTGACAACAAGAGCTGTTTGACAGTGGAACGGACTCCCTTGGAAGGTGGTGGACTGTCTTTCATTGGAGGTTTTTAAGCGGGGGTTGAATGCCCATCTATCATGGATACTTTAGTTGAGATTCCTCATAGCAGGGAGTTGGGCCATATGACCTTCAGGCCCCCTTCCCACTCAACAATTCTTTGATTCTGTGCTGACTGAATACAAGGCAGCTTCCTAAATTTCTAGCTTTTCTGAGGCCACCAACTGGGTTTGTAGCAGAGGTGAGGTCATTGAAAGTTCTGGCTCACAGCTCAGTTCCTCAGTCACTACATTGCATTGACTTTTCCTCTGTTAACGCTGATGTCTGTGGAAAACAGTTAAATAAATGGATTGAATGAATCACATTGAAAGAGCCGGAAACAGACTGCAAAATTCACAGCTGAACTCCAAGAAGGCTGAGGATCAATAGCCGGATAGTAAAATATACCTCATTTCTTTAATTACTGCTTTCCCTTTTTGTTATGATTACAACAAAAGGTGAAAACACTATACTTATCAATGGGGCAGCACAAAACATTTTAATAAACCAAATCAAGTCATTGGAAGTCTTGCTAAGCAAGCATATTAATAATGCTTGCATTTTTTTTGTCACTAGGACACAGAATTATTCAGTATCTACTGTAAATGTGTTTTCACTTAAACATTAATATCCATATGAAGGACTTTTAGAATTTGCAGCCATTTACTAATCGATGCCTCAAAATGGCTTTCATGCACTGGGCACAAATGGTGCTTTTGGTTTGTCTGCCAAAATGGTCATGACCTTGGCAATTCATTTGTGATGCGGGTGGACATTATTTCTTGACAAAATGTACTGTACTGCAGCAAAGAAGTGTTTGGTTCACAGCAAGCCACAGTGGTCAGATGACTGAAGAATTTTAGATTTCAAACAGCACAGCCATGTGGTTCTCATATGATTCGATAATCATTTAGTTATCCATAGGCCTGGGCCAATTAACAGACACACATTTTTAGAACTACTCCCCTGGGAAGATGTGTGGGATAGAAGTCATTTTAAAGTGACAGAATAAAAATCTGAAAACTTTGTTATAAGTATATCTGTCTTACCATTTATAAACACTAGAGGTATTCACAGGCATCATGATTTGCCTTGTCTTTGTACCTGTGTATTTTTTTAGTTAAAAGACGTATGATCTGTTTCTGAGTCACTTTACTTTCTCTCTAGTTTTATCTGTGTTGTGGAGTCTGTGCCACTCTGAATAAAATGCAGGTCTGTGATTGTCATTCACTATAATGGGGAATACAGGAAAAAACCTATAACCTTTCCACCTTTGGGCTGAAGTGGATCAAATTTACAGGCAAAGAATTCCCCCCATCACAAGGAGGTTAAGGCTGCCAAACTGCAGGCAGATATATCCAGGGGCTTTTTGTGGGGTGAAGTAAAAAGGTTTTGTTTTCCTTCATAATCCCTTATGGGGGTGGAACATGGTTTTTTATTGCTCTTTGTCACCTAAAAATAATTTAGAGGTAGTCAAATGGTGGGTATTCTTACTTGTACATTTTAAAAATGTCACCTTTCCATCACCTCTACTTCCCAGAGATTGTGTGTGTCCTCTGATACCTTTGTTTGTCCACTGAACCACCCTGATTTGCTTTGTTATTCGGCTTCTGCACAGGAGCAGACTTTGGTCTTTCAAATTTCAGTGGCGCCCCTGTATGAGGCAAAAATTCAGCACCTGCCGCCGCCTCTCGCCTTCCATTCTGCTTGATTCACTACATCATAGTTGTGATGCCCGAAGTCTTGGCGCCCAGTTTGGTGGGACCAGTTGCACTGCCCTGAATCTGCCTCTACTCTGTACAAGATAGACAGGACACCTGTCCATTATGGCTAACTGCTTAACAAATGCAAGTTTCCACCACTTAACACTATAGCCAGCATATGATAGACAAGCTCGGATGAAACAGATTTAAGCCTGTTTCACTTGTGCATGTATGTCACTTGACCTTTCTCCATTTCCTGTTCATTGACAATTGACCCGCAACTGAATATTTTACTCCTGACAGTTTATTTGATGCAAAAGTTCCTGTAGTGGGGTTACAGCTTCTACGACTCACACATGCACACCATCCCTTGATTATGCAACCATTGATGAGCATGCATGTGTGAATCAAGTCTTCTGTAAATTCTGTACATACCAGAAGTTAACTGGGAGATACAGAGCCTGCCTGCAAGTGGGGTACCAAAGAAGGAGCGGGAGGAAGGAATGGGTCAGTGTCCTGGGAGTGCAAGGGGCGGGAGCTGCAAAATATCTTGTGCTGGCCCTGAGTGATTGGTAGTTTGAAGAAACAAATAAGACATAGCCAAGATGTGCTTATGCCCTTTTGAGGGGCAATTTGTTCTCATTGGATCCTACTGTGAAGTGATCTTCTACCACTCCCAGTTTAAATCCTGAATGCCATGTTAGATTAGAGTGTGCTACGAATCAAGAAGTTTCCAATTCACAGCATGGCTCTCTGAAGTACTCATTATCTCAACCCACAATATAAGGATGTTCTTTCAATAACTAAAGCCGAAACTACAGATGAGCATTTGCTCTTTAGGAGTACTTTTGACCTTTTGCAGACTGTGTGCAAAGGAGTGCATGTGCACATTTTTACCTAGGACATATTTCCCATTATAGTATCTGCCATTTCAAAGAAGCAACTCTTGTGATGTTTCTTCACATCATATTCACAACATACAGCATGGAATGCTCAAATGTGGGTTCCCCCCAAATTGTGTGATATATTGGATCTTATTATACCTTCAAGCTTTTCGTCTTTCAATCTTTCCTTAATTCAAGTCATATGAATAACATTTCCTTGCCAGGGTCCTTGTTTTCCCCAAATACGCTTCTCATTTTTAAATAAATATAACAGACCTGTAATACTATTCAGGGTTTATTAATGAGATGGGCAGCAAACCAAGCTTGCAGATTTGTAACCAGGGCTAGAACCAGACCTTTCACTTAGCAACAGATGGAGATCATGTTCAAAGATGATCTAGAGCTCTGAGACACAGAGTGAAGGGGGACCCTTGGAGATTATGAGACTTTGAAAATAAAAATTAATTTTTAAATATAATTTATTTAACCTCTGGATCTGGATGTCATGAAAGACTAGTTATTTTCATCTGACATCCCACTTATAACATTTTGATGATCCACATTAAATTATTCAAAGAACCATTTCATTTTTTCAAATAAAATTTTATCTCCTATCAATGTAGTTCTCAAAGAATATATTTTAAAGTCAATTTCATAGTGTATTTTTAAAGCGGCATTTATTAAAACTGTTTAAATATACCCTTTGTTTTCAGTTGCTTGACAGAAGGGAGATACGGGAAACGGTAATTGCTCTATGTGAGAATTCAGTAGCATGAGATTCTTTGAAATAGGAAGTTATAATTCCAGAATAAATAATTCTTTTCATCTGATGATTATCTCTTTAGATCTGTTTACTCTTATTAATACCTTGGATTACCTAAATTGTGCATGCAATATGCAACATCTGATTGAGCTTCACTGCTGGTCTTTCTTTATTTGATACAATGTGTTACTATTCATCTTTGTTTTAATTCCTACAAAGACAGAAAACTGATTTATTTATTTTTAAGAAAAAAAAATGTTGATACAGATCACAATTAAGTGTGAAATATGCAACAGATGGCGAGACTTATAATCATTCTATCAGACTAATAGTATACTGTCTGTATTTCAGATTTTGCTTTTCCCTGAAGATACTGTTGGGTTGAAGCCATATTGACAGCTGGTATGTTCCTAATGTAGTTAGTTTGATATACCTCATCTATTAAATTCTGTACAATTTCCAAAATAACAGATGACAAGTACAATTGACCACCTGGGAAATGGAATCTTCAGTCGAAAACCTGATCTGATCTTTCTTTTGTTTTGCAACAGTAAAGATGCATATTGCTTTGAATGACTTTTTGCATACTCCTCACATCCCAAATGTATGGGATTTTTCTATGCAGATAATGAGTTTTTTAAAAAAGAAATAGACCATCTCAGAACACTCAACAGATGCCCCACCTCTTATGTTTCTCGAAAACCAAGGCAGATTTAGCAGCAACATCCTGTTTCTCATATAAACCATACAAAACATGTTGCAGAGATTCAAATTTGTATTTTCAATCTGTTCTAAGTAGGACAAGAAACTTCACTGATAACTATACAGTGAGCTCTAATCTTAGCATGAATAAAATATTAATTTGTATAATTCTGAACAGGAAATATCCAGTCTTCATTCATTCAGTGTGTTATAGTTGGCTGGACACTTGGGTTTAGAATAAGGTTACCAGATTTTTTTTCAAAGAACCCGGGGACACTTTTTTCCTTTCCTTTTTTTTTTGAAAATAGAAAAAAAAAGTTATTTAAAAAGTTATTTTTAAAAAAATTAAGAAGTAATACATTCTCTTCTGTGGTCTCCTCTGTCATGCAGCTTTCCTCTGGGCCCCAGCCTGCTCTCTTGGAGCACTAGCCACCTTGGAGTAGGCTTGGGTCAGGCCTGGCTTCAGTCACATGTCCTTGCCCTACCGGTGTTCTCCTACCTCTGTTCCTCAGCGATAGTGGTGGCAGTGGCGTGGCAAGGTCAGGGCTCCCCTCTTTTTTCTCCTTCCTCTTTCTCTCTCTTCCTTCTCCTTCTCCTCTCCTATTTCTCCCTGCATTGGCTCTGGGGTTTTCCTGGCCCCGGAGTGCCGCTGGGAAGTAGGCCGGATGGCTGGGCACTCTCACTCCTGGCTTGATTTGGGTTGCAGGGGTTGGGGTCAGTGGTTTCCCCAGTTGACGTACCAGGTGTCCCTAGTTCCCCCTCAGCAGTGGCGGCGGCAGCAGTGGCAGCCTCAGAAGCCCAGAGCCAGCCTGGTAGGCCAGTTGGCTCTGGCTGGCTTCAGGAGCTGCTCGCTGCTGTGGGGCCCGCCATTTTGCCTTCCCAGAAGTCCCCATATGATGTGTCTTGTGCTGTTGAACCAATCACGAAACATTCATTCCCTACTAATAAATCTACAACACTTGAAATATAAATCCAGAGACATTAAATGAAATCCAGGGACATTCTGGGGACGGATTTTGTCCGGGGACAGATTTGTAAATCTGGGGACTGTCCCTGGCCACTCAATCATTAAGTGTTTGGACCAATCCCTGTTGTCCTCTCATGCAAAGGGGCACAAGAGATACAAAAAGACTGTCCATTTAACGCTGCTCTCAAGGTCAGGTACATCTTCCTGGATACATAAAGCAACTTTCTTCAGAAGTTATCCCACAACACATGGGAGGTCAAGAAGAGCTGCACAACTTCTGGGGTAGAGCTAAATATACAGTATCTATATTGTTCATGACAAACTCATGAAGAGGATTTTTTCTCAGTCTAGTCTAATTCACAGGGCTGGATTAAGACCTTTAAAAGCCCTGAGCACTTAAAAGATTGTGGTGCCCCCATACATATCTAATTCAAAATATAAATAATAGACCATAAAATAAAGTTTTATTTTTCGAAGTGCAACAAAACATACTGTAAGATGGGAAATAATGTTTATTTTTGTATACTTCCACTTTATTTATACTTGGGGGGGGGGAATCTCCTACTTTTTCTAATTGCAAAGTCTTTGATCACATCCTCAAAACTAATCTTAAATAACACATCTGCTGCTATACTCAGTAGAGATAAGGCATCCAACTTGCCTTGTTGCAGAGTTCTTACGTTGGGACTTTTAATATATACATCAACTGAGAAAATGAATGCTCAGCGGAGCAATTTGTGACCTTTAATGTCAAAAATCTGTCAATGGAAAATTTCTGTAGTGCCCCTTCTCTTGACGCCCTAAACACATGCTTATTTTGCTTACTCTAGCCTTGGTTGTGAGGATAAAACTAGGGGTGGAAAGACCATACATGTCACCCTGAGACTCTTTAAAGGAAGGACAGGATAAAATGTATAATTAAAGTTATTAAATGATTCATGGCTGCAGCATAACAAAATGTACTGACTGCATCACTTTTTAACTTTTGAAACTTGTGTGTGTGTGTGTGTGTGTGTGTGTGTGTATGGGTGTTAGCCTAACAATAGCCAATCACTCACTTTTCTCTGAGAAAAGTGGCATAGAGCTAATAGTTATTCCTAATTTGACAGGCATAATTATACATATAATTATACATCTGTGCTGTTTTTCCTCTTTACATTGTTGCAGTGTAAAGTAAGTGCATGGAACTTTAGACCTTCAGATTTTCAAAAGGAGTGTGGCTCTGAGTTTAAATAGAAAGGAGCTATTTACATGTGCTAGGAGGTGCGGTACATTTCCATTCTCCGCTGGATCAGATCCAGGCAAGAATAGCCTATATTTAACAAGTAAAAAATCGTTCAAAGTATTAATAAAATGTGGCTGCATGGCAATTTCAGGCTGACAGCTGCTAAGGTAGGTCAAAGCAAATATTCCGCTTCCTCGGCATGACGCCCTTCTGACCTCACCAGCGCAAATCAAAAGCCACATCCAGTGTCCATTAATCCAGATGGTTCATCATAAGTAACCTCCGACATCGGAGCAGAACTGAAGGTTTGGAACTGGCTTGTGCAAATGCTGATCCACCAAACATAGCCCACCAGTGGCAAAATATGCCTTATATTTTTGATGCCTGACTGCAGCTGAAATATTGGGTGAGGGATGCTAACCAGGAGGTCTGGTGTAGGATGCAGTCTTGATCCATTATTCTAAATTGAAGTAAATTATTTCAGTTGTATTTCACCCATAGTCCAATGAGGAATAGTGCTGCAGTTTTTTGCCTGCTTGCTTTTAGCCTTGGTTGATAGAGAGAAATTTTGCTTTATAGCCCTCTGCCAAGGTGCTTCCTTTTTTATGGGTAGGATGCAGAATAAGGTAGATGCCATCAGAATCCATGTTTCAGCTCTAGATTTCCTGACAAATGTTGGATACTAGGTGCTGATGAAAATAGAAGGACCTTTAAACATTACTTAAAATAGTGAATGCCATTTGTCTGGCACATTTCATTATGTTTAGCTTTATATCTGTTTGTGAGCTCGGGAATGGCAGGTGGAAGTTGGAACAAATCTCTTAAGAAGAATCATATGAAAAGCATATAAGGCAAGATCATCGGTTTTATTGCTTGCCTTTTGAAATCAATTTTGAGAGGAGAAGGAGTAAGAAGTATGCCAACAAAAAATAATGAACAAAAGATAAGCCTCTGTTCTTGTGACTTGACTGGCTGCAGCATACAAAATGGCATAGCATCAAGATAAATGGTGAAAGGAGAAAAGTAAAAGGGAATGCTGAAAATCATAAAAGTTCCCTTATAATTAGAGAGCTGAGAAGCTACTTGAGTAGAAGCTATCAGTAGAATCAATGTATCTGTGGAAGCAAAATAGCAATCCTATTTTCCAATACTTCTACACCGAAGTATTTAAATCAGCCCAAGCGACGATAATACTTAGCAAGAATTTTTCAGCCAAGTTGTAAATAAAGACGTCAAGATCAGACAAGGAGATAATAGTGGAATACAGTGGTCCCTCAGGTTAAGTACATAATTCGTTCTGGAGGTCTGCTCTTAACCTGAAACTGTTCTTAACTTGAGGTACCACTTTAGCTAATGGGGCCTCCTGCTGCCGCCGTGCGATTTCTGTTCTCATCCTGAAGCAAAGTTCTTAACCCGAGGTATTATTTCTGGGTTAGCAGAGTCTGTAACCTGAAGCATCTGTAACCAGATGTACCACTGTATAATGGTAAGTTCACATATTGTGCTAATTGTTTGGTGACTCCAACTTCGTATCTTCTTCCTGTGTTTGTTGCTGTTATGAGAACTATGTCCCAGTTGATCATGCTTTGTATATACAATTCTCTGTTTTGATTCCTGGTATTTCTAGTGAAAGGGAAGAGAGATTGCAAGTCTGCCTGAAACTATGGGGATGCTTCCATTTAGAGGAGCCACACTACCATGCTACATACGAGAGCCGGAAGTGGGTTTTCGTGGGGACAGCACGAGGGTAAAAAAACCCACCACCACACACTCTGACACAATGCTTTAAAGTGTGGACCTGTGCTTAAAAACACAGCACAAAAGGTAGTCAGGATGAGCCCTGAGTTTTCATTAGCGAAGGGGAAAATAGCTCAGGAACAGTCAATAGTAAATAGTTTAGTAACTACAGTTTTCTGTAGCCTTAAAACCAGTCTTTGGGGGCATTCGTTGTGCAGCTCAGCTGTGTCTGAGTTGAGATTAGTGTCTAGGATTTGGATGAAAAGTAGATTAAATTTTAAGGGGCAGTTGAAAACACTCTGTGGGGAAAAAAGGGGGCTTTGATAACAGATGTAAAAGCAAAACTAACAAGACTTACCCAACATTACGAGCTGGGAGAGGACTCTTGGCAATCAAATTAACTTTTTTCTACTCTGAGATTTCTCTTAGTAAGACTACCAGTCTGATTCAGGACTGAGCCAGCAGAAGAGTTCATCCATCACTACACAGGATGTCTGTAGCTACATCATTACAAGTCTGTCTGAACACTGTCACAGCTGTGAAATTCTTTATTATGCTGTGACAGTGCAGCCTGTAGCATTCACTGTGAGACAGAAGGGAGGCAAGCAAACCAGCTAGCCTAGCCCATCTTCCTCTTAACTTGACCACTATTACCAAGTGTGCACGCACACATACACACACACACACACATAATCTCAACAGGCCTTTAATCTTTGAAATTTTGTTTAACTGGCACAACCAACTCTTGGTATGGGTGCATAACAAAGCTTGAGACTAAACTAGACAAAAAAACCCATCAATTTTACTTTACTTTATATTTTTTTGGAGGGCAACATAAGGTTACCAGATTTTTTTTCAAAGAATCCGGGGACACAATAAACAAACAAACAAATTTTTAAAAAGAGAGGGGGGAAGTTATTTAAAAAAATAAAGAAGTAATATCTTCTCCTCTGTGGTCTCCTCTGTTGTGTGGCCTTCCTCTGGGTCCCGGACTTACTTGGAGTGCTACCTGTGCTTTCCGCCTCCCTTCCTCCCTCTCCCTCCTTGCACTGCGATCCCCTACTGGCTTACTCGGGAAACTCCCTTCTCCTGCTGCTGCCCTGCCCACCTGTCTGGGCGTCTCCTGCACAGGCATCATCCAGCAACCGCCCATCCACGGCACGGCGTGCCCAGTCAGCGGGTCCGGGGCAGAGCCGGCGGCAAGCAAGCAGGAGGAGGTGCCCTTGGGCCGGTCCAGCTCGTCTCTTGCTCACCTCTCATCTGTGATGGCCAACGATGAGCTGGTCAACAAGCTGAGCCACCGCTTGCAAGTTGAGGCGCACAATGGTGAAGCCAAGCAGCAGTCGCAGCCGCCCAAGCACCACCCAGAGCCAACTATGCTACCAGGCTGGCTACGGGCTGCTGAGACTGCCGCTGTTGCTGCCACATTTCCCGGAGACATTAGATGAAATCCGTTGACATTCCCGGGATGGAATTTGTCTGGGGACAAATTTGCAAATCCGGGGACTGTCCCTGGGAAACAGGGATGTCTGGTAACCCTAGGGTAACAGGTTAATAGTTTTTGAAAAGATTTTTGAGCAGTTCCCCATAATGTTGCTGTGTTGCAGCTCTTTATATCTCTGGGTTACAAATGTTAGTCCTACTCAGAGTAAGCCTGTTGAAATTAATCAACCTAAAATTAGTGATGCCTATTAGTTTCAATGAGACTACTCTGAGTAGGACTAGCCTTGCATAGAACCTTTTCTTTCTTAGATACATTATTTCCTTTTATAACTGGAATGAAGCCTCATTCAACCAATGCATATTAAAATTAATCTGAAATTAACTTGATTTCATAACAGTAAGTTTCCTTTCCCCCTCATTTGTTGTGTTTCTTTTTCCCATTTAAATCATTTGGTCTTATTTTCCTTTCACTACCGAGTTCCTGGATTGAACTCTTAACCCTCCTGTGAACTTTTAATATGTCTGCTTAGAATGGTCTCTAAAAATGGAAAAGAAAAGCATTTGTTATATAACGAAGAAGAGAACATATAACAGTGGGGCAGCTTCCTTATTCACATATGTACTGCATAAATCTCTTACTTTGGAATCAGAGCACAGTTCCATTGTCTGCTTACGTTTGATGGATTTAGTTTTCTAAGGAGGCATTACCAATCAAACTACATTGCCAAGATAAGTGAATGTACATTTTGGATGCCTCATTGAGTGGTGAGAAATTCCAGGGGCAAGTCATTTCCCTGAACTTAGTTACCTGGAAGCTTATGGCATTTTGTAATATTTACAAATAATCAGGTTGAGCATAGATGGAGGAGGCATAATTCATAAGTCCACTGCCCTCACAGATCTCTAGAAAGAGGCAGCAAGACCACCCCAACCCGCCCAATGATGTTTGCTTACAGAATCCAAAAGGGCTAAGTTTTGTACAGCAGTCTCTCTCAGTTTCTATCTTCCTCTTCTAGATGTTCCATCATGACTATGACACAGAGTAAAGACATACCTTTGGGTATTTTGTGTCCCTAGAAAATGAAAGGGGGTCTCCAGCACTACGTCTGGCACCATTAAGCCATTAAGCCTCTCCTATACAACCAGCTTGTCCCCACCTCCACAGTGATAGAGGTTCTAATGGTGATACGGTGAAAGGGAACATGATGAATTGGTGCACATGACGAATAGGAGGCTGGAAAGGCTCATGAAAGGCCACTTGCCACCAATCAGTAGCACAACTCTTTCTATGTTTCTGGAGCTGGTATACCCCAGGATCCAGCTGAACTATCTACAAAGCTGAATAACCTTTAGCTGTCTGAATAGCTAATGCCAGAGGATTGTGGCTGTGTCCTCTGCGGTTCAGCTGCTGCTTCTTTATTCTGCCTTCATCACAGAAGAGGACTCCTTGTGTAGTACTGCTGTTTTCTTATTTTTAATCAACACTCAAGCTGCAGTACAAAAAAGTACATTATTGGAATGAGCACAACAACCCTTGGGAAACTAATTGTCTTCCTAAGCCCAGGAAAACATTGCTTCCCCTTCACCTCCTGTGCTGTCTGCCTCCATCTCACACCATAGTATTCACTACTATGAATATGAAAATCCCTTTACAGAATGGTCAACAGAAAAGAAAAATAATAATAATTGGGACCACAGGGACTGACTGCAGTTCTGTAACGGACTATATTCTTTCCTTGTTTAGGTTTTATGTGCACCTGTAGATCACAAGAAGGAACAAGCTCTACTTAAGGCCCTGGAATGTCAGAGCTAGCCAGAAAACTGGGGGGGGGGGGTCCAATTTAGGTGAAGTTAAGTGTGGCTAAATTTCACAAAACAGCAAGAGAAGATTGTTTTTGTGACTTACAACAGCTAATGTAACCTCATTGGGAACCTATATGATCCACCTCTGGCCTTTATAGAGATAAAGCAGATATTTATATTCAATTCTCTGCTGCTTATATAAACTGTAACTGTTGGTGTAAATTATTTGGTAGTGTTTGGAAAGTTCTTGTCTTCTGGGTCAATTAAAATTGTTTTCTTTTAAAATGGAAAGTAGTTTGGCAAATTCTGAAATTACCACTAGCCACAATTCCTGACTACAAACATCACCCATCTCTCATGGCATTGGTAATGGTGGTTGCCACAGTCATGGCAGCACCAGGCTGGAGAGAAGTCTCCTATCTCATTTTCTATTGCCCCTTTTCCTCCTTGGCACAAGGAATGCAGCTGTGACAGCATTACTAGCAACTGGCCTGCTGCTATTTCAGCACAAGAAGAAGAAGAAGAAGAAGAAGAAGAAGAAGAAGAAGAAGAAGAAGGAGAGGAGGAGGAGGAGGAGGAGGAGGAGGAGGAGGAGGAGTTTGGATTTGATATCCCGCTTTATCACTACCCTAAGGAGTCTCAAAGCAGCTAACAATCTCCTTTCCCCTCCTCCCCCACAACAAACACTCTGTGAGGTGAGTGGGGCTGAGAGACTTCAAAGAAGTGTGACTAGCCCAAGGTCACCCAGCAGCTGCATGTGGAGGAGTGGAGACGCGAACCCGGTTCCCCAGATTACGAGACTACCACTCTTAACCACTACACCACACTGGCATGGATGGAAAAGGACAGGGAAACGTATTTCCTTGGTGTGAGTGAGCAGGAGATGTTCTTGTCCAGTTTGGTATATAATCAGAGACAAAGAAGAATATTGGGGTATGATTAGATTAGAACACTGGAGTGGTGTGTCTAAGAATATAAGAAATTATTGTTCTGTGTTAGCCATTCATCATGCAATTTGGCAACATTATTAATATTTAATTTTTTTTAATGGGGGGATACTAAATGCCACCAAAGTCCATTCAAAACTTAAAACAGCCCTAAATACAGTTGCAACCTATGCAAACATTTTGTTTAATGATTTGTATCCATATATGACAGAACTGTAGTTACCATTTGAGGAGGCGGGGAGGAGAAATCACCTTCATAGTCTTCTTCCTACACAAAGATACACTAGAAATTCTAGTCCAGAAGGTATCAAAATTATGACTGGTTTCATTTTATAAAGCTGCAACAGAAACTGGTTTACAATACCAGTTATATTGGTTAGTACCAGGTGCCCAATTTAATGTTTCTGCTGTTAGAGCAGTAATACTACCAATAATGGGGTTTTATCACCCTTTGTGAAGCTTGTGAACCCAAATTGTGAAGCTGAAATGCTTTTCCAAAGAAAAGACACATGTGGCAGGCTTAGTTGCAGTGTGCTATAATTTCACTAATAGCCTCAGCTTTGTCGATTTCCAGTAAGAGAAGGTAAATAGGGCATCATCACCCCTAGCTAACATGCAGGGAAAACAGACACTTTAAACAGATAGTTGAAAGTTGTCATTTATGTATGTGGGGGTGGGAATACGATATTGGAACAGAGTCTCAGTTTTATGCAATGGCCACTTAGAATATTCTTATCAATTATTTCATTTTTCTCTCAGAATTCCTCTCATTAGAAGTGAAAGAATTAGTCTGGGAGAGCGCTTCACTTTGTGCTTGTTTTCATTACTGCCACAAAACTCTGGTTTGTGTGAATTAAGTTTGACCACAAGCAGGTTTGCATTGATTTGATGCTGCTCTTCTTTCTACTCAATTTCCATCCTTCTTTATCCTCACTGTCTTCAGCAACATTAGAACATTAGCCCCCACTGCTGCCTAATCTGATTGGCTACAGTGATGAACTAGATGTTAGCCCCATTCAGGTGTTTGCCTGAACACATGATGACCTAATGTGAGTGGGGAGGGGGCCAAGGGCACCCATGCAAATTCCATTTCCAACTTGCACTCACGAGCTCATCTTCAGACTTTTGTGCATTCATTGGGAAGGGTCTCAAAAAGGCTCTAAGCACTGGGTAAATTTGTGACAGTTGCTATAATGTGGGAAAAAACCTGCTGGCCAGCCAATTTGCTTGCAGGAGAAAATTCCTCCTTGGCCGTGAATATGGTGACTGGGTAAACCATATCATGGTCCATATGCAACACCCCCCCACCCCCACTAGGCAGAGCCTTAACAAACTTGGTGGGTGAAAAATCCCACAATGGTCAGCCAAGAGGATCCCCAAGCCCCTGCCCCTTGATTGGCCTGGTGAGTGCTGCCCACCCACACCTGGTTGTCTGATGCAACTGGAAATGGGTGGTGCATATAAACAAAATAATACGGGTCATCACAGCCAATAGGATGAAATGGCAATCTGGGCTAATGAGACTATTATTATTATTATTATTATTATTATTTTATTTGTGCCCCACCCATCTGACTGGGTTGCCCCAGCCACACTTGGTGGCTTCCAACACATATAAAAACACAATAAAACATCAGACTATCTGATCCAATTTAAAAAAGTCACAATAACTTCAAAATAAACAACTTACATCAAATAAAGCAATATTCAATAATCCATTAAAATCTAATAGTAGATAGTAAAATTAAACACCAACAAGTAATAATTAACCAGTTTACACTTATCAATTACAATAAAGAATTGCTAATATATAATCAATACAAATAGCAGCAAATCATAAAACATAAAATACCACAAAACATACAAAACCACGTAAAAGGATCAAACCGAGAGACGAGAAAGAAGTAAAATGTTGCTTGAGACAAATTAGCCTTCAGGGAAACAAAAGGAGCTGTACAGTGTGGCAACAACCTAGGTTTTGTTTTTGGTTTTAAATAGTGAATTTTTTTGGCTGCATGAACCACATGCATTTTAGTGAAAGTGTTATCGAATTGAACACTGTATCACATATGGTAAAATGTTGAAATTAGAGGAACATTTGACATAGCCCTAGAACTGATACATTTCACTGAATATTCTGAACAAAAATGTTCCAGTTCGAAAAGAGCATTTGAAAAAGCAGAGTGCAGAAGCATGAAATAGTATGTGATTAAAATAAATATGCCCTAAGTCTCAATATATTTATGTGCATTATTAATATTAGTAGAATTGTCACTTAGAGAAAGGATGAGATTAAGGATAAGGCAGTTCTGTCATACCAACAGCAAGCAAAGTGCAAAAGGAATCATATTATTGACAATTTATTTCTGCCAATACTCCTGGAACTAATTAATTAAACCTTTCTCTCAGTTTTGTGGGAAAGCTTACAACATAGATTTGCAAAATAAACAAAGATGAGCTCCATTATTAGCACGTTGATCTTAAGACCTATTGATTTAGGGTGTGCAATTTTTGAGGTACACGGTATTATTCTTTATCAGGCAGAAAGAAAGGGCAATTAAGAGTGCATTTGGGCCATAGCAGCAAGTTCTCCATCACAGGAGAACAAGAAAAATGATTGTCATAGATATTTGCAGAAATTTACACTAATAGCCAGCTGTTTCGAGAGCAAAGTTATTTCAAAATACTTCTCTTCAAAATGATACATGCTAACTACCGACACAACCACATTTCCAATGCCTCTACTAGTGTTATGGGACTAGAGGTTGAGCTGGACACTTTTCACTTTTATCTACAGGATGAGAACAGTCTGATCAGAGTGGAAACCTTGAACATCAAGGTGTAGAAGACTGGCAGGCTTTAAAATGGAAACAATGGGCCTAGCAGGAGAAGAAGAAGAAGAAGAAGAAGAAGAAGAAGAAGAAGAAGAAGAGGAGGAGTTTGGATTTGATATCCTGCCTTTCACTCCCTTTAAGGAGTCTCAAAGCGGCTAACATTCTCCTTTCCCTTCCTCCCCCACAACAAACACTCTGTGAGGTGAGTGGGGCTGAGAGACTTCAAAGAAGTGTGACTAGCCCAAGGTCACCCAGCAGCTGCATGTGGAGGAGCGGAGACGCAAACCCGGTTCCCCAGATTACAAGACTACTGCTCTTTACCACTATACCACACTGGCTCTCAGTCAACTTTCTAGCTCCCCAGCATCTTCATCAATCCTTTCTCATATATGATGGTGATATATGGTACCAACCTGCAGCTAAACCTTATACCACAGAAGTGGCCAGAGTCTTCAACTTGTTATAGCAGTTTTACTCTCAGTAGACCTACAGACCTCTGTCCAATTCCATTGATTGGAACCAATACACGAGGGCTATTTATGAGGCTACTATACCTTGCAGGGTTACAGTGGTCCTTTCTTGAGCTCAGGTAAAGGCATGGTGGTGGAATACATCTAGCTTAACATCCTGTTTCTCACAGTGACCAAACAGATACTTCCAGGAAGGGTGCAAGCAGTTCACAAGGCCAACATCCTTCAGAAGCTCTTTCTCTCCAAGAAATTCCTATTCAGTGGCATCTGAACATGGGGTTCCCTTATTGATGTCTCTGTGTCAAGAGTTGATAACCTATGGCCCTCCTCATGTAACTGGACAAGACTTCTAAGTCCCCAAAGTCCCAGCCAGGATGGTGAATGGCCAGGGGTGGTGTGGGTTGTACTCTGGTAACCTCTGGAGAATGTTCTATGTGATACCTGCCAGGTCTCTAGCTCAATGATTTTACTGTGTGTTCATGAAGATGTTTGGGTGCCATCTAAACCAGATCAGCAATTGCAACCCTCTCCTGTTTTCCATCACCTCCAATCAACCTATGATTTTCCCACTTCTTCATTTTTGAGACAAATCAGTGGTGTATATGCTAACTCCTACCAAACATTTGGCAAATAAAAGTGACCCCAGAATGGTGTCTGCATCTTCTGGATCAAAAACAAAACAATACAACAGACTCTGTGTTAGGCAATGTTACATTTACAAAGATGTGTAAGTGTTGTCTTGCTGATGGAAATTAGGAAGGCGGCGCCATCAGCACAAATGGAAGTACTCCAGTTTAACAGGTGCGTGGCTTGGAGCCTTTTAGAAGATGAAAGCAAGAGCATGAAAGAAGAAGGGCAAAGTGAAGTGGAAAATGCTACAGCCAAAGTTCAAGTTTGCGGGAAGTTTGTGGGAATTAAATCCAGATTTCCCACAACTTTTTATGTAAGAAACTTAGCCAAAGCTTCTAGAAGCAGATTAACTTTTAGTGCTGGGTGGAAGTGGGGATTTCAAGCTTTTGCTTATCTTTACAAGGAAACATTTCACTGAACATCTGAAGCATATTTCTAGCTGCATGGTATCAGTCTTTTTAAATCAAGGCTGTATGTTTCATAAGCTTAGTAACAAAAATGGGCTAGATTAAAAATCTCATAGGAGCATGAAGATCACTGTGTCTGCCAAGCTCCATGTACATCTGTGCTCTTAAATGATAAAGGGCACATTGTTTAATGCAAAAATACTGCATTGGCTTTATGGTAAAGTGTTGTAGGTTGCAGCACTGCTACCAAATATAGTTATCAGATCCACCAAAACAGCACTCTGAATGCACATGTGCAAGTGTTACTGCATGGATAATGTAGAAATGGTATGCTTTATCTTAAAAAAGTATATTTTCTAGTTTCATGAGTGGCTCTCATATTGATCATGATTAATTTTAAAAACAGACATAGGCAGAGCAACCATTCTCAGCTTACTGTGTGTGCAAGAATACAGCCAGTGACAGAAGCCACTGCCGCCTAAGCCAAAGAAAGATAAAATATTATTTATGTACTAGCGATCTATAGAGAGGTTTTAGTAGTGAAACTGTAAACTTCCTCTATTACAATATTAAGCAGGTTCTCATTCTGGGTCGTAAATTGATCAGATGGAGGAGCCAAAAATGTAGTAAAAACCCAAAGGTACCACATGCTAAGGATGCATTAAGGAGAGTGATGGACAGAACATCTGGTTAAACACTGTGGGAACAAAATGCTGGATTTGATGGTCCATTGGTCTGATCCAGCAGGCGTTCCTCAGGTTCTTATGATCAGCCTTTTTTCTACTCCTTGACACTGTTGCATGCACTCATTTATAGGTCTGTTCTATCCCTTTTTTGCAGATTAATATATATATATGGAAAATTCACATTTAAATTCTGCACATTTTGTATGCAGTCTATATGCTTTCTTCCCCTCAAACATGCATTTTATACACCTTTTTGGCCACAAATTGTGTGTGCAAATGTTTTAACTAGAACTGCATTGCAGAATGTGCAGAAGTGTGTACAGTGGTACCTCTGGTTACGAACGCTTCAGGTTACGAACTTTGCCTCAGGATGCAAACGGAAATCACTTGCTGGAGGCACACACATAGCAGGAGGCCCCATTAGCGAAAGTGCGCTTCAGGATAAGAATGGTTTCAGCTTAAGAACGGACCCCTGGAACAAATTAAGTTCACAACCAGAGGTAGCACTGTAATTTGATTGATAGCTGTGTTCTGATCCATCAAGTCTAGGACCAATGACTGCAGACCAGAAAATTTCTCCTTCATCCCTAGGCAATGTGAGTTTACTGTCATCACCCACACTGAAGTCAGTAAGCCTTTCTGACTAGAGAAGAAGGCAGTCACCATGAGATTCTTCTCCCCAGGTCCCCTCTGCTTCGTGGTGCTTGACAGAGTGGTTTGGGAAAGCCACATTTTACCATATTTATGCCTCAGACCAGTTTCTCCTACTCTCTCTTTTTTCTTCTCCAGTCTTCACTGAGGTCATGAGTTGTGTCATTTCCTTAGGGCCTAGTCAGCCAATGACCAGACTAGATTGTTGCAACTCTACCCTAAAAATGCACAGGTGTTTGTGGTGGGAGGCACTATCTCTTAGCCTAACGTACTTCACAGGGTTGTTTTGAGGATAAAATTAGGAAACTATGTATGTCCCCTTGAGCTCCTTGGATGAAAGGTGGGATATACATGTAATAATTACAAATACAGTGGTACCTCAGGTTAAGTACTTAATTTGTTCTGGAGGTCCGTTCTTAACCTGAAACTGTTCTTAACCTGAAGCACCACTTTAGCTAATGGGGCCTCCTGCTGCCGCCACGCCACCGGAGCCCGATTTCTGTTTTCATCCTGAAGCAAAGTTCTTAACCTGAAGCACTATTTCTGGGTTAGCGGAGTCTGTAACCTGAAGCGTATGTAACCTGAGGTACCACTGTAAAACAAGAAGTCCCTTCCTCAGACATTATGGAATTTAAACTCCCTTCCCCAATATCTTAGCCCAGTCAAAAGCAAGAGACAAACCCCTACTCCTCCCTTCATAGGGGGTTATGGAAGATAGTGAATCCCTTTTACTTCTCCCTGCTCCATACCCCCACCCCACCCCAAATAATAATCCCAAGGATCTATTTGTCTATAAACTGGCAATCCACTCTGGAGCAGCTCTTGTGCCTTTAAATTTTATCTACTTTGGCCAAAGAGGGGAGCTATAGCCATTTTAAAATTTCCCACTGAATTGGGAAGACAGACAGAACGACTCAGTGCTCAAATTACAGGTGGAAGCAGAGAGAGCACAAAGCAAATCAGAGGCATATTAGATTTGTATTATTATTAAGAAACACACAGAGATACAAGTTAAATCTTGCATTCTTGGTGCACCCATATTAAATATCCATGGGCATTATCTTTGATTACAGGGCTAGGGTGAATTAATACTGCAAAAATATTTTGCATTGAAATAAATAGAGCTTTAAAATGTTTAACTTTGGCTGAATCCTGACCTGACATTTGTAGTCAATTTAAAAATACTTGTTTCAGTCCTATACTCATTTCGTAAATTGACTACATTTCCAGGAGAATCTTAAAACTCTTTTCACCCTTCTGATTAGTTTAGCAAGGATCTTCTTCTTGCATTTGGAATGAATGCAGAAGCATAGATTGCATTGATTTGGCATCAAACTCAGATACTGCTTTTTGGGATAATGTGCATAACTGGAAACTCTCTGACCTCATAATTTGTTTGCAAGAGGAGCATCAGCATCTGCTATCTGGTTTGTTGCCAGATTTTTTCCCCCTGTTCATCAGCTGCTTGCTGCTCACAGTTTGAAACACATAGAAGGAATGCAGGCAGCCATAGTTTATGGTGCGGAAACAGCATAAATGCAAACTATTAAGATGGCAGCACTGTTGTAAATGGAGCCCTAAATATGAGAAATGATCATAACGTGATCAGGGCCAGAATATCCTGCAAGCCTTCCTTCTGCACAAGAATTGCACAAACTCTATCCAAAACATGTCCATAATATTATGCTCAACACTCCTAAACCATGACCCTAGCATTGTGATATTTCACCAAATAAAAGTTATTTCTTCAAATTATGGTGAATTACACCACAAGATAAATACCACTATGATCTATTTATCATCTATCTATCTATCTATCTATCTATCTATCTATGGGTACAGAAAGTTGATTTCTCCTTTTCATTTTGTTTGTTTAAATTGTTTAAATTGTTGTATCCCCCAAAAAGCACCACATGACTCAAGACTTGGCCTCCCCTTCAGGAGGAGGAGGAAGCACAATTTTATGGTACCACCAAAGAGCAGCAAATTGCCCATTACTTCATCCATCATTCTATTGTTACCCACCAGGAGGATACCATTTGTGGTGTTTAAACCAGGCATCAAAATATTCTGGACTGTCTCTGGCACAGCCCATCTTCTTTAACCCAGAACTGGAGAAAAGTGTCCCTGTTTTATCGAGGGACATGTCCCATTCTCTTTCTGGGTGGCCAGTTTAATGTACCATGAGCTGCTATGAGAATACAATGCCTCTTTTGAAAATAGGTCACTTGACATGTTGAGACTACTAAACAGGAACACTGATTAGTGCTTAGCGGTGTTGATTCCCTTGTCATATTGTATCCAGGGTGCAAAACAAGGTGTTACTCCTTTCTCATCAGTCCTGCAGTGTGGTGGGCAGCTTGTGCCTGGGCAGATGCAATAAATTCAAGAGGGCAGCTGAGCAATGCTGTCCGCCTGCATGCTGTCAGTTACAAAGCTGGGACTCAGTTTCCCAACTCCAGCAAATGAGTCTGCAAGAAACTCATTTTTCATTGTTTCATGCAGAAAGCCAGTCTTCCCAGGTGTTCTGGCTGTTCTACATGCAAATTCACATTGGTTCTTTTATTATGCATGAAAGTCATACCATACAACCCTGGCTATTTTTAAACTACTATTTAACTCCCTTTTCTTCAGCTGCATTCTGTCCTAGGCCTTCAATATTAAAAGTGTATGAGGGTTTCTTTTTCTTTTTCTTTCCCTATTGCTGCAAACATAAAAGCATATTCTTTACACTCCAGCGCTCTGAACAATAGTTAATGACATCCTGATTTACTCTTACATTTGAATAAGCTTAATTGTATTCTTATTTTATTTAAGCTAGTTGCAGTATCAAGGAAACTCATTAAGGTTGTACTTGCTTCTTCCTTAGGCAAGGCTCAGGCATATTCCCCCAATTACATTAATCAGCATGACAGAAATACTAAAGATCTACTTCACATTGAGCCATTGTTTTCCTGTAAAATGGGTCACAGAAACGGGAAGCTATTTTCTGGGTATTTACCTTCTGTTTGTGGAGGCACAGAATTTTCATTTTAATTAGCAAATGGAGTGTTTGTGTGACCAGCACCAGACTTGCAGCTCTGAAAGTGGAAAACTTATGCATGTCCCACAGAGGTTCGATGCAGGATACAACTCACATCACCTTGAATGGGCTGCTGACCTTTGTAGACAGCCTCAAGAAGAAAGCCAAGCACAAAGTGAGAAACCTGAATCACTGGGTCTGAGGGGAAATCTTGCACATGGCAGTCACTGAGCCTAGAGGCATAGCCAATGTAGTCTATTGCCCAGGCAACACCTCACCCTTTCATTGGAAGTCTTTACAATTATATCAGGCCAGGAGAAGTCCATGGGCTTTCTGGAATCAGCCTGGACCCTGAAAGTACGTATATTGGGAAACAAATAACCCACTTGTAGCAGTAGTTTCAGGATTTCCTCCCACATGATTCAGCAGAGTGCTGGTTGTCATTTATTATTCCTTCTCTGAAGGTCACCCTAAATCTAAAAAAAACCTAAACCATTATTAGTTAGTCCTTCATCCTTCTGAAGTAGAATGTGGACACCAGAATAGTTATACATTTCTGTAAAACCTACATGTTGCTGTATTAGCCTTTAAACATAGTTGTATCTGCTGTTACTACATGTCAGTATCTTTTGGCTGCTTCCTCATCTTTAAGTATATACGGTTATAATACCATGAAACAATATGGATGGCAATGAAAATGACTTTTCTACACATTTTGGAGAAATTCAGATTTGACTATCATAACATCATGGAGAAGTAATGAAGTGTAAGTATAATTGTTCAAGTCACAAAACACCTGCCTTGAATTTTTTATTGAGAGATGATTGGAGTAGATTTTTTTCCCCTTTTGCTCTCTTTTTGCAAGAACATAGGGACTGTCTCCTTCTTCCTCCACTCATTTCATTTTCCTAAGCTTAGTATCCTATTTCATCAGGCAGTATCCTATTTTAATTCATGCACGTTCGATCTGGTGAGTCTTATTTGGAAAGGTCAACTTAGGTCCATCATGACTCTAGATACTTGTTAAAAGCCAGCTATAAAGTTTATGATTCATTCATTTTTCATTCTGGGTTACAGCTGTGCTTAGAACATAGCCTGATACTATGCTCCTTTTTCTTTCAAAAGCAAAGATGCACCAAATAGTTCAATGAAATAAGCAACCACCATTATTTTGCAATCTGGTGTTGTTTTGTTTGTGTTTTTGCTATGTTCTATGTAACTCAAGGAACCACGTTTGTCTCCAAGCAAATGCCAAACATCCCAGCTCAGTCGGTAGAGCAGGCTTCCTCAACCTTGGCCCTCCAGATATTTTGAGACTACAATTCCCATCATCCCTGACCACAGGTCCTGCTAGCTAGGGGTCAAGGGAGCTGTAGGCCAAAAACATCTGGAGGGCCGAGGTTGAGGAAGCCTGTGGTAGAGCATGAGACTCTTAATCTCAGGGTCATGGGTTTGAGCATGTTGGACATCAGTTGTGTGGCATAAGCTGGAGCTTCTAAACAAGGCCCAAGAGCAATTCCACACACAGAGCATTGCAGTAATCCAGCCTTGGGTTTACCAGTGCATGGACTAAAGTAGTCAAGCTATCTTTGTCCAAGAACAGCCTGGTGAAAGGTACTCTTAGCCACTGAGGACACTTGGGCCTGTAATGACAAAGAAGTATTCAGGAGTACCCAAAAGCTATGTACTTTCTCATTCATAGGTTTTGCATCCCCTCCCAGATCATGCCCTGTATATGAAATACTTGTGGCACAGAGTTTCTTAAATTATTTATAGACTTAGATGATTGGAAGTGTCATTGAAATCCACCAATTGCAACCTAAATATGATCTGTTCTCCCTGGTGGGACTTGAATTCCTGTCTCCTATTCCCCAAGATTTATTTAGATTCGGCCTTCCATTTAGACTTGTCCTCATGTTTTCCCATAAATAGCCAAAGAAGAGATCCACCATGTAAATCTAATAAGGAGGAGATGAATATTGTGAAAACTGGGCTTTGATCAGTTAATTTCCCCAAGGTCATATATATCTGTCCAAGCGTTGAGGTAATATTTGTAGCTACTTCTCAAAAAACTGGAACAGGGTGACAGAAATGCTGATTCATAAACCTCCAGTATTACATTTTTAAAAATGTGACAAAACCCCCTATAATCTCAAATATAAACAAATGATAATCTACTTAGACTGCACAATAATTGCAGCATTATATAAAGAATAGTTAAATATGCATGTAAAGGTCAGAATAAACCTTCTAAAAGCCTTAAAGTTTTAGAAAAATACAATCAGGGCCCATCTTTCCATCCTGTTATATAATCTTTATAATCTCTTATTGTTTTCCTGCATTTTGTGTGATGTGAATTGCTGTTACCATGTCAAGGAGAAACAGTTTTGGCATTTGCTAATGTTTCTATTAATGATCATTAATTGCGCTACAAATCCTCTTGGATCAGGAATGTACCATGCAGATAAAAGATGAGGAAGAGTTTGTGTGTGTGTGTGTGTGTGTGTGTGTGGTGGCAGCAAGGTGAGTGTAACACTGACAGTGCACACACTGAGACTTCATTTCATACTCTTTCTGTGCATATTATATTTCAAATGAATAAGACTCTTGGGGATTTCTGGTGAAAACTGTATTTTTCACCTATACTTTTCTGAAATAAGCCCATTACAGAAGTGAAGAACTTGAGACCATGAAGCGACCCTGGTAAGATGAAATACCTCACTTTTAAACAGAGAAGCTTGCCAATGTACACCAAATAGTCTTAAAGAGGTGTTCTGCAGCAAATAGCAATTCATAAATTTTGAACTCACAGTAACAGGTATGGACATTAGAGGAGATCCTGTGATACTCTTACAAAACTGAAGCCCTCCAGATGTTTTGGACTACAACTTCCATCAGCCCCAACCAGCACAGCCAATGGTGAGAGATGATGGAAGTTGTAGTCAAAAACATCTGGAGAGCACCAACTTGGTGAAACCTGCATTAGGACAAAATCCTAGACTTTCAGGGCACATACGAGTGAGTCCAGGACTCTCAAGACATGAGATGGTATAATTTTCTAAAATACTCTCTCCATGTTTATCTCCCCCAAAGAGTATTCACTTTTTGAAGATGTGCCCTCTCTTGCTTTTTCAATTATACATGCATTCCATAGTTTATAATTTAAGAACTTCTTGCTTACCTCAAAAGCTATCCATCAGAATTTTGCACACACACACCTTTGCCAGTTTCTTTCTCCTTCACAATAATGTACTTGTGTGTGTCAGGGAAACAAACCATACGGGGATGGATGGTTTGTTTGCCCATTTGCAGGCTGGGTAACCAGTCTGCCTGCCCAACTGACCAGCTTCATAGCTTGCAGTAAGGTTCCTAAGCATGTTCAGGCTGTGGATTTGATCACTCTGTCAAGACTGCTGAGCTCTTCCGCTACCAGAAAGGTAAGGGTGCATTTTATTATTATTATTATTAGTAGTAGTAGTAGTAGTAGTAGTAGTAGTAGTAGTTTTTGAGACAGAGGAAGGGTGAAGTGGAAAGGGAACCCCATTTCTAGCCAAATCCAGATAGGTCTGGATCCAATTCCAAATGAAGCACCCATGTTGGTGAGAGAAGGTTGCCTTTTTTAGCCTTACATTTCTGAATACTCATGCCACCCCAAATTTAATGTAACAGCGACAATGTAAATATAACCCACCCAATTCAATGGAATGATTTAGGAGATCAGTAATATATTAACTTGCCAATGTCCTTTCTGGATGGCCTGGAAAAGTCCCTAATTATCAGCTTTGGTTTCTATATGTAGAAAGTGAATAAAAATCTCACTGAAGCCTGCAGTGTGGAATGGTTTGATCCTAAGAGACAAGTCTCCACTCCGAAGCTTCTGCCCAATTGGTGGACATAATTCTGAGATGACTGGATTAAAATAAAAATAAATGTGAAGCTGATTGCAGTAAAACTTGTGAATCCCTATTTATTGCAAATTACATCCCTGCTTTTCTCTAATACAAAAAAATGATGCTAAATTTTATTTAATAATAATGATTATTCTGCATATTCCTTGCACTCACCGTTTTTTTCTGATGAAAATAACATCAACTGCATATTGTTTTTCGTCTTCTTTTTAAAATCTAAAAGTGCTGGCTTGTTTGTGATATCATAACTAGAGCAGAATATGAAGGTGGTCTACTGAGTTTTCAGCTGTATCACTTTTCCAGTTCTTCTAACCCCAACTGGCTCTGAATTACATTCAATAATTAGTGTGGTAAATGTTTAATACCTTTTACTGATAACTTCTGTAAGGAGCCTATAATAAAAGACTTCCATGTAATCTCTGTCTGTTCTTTTACTTCCCCTTTCTTCCCAAACCCAGAGCTGATAACTTGCTAATTTGCCAATTAGTTATGCAGCAAATTTGGTTCTCGAAGAAAGCTATATGGTGTTATCGAGCCAACTAATTTCCCCCCTGAGAGTGTGTTTTGTTGTGTGATATCTCAAATTATGTTAGACTTAATTTGTGGCACTTCAAAGTAAACTTGGTTGCATTCCAAAGCCCTGCATACACATGGGCTCCCATTGATGACAGTTCTGTAAGCAGATGTAGAGTTTACCCCCATCTCACAGCACTGTAGCATGGCCCACACTCCTTTCCACTTTATTCAAGATATACAACTATGAGCTGGGTCTTTAATCGGTATTGTACACACACACATATATTCCTGCCTCCACCACAGATAACCTTTATCTGAACACTTTACTCCTAATGTAGCCAAGAACAAGGCATTTTTTTCAGTGCTAGTGCACATAATGCTTTACAGCAAAATCAGAAATATCTTTCATATCATGTGCCACTGCCTTTTGTACAAAATTGCCTCTGGATCAAGGCTGTGGATGCCACACAACCAGTTTTGATGATGATGTTCAGAACATAAGAGCCTCAATTATGAAAGCACAACAGTACAGGCTACAGTCCTGTAGATACCTATTGCTGGAAGTAAGCTCTATTGAATTCACTTGGACTTATTTCTCAGTAAACATCTGTAGTGTTATTCTGCACATGTTTCAGCTGAGCTAATTGTCCCGCAGGCAACTTTTAGAGAGTGCACCTCTGCACTTATTCCCTCTGTACAATAGACTGGTCCATATCACATTTGACAGGTCATTTGACTGATCTGTGGCAGGGCTGAGGGATGGATTGTCCTGCCTCGCAGTAGGAGGCTGAACACTGGCCTCTTGATCCCTTCAGACTCTATATTACTAATCTTGCTAAATTCAACAGCTCACTTAGAATGTGATTATTGCTATTACAGCTATGGCTGATTTCTCTTGGCTTCCAGTCAGACTTGATTAGGAAATGAGAATTTGATTACATTCTATTTCTTGCAGTTCCAGCATGCTTTGAAAAACGCAGACCATCCTGAGCTTTCTCTTCTGTGCCAATTGCCAAAAAAAAAAACACAAATTGCTTGACATGTATGTCAGTAATAAATTGCACATATTTACGCTGACATATTGTTTGGTGGAGCAAAGTATTTAGCTACCATTCATAGGAGTGTAATCTGACAAATGTTCAGTGCTTGCTTGAAAATCCAGAGACCAAAGAATAGTATTCGATACTATGGTGAGATGGTGAACATGATTTCACAGATATTTGCCATATCTCCATATCTTCCACATGTTTCATTCTTTTAACGGGGATAGGAACAAGTCTATAATGTCATGCATTAATAGGATACTTCTGTCTAGAAGTGGGGTCTGGGAACCCACCTGAAAGCGTAGTGTCACAGCTAAGTGACTGAAGCTACACACTTACCTGGGACTTACCAGAGAGCCAGTGTGGTGTAGTGGTTAAGAGTGGTAGACTCGTAATCTGGTGAACCGGGTTCGCGTCTCCGCTCCTCCACATGCAGCTGCTGGGTGACCTTGGGCCAGTCACACTTCTTTGAAGTCTCTCAGCCCCACTCACCTCACAGAGTGTTTGTTGTGGGGGAGGAAGGGAAGGAGAATGTTAGCCGCTTTGAGACTCCTTTGAGTAGTGATAAAGCAGGATATCAAATCCAAACTCCTCCTCCTCCTCCTCTTCTTCTTCTTCTTCTTCTTCTTCTTCTTCTTCTTCTTCTTCCAATGAATGTACATGGGACTTACTTTCTAACAGACATATATAGGGTTGCAGTGCATTGCCAGCTGTAAACCAGGAAATCCCTGGTATAAATTTAAATCCCACCTTACAACTCCATAGGGACAAAATGGCTTGTGTTCCAGGCATCCTTCAGTGAGCCACACTTGACAGTAGGAGCAAATAACCTGTGGTCTTCCAGAGGTTGCTGAACTCTACCTCTCAATATTCCCGCTCATAGGCATACCGGCTGGGACTGATGGGAGCAACACCAAGAGGGCCACAAGTCTCCTATCCCTGATTTAAAGAGATAATATACAATTGATTATTTATTATTTCAAATTTGTGCATGTACATGCTTGTGCACACACAACTTGTTTGCTGTTTGATAGCATTCTTCTAGGTCTGTCTGTCTGTCTGTCTGTCTGTCTCTGTGTGAAAACCTTTGATTCCTGGTACTACTGACTCTTTTGCTGGCTGATTGCAACTGTGCTTGCAATGCTTCATATTTCACCTTCTGATACTTATTTTTATTATTACAATTACCATCACTGTGAGCACTATTTTTTCGGGCAGGCAGGATTAAAATGTTATAGCAAATAAAATAAACCAATACTTTGTCAGAATGAATACATGCAGCTTGCTTTGAAGATGCATAATCTGCCTATTAATATCTTGCTCCTGCGATACAATTAACTCCAGCAGTGGCTCAGGAGGTGGTGTGGTTGTCGCTTCCTAGTAAGTAGAAGGGTGAGGTGCTGGGGAGGTTGAGCCAAGCTCTGTTTGCAAAGCACTTATCCTCCCTGCCACCTCCCCATCTCAGTCGGCGACTATGACCCACTCTCGAGCCACTTCTGATTAACCCTATTGGCTGAGGTCCATTGCTGACCCTTTGGTGAAAGAAGGCATCTATCAATAGAAAGGGAAGGGAATAAATTTTGGTTTTTCCCCCATCTGCCTGCAGCTGCAAATCTACTCCAGAGGATCTTCCAATGTTATGGAACAGGTTTAGGGAGTTCCATGTGAAACACTGAATATTCCCTCGCTCCCTCTTCCGCTCGCATATGCCTTTGGGGGACAGCATTGGACACTACCCATGCCTATTAACTTGAATTTGTGAAGCTGCAAGGTGTAAATTATGCAGTCTACTTCATGGCTAATTGAAAACTTTTGAAATTAGTATAGCCAGCTATAAATAAGGGGTAATTCACTGGTCCAAGACCGAGAGAAACTGTATCATCCCTGATTTATTTTATTGTGAAATGATGGTGTATTTTAAAAGAATTTGCAGGAAATCCCAAGTCTGTAAATATGTAATCGAGAAGTATTTACTTATTTTTAGATCCACTTAGACCCAAGAGAAAGAAAGCAAAAGCCAAAGAAAATGGTAGAGCCACAGGCCACTTTTAAAATCTGTTCTTATCTACATAGTAGCTGTCCACTGCTGCCCATTCCCCTCTCTGGACCTGGAACAGCTGCCAAGGAGAGATAAGGATAGATTTTAAAAAATGATGGTGAAAGATGGCCAACAGTTCTACTGTTGCCTGCAGTCTTCTCTTCCTGTCTCATGGAGAGCCTTCAGAATTCTGAACAATCAAAGCCTGGTTCATGCACGGGGACTTTTCACATGATAAGTTCAAAATGACCAGGATCATACTCCTTGTCCTACAAAACAAACAAATAAAAATAATGATTAGACCTGTTTCAAAAGGTCCTTATCGTCATGTTTTGGCACTGATGATGCCATGCCTTCATAAGTCCTTGCAGGATTTGCCCCCCCCCCCCCCGTCGCAATGAACAAGTTCAGGCTAGAGGGCATGCCTCTCCTCTGGGAGTGCAGAAGGTGTGGGCTTGATAAGGAATCAGGAAGAGGAAATTTGAGAAGGAGGAGAGTGGGAACAAATGGTTTGCATTCTGTCTTGCTTGCAGGTGAGCAGTTTAGGGGAGCAGAGACAAAAGAGCTGCCTCCTCTGAAGCGAGAAAGAGGAGAGGAGAAAAGGGATTTGAAGAGGGCCACCCTCAAACTAAGAGCAAAAAAAAATTAAAAAGGGAACAAGAAATACAGGCATTGGAGTCAGGGTCTGGGACAAAAAGTCCCAGTGCTGAGCCTATAATAGCAGATTGGCAGAATGCAGTATAAGAAAAGTAGGTGTAGGAAGCACAATTAAGGACATGCCCGAGCGAGGAGTCCAGCGATAAAAAGGGTGTCAAAGTTCTTGTAGCGATGACCCCATATAGAATACTTTGAAGTAAGAAGACTACCTGGGTGTGGGAGGTAGTTGATTAACATGAAGGTAATATAACATGGATGTCCCAAGATACTTTCTCTTTCTTCATTTCTTGTAAACTGCAACTTCAAGAAAATATTTTCAGATCCTTGAAGTAGACTCTTGTGGTATTCAAATGCCCACTCCACAGTACCATGCCTTCTTCAAAATGGAAACATTTTCTTCCATCCATCTTGCAGATAACATTACATATGACATGGGCATTCTGTGTGGATGGCCAGTTATATGATTCTCCCCATTGGAAATGTCCACTTCTCCACCACATGAAGACTCTTGCTGCCTGGTTAAATGTATGGACAGGGTCTTACATGTTTATATAAAGTCATGCCCCATAGATCCATTCAGTTGCTTTAGTTGACAGATATATAATTCTGCTTGTATAAATCCTGAAGGTCTTGAGGACACATTGTTTGTTTTCCAGTGTGCATTCTGCTACCTGAAAATTAGTCAAGAAAAGTTTTTGTCCATTTACATAGTAATGAGGCAAATTATTCACAGGTTCCCAAAATGGAAGCTAATAAAATTTCAATGTGTGCTTCCTGCTGGGTGTATCTCTTTAACCAAATAACTTGGAGAAAAATCTGTAAGGATTTTTTAAAAAAATTTGGGTGAAACAAAAATTAGCCTTTAGATTAACACTGAGGCTGCAACCCTACACACAGATGTCTTAAATCTCTTTGAGGCCAATAGAATTTAAGATACCTTGCTGTGTCCAGGATTGTAGTCTAAGAAGGCAAAAACAGAAATGCATAATGCGTTACAAATAAAGCCATAAATTACTTGCAGGTAATCTGTACTTCCAAGATGTCAAGGACAATGACCCCCTGCTACCATAAGATACTTGAGATGAGCCATTATCTAACATTTCCAGTAAGATTTTCTGCGATTTAAAGTGTCAATCTTAAATTTAACTTTAAACACACAAGTAAGCCTGTTGGAACTAATTGGATAATTAGTTCATTCACTATAATATATTATTTTTCGAGGGTTTAGCACAGCTAACAAAATAAAATGACTCATAGCATTAAGTCCTAGAAAAATCATCTAAAAATCACAACTCTTAGGCATGTCACATAGGTTAGATAAAAATATCCTCCCAGTGAAATGGGGGGAAAAAGCCAATGAGAACAATTTGAAGTAGTTGCTAATTCCACAAATAGTTGCCAAATGTCAACGGGAAAATATTAGGATTACATTGTTTTCAAAACATCATCAGATGTGCAAGCACACACACCTCTTTCAGGAGACTATTATGAGGTCTTGGGAGGTGTCACATAAAATGTCCTCCTGTTGCCCTAATAGCCCCAGGACTCCCAATAAGACTTTCTTTGCACATCATAGCAAGGAATGGGTAAATATTGGTTGGTATGCAGATTCTCTCTCTCTCTCTCTCTCTCTCTCTCTCTCTCTCTCTGTGTGTGTGTGTGTGTGTGTGTGTGTGTGTGTATCAAGAGTGGGCTTCCCATTGTCATGAAAAATTGAATAAAGTAAGTACAACACTACACAGACTTGACAAGGAGAGTGGTGAGTGAAGGGACCCTGCTGGATCACCCGAAAGGCTTTTCTAATCCAGTATCATATTTCCCACAGTGGCCAGTGAGATATGTCTGAGAATTTCTTATGGGCAAGTGTATGCACAGGCAAGGATGGCTCATGCCAGATCAATAGCATTTAATGTCTACCTGTACCTATAAAAAGCAAGTGCAAAACTGGCAGTGATTCCCACAATTGCACACTTTAATACTGTTCTTAAAAACAAGAAAACAAGGCACTATAGTAGCTTTGCAGAATGGAGGACTGCATACAATAAACATGTCTAAATGATAATTTGAAATACCGAGAAGATAGTAGATATTATATTCCAAGTTTAATTCAGCACACACACAAACTGTGTGCATTCTGTCAATATCAACAAGGCATTTGAGATCAATACCACATTCACAACCTTCCAAAAGTGCATTTGAAATCACACTGGATCATGTCCCCGACACTTTCCATTTCCTTGCCTTAAAAAAATGCAATTGGAAAACAACCTTTCTGACATAATGGAGGTTTGTTTGCTTGATTATCCCCTCTGAGAACTGAAGGGAAAGGAAAGGAAAGCTCTGACCTTCAAATTTGTTGCAAACATTGTCAGCTTTCCTATCACAAAGGTTTAACATGGATTTTGTATATGCTGTTGAAGGAAACACAAATGATATTTGTTTATCTTTGAGAGTCTGGAGTGCTTTTCACTTCTTGTGACTAATAAATTCAGCAATTTGCTAAAAGGAAATTGTGCTTTCAAAGGTAAGCAAATCCAATGCACTAACATAAAGGTTGACCCCAACATATTTTTGTCACCCAATTGTTTTTGAACAAAAAAGGGTGGGCAAAGATCTGTAGTAGCATCTCAGATATACTTACCACATAACTGGTGGGGGAGGTCAGGCATCAATTTTCTTTTACAACATCTAGGCTCAATTTTATGCATGCAAGAAGAGCCCTTCTGGTTCAGGCCCAAGACCAATCTGGCTTGCCATTCTGGTCTCACCAAGGTGGCCAACCGAAAACCTGTGGGAAACCTGTAAGTAGGACCTCACTTCCATCATATCTAAAAATCATAAATGTTTCCTTCAGTGTAATAAAATAAACCTAAAAATAGGAAGAAGGTTGCTTTCCATTATGAATCTGATGCCAGCTCCTCCCCGACTGTCAGTCAAGGCTGAAGCTGGAACAGGCTGATTTGCTTTGAACAGACCTGCTTTTTTATTTTGAGGGGGAAAAGAATTTTGATATTTGTAACTGTATGCATATTGCTCTGAATCAACTATTTCCGTACACAGATGAACTGTAAAAGATAGTAGCATGAGAGTGGGAGGGAACTGCACAGTACCTGAATGTGCTTTGCATCATAATCCAGGGGGATCATTGGAGAGGAACATTTAAATGTTGGCCCTTGTACTGTGTCAGAAAGCAGACATGCCTTTCAAATACATTAAGTTAGAACATTTTCCCTTTATTAGGTCAGCAAACCACCAGGCACCTTTCTAAAAGAGGCTTGTTTGAGTGACAAGGCTAGTAGAAAAGCGCTGCTAATGTATTTGGAGCTGATCTTAAGTTGGAGACCGACACAGAAGTGCAAGAAGAAGCCATGTTGGAAAGGGAAAGGTTTTTACTGAGAAATATGAATAGGGTTGAAAAGCTTGTTTTCCCCTCTAGTAAGGAATTAACAGGGACGCAGGTAGCGCTGTGGGTTAAACCACAGAGCCTAGGACTTGCCGATCAGAAGGTCGGTGGTTCGAATCCCCGTGACGGGGTGAGCTCCTGTTGCTCGGGCCCTGCTCCTGCCCACGTAGCAGTTTGAAAGCACGTCAAAGTGCAAGTAGATAAATAGGTACCGCTCTGGCAGGAACGTAAACGGCGTTTCCGTGCACTGCTCTGGTTCGCCAGAAGCGGCTTGGTCATGCTGGCCACATGAGCCGGAAGCTGTACGTCGGCTCCCTCGGCCAATAAAGCGAGATGAGCGCCATAACCCCAGAGTCACTCAAGCAGGCCTCTTTAGCGTGAATACACACATATAACATTAGGTTTCCCTCCAGATGAAGTGATTCAAACAACTCTTTGGAAACCGAGGCAAGTGTCTATAATAAAGCCAGGTGTTTTTTTTAAGAAAAATATTATTCTGGCCCATGACTAAGATCCAGCATCCCCCTCCTGGTGTACAAGCAGAAACTACTTCTGCATGAATACGGGTCACTAATATCAGTCAACAGTTATATCCAGTGCTAATCCTACCCAGAGCAAACCAACTGAAATCAAGGGATCTAAGTTACTTTTATTCATTTTGATGGGTCTACTCTAGATAGAGATACTTTTCTGTTTTATGTTGAGGTAATTATATAGTTAGAGGGATGCGGGTGGCGCTGTGGGTAAAACCTCAGTGCCTAGGACTTGCCGATCGTATGGTCGGCGGTTCGAATCCCCGTGGCAGGGTGAGCTCCTGTCTTTCGGTCCCAGCTCCTGCCCACCTAGCAGTTCGAAAGCACCCCTAAGTGCAAGTAGATAAATAGGTACCGCTTTATAGCGGGAAGTTAAACAGCGTTTCCGCGTGCTGCGGTGGTGCTGGCTCGCCAGAGCAGCTTCGTCATGCTGGCCACGTGACCCGGAAGTGTCTCCAGACAGTGCTGGCTCCCGGCCTCTTAAGTGAGATGAGCACAACCCTAGAGTCGGACACGACTGGCCTGTACGGGCAGGGGTACCTTTAATTATATAGTTAATCTGATGATGATGTTGCTTGTATGTTTCCATGTTGGGACCTTTGGATGAAAGTCAAACATTTTTAATAAATAAAAAAGCCAACACTACTTTCTATTGTCAGTATGTTGTACCTTGTGGGGCAACATTTCAATGTTGGGATGGTGTGGGGAAGGAAGGCAGAGTCGCTTTCCTCAAGCTGAACAGGTCATGTGGATTCCTCACCATGCATCCAGTTCTCTAGTGAAATGCAACACATAGTGAAATGCAACATTTGAGATGCCCTACTTACTCATTGCCCACATGAAAACAGGCGCAAGAATTGCAATTGGTGTTGCAGATGATCTGCTTTAAACATGCAGCTTTCAATGTTCCATGGATCTGTACCATTTGGGTGTGTTTTACTGCTTTCATATCTCGATGGAAAATGTGTAGTGAGGTGGGGATTAAGTTGTGTTTTATATCTGAAATGCAGAATATTGTTCCAAACAGACACACTGGCTTTCAATTAATTCTAGTTATTCTACAAACAGATATCCAAGTATGCCTATAATAAGCACTTAAGATATACACTTTAGAAGTCAAACTTTTGCTAACATAGAATTACATGGATGCCTATATTTCACAGAGCCAGGAAATTCAAAATGTAGCTCATCCTAATATTAAGAGGCACTCGAACTCTGGCATTTTGTTTTAAAAGGCATCTATTTAAAACTCACCATCAACTGGAAATGTTAAAGTAATCATAGAGGTGATGGATGGGTAGGCAGAATATGGTTTAGACAGGGAAAATATTGCTTCTCTTACCCACCACCAACAATCTGTCTTAGGTATTCATAAGCTGCTGATCCCTATTTGTAAGCACTGCTCTTGTGCCTTCTATTTCATCACCATGACAATTTATTACTGGGCTGTGATCTCCGCATATGCTGCCTCTCTCTATTTGTTTCCCTCCATATTCATCTTGATGGTTTATTATTGGGGGGGGGGGGATGTTGTCATAACACTGAGTGCTCAGTGTATTTGAAGCCTCCAAATGTTTGGATGGCCTTTACTCTGATGGGTACATAGGATGAAAAAGAACTTCCTGGGGTCAGGAACCCTCTCCAGGCATTTGCAGTTCCTAAGGTAAGGCGGAAGAGCATGTCCCCTCATCAGTCACATCCTCGTTGCTTGGCCATATTTCCCTCTATCCAGATTTCTAAACTTCATAGGGAGCTGACAAAACTAGAGCAATCTTTCCTGACCAGGGAAGGTGTGACAAGATGGGGTTAAGGCCAAATTCATCACCATGATGATTGCATGAGCTACATCCTAGCCTTTTCCAGGGGTTTGTATGGTCCTTGCAAATGGCTTCCCCCAAAGAACCCTGGGAAGTGTAGTTAATTAAGACTGCTGGAAATTGTAGTTCTATGAGAGGTAAACCATAGTACCCATGCTTTTTTGGGTGGGGAATGTGCTTAACAGGTAGTGTGTGTACACTGCCTTAATTTGGCTCGCTTATAGAATCTTACCTTTATATGTGGAACTGGGAGGGAACACCTTCTGTCATTTGCCTTGTGTCAGATATGCCTTGTCCTATTGTGTATGTGTAATGACTATGTTAGTCACATTTCAATATAGTGAAGCAACACACTTAACATTCAAAGATATAAAGGTTTTTTTTTATCTGCTGCTTATATTTAATTACCTCAAGAAACCACTGTTTTTCTGGACAGGATTCTTATCTCTTTATGACATTAATGTCATATAAATGCAAATAAATATCCTGTTACAACAATGCTTGAGTGTTATATAGAGAATCTACTAGTGTAGCAAAGCAGAAGCAGGGAACAAAAGAGATAGCAAGATTAAAAAGTTCAGACATTTTCTCATAAACCCATGCTACATCTTATTCTCGAACATCCTCAACTACTTCAACTGGCATCATTACAAATGCTAATTCTTTTTCTGTTTTATAAAGTGTCTTATGACTAATGCTTCTAGAAACCAGTAGCTATTGTAATGGTGCTGTTGCAGTGACAGTCCCCTTGAAATCGAAGCAAAGGTGGCTGGCTACAAAATGAGATATGTGCTACATGAAACATTATGAATGAATGTTTCATTACAACAACAGCTGGGAGATATTTAAACATTCTTTTCGATTGTGGCATTCACTGTCAAAACAGAGATTGGGATGTGCAAGGATTGTACCACACTTTAGGCATTAAGCAGACATTCTCTTATGACTAGCAGACATTGATCACTCAGGGAAGGGAATAGGAGGTGCCAATTTTATTTTTATAGCAACTTTCAAATTGTGTAATGGTTTCCAGAATCTAATGATTTTTTAAAAAAACAATTCTGCTATGTGCACGTTATTTCATAAAGAGACAGAATATTTTAATAGCATTTAACCAATTTTCTAATAGGTTACTGAGATCATTTTACTGATTCACCAAATCCTAAAAGGGATCCTGAGCCAGCTTGTGTGAAGTATTGGTTTATAGTGTGTGTGTGTGTGTGTGTGTGTGCGCGCGCGCGCGCACTCAGATCACCTACTTCATACTGAATAGCAGGTGATTATTAATATATAAGCAATCAAAATTCTCATTACAGGAAAATGCTTACAAGGAACTGTGTTCTAAATTGTACATTGTACATTGATTAGGTTATACATTGCACCTCTGTTTCTCTTCTAGATAACTTTCCTCCCACCTTGCTATAACCCAAAGGCACATCTTGTACTATGCATTTTGTTCACCAGTAGATTAAAGAAGTGCATGACAGTTGTGAGACAGAAGCAGAATAAACTATGAATATCTGCTCTGGTGTCCCACTGAGTTCAGTGGGTCTTACTTAAAAGTAAATGTTTATGGGATTCTAGCCTAAATGAAACAATTTGGCTCCTGGGTTGCTCTGCCACAAATTGAAGGGCTCTATCCATCCAATGGAAGGCAGCTGATCTAGCTGAGAGGTTCCTGTTGGTGAAAGGGGGAAACAACGTTCACCCTGTAGCCACCACAGCTCCATCTGTAGGGTTCTCCAGCTCTCTCAAGGTTCCTGGTGCTGGATCATACCTGTATCCATGTCCAGGCACAGTGAGTGAGGTAGGAGAGAGACTGACACCTTCTTCCCTTCCTGCCACTACTGAAGAGGTGGGTAGAAGAGTGCTAGGGAGCACTTATAATAAGGTAAGGTAAAGTAAAGGTAAAGGACCCCTACATGGTTACATCCATGGTTAAGCACATGACTTGTCCAAAGAATCCTGGGAACTGTAGTTTACCAATTACAATTTCAAGCTCCCCTAACAAAGTACCACTATTCCCATTATTCTTTGGCAGAAACAATGTATATTAAATGTATGTTGTGAGCACAACTTTACTGACATTTAATAGAGGAATGCCACTATATGCCCATACAGACTACATAAAAAAAAATACAATAATTTCTCCCTTTATAGAGGAAGAAGATTTAATTCTTCAAGTGATAGTACAATATTCCAAATTATGAAGAAATGCTGCAATTAAGAGAAACAGAAACCTTAGAGCAAGCTTGTATTTTAATTTATCTGTGTCCCAGATGTATTCATGAGAATATTGATGACTTTTGGCATTTGCCGTGCTTTCAAGGAAAACGGTGCTTTCATCAAATTGTGTGGTCATGTCCTTATGAATTCTGTGAACGTTGTCTGGCCGGCTCCAGAACTGAAGCGACTATTTCTTAATTAATTAAACATTGGAGTGTTCACACTCTAAGTTCAAGACAACGGTATTCTCCCTGAAAATACCCATATTTTCAATGTATTCCAGATAAAAAAACAATATCTGAAAATGATTAGTATGTAAATAGTGGCCACATATTTGTTGCTTCAGTGTGGATATTCATCATTAACTAGAAAGCTGCAGTATTTTTATATTCAAGTCACTGACCACAATTTAGGGAAATGGAATAATAATTTAGGAATAATTTAGGAATGGTGGAGACAGTCAATGGTCTATTGGATGGTTCCATCACTCCATTCAGCCACGGGAGTTTGGATTTCTATTCTGGAGTACCACTACTACTTCTGCTGAACCACCCAAATTAAAGCAAAGGGCTTGGGGATGGACAGTGGCGTAGCGTGGGTTGTCAGCACCCAGGGCAAGGCAAGTAATTTGCGCCCCCTAACCCGTAGGGGCAGAGAGCTGTGAGTGTGAGCGCCCCCCCCCAGATGTTGCGCCTGGTGCGGCCGGCCCCCCCTGCACCCCCCACGCTACGCCACAAGGGATGGAGAGCTGGTGGGGAAGATGTTGGATGGGTTGAATAATCTGGAAACTATTATTCAGCTCAGATTTTCATCTAAAGAAGAATGTGTGGATTTGTAAAGCTCACATCTCCTTTGAAGTGGACTTTTGCAAGCTCCTGTAGTTTTATCTGGTTCTCCCTCCACAAAATGGAGGCTGAGTGAAAGCCTCAAAACACACCTGTCATTTATTTTGAAGTAGGAAGAGGTATTTATATTATACTCTTCGACCTCTGAATACAGCATTCTGTACTTGCCCACCAGCAGTGATTGACCTTCCTTGTTTCCTGTCAGCTAGAGAAGATTTGGTCTCAACTATATTGCCTATAGCTTCTGGGTTAGAACCCCAATAAACACTGTCTTTTGGTGACAAAATGTGACCAGTCTCAAATCATCAGTGTGCTATTTGTATTTCTGATGGATTATTAAATTACCTAGGTATCAATTTTCAGAAACCCGTGCTTGATCTCTGGTATCAATTTTGAATTTTTAACAGTACTTAACTTTCCCATGGCTATTCCCTCCCCTATAAAATACTCTATGATTACTTTTGAGCAATCTTTATTAAGCAAAGCATTTTTTTAAAAAAATCTATTCAGAAAACTCACTATGAAAGCCATTAATACCAACTGATACTTTAACCTCATTTTGGAAATGCACGTCTGTTTGATACAATTATGTTATTCTGATGTTACTAATTCTCTGCGGGCACCAGAATGTCATTATTTTGTGGGAAGGATTCAATCACATCCTGAAAATGTAGGCTTGCATAGTATAGGTAGGTATTATATAGAGTAATGTAGGTATGTTTTATGTTATGAAAATAAGGTAGTGTGTTATGTATGTGTACTGTGTAAATGTATATGTATGTGCTTTATATGTTAATAAAATTTAAAAAAATAAAAACCAAGCAAAACAGGAAATGCAGGTTTGAACAACTAAAGTGGATTCTAGTGCTCTGTTGCTTTGCTGCAACACATCACACAAATAAATCAGGATGAATATTCATTGTTGTATAACCTCCCTGCAGACAAATCAGAATAAATGCTCAATAAAGGTTGAACATATTCTAACATCTGCATAAGCTGTGTACAAGTAAACCTGGATGAAGGCTAAATAAACTCATCATGTGGAGGATCCCCCCCACACAACACAACATCCAGAAAGCATACTTGAGGTGTTTTCCCCCTCATATGACAAGGCATATACTGTAATTCTGCTCCTACACAGCAGCCTTTCCTAACCTGGTGCTCCCCTCCTTTGAAGCTTTGGACTACATCTACCCATCCCATTGCTTGACTGGGGTGATAGGACTTGTAGTCCAAAATACCTAGGGAGGGCACTAAGCTTGCAGAGGCTGTTCTACAGCTTTGGGAAAGAACTGAATAACTACTTGGAAAAAAAACCATAGAATGTGATTTGAGTTGAGCAAAAAAGTAAAAAGCATACATCACACACCACTCTATGCCTTTGAAACAGAAACTCTAAAATATTAATTTGTTAATTAAAGGAAATAGGAATCATTATCGAGCACACAGAAAGGAGAAATAATTGAGACTCTTATCTGTTAGTGAAAAGCAGGTTTTGTTAAACAAAAGAACCCACAAATGTTTTCATAGTGCTAATAAATGCAGTGTTTAAGCTTACTGTTTCATTCACAGCTCAATATTCTAAGAGTGGTCTCTGGGCCCGCGCAAAACTTGTTTGAGGTCCATGGCAGGGCTAGTATGCACTAACACAGGTCCAAAATTTTACTATCAAAGCCTTGAAGTAAATGGGTGTTTTGCCTATGGCTGTTTCACCCATTAAGTCTCCAGTCGGCTGGGAGGCGTAGGGCGGTCAGTGTAAGTCTATCAGGCCCTTGGCAGTGGCCCTGGCTGGCTTAGTCCTCTAAAGCCCAGGGCAAATGTACCCGACTGCCCCACCCTGCCTGATGGTCTCTATGAACCAAACAGATGGTTAGCACTCTCAATTTCTCCGTCATCTTGTATGGAGGAGGGGGTTGCTTGGAACAGTTTTCTCATGCTCCAAGCAGGGAATTCGGCTGAGCAGCATCAGTTCTGACACAGGCGGTCATCTCTTCTTTCTCCCATCTGTGGCTCTGGAGAAGAACCTTCGCTCAGTGGTGGAGCATGTCCTTTGCACACGGAAGGCATCAGCTTCAACCACTGGCACTAATAGGCTCAAGTAGCAGGTGATGGAAAGATCCCCAAGAGTCACTGGCTCTAGGTAGCATTTGTCTAGATGGACAAATAGCATCAGGCAAGTTCCTATGTATCCATGGTGCAGTGATTTCCCAACCTCCACTTTGGTGCAGCTGTATTGGTGCACCCAAGTCACATCCAGTAGCATGGTGCTCACAGTCAATACCCATTTTTCATAGTGTGGGTAGCTTTTGTTAGATCAGAATGACAATTTAAAGAAGTAAAATGCATGTTAAACATCCTGCTGTTTATGACACATTTCCTGAGAAAAAGTTAAAGCAAGGGCCCTTTTCTATTTCATTATCACAATTTAAGCGAAACTCAGGGCATGTGGTAACACGGGGGGGGGGGGGGCACATGTTTTCACTGGTGCTCCCAGTGTTGCGGCATGTTCTCCTTTGCTGAAATATGAGAGACCCTGCCAATACAGCGTTCTGTTGGCTCTTGAAGATGCACCTGTTTAGATGTGCCTTCCCCGAATCTCCTGACTTGAACCTTTTGTTTTCATTGATGTTTTAACTGATTTAAGTGCTTTGCTGTTTTAATGGGCTTGTTTGTTGTGAATTTGAATGATGGATCTTAATGTTTCGATGAAATTGTTTTAGCATTTTTAATTATGTGTGGATCTCTAGGTTTGTAATTGTATTTGTAAGCTGTTTAGAAATCAGTTTGGTAAGTAAGTGGCATATTAACAACAATGACACTCCAATCCTGTACACACTTATTATGGTGCAAGTCCCATTGAACTGAGTGGGACTTAATTCTGAGTGGGCTTGTATAGAAGTGCACTGTTACTGCATTTATCTATTTATTGGTTTTAGTTATTGATGACCTTTCCTCACAAACAGTGTGCAAGATCCAGCCTTTCTGGTTCCTTTCCTTCCCCTTCTGCCCCTTGCTCTGAGTTGTCCCTTATGCATAGTTCTCCTTTCCTATCGGTAGTGGACCCCTTCCACATTCATTCATATTGGGTTGTTCATTTCGGTTCATCAGGGAATGGGGTGAAACTCAGCGCATGCATTACTGGACGTCTCTTTTGAGGTTCACAAATTTTGTCACAATCCTCAAGCTTGCTTTCCATCTCATATCAGAGCAGGAAGGAGCATTTGCATTCTGAAATCCTTGTGGGTGCTGGCAAAATGATGTCAGCTACTTTAGAAAGGGGGACAAATGAGCCTAGTGATATTTTGACTGAAAATGCAAAGTGCTGGGTGAACATGGGCTTTTGTTGTGGGCTTTTAAAAGACCAGAATCTGCTCCCCCCCCCACCTGCTTATGCACATAAAGTGCTTCCCATAATAATTGAATTTTTCATCTGCTGGAAAATAAAAGCTTCTAGGTAAATATAAACAGAAGAAACCCTGATGAATACATTATGGGAGTTTGCCTTTTCCCCAACTGCTTCTGTAGTAGGCAAGGAAAATCACAGGCTCCCCGCTGTCCGCTGTTAGGTCAGGTGAGCTCAGCCCCCTGTCGTGAATCATCTGCATGCAGAGAAAGCATTCCTGATGCTCCATTGACTGCTTTTCCAAACAAGCCCTGGTTCTCACCAGATAAATGACATTTTATGAAATTGCAAAATGTGCCTTAAACAGCATAATGGCTTTAAAGCATTTTAATTAGCTATTTGGCAAATCAACAGATGCAGACTATCATTGAGCATGCATAATTTATCTACTAACAATAGCGTCAGTACTCTTTAAGAGCTCATAACATGTCTCTGTGCTGGGTGCTTGAATATACACATCGATTGTGTTCCTAACTCAATTAGCAATAGCTTTCGAAGTGCCAAACTTTCAAATCCAAGAAAACATTAAGCGACTCATCCCACTCCGCCCCCCCCGACCCCGCATGAGTTCCTCCTTTCTTTGCACCACTAACAAATACAACAAAAGAAATACTTATAAACAGCTTGCCCCATCGTATTTCTGGGAGTTCACAGAGTACTTTTTGCTGCATTTCCATTATCAGTATGTATTGGAGGAATAAATTTTGGAGGAGTAAGCAAAAGGCAAACTTTTTAAAATATGAAGTAAGCAGGTGGGAAGGTCTTTTTAAAAAATGCAGTTCTGAAGCCAGAGATTGCAACACTGAAACAAGATGAACATGTGAATTGATTGCTATAATGCATAACACCTGCCGCTGCTATCTATTGCTAACGAAAATGTGTTTCCTTTACTAGTAGATACAACTACAGATACAGCTTAGGCCACAACCACACCATACACTGAGTGTCACAAACCTGGCACCTGCAAGTGTCCTGACACCCATGAGCCTGCATTTGTGTCCCCAAGCAGGGGCCATGCAATTTGGGCTGCTTCTTCTTTTTAGCAAAGTGTAGCTACATATAAACAATCAAAGACTCCTGGGAGCTGTAGCTTGTTCTAAGTAGTGTAGCTCTGTGAGGGGTCTCTTAACAGCTCTCAGTACAAACTACAAGGTGGGATTCACCTAGCCTCTCCCATCAGTGGAAGCTCTGCACAACTTCCACTTGTATAATGGAGCTTCCTCACACTAGCAAAGGAAGAGGAGTGCAGGGAGGAGTGCACTGCCCTCGGCAGCGCGATCCCGGTGGGGTGCCATTGCGGCTCCCGCCCCGTGCTGGGCGCCAGCCCTCGTCCGCCTGTTCTCCACTCCCCGGTGCTGGAGCATGAAGCTCTGCCACTGCTTCCTCCCCCTCCCCCGTGCCCCTTGGAATTGTCTTGAGGGTTTCAGGAGACTCTGCAGAGCAGCATGCTGGAGGAAGAGGGGGAGAATTGTTCCATCTGAGAAGCTGCAATGCTTGTGCAGACAGAACGACTGGAAAGAGTGCAGTGCTGAATTCCACCCACGGTTTCTGGATACTTTGGAGGAAGCCATGATTGTGAAAGAGACATAAGAGTGATTTAAATGTTTGGTGTGGATCTGAGCTTGGTTACAGCAACTATTGATCTCATATCACTTCTTTTCCTTGTTGCTGGGAAAGGCAAATGAACACAGACCTTCAAGTGTCCCTATTTTCCAGGGACAGTGCTGGATTTACAAAAGCCCTCCTGGCTTTTTATTTGATCCCAGAACATTCCTATTTTCATTGGAGAAATGTTGGGGAGTATGGAGTTATGAGACCCCAGAGCCAAGGAGATAAGTAACTATACAACCTTTAGAAGACATCTGAAGGCAGCCCTGTATAGGGAAGTTTTTTTAATGTTTTAATGCTTTGTTATGTCTGTATACATGTTGGAAGCCGCCCAGAGTGGATGGGGCAACCCAGTCAAATGGGTGGGGCATTATTATTATTATTATTATTATTATTATTATTATTATTGAGTAGGGTGTCCCTATTTTCATCAGATAAATGTTGAAGGGTAAACAAAATGAACAATTCACACACACACACACACACACACACATCCTTCGCTGGAAAGTTAGGTCACAATCTGGACAAGGTTAAGTACTTTTAACTCCCATTGGTTTCAATGGAATGTGCTTAACTTTCTCCTGATGAAGCTAATAAGATGAAAAGTACTTAGCTTTGGCTGGAGCCATGCCCTTAGCCTTCCTGGCATCTAAAAAGAATGACTGCTGAGTAGCTGCCCTAGACCTTTCCAGAAACGGTCACTGCTAATATCCTTTATGCAGAAGAGCTACTTGACTTAGGCATATGCCACTTCCCCAGAGTGTTCCTTATGAGTTCCAGTGACACAGGAATGGAAAGAAAGAAAGAAAGAAAGAAAGAAAGAAAGAAAGAAAGAAAGAAAGAAAGGTTGTTTGCTGAACTGTGGGGGGAGTGTCTGCAGAAGAGTGAAGAACAGGCATTTTTTAAAATATCTAAATATGTTTCCTCTTGAACTATTATTCTTGGGCTACACTCCTGTAACCACTTACCTGGGAGTAAGCCTGTGGGATTTACTTCTGCGTAGACAAGCATAGGCTTTCATTGTTAAAAGCTTTGTAGGCTCTGTCAGAATCAGACAAAATTACTGCTTTCATTTTAGATTTTATCCTTCAACCAAAGCCAGTAGTCCCTTAACTACCAGTATATCTAAGACTCTGATTCACAGAAATTCAAACCAATGTGTTTCGGCATGGGAACACCAAAATTTCATATATTTTCAGAGACGGGAGAAGATTGTTCGTTGTGTTATTCATTGCTCCTGTGAGGCCAAGTTGGCTGCTGGTTGCTATGAAAAACAGAGCTTTTCCCCACCCTATGGGATGATCTGCCAGTTGAGGTTCACTAGACCTGATCTCTTTACTGTTTTAGGAGATTACTACGAACTTGGTTATTTAAAAAGGTATGCTGTTGAATATTTTCCCTTATTTGATTTGAAAGCTTTTTCATTTTTGACTGCTGTCCCTTGGTATTGCTCATTAGTGTTATGTTAATATTTTTTATTTTTGCTTTCCTTGATTTGTTTGTTGCCTTGGATTTATTTTGCAAGTGAGACAGGGCACATATTTTTAAAGACAATTGAACAAATACAGGTTTTTTTAGGCAGGCTTCCCAAGATGAATGAAGCTTAGGTACATGAATGAGGCTCAATAAACCTCCTCTTTTTGTTTTCTGCTTAGGGCTCCAAGGACAATGAAATTACCTGAGGCTGAGTTAAGTGTGATGCTGTTACAAACAAGCTTTCTAGTGTACACCTACTTTACAACATAGAACTACCGAAAGATGCTCCTTGGACAATTTATGTATGAGTAATGCTGCCACCATCAATGCTGTAAGACCAAGGTCTGCAATTGAGATGGACAAATCTATCAGGTATGATTTACCAAATTTCATTGTTTTCCAGTCTTCAGTTCAGTTCTTTACACTTCCACAACCAAGAAAATGTGTCATCATTTTAGTGCAAATTTCTCCTGATAAATCATGGGTGACCGCGCCAGCCCCCAGGGACCACCAGTAAGCAATAATGACACATGGCCACGTGTTATGGATTAAAATTTGGCCACAACTTTATTAAACTTTCAAATGTAGAAGACCTTGGCTTAGGGATTGGGTGTGTATCGCTCCCAACATCCCAGCTGGGGGAACTGGGGCTCCTCAGGGTAAATGGGATATGGGGGTGCTCTGCAAGATGTATGTGTACGCAGGCAGCCCACACCATTTCCCCGCATGCAGGGTAGTTCATAGACGACCTTTCAGTGTATGGCCAGAGACACCCATTTACAACCCCTTTAAGAGGGGATCCTGGAATTGCCGCCGCGGGGGGGAGGGGAGTCATCACTTCATGCCCCCCCCCCCCCATTTCAAGAAAGAAAAGACTAAAGGATTCTGACCAAGGCCTTAAACAGCCAATGTTGTGACAAATTGCTATGGGGAAGACAAAATCTGCCAATGCAGGAAATTTTCTTCCTGGTTCTTCAACAGCAACCAGTCAAAAGACTGTAGCAGCGCCTGCTAAACAGGAAGAAACAGTTAACCCACAAACAAGAAACATTAAACAAAGGGAGGGTTGGGTGGGTGAAGCTCCTGAGCTGACTGCCTGGCTGCTGCTGGCTCCACCCCCTATTTATATGACTGGACCCACCTCCCAGCAGTGTAACTTGACTATTGAGGCTGGGCGTGAGCCTCCACAGAATAACACTGAGAGGCAGGGCAGCCCATACAAACTGGAAAGTTCCCTGGGTCTGAAGCACCACACATATCCCACAAAGTGCACCCGCAGAGCAAAGTGTGAGTGCTCATTCTAATGTAGCTTTGATTAATATACACATTCTGCATACATTTTCCCTTAATATAATGAGTTTTTGGTATGCTATTTTTTACTACTGTGTGCATTTTTAGGCAGACTTTCAGCTGGAGCCTGCATTACCTGGTCTTTCCTCCACCCCCCAGCCGGCAGCTGATTGGGTAGCTGGGGAGGGGGGGTGGAGCAACAGCCAGCAACCAAAGAGGATGTCACCCTAGCAGGGGAAGCACATGTCAGGTTGCAAACCCTGCCCACTGCTTCACTGAGTGAGCGGTAACTTTGCCCTAGTATATGCAGTTTTGTGCACATTACTTGGCTGCAGAACTGCATTGTGAAATTGGGAGAAATGTGAATTTTGAAGGACGGCTGTCTGCTTTGGCTTGCACAGGGCCGTCTTAAGCATATCTGGTGCCATGGTTCAAAGATCCCTCCGGCACCCCTCCTTTTCCCAAGCCTCTGCGGGGATCGCTCTCCTCCTGTGGAGGCTTGGGAAGGAAGCTGGGGTGCCCCTGAGAGGCCAACGCCCTGGCGCAACGCGCCAGTAAACCCAATAGGAAAGACGGCTCTGGGCTTGCATATTGTTTTGAAAAGGGAGAATTTGGTAAGTTTACCTTTAAATGAGAACTGAATTGAATTTCTTGCAAATCCTTAGTCTGAATACATGGAAATTCAAACTTTTGTGGTGTTAGAACAGTCGTGATTAATGATAGCTGCATTGAAGTAAAACAAAACAGTATTTTTGTAACTAGCCCTTACACGGCATCAGAGCCAGCCCAAGCTGAGGTAGACCCCAAAATGGTGTCCCCTTTCCCTCCAGGGAAGAAGGAATAAATGAAAATCTACATCAGGAACAAGGAGGGGGCAGAAACTCTACATTGGGACTTGCTGCTCTTCTGGAGTCTGCTGCCTAAGGTAGTCATTTCACCTTGTCTCACGGGTGGGCCAGCCCTGCACTGGATATATATTGTACCAACAGGTTCAGTAACATACAGATGAGAGTGTAACATTCCTGTGCCTGCCAATGGCATGGGCTGAATTGTGGAGAGGAATAGGCAGAACTTCCCCCAGCCGCACAAAGAGACAGAGTTCCTCAGAATGCAGTCATGGAGTGAAGTCAGCTTCTAACCAAATAAGATTCTAAGTGACTGGGATTTAGCATGCACACAGGATGGCGATACTTAACATATTGCTCCACTCATGGAAGAAACATGAAGAGGTACTGTGCAAATTTGAGAAATTACATGCCTATGGGTAGTTACTGCACAGGCTCCACAAAACTCCCTAGCTGAAAAACTTCACGAGAGAAGGGTAAGAAAACTCATAGACACTCAGGCCTACCAGATCAAATCCCATGGCTTTCCTTTCACACATCAACGTTGTTTCTTTTTCTTGATCTCCAGAAAGCTTACTGGAAATGACTCATTTGCCCCGTGCAGTAGCTTTCATTTTGCCCACGACCGCAAACTCTCTCTGTCTCTCTCTCTCTCTCTCTCTCTCTGGGTTAACTGGTTTCATACAAAATTGTAGCTCATAGATAATAAGTCAGATGGCTTTTCACTGCAAGTTAAGGTCTCTCGCATGCAAAGAAACACAGTAGCCAAAGCAAATGTGTTCATGTCTGCATGTATACCCACCACACATGGGTTCAGTGATACAACCTAATGTGCCATGAGAGATTAGTCATGAGGATTTCCCATCTTTTTATAAAAACTAGCCGATAATGGCAGAACTGGAATGAGACCTAAGCAGATTGAAGCTTCTAGATGTGACTTTACCTTCTCCATTCATACCTTCTCCATTCATACCATTTTCCTAATTGAAATTGCCCCTACCCCTGAAACTGTCTTCTTGGGAAAGCCATACAGGCGGCCTATGATACCTTTTCCCCTCTAGTCCTAAGTAGTAAATCCCACTGAAGTCAAGGGGACCGACTTCTAGTGCTTGCTGCAAGTGACCTCAGGCAAGTCATAGTTCATTCAGCCTCGGCCTGTTATCAGCAACATGGAGAAAATAATATTGGCTTCTCACAGGATTATTGTAAGGATTACTGACACAATGTATTCGAAAGTTCTCTGAACACTTTAAATATGCTATATAAATGCCAAGCAGTTGTATTATGTCAGCTCATATAATCACAGGGCTCCTATTTTATTCATTAGCTTGTATGAAAATTATCAGCATGGGGACTTAAGAAAAGTTATTTCCTCAAATAGGATTTTAGAGGTGTTGCAGACTGATCAGAGCAATGAAAATATTGAGTGATAAATCCTATACTTTACTACATTTTAAGCCATTATGAATGTACTTCATTATTTATTGGGCATAGATAGCTGCATATGCTGTTGGGTAGAATTTTGCAAAGTCTTTTTCATAGAAGTATGTCGCAGTTTGAAGAGTTCATCTTTTATGAATTGGAATTCCTATATCTTGTTTATGAAATATTCAGACATGCTTTCCTGTAAGTCACTTAGTGATGCAAATGAATCCCCGTGCTTTTGACTTTCCCTGCAGTAAAACATAAGGCATAATAAAAATTAAAAATATATCATTTGCTGATAAGTGCCTTCAGAGGTCTCCTTTTCTGGAGTAAAGAACTGACAAATGGATCGCATGAGTTATATTACTTGGGACCATCAAATATGCTATCCTTCCCCCCTTCCCTCCTCCTAATCTCTGGATATGGAAGCTTTTGGCATTTCTGTTACTTGTGCTTTAGTGCATAAACAAAAGTGTGCTTCTCCATGAACTTCACAGAGGTGCCATGCAGGAGGGAATGGAACTGGGAATGGGTCCATCCAGATCTTGTCTTGCATAGAGTTCCAAAAGTGCAGAGTCAATGCCCGAAATTCCCTGTTCTGTGAGCTCACTAGTTCTGTATAGGATTGTAGTCTAAATTGCCCAAGATCATGTCCTGATGGTTTCCCGGTTATTTATTACCATTTAAAAAAAAAAAAATTAGAAGAATCACTATTCTTATCTATGAAAGATATAATGAATGGTATTGTCACAAATGGAATGCTACCGAATTCGTGGAAAGAAAGTTTCATCACCCTCATCCATAAACAAGGAATAGATCCCTTACTTATTGCAAACTATAGGCCTATCACCCTGTTAAATAACGATTATAAGATTTTTGCTGTCATCATTGCAAACAGGCTGAAAACAGTTCTGAAAGAAAAAATCTACAGGACGTTATAATCCCAGGACGTTGTAAGCAAACCAATCTTAGATGTGTGATCAATGCATTAGAATACTTCAATTATAAAACTGATAAACCAGCAGCTATTATTCTGGTCGATGCTGAAAAGGCATTTGATAACGTCTCCTGGAAGCTTATGAAAAAAATAATACAATAAATTGGACTTGGTGAAAATCACCGCTGATATTTATTCTAGTGATGGAGGTCCTGAATATCCGGATACGAGAAGACCAGCTTGTCAGAGGTATTACTCTGGGGAATAAAGCATACAAACTCAAGGCATTCACCGATGACCTACTTATTATGACTGAAAATCCTAAAGAAAGTTTGATGAGAGTGTTAGAATTGATCAAGAACTTTGGAGAGGTGGCAGGTTTCAAACTGAACATCACTAAAACAAAACTGCTGGTCAAAAATGTACCAACACAGGAGAAGGAAGATTTAGAAAAAACATCGGGCCTGACAATGTGCCACAAAGCAAAGTATTTAGGCATATGGATTACCCCCCAAAATATAAATTTATTCCAGGACAATTATATGAAAACTTGGTTAGAGATTAAAAGGAATCTTGAGATTTGGAGTAGGTTGAAGCTTTCGTTTCTGGGCAGGATTTCCATTATAAATATGAACGTGCTTCCCAAACTAATATTTTTATTTCAAATGATTCTGATACTGGGTGGAGCGGGCTGTCTCAAGAATTGGCAAAAAGACATTTCCAAATTTTTATGGCAAGGGAAAAGACCCAGCATTAAACATCTAATTTTAATTGATATAAAAGACAGAGGAAGCTTTTCCCTGCCTGATCTGAAATTATATTATGAGGCAGGCTGCTTCACCTGGTTAAAGGAGTGGTGTACATTGCAAGACCTGGCCCTCTTAGACTTGGAGGGTTTTGATAACTGATGGGGATGGCACATGCATTTAGTCTATGGGAAAGCTAAAGTTCATAGAAATTTCTCAAACCATATTGTCAGAAAATTGTTATTTGGGGTCTGGTGGAAAAACAAAAATTTGTTTGAGCCCAAAGTGCCTTGGTGTCAGGGAGAATTTGGAGAAGCAAGTGACAGAAGAGGTGGAGCAGGGGCTCAGGGATGCTGTGGAGCCCTTCAACCACCCAGAGATAGAGAAAGTAGAAGAGAGGATGGAGATTAGCCAGGAGGAGGAAAGGCTCAGGGATTCTGCAGAGCCCTTCAACCACCCAGAGGCTCGGGAAGGGAGCTCAGACTCTGGAAGGCAGGGGGCTTCAGCACAGACAAGGAGGGAAGTGAAACGTAAGGATCAAAGATATCTCGCATGATTCCCACACCTACTTTGCTGGTGCGTGAATCGAAGGAAGCCACTCCCCGAATCTGACTCAACGGGTTCGGACGTGTAATCCTGAACTGTAGCTGTTTCTTGTACATATGCAATAAAGACTGTGGTATGCAACATTGGTGGTATTTAACCCCTTGGGAACTTTCTAAAATGTATAAAAGCATCCCAAGCAATCCTGGCGAGGTAAAGAAAAGCCAGGTACTCTATACCATATGTGGTGGCAGTGTAAATAAATTAAGGTGTTTGGGGAGGATATCCATTTAGAGCTAGAAAAAATATTAAAAATCCGCTTTAATAAAAAACCAGAAGCTTTCCTTTTGGAAATTACAGATTCAGACATTCCCCAAAAGGTAAGAGATATATTTTTATAGGCCACAGTCGCAGCAAGAGTTCTTATTGCGGCAAATTGGAAGAGTGATAAAGTCCCCTCAAGACTAGAATAGATTCAAAAATTGGCTGAATACGTGGAACTAGACAGCTTGTTTGAAAAAATAAAGAACAAATCAAAACAGGTATTAATATCAAGATGGGAAGTCTTCAAAATGTATTTGAAAAATAATTATTGTAGTATAAAGTCTGTTGCAGCTTTTGAATAATTTCAGTGGCACTTTCCAGTATAATGTAAGACTTAAGATAGATTAAAACTTACTAAATTCTAATAATAACTTGTTATGTACTGGCAGCAAGTTAATGATGAATAACTGAAGTAAGGAGTGGACGGGAAGTCTGGTCTATAGAAAAAGACCATCTTTATTTTAACATTATGTGATTATTATTTGGTTCATTATTTTTCTTTTTGTATTGTGTTGATGTATACCGATAAATGTCTTCTTTTTTGGTGTATTAAAGTGAATAATAATTTTAAAAAGTTGCCCAAGATCACTCCTTAATCTTGGCTAAGTGGAGATTTGAACTCTGATCTCTTGGTCCTAGTGGAACACACTATTATGCTACACTGGCTATCATGTTGTCCATCACCTTAGGTGATGGTGTTCATTCACATGAAAGGGGGTACATTTAAGGGGAATACATGGAGAAGGGCTGCAGCTCAGGGACAGAGTACATACTTTGCATGCAGAAGGTCCCAGAGTCAACCTTATGTTCCCTCATTCTCCTCTCTCTCATACATGTGAATCTCCAACTTCACTTATAACATCATGAAGGAATTGGCTTGATTTGCAAGATAGAGTCTCGTTGATATTTTGTTTTTCATCCCAAAAGAAAGAGAGATTTGTCCATAATTCCTTGGACTTTCATTGAATTCCCTACAAATTAGAACATATATCCAACCTTGTCTATTATCAATTGGCAACAAATATAAATAAATCAAAATTAGAAGGAAGACATATCAAAGAGAAGATTCATAATGCTGGCTGGATTCAGGATCTTACATATCCAGAGTTACAACAATGGCATACAGCTCCTTTTTCACTTGTTTTTGGTTAGTTTTGGATTAAGTAGATGCACTGTTAGGACAATATTGTTCCCAGATGATCCATCAATAACCTATATCATGGGACGACAGTAGATAGCTTTGTCTATACAACTGTAACTAAGATCAAAAACTGCTTGTCAATAAGATTCCTTGGGAAAAGACTAAAATAGCCCTATGTGATATCTCAGAATGAAACTGAGGAACACCGATGGTTTGGGTCAATGATAAGGACTATAAATATACAGCTATAATGATGGTTACAGAACCAAATAATAACCTATTGAATTGTATTCGGCTAAGCCCAATTCAGAGTACACACACTGAAATTAATGAACCTACCTTAGCCCTTTAGTCATGTCCACTGATTGTGATGGATCTACTCTGAGTAGGGCTAGCACTGATCACAACCCACTATGTTTGTTTTGAGGTCTTATTAAGTTCTTGTATAGCACCAGAGAGTGAAAGGTTATTCTCTGCTACCCAGCATTGATGATGACAAGACTGTATTTAGCATAACCTTTCTAAATTCCACGCACTCCATTTTTCAGTGATCTCAGGTTAGGTGATGCAGTGCATCCTGTAGTAATTAAATGAGATAAAAGTGGTGATGCCAGCAGTCATTATTTTATAGTTAGGAAAAATATTTAATAACACCAACAACATTCAATTGCATGTAGCTTTTTTAATTTCCCATGCTACTGAAAATAAATGGCTCTGCTGTCAATCGTCATATTCCCAATAAGCAACTCTTATCTTCTTTCCCTCTGGTTTGCCATGTGTGATATCAAAATCCTGAAATAGTTGTGCAATACAAATCACCTTGAGAAATCAAACTTGTACTTTTTAAACAACAACAACAGGTGTATTCTTTTTGTGTTATGAAGCTCATGGGTTTCTTTTTCCAGTCCTGCCTTTGGGGCAAACCCCACCCTGCACCTCTTAGAAGATAGATTGGGAACCTGTATCAGATATTGCAGGGCCACAATTGTCATCATCAACTACCAAGAAGGCCCTCTGCCTGGTTCCCTGTAGCTTTGCTTCTCGCAATGAGGGAACCGCCAGAAGGCCCTCGGCGCTGGACCTCAGGGTCCAGGCAGAACGATGGAAATGAATGTGAATTTTACCTTTGTTAAGTAGGCTAGTTCCTAAATATACTCACAAAACCCTCTCTATCCTCCACCCAAGAGAGCAAGAAACATTATCAGAGTTCAAAGACACAGTCCAGCCAGACAAAAGCTCTCAAGGAGCAGGGCTGGTGAGTTTAGCTTGGGAGGTTCTGTGACGTGCGAAAAGTCTCAAGAACCAGATAGAAAGATATAAAGCAGGCATAGGCAAATGGCCCTCCAGATGTTTTGGGACTACAACTCCCAAGATCCCTAGCTAACAGGACCAGTGGTCAGGGATGATGGGAATTGTAGTCCCAAAACATCTGGAGGGCTGAGTCTGCCTGTGCCTGGTAAAGAGAGTGACAATTGGCTCCAACACCCAAGGTTCCTCATCCCTGATTAAGCCTAGAACACTACTGCTACTACAGAAGTCATCATGTAGTAGTAGTAGTAATAATAATAATAATAATAATAATAATAGTATCTATCATGGCAATGCAGGAGAAGAAAGTTTAAATATATTCAGCCCTCTTAGTGCACATAAGTCTGAAAGTAGCGTCTAATTTCCAACCATGGGTTTTTTTAATAAAGATGGTTGTCAGTCTATGCAGTCTCAGCTGTTTGCCTTTGAAAGATATTAACACAATGTTGGACTACCCTAGGTGCTGTCATTAAAACGTTGTGGGGGAAAAAATAGCTGCCTTTTGTTCAAACAGAAATTACTGTGGTAATGTGATTCAGATCTTGCTTGAAATCTGTCTAATAATGGCTTCACACTGACTATAGAGAGGTGACATGGAGTGTAAGTCAACAGAACATTTGGCTTATGTACCCAAGCAATGGAAAAATCCAACTCCCCTCAATGTGGAGTGTTCACATGTTGAATCTTTTCACCATTACAATGAAATCAAAGGGAAGTACAATTGCAACCCTTGAATATTTGAAGTGCAGAACAGACAACTGAATCCCAGCGCTTGCTGTGTTAGCTCAGTTATATGACGGAAAAATAAGTATTTCAGGAAACAGCTTCATTTAATTAAACTAGGACTTCTCAAACTTTGTCACAGTGAGCATCTATAAGCTCTTTTGAAAAGGAACTTTTAAAAGCTTCCTGAAACATAGTTAAGGGTAAAACCAAAACAGGTGGTCTGGTAGCATTCACTTGTATCCCTTACACATGAAGGGATAGATCAAAAGGAAAGAAAAGGAATTCAGCTGTATGAGTTGAAGAAGGAACTTGGCCTTAATGTACCTGAGAGGTGGCTGCAAGCTACAGATTGGGAGCAGGGGGTGAGGGTTGTCCATTGGCTTCCAGCACATGTGGTACGCAGGCTGAGACCCTATCTGCCTGCGGACTGCCTTGCCAGAGTGGTGCATGCTCTGGTTATCTCCCGCTTGGACTACTGCAATGCGCTCTATGTGGGGCTACCTTTGAAGGTGACCCGGAAACTACAACTAATCCAGAACACAGCAGCCAGACTGGTGACTTGTAGCGGCTGCCAATACCACATAACACTGGTCTTGAAAGACCTACATTGGCTCCCAGTATGTTTCCGAGCACGGTGTTGGTGCTGACCTTTAAAGCCCTAAAAGGCCTCGGTCCAGTATACCTGAAGCAGCGTCTCCACCCCTATCATTCTGCCCGGACACTGAGGTCCAGTGCCAGGGGCCTTCTGGCGGTTCCCTCACTGCAAGAAGCCAAGGTACAGGGAACCAGGCAGAGGGCCTTCTCGGTAGTGGCACCCACCCTGTGGAACGCCCTCCCACCAGATGTCAGAGAGAAAAACAAATACCAGACTTTTAGAAGAAGGCATCTGAAGGCAGCCCTGTTTAAGGAAGCTTTTAATGTTTGACTATTGTATTTTAATATTTTGTTGGACACCGCCCAGATGTGTGGGGTACAAATAAATTATTATTATTATTATTAATTATTATTATTATTATTATTAATTAACAACTCTGGACATTGTTGCACATCACACGGGGTACCATGCTGTACATTTACTTACTTAATTTTGGGGGGGGGGCGGGTTAGGGGGGAATTTAGCCAAAACCACCAAGTCCCATTCTGGATTGAAATAAAAGGATTTATTATTGTAAATATGCGTATATAGAAGATCCTTTATCACATGAAAACCATTAATTAAATAAATAGGGATACTGGTATGAGAAAAATATATATTCAGGTGTTCCATGTGAATGTATTGCCCCATCCTCACAGGAGCAGGAAGTCTGAATGGGGACCCTAAGTGTATTTGGGTCGACACACTTAAAAGCATCTGTGTGATCAGCAACACTGCAGTATAAGGGTTTCTGAATGCATGGAGTCTTCTAAGCATGTTCACCAAAATTTGCTTAATATTCTAATTCTTGGCGAAGGACAGCCATGGCATCACATGTTCCTGCACATTCTTCTTATGTGGTATTTGAATGCCCAAATACAGCTATTTTAATAGCAGCATCTGACTGGCAATAGCTCTCTTCGGGACTTTGACTTACATGTAAAACCAACACACAACTAGGATTGAGCCCATTAAGCTTCACCTCCTTTCACATTCAACAATCCTGTGTTCACTCTATGTCCATGAGTTTCAATGCTATGGAGAACCAGCGTGGCAAAGTGTCATACAAGGACCCGGAAGAGCAACGCTCAAATCCCCATTAGGCCTTGTTGCGTACTGGGTGACCTTGTGACAGTCACCAGCTCTCAATCTTACCTTATCTTACAGGGTTGCTGTAAGGATAATATGGAACGCAGGAGAGCTGGAGGAAAAGTGGGATACACATGTAATAAACAAGTAAATACAAATTAAATCCTTTGCTCACTGTAAGTTCATTGAACTCAGTGGGACTTACTTCTGAGTCCACATGCATTGCCGTTTGCTGTAAAAAACTCTCTTTTTCAATCTGTTATTGCCATCCATAAAAACAGAAAACAAACCTTGTGTGAGAGCTTCTGCTTGTGCAACAAAACTTTCTGCTCTCCCATGTGTCCCCTGAAATTAGTTTGGGGTCAGGGTCAGGAAATCCCACAGAAGAGAACATGGGGGGAAAGGCAATTGTTTCATTTGGCAAGCTGAAATGTTTGTGCAGATGAAATATTTGTAATAGTGCGATGTTGAATTCTACTCGAAGACAGTAGGTGGGTTGCAGAATGTCCTTGAAATCACATGGACATCAGGCTCCTACTTGTGTACCACAAAGATTTTTACCTTGTATGGTTCGTGTTAGTACTACTAAGGATAAACAGGCACCCTTAGAAGTTATATCTAGAGGCTTTGTTTACAGCAGAGGACCAGCCTCTGACTTATCTCAGTGGCATTCTGCTTTGTACCTCTATCAGAAAGAGAGCCTCCCGCAAGGCCTGCAGATCAGATATGTATTCAGATAATCACCAGCTTGCAAGGCCACTTCAACTCTCCCCATGTTGAACCTCTGAATAGGATGGGGAGAATGTCAGAGCCGGTTTACAAAAATCAGTGGTTAGCACAATGCGAGCAAACCTAGAAAATGATGAAAAAGTGGTAATCTTTTGAAGTAAGCTATGGAAGATTTCCCCCATGCTATGAAATTATAGGAAGGGAGGCTGCTCTTCCAAGAGCACAGAGCTGGTTCCAAGGGAGACTCCCGTAGCTGGGGGAAATGTCTCTGTTTTTCAAAAGGGACACAAATTGGCAGGTATTATAGAGTTTGGTGGGGGTTTTTTTTCTAAAAAACACACACCCCGTGAAGATCAGAGGGGTCTATCCAAAACCAGCTTCAAACAGACAAATGAATGCATTCAAAGAGTGGGGGGAATCATTTTCGGTTGCTGACTACACCTCTTGAATACCCTTTCCAGATTGTTGAAATCAGAGGAGCAGATGTCTGACAAAAGGGCCTTGGGAAACACTATGGCTTTTTTAATGGTTGTATTAACAAGTCCAAGACCATGTAATATATGGCAATAAATTGGTGGGCTTGAGCTCTTATTTCAGGAAGAAGTACTGATACTAAAATACAATTTACATTCCATCATTTCTGTTAGGTCTACAGCCTGATAGATCTTGATCAAGATATATAGGATGCAATAAAATCACAACTCACCTATTTCCCCCTCTGTTCTTGTTTCTGCCTTCATGCAACACTCTGTAGCTTTGTAATAGAGTGTTTGATGAATACATATGTCTAGCAGCCCTCCAGAGCAGCAATATCAGGAGCCTGCTGAACACCTGCCACCCTCTCTCCCTTGGTCTTTTGTTTTGTCTGAAGTCTGACTTGTGGATATCATAAACCTTTGAGAAGCAAATGATAGAAAATGAAGCAGCATGGAAAGCCAGTCAGAACACTGATGTTTAAAAAATACCATCTTAGGGTTTATTTTTGAAGACCTGGTTGCTTCCAAAGAGGACAGGGTAATTATATTTTCAGCCTAGAACATCCTTTACCAACCTGGTGCCCTCCAGTTGTTTTGGACTACAGCTCCCATTTGCAAGACTGAATCCAATGGGGATTGTAAATCCAAAACATCTGGAAGGGGCCGAGTTGGCAAAGGCTACTCTCAGCTAATGAGAGATGCTTACTTTCTTTGATAACATATATAGTAATGACAACTGAAGTCATTTTCACTAGCCTAAATACACATAGGCATACACCAGGCATCCCCAACCTTTGGCCCTCCAGATGTTTTGGCCTACAATTCCCATCATCCCTGATCACTGGTCCTGTTAGCTAGGGATCATGGGAGTTGTAGGCCAAAACATCGGGGGGGGGCGCAGGTTGGGGATGCCTGGCATAAACTCTTATGCACATATTCTGCAGCTAGCAGAAATACGTGACTGGTTCTCCTCCTGTTAAGGTTTGTTGGTTAGAAAACAGAATCTCAACAATATTCCATGTATGTGCCCGCTCTCTTGTCTTCTGAGACAGATGGATGCTAACAATTGCTTTTCTTGAGGAAGACCAGCACTATTTGCTGTCCATCAAACCAAACACAACTCACCAGTCATGCAAGTTACTGGCTACCTAAAGAGAATCAATAAACCTGCTTTTGCTGCCTTGTTGTAAGTAAAACAACACCCTGCTCTCTGAGCACCTGGCAGCCCACAATGCATGGCTTGTGGGTGGTCCAAGTTGGTGACTCACTCCAGCTGTCCCAGCCTGCCTCAGATGGCAGACACAGCTGAGCACCATTCATGTCTTTGTGTGTTCCCTCTCCTTCAACAGGCAGATGCATGCTTGTACAACTTGATCAATCATTAGAACCAATACAACTACCCAGACAACTCTAGGACTCTCAGTAAAATTCCTTTCCAATTTTCTTGCATGCTTTATAAAGGGAACATCAACAGTTTCCTTTTGCAGATCTTTCCCCCTCTGTGCCCTTATTTAATTAGTGCAGTAATGGCTTTATGGTTTTGTGACTTTCCCTCCTCCTTAACAAGGTAAGCAGAAAGCTTGAGCTAGAAACCGCAGGACAGAATGAAAATTTCTGTATCAAAACATTCTGTTTAGTGAGCTGATGAGGAAACCAAAGTTTAGCCTTGTCATCCAGCCATAGAGAGGCCCCTGTTTTCCATGATTGAGGTGCCATTTGATGCCTTGTTCAGAAACCTCTGGTTAAATACTTAAGAGTGATGCCACAGAGATAATAAATGGTCCATAAATTTAAACCTCAGCATGAATAATTCACATTCTTTCACCTGCCAAAAGTTCTGGATCAGATGCTGGCTGTCCATAGTAATAGAATTCATCCAAATTGTGTTTTATGTAATGCGCCTGACATACATTACTGCACCACATTATATTCCATTAATTTGGCAGGGGTCATAACACAGAGTGACATGGCATGCTCAGATAGTGGCTCACAAGTATGATACTTCCAATCAATTAAATAGTAAATATGCAAGCCTACACACAAGTAGTGGACAGAAGTGAAGGGTAAAAGCCAGCAACTGCCATGCGCATGTGATTCAATTGTGTGACTGGCCAACAAGTTGAATTTGTTTTGGCTGCTTCATGAAGCTTCCCCCCTCCCTTCCATTAATGAATACAAATTTGCCGTGCGATTCCAAATGCTGCAAATTGCCCTATAAGTGGCTGGTGCTGTCAGTGACACACTGGGCTGGACTCTGATAAGCGGGATCTGACATTTAGCAGAACAGCAAATCTGGAACTGCATCAGCCCTGCTAAAAATGAACATGATGCCCAGCTGAAGGTTCTTGTCATCTTTCGAAAGGAAAGTTGGCAGAAACAGTGGTCAGGAGACATGCTGGTATCACAGCATTAGCCAGGGAGGTAGGCTTGCCTGACAGGCTTAATAGATTGTAATCAATCCTGTTACATAAAAGTCACAGCTACCTTGAGTACCATACTGCGTGTGGCAACGTAGTGTCAGCAGATGTGAAAAGCACTGTTATATTCCTGATGTGTAATTCTCACTTATGAAGTGCCACAGTGTGTGAGGACCAAAATCTACGCACATTGGCTGTTGCCACCTGCATATAATCATGGCATCGCAGGAAAAAGACCCCTGCAATAGGCAGCAGGACAGGTGGGGTGGAGAGCTGCAGTTTGAAATAACAGAATTCATTCTACCACCCCAGTATCCTATCACTTCATTCCCACCACTTTCTGTTGCATCCCCATTAAGACTTGCTTCTTGGTGTGTATGCCTTATAGTATTTTACTCGGAAGTAGCCCCATTTTGCTCTTTTTAATTTGTCGGGAGGTAAATATGCTTTGTTTGGCCCCCGCTCCTGCCAACCTAGCAGTTCGAAAGCACGTCAAAGTGCAAGTAGATAAATAGGTACCGCTCCAGCGGGGATGTAAACAGTGTTTCCGTGTGCTGCTCTGGTTCGCCAGAAGCGGCTTAGTCATGCTGGCCACATGACCCGGAAGCTGTCTGCAGACAAACATTGGCTCCCTCAGCCAGTAAAGCGAGATGAGCGCCGCAACTCCAGAGTCATCAGCGACTGGATTTAATGCTCAGGGGTCCCTTTACCCTTACCTTAAATATGCTTAGGACTGCAGAATTATGCCCTGACCAGGACAACTGCAACAACATGTTGCAGAATGGACTGGTCCTCTTCAGTATTCCAGCCAATCAGCCATATGCTCCTCAAGGATGCTCCATGTTATTTTCTCTTCCACCCAGTTTTTCATCCCTTCCCCAACAGTCAATCAGCATGTCATAGCCATTGGGCACATTCTGTCCTCATTGGGCTATTTTGGGAGTTCCTAAACATTTCTTATACTTCTGCAAACCTTGGGGTTCCCCTCTTGTATGTGGTTTTTGCTGTGTGTGTGTGTGTGTGTGTGTGTGTGTATTTCCTCACTTGCCTCTGAGCTTCAGAATGACCCTACTTGGAGGGAAAGCTGCAATCCTATGCATACTTACAAGGGGTTGCAGTCAGCTAACACCTATTCAGTCAATGCCTTGAACGGAGCTAATCATGCTGAATCATTTCAGTAAATGTACACTAAGTAAAAGTTAGTTGAATATAACCCTACTCATTCAATTCAGTGGGGATTCAGAGTAAAAGGGTATGGGAGAATGAGATGCTGACATCCAGTACCAAGATGGAGGACTCTACCAGACTTGGGTGTTGAGCATGCTGCTTTTTGGAAGTGAGTCGTGGGCAACTTGCAACTGTCAGGAGCGACGCCTCAACTCCTTCCACATGTGCTGCACCAGGAGGATTTTGGGTATCACATGGCAGGATAGAGTTTCAAACAAAGATGCGTTGCTCTCCTGTCTCAGTGACACCTATGCTGGCATGGTCATGTCCACAGAATGGAAGATGGCAGGATCCTTAAGGACTTGCTCTATGGGGAGCTGGCTTCAGGCACCAGGCCCATTGGCAGACCAACTCTGCATTACAAAGATGTCTGCAAACATCACATGAAGGCTGGCAATATCAGCCCTTGCAGATGACCACAGTGCCTAGAAACAGACAGACAGGTCATGCATCCAAAGCAGTGACTGCAGGTGGAATGACCGCTGGGAGGAGCACAAAGAGAAGAAATGTCATGGTGCATCTGCAGAAGCACTAACATATGCCTTCATCTGCCCCAGATGCAACAAAACATGTTTCTCCCATATCAGTCTCTACAGCCACAGCAGTCACTGCAAGCTTCCAACAGTTTGACTTCACTCACAAAGATGCACACTCCTCCATTGTCTCCAAAAACAGACAGAAGCCAAAAACAACAACCCCACTCATTGAATTCAGTGGGAATTATATCCAATTAAACCTATGTCTGGCCACCATGGACTGAATTCAGTTGTGGCCTTGTGTGAACAGAAGTTCTTCAATTCATGGAAGAGATTTTGATCCAAAAGAGGCATCCAGTGGCAGAAGAGAAGCGATTCTTGTCAATTTCACCTTCCCCGTGCATTTTTTAAAAGAAAGAAAAAATACTCAGAAGACAGGTGATTTTCTTCAGCAAGCACCAAAGAACTAATATACTTCTGTTGCTGTATCATTGTGGTGGGGAGAAATTTCCATAACGATGTGGCCTCTCTGAAATGGCATATGTCTCATTAATACTGGAAAGGACTCAAACATCTGGCAGATCTTTAATGCCACAAATGTGTTGTCCCAAACTGGATGGGAGAGCAGAGCGACATTAATATTAAACCAACCGACTCCACCAGGATAATGAAGACACACACAAACACAACAGGCTTCAATTCTTCTAAGCCAAGCATCTTTTGTTCTAGCGCTGAAAGGACATTTGTCTAAAAGACCTTGAAAATATCTGCCAGTACACTTATTAATATCATCAAGCCATTGTGAAAATAAACAGGAGTTGGGAGAGAAAGGATTTAGGTTACACGTATTTTAAAGGCTATTGTTTATTACACCAAACAAACTTCTTATCATGCGCTCTTTCCCCTTTAAGCTTTGTTCTCCTCGCTTTAAATTAAATCACCAGATCATGTCCTACTTACCTCTGCTATTATGTGATCTCTTTATTCATTCAACAGGCAAACCAGGATATATAATACTGCTCCCTCCCCCCACTCTGGCTTTCAAAAATAGAAATAGTTCAATCACAATATAATGACCACTTCTTTTGCCTTTTTTTTTTTTTTTAGTTTGGGTGACTCATTTCTGTAAAATAGATTCTTTCAAATCGCTGTACATAAATGTTAAATAGTACAATTTGACTGGTATTCATTTAAGCAATGCCTTTCCTAATGTTTAAATAAAGCCTTAGCCTCCACTCTTAAACATAATAGTGTGCTAGGAAAAACATTATAACTCTATAATGCCAAACTGACTGACCATTTACTCTCACCTCTTGTAAATATAAATGTAAAAAAAAGAATGTAAAGATAAATAATTGCTCTCATTTATCTCATGGCCATAATGAAGGATAATGGGAAGAAAATTCATTTTCAGCCCTGAAGGTTTGGGGTTGAGGAGATAATCTGTAGGAGGCACCCTAGAAAAATAAATATCTAATCAAGGGGGCCTAAACAGGTCTACTCATGTATATAAGTTGAGTTCTGACACAAAGGGGCAATTCTTAAGAGAGGGTGGCCCCAATAACATGCATTTAGGAAGCTCAGTGGGGCATATTTGCAAATACATTTGCTTAGGATTGCTGCTTCATTTGGCTAGCAGGCCACAATGCTATGTTTCTTTGCAGAGTTAGGTACACCAATGTCCGGGCACTGCCTCTGCATAGGATTGAGCTGTAAGGCTTACTGAGTAAAGTGACATTTCTGAGGGTGAGATATTTTACTTTCTTGGTCTCCATGATCACTGCAGATGGTGACAGCAGTCACGAAATTAAAAGACACCTGCTTCTTTGGAGAAAAGCAATGACAAACCTAGACAGCATCTTAAAAGGCAGAGTCATCACCTTGCCAACAAAGGTCCGTATAGTTAAAGCCATGGTTTTCCCAGTAGTGATGTATGGAAGTGAGAGCTGGACCATAAAGAAGGCTGATCACTGAAGAATTGATGCTTTTGAATTATGGTGCTGAAGGAGACTCTTGAGAGTCCCATGAACTGCAAGAATATCAAACCTATCCATTCTTAAGGAAATCAGCCCTGAGTGCTCACTGGAAGGACAGATCCTGAAGCTGAGGCTCCAATACTTTGGCCACCTCGTGAGAAGAGAAGACTCCCTGGAAAAGACCCTGATGCTGGGAAAGCTTGAGAGCACAAGGAGAAGGGGATGACAGAGGATGAGATGGCTGGACAGTGTTCTTGAGCTACCAAAGTGAGTTTGACCAAACTGTGGGAGGGAGTGGAAGACAGGAAGACAGGTGCTCTGGACCATGGGGTCACAAAGAGTCGGACACGACTAAATGACTAAACAACAACAGCAACAACAGTGGAAAAGACTGCGTTAGAAGGTGGCGGACTCTTCTTCATTGGAAGTTTTTAAATAGAGGTTGAATGGTCATCTGTTGGGGATTCCCACTGCAGGTGAATGAACAAGATGACCCTTTGGGTCCCTTCTAACTCTGCTATGCTATGGAAGAGGAAAGGTATGTAATGTGTATAGAGCTTTGTTGATTTTAACCCAAAATAAGCACTTAAATAAGCACACAAAATAAGCATGTTCACGGCAACTGGAGTTCTGCTGCTGGTTTCAGCTGAATGTATCACACACCCAATATATCTAGGACGTATTTTTATTAAAAAGGGAGGGAGGACAACTAGTAACTAATAAGACTCCTTTAAATCAATTGGCATTATATTGCCATTCTAAAAATAGCAGTAATATGTGTATTTTTATTACTTTCATGTTGTACTCCTAAGCACACTTACTAGAGAGTAAGCCTGACTGAGCTCAACAATAGGACTTCTAGGTAAACAGGTTTAGGATTGTAGTGCACAAGAATGAAAAGGAGATCAGTAGCTGCCCAAAGGCTGAAAGGCTTCCAAAAGAACTTTCAGTTATTTGTTCTTCAAAAGAGAACTATAGAGTATGCCAGAACTATTTTTTCCCCTTATGATGCTTGCTTTGTATTTTTAAGAAGGATGTTGGCAGATATGTATGTATAAAATACCGAATAATGTAGAGTGGGGGAAAGTTACATTCTGAAGAAAAACAATGCACTTTCTTGTGGAATACAGTGCAGGGGAAAGAGAAGGTACTGGCTAGAAATCAATCCTGGCAGCAGGAGAGGCGATGAAACTGCAGAACCCCAGTCCAGGTAAAGTTTGCCATGCTTAAGCAGTAAGCTAATTGCAAGAAAGAAAAAGAAAGAAAGAAAGAAAGAAAGAGGGAGGGAGGGAGGAAAAAAAATATTCCATTAATTCCATTAAAGTCACATCTTTTGGGCCTTGATGAAACAGAAAACCAAGAAGGCTTACATTGGCCATGGGGTGTGGAATGTAGGTGTGATATGGTACTCCCCCTGGTCTGCTTTTTGGCTCCACCCCCAGAAGCCGACCAGTCTAGTTGATTGGCTCTCAAATGGGGCCCGGCCACTGCAACAAGAGCAATGTTGGCAGTCTGCTTGTATGGGAGGAAGTGGACCTGCTCTCTTCTCACACTCTACACCAGGCATCCCCAAAGTCGGTCCTCCAGATGTTTTGGGACTACAGTTTCCATCATCCCTGACCACTGGTCCTGTTAGCTAGGGGTGATGGGAGCTGTCGTCCCAAAACATCTGGAGGTCTGAGTTTGGAGATGCCTGCTCTACACAATGGAACAAATCAGGGGTTCAGATGAAGGGGAAACTCAGGGTTTCTGCAATTCTCCTTATACATATTCCCCTTCAGGTTTTGAAATTCTAGAGCAAGTAGTCTTGTTTCATTGCATTGGAAATTATCCAGCAGTGCTTGCAGCATTTGCCACAAATTCCAATCTTCCAGCTCATTTGTGCCTGTTTCCCCCTCTATATAAGCATGTGTGATGTGATTTGATTTGCATCAAATGTATTTTACTCACTCCACTTAAAGGAGCAGTACTTCAAGGCTGCCAGTAGAGGCTGCTCCAATAGGGTGAGTGGGCTGCTGCTCCACCAATCTCAGTCTCCCCCCAGCAAGCCTCCATTTGCTTGCTTTCTTACAACCAGTCCAGGTGTCTCTCAGATTCCTCCTCCTTAGTCTCAGTCTTGCCCTTGAAAAACTCAACTATGAGGAGGAGGAGGAGGAGGAAACTAGAATCAGTTGACTCTGCCTGTCATTGACTCGGGCTCCAACTGTTGGTTCTCCTGCTTTCTGCCCTCCCAGTCCTAATGGGCACCAGCTGCTACTGGATCCTGCTGAGATGCCCAAGTGGACTGAGGGGAGCAAAAGACTCTCGTCTTTTTGCTCACTCCTGTTGTACAGTCACTTGCACTGTGGAATGATAAGGATGGTGGGGGGTTATTCAACTGTGTTGAATTTGGTCAAAGCTCAAGAACATTTTCAATCAAAGTTTTCTCTGCATGCTGTGGATTCCATCTGTGCTTACTGCCCTGCATAAACCAGGTAAAAGTGGGAGGGGGGAGCAATATGTTAATCTGTAACAATGTGCATGGTAATGAAACTTCTAGATGAAAAGATTTCTTAATCCTGGCAAAACCATCAATATTCGGGAGCCTGTGATGTAGTTTATGAAGTGCATCCATTAACACACCTACATAAATTCTGTTCAGAAACCCTCTATAATATTGTTTGATCCTACTGTTCTTATTCATGCACAACTCCCACTGAGGCAGTATGACTAAAGAATCACAGGCTTAATAAACACATTTATAAAGGAATCTCAACCATGGGCAGAATCTACCACTGAATACGTTTGAAATGCAATCTTCCATATACATCCCACACTGCTGAACAAATTCTAATCGAGAACAAAGGTGTGTAACTTATCATAAATCACAGTTCAGCTCTGCAATATAACTGCCCCTGCAGCTCTGAACACAATATTGCATGTACCATGGACAAAGGAAGAGACGAACTTGCTAATAGCTCCCAGTGGCAAAATTAAAAGTAGTTCTGGCAACTTTTGGTGAACAAATTTGTTCAACATATCTGACATTCAAAACTAGAATAAAGTTCAAGCCATACCTTGCAGTTCATGAAGTCATTTAGATACAGCCAGCCTTGAAAGCTATTTTTAATCAAATAGTTCATAGTTGTTGCTGATATTCATGTGAGCATAGAATTCCATCCTCTAATCTTTATGTTAATCTCCTTTAATGCTGGAAACTTAGTAAGCTTTTAACTAGTCTGGACTGGTGGAAGTTCTAACAGGATGGAATGTTGCAGCTGTTTGGTTAATTATTTTTATTTCCTGATCTAATACTGTTTTTCATTTAAAAACTAGCTCATACATTGTTCTTATTCATACATTTTCTAAGTTTGTATACCTTCATCAATTTCTATCCTTTGATTTAAATAAACTTTTCCAATTTATTTTATCTTTGGTCTGACTCTGTTCTCTTTCTGATTAACACCACTACCTCACTGGAGCAAGCCTGATGGAGCAAGATTTAAGGACATTTTTTCCAAGCATTTAATCCCCACCATTGATACCAGATTTTTTTTCAGGCTCCATTTAAGTCACACATTAAACATAGATAGATGATAGATAGATAGATAGATAGATAGATAGATAGATAGATAGATGATAGATAGATAGATGATAGATAGATAGATAGAACAGAGACCTGAGCCAGTGAGTGCACATTAATCCACACACAGATGACATCAGTAAGCCTGATGCAAATAATGTATTGACCTTGCTCCCAAAAAACAAAGTTCCAGAGGCACATAAAAAATCCATACAGGTGGTACCCTACCCCTCCTCTGCTATTTATTTTTAATTGGCTCCACCCACCTGTCCAAAGTGGCCTGAGGAGGGTGGGGGAGGTCTTGATCCAACCCACCGAACAGTTCCACTCCCCTGCCACTGCTGTTCATCATTTAATAGGAACTCCTAGGTCTTTGCATGGTTTTAGAGCTACATGACTTGGTCTCTACACTGGTAGACCCCTATGAATTGGATGATCCGATCAGTAGACATTGGCTGGCTGAAGGATGGGAAAGGCATTCTGGAAGGAGGTGGCACGATCCTGGCCCCTTCTACATGCCAAAATGAACATCTTTTAAAAAGCTTGCTTTTCCCACCATCCTTATACCTGAGAAATTTAAAAATGCCATTCTATTGCTCTGCCTTAATTACTTTACCTGTTAGAGAAGAGATTTCATCTGACTCTTAGTTTAGCTCCCTCTTGATGATATCCACCCTTAGGCAAGAGGCTACCTTGTGATATAAATGAAAGAGCAAAATCCTTCAAAGAACGTTCTCCGACTCACCTAAGCTACCTTCAGAAAGTTTAGTTTCTAGCTAATGAGCCTGGGAATATAGCTATTGGCACCTGCATTCTGGACCGTGGTACCATGCTCCCATAGGTTCTGCCTCGAATCAGGCAGGAATAATAGAGCTGGGAATAAAAGAAAAGTAAAACCCAAAGCCTGCACAGGAAAGAGTGCCTTAACAGCATCAGAATGAGCCACACAGGTGGAGAAGAATTGATGCCCATGATAATAAAGAAGTACAGAAACTGGAGCTGGATATATCGGCTCATTCATCTCACAGAGTAGAATGAGAAATACTCTTCAGATCTGGTGAGGTGGTAGAGGTGGAGAGAAGTCTGCTTTTGGTGAAATGCTTTCTTCTCACCTATCAGTAGCACAATGAAGTTTTGAGATTAACTGGCATTTCTCATCAGGAGAGCAGCTCTCACTGAGAACGGAGTTGGTTTCAGCTTTAAACTTTCAGGTGAGAAAGTACAAATGGCCTGTCCATACGTGTCAGGAAAACCGGTGTTAATAAATGAATCAGTGAGGGCAGAGTTCCATCGCAGGCTCTGCAGGCTCTGTCCAGCATGATATAGTGCTGAAGTGGCAGCAAGTCTATTTAAAAGACCCATAGAAATCAGTCCAATGCTTGCAATAGCCCTGTGGCAGAAGACCTGCTTCAATCTCAGGCCTCTCCAGGTAAAGCCATGAAAGACTCCCTGTCTGAAGCCCACTGCCAATCAGTGTGGACAACACTGAGCTAGATGGAACAATGGTCTGATTTAGAGTAAGGCAGCTCCCTACGTTCCTATAGTTTCAGCTATCCCAGAAGCAGCCTACTAGAGTTGGAGCAGAACCAAGTGAGTGATTTGGACCACAGAGTTGTATCCAGAAATTGTTGAGTGCAAAGCAGATCATGTGGTTGATCTTCCCCCTCTGCTGCTTCCATTCACAGCTGCCACCCCCCCTGTACCCCCACTTCAAAAGAGGTTGATGGGACCTACTGAACATTGTGGGCTGTGTTGTATAGGGCTACTGTGGGAGGGTGGACTCAACTGCAAATTAAGCACAACAGCCTTGTATGATTCCTCTGCACAATTTCAGGTGATTCCTCTCCTGCTCTTGCCCAAGCAGCCTCTTATGACACAGGACACCATGATCAGCAGGTCACTCAAGCCAATGGCTGGTTTATGCTCAGGCAATCACACTGAATGCCACATATCGTGTACGATTTCTGGTTCTTCCCCCCAAAATGTATTGCTGATACCCCAGGCTCAAAACCTGCTTCTGCTGTAGCTGTTGATGTTGAAAGAGCAAGATCTTGATCATACCAGTTGTTTCTTCTAACTAGAGCTGACACCATATTTTCACCTCAAGCAAAATTCTGAGGGAAATATCTGAGGAATGTCAAGGGAGGCCACAAACGTTTCTCAAAGGGAAGGGGTGACTGGTGATGTTTTACCAAATCCCAAAGGCTGTCAATGGATCTTGCCTCAAGCGAAATTCAAAGTGAATTTGGGTGTTTTCCCTTGTGCAAAATAAATGAAGACAAGCATGTTGCAAAGACTAGTGAAATTTCTCAGGGAGGCTTCAAGCAATTCTGCTTCTAAGTCTCTGTCCCCAGAACTATTGCCCATTCATCGTTGTGTTTTTAAGAGCTAGGTAGTGACAGTCCTTCAATGGGAACACCTGGTGGTGGTGCAGTGAGCAGAAAACAATTTCTGCTGCTGATATTGGTGGCTATCGGGGAGAGCCCCACATATTATTCATGGCAGTGAAGACATTGGGGTGGCAACTCCCATTTATTTTTGAGCTGAGAGCTACACAGCAACACTCAGAGAAGTGTAAAATTCAATGGATACTTCTATTCAGTCCAAGATGTGCAAATCAGATCAATTCACTAGCAAAATGTACATTGCCATGCTTTCCTGGCTTTGCCATTTCTACTTGCTGATAGGTCTCTCAACTATCCACTCCATCCATTCATTAATTCATCCATTCAACATATTGATTGATCTTCATAATACAGAACATTTGGAAAGTACATTATGACTGCTGTGCTGTCCAAACACTAGATGTGAACACATGTGCTCACTTAGACACACTATTTGTGTGAGGTTAGTATCTGATATCTGTAAATTACTGTGTTTATTTTTCTCATACATGTGCCTACAAAACCAACTTTATGGGATGCCAACGCTGAATTGCTCAAATTTTAAATTCCAAATCATGACAATAACTCAGGAAAGCAATGGGTTTAGAACAAAGATGACTAATATTTTTGTGCGTATAGCCTGAGAGCCAAATTCACCCTCAGCCAATCCACCAGGGACCACATGCCAACAGTACATATAGCTGCTCTGGACACTTGCATGCACACTCTCACATGCACACACACAGGCACAAAACCTTTGCCTCCTTAGATGAGCTGTGCAGGTGCAAATCACCACCTCCATAGTTGAAGGATGCATATTGCTCCCCTACACATTAGGTGAAGGATTAGCTTAGGAGGGAGGGGACAATCTGCATCCCAATCGGGGCATTCAGCTGGGCAGCGAGGTTTAACATCTTCATTTAACATGTTGACCCACCCCAGTGCACTCTGTGTGTGTGTGTGTGTGTGTGTGCGTGCGTGTGCGTGTTATTTCCACAACCACCAAAATGGCAAAGGGCTTGGTTGAACAGGGTGGGATAACACTAACAATTTTGCTTTGTTTTTAGATCCACCCCTTTGTTCCCACTAGCCCTCTTATTTGACTAGCTCCAAGAAATCAAGAGTTATCCATTTGGCTCAGTTCTGTTCTCTCCCCACCCCCGCTGTCACCTCCAAATTTGCATAGCAGAGACAAAAGATTGGATGTACGTACATGCAGCTGAAGTGAATAGCCGCTCCTTCATCAAAGCAATTGTTACTGAGCGGTCTTCTCTCTCGTTTTTACCACATGTTTTGGGAGAGAATTGGACGTTGAAAGACTAGCATTAGGGTTCCTGCCTTTTTTGTAGCCTTGAATCCTCGAAATAATAAGCTAGAAGCAGGAAGCCGTCAACTGATAGTACAGAAATCAACTGCATCGTAAACAGCTCTGACTGCTTGCCACCTTCGTGAAAAGTCAGGACAAAGGGAGGTAAATATAAGCCTGTGCAATGAAAAGGCCCTGCACAATTGCTCCACTGGCAGGTTGGCTCCATCAGCCTCAACCGAGTGGATGTCTGCTCTATTATTCCTAATGCAGGGCTGGTTTCCTGTTGCCTGCAGAGAGTGGGGGCAGGAACACTTTAAAAGAGAACCGAGTTGGCTTCTAGTCTGTTAAGGTGAGGGAGATATAAATATATCTCTCAAAGCACGGCTGTCCTGTGTAAGATTTGTTTGCTCATCTGTCGTTTAGCGTTAGCACATATTCAAGGATGCATTTGTCACTGATAGCATCTCAAAAACAACAGTTAGAGGTGATGAGGTTGGGTAGGGCCATGTTTTTATTGACAATCAAGGTACATTTCCCAAGACAGTACATTTTTTTGTAGAAATTTATCATTTAGGAAACAGCCATAAAAGACACATAAAAGAGATGAGTGCTTGCTTTGGGTACCAGTGTTGAAAGGGCCTAAATATGACTGTAAGATAAATCTTACTATGGCGTACCTTGTCCATGTGGCCAAAATCCAGTGTGATGCTGGAATGAGAGACAGGGCTTCAGATCCACTTCAAGCGTCACTTGGTGACCTTGAGCCAGTTGCTGTTTCCTCATCCAACCAGTCTCACATAGTGGTTAAGGATAAAATTTGAGGGCAATGCATGGTTTGTTGAAGGAAGCCTGAAAAACAGAACAAAATATTAGATGGCATTGTTATCATCATCATCATCATCATCCCACTCCAAAGCACTCAAGGTTTTGTACATGAGCTGAGTGACTGAGTGCCCAAGGTCACGCAATGAAGTTTATGGCTCAATGGGGGTATGAACTCAGGCCCAAGTCTAAAAACCAAAATGAAATCTCTATGCATATTGTTATGGTTACTGGTCAACAATGCCTTAGTCTGATAGATTGTTGTCCAGATTGTTGTCACTCTTATCAGCTTAGCTGATAAGGAGAAATAGCTGAGAATCTGCGTTTCAATTAATCATGAGAGCTTGGAGAAGCTGGCACATGCCCCACAATGAAGGTGAGGGGGCAAGTGTGTGTGTGTGTGTGTGTGTGTGTGTGTGTGTGTGTGTGTAGAAACACCTTGAAGTTTAAAAGAGACAAAATCAGACTGACAGAACTGTGTGTTGACTGTGGGCTCATTGGGATTACAAGGCCTCTCTCTGGGAATCTGATGTAGGACAGCCGACCTGTTTGTGGGATGACCTCTAACTCCACTTATCCTCTGCCATTAAGTTTGCCAAAGGAGTAAATGTCACAAAGTTGTTCTGCTTGTTTAAACGAAATGGAAGAAATTCCCTAATTCATGGGTGGGAAACCAGCTTCCCTCCAAAAGTTGTTGGACTCCAACTCCCATGAGCCTCAGCTAGCATAGCCTGTGGTCAGGGATGATGGGAACTTGGTTTATGAAGGGATGTTGGCATGTGGCATGTGCCAAACATGTGCAGCTCCCCAAGCATGTAGGTTTGTGGCAGTGCAGTTTTGTTCTGGAAATTCAGCCCAACTCCAACTCTTCAGTCATTTCAATCCTTTACCAACAGGTCCAGAGCTTTAAGGCAGGCTTCCTCAAACTCGGCCCTCCAGATGTTTTTGGCCTACAACTCCCACGATTCCTAGCTAGCAGGACCAGTGGTCAGAGATGATGGGAATTGTAGTCTCAAAACATCTGGGGGGCCGAGTTTGAGGAAGCCTGCTTTAAGGCAATTTCACTATGGACACTATATACTGACTTCCACTAGATCCCTAATAGGAAGTGCAGCTTCAAATGCAAAGGAAGTACAACACACAGCGTACAAACAGCACAGAGTTCAGTATCAATCGGGGAGAGCTTCATTGCAGCAAAGCAAAAAGGCAATGTACAGCCCCCTCTTAATATACCCAAGAATGACCACACCTTTGGCCGGTTGCCAGATCACAGTGACCTACTTGGCTGGTTGCCAGGTCAGTGACCTTCAAACACTAATCACAAGATAAGATAAGGGAAGGTGTAAGATAAGGGAACCACATGCCCAGTCCATCAACAGTCCATCAACACTGGAAGACCCACAGATTCCCCAACATTGCCCTAAAAAATCCATTACCAACTCCTTCATAGCCCAATATTCTCCAAATATTGTTACCTCAACAAAAAACTTATTCTTATTATTGTTTTTGTTAGAGGATAAGGGTAATATATTTGAGCATATACATTAACCTATTTCATATACATTTGAATATGTCAAGATATATGCCTTGGATTGTTAAAAGGTTCACTTTAAAAATAATACCATGCACTTGAAAAGAGTCTAGTCAATTCAAATGTCTAGCTCTCCCACCTCTCTGCTCTGAGGTGTAGGTTATGCTAAAAATAAAAGAAAATTGGATTATTAACTCTTCAGGAACTGTTAAAATGAGTAGTTCTTTTTTATTATTTCTTTCTCCTTTCTTGGTGTCAGAAAAGGAGTCACCTGTCACAAGTGGCTCAGATCTCTCTAACATGGAAAAAACAAAATTACTGCATCTCTGTCGTATCTTACAAGTGGTGTCGTCTGGTATGAAAGGCCAATGACTGATCTAACAGAATATGTAAAGAAGACTGCTTTAGATTGGAAGAAGGTAGGGAGCTTATCTCTCCCTAAAGCTCAGCTATCTCAATATCCTGAGCTAAAGCATTCAACAGAGGAAGAAAATTGGATACTAGAAGTTGTCATTTTCTTCTAGTTCAGAAATAATCTTCTTCTGGTTTTCCTAATTCCCAAAGGAAGGGAAAAAACAGAAAATTTTCACTGGGCAGATGGATTCATAAAAGTTTATGAGTATTCAGTCTAGTGCTGTGCTGATATTTTCGCACAGTTTCTTTCCAAACTTTTATGGGGGAGGAGAAAGAGGGAGAGGGAAATTGCAGAATAATGGAAGGGAGAGAGAGAATCCAACCAACAAGTTTCGAGATACTAGCGTTTTTGCCGTGGTGGTGAGCGACACTTCCACAACTCCACTCTTTCTGGGGGATTTAGAATGTTTTTACACCCTCCTCCCCACTATGCAAGTCAATGGAGAGTTCTCTCTCTTCAAGGCAGTAGTGTTCCCTAAGACAGAAGCCTATGAGAATCCCACCTTCTATGGAGGTAGGCTGTCTATGTATCTACAACAATATACATAACATAGGGTTGCCATATGTCCAGGAAATCCTGGTCATGTCCTCTTTTGGGAGGCCTACATCCCCATCCAGGGTTTTTTTTTGTATTTTATAGGAAATGTCTGGGTTGTGGGGTTAGTTGGTTGGTTATTTGTTTGTTTGTTTAAACTGCGCCTCGGAAGTGGAAGCTGTCGCTTTGGCTGGAGGTGAGAGTGCGCAAAGCCCATGTGCTACCAGCATTGCTGCTAGGCCCGTGTGTGTATTTACCAGCTCAGGTTGGCAGTGGCCACTAAACAAACTGCCACCACTGCCACTTCCCCTTTCTGCTCCATTCTGCCCACCTGGAGCTCAAAGTCTATGAGTAGCGGCGGGGCTGTGAGCGCTAGAGGAGGCAGCGACAGGGCTCCTAACGAGAGACCTGAGCAGCAGTGGCATTTGGGAGCTGTACTGGGACTGGAGCTGTTGGAGCCCGCCGAGTGCCCAAAGCTGCCCCTCTGTGTCTCATGAACTGCCACTGCCTTTTCCCTGTCACGCGATCGGCGTGGTGATTGGGGAATCAGCATTGTTAAGTTGTGGGTGAACATATCAGACGACACAGCGATTCTTCAAACAGCTCTTGTTTATTCACAGGCCAGAACAGAACTGAACTGAAGGGTTCAGTCAGCCTGCTTATATAGAGCTCCAGTACAACGTAGCTGTGACAATTTTCTAAAACTATCCAATCACTGAACCTCACTTTCAATCCCTTATTTGCATAACTATCTACAGTATCCCCCTGCTGGCCCAGGGTGAGAACTTCAGTACATAACAAGGATTGGCAGTTGCTGACAGTGGGGGTCGAGCAGGTGATCGCTCACCCCCCAAATGTCAACAACTTATGGCGATCTCCCCAAAAACACAAAGCTAAACAATTTTTGTTGAGCTGCCAATCGTTCAGTTTTTCACTTCATGAAACATGGCAACCCTAGCATATCATGTCCCTTTGTGTCAGATGTGTGGCTGGCAGGGTGTGTGGCCATGGTGTGTGTCTGCCCAACACATTGGTGGTTAGAAGCAGGCTTAGCCAGTGTAGCTTCATGACCACTTAATCTCAAATCAGAATTGCCCTTCATGATTAGAACTGCCCTCCCTTCCGTGCATGGAGGAAATCTAGGAATGTACTTCAGGAGAGGTGTAGGCCACTTTTCACATGTGCTTAATACTCTGTTGGCAAGGACTGTGGCCAGTGTGCCCACCACCAGTGGAAGGGTGGGTGGTTGCCAATCGTGATCCAAAGGAGTTCAAAATCCCTAATCTGGGACTGAAGTGAGTCAAATGTAAAGACAAGGAGAATTCCTAGAAAACCAATACCTCAGTTGCCACTGATATTGTGTCTCCTGAGTTCATGGGACCTGCACCACATTTTGGCTAAAGCACTGGCAAAATGATTCAAACAAATAAGGAAACATAATCAAAAAAATTTGATTTACCACATGTGTAAGTGGATCTGCGTAAGGTTGTCAACACAAAGCAGCTCCCTGTTTTAGTACCCTGGGCACTAAACCTGTACATCTTCCAATGGTTTTCTGGCCACAATTGACCAGCTGATATATTGAAGTGCAGCAACTCACCTGCATGGCTGAGTCACAGCTGAATTTCTCCATTTACACAAAAAAATCAAAAATGTACCTCTTCCTCTGATCCATGTTTTCCCAGATAAAAAGTTGTTACAGGAATGGCTGATATTATTCCAAAACCACACACACTATGGCAGGTTATGTACTGTGAGCCACCAGGTACCTGGGAAAGCTGCAAAAACAATTTAAGCATTGAAAGAATGCTAATGTTTGGGAAATGTAGGGATGAAAAAATAATATAAGCTATTTTCATGATATAATAAACTTCTTTTAAGTTCTGATCACCGAAACGGGGAGTATAATTTACAACAAAAACACTCATGATTAAGCCGGAGAGTATTGTCGAAAGGTTGACAATGAACATGTAGTGGGGGAATCAAAGTCATTATGAGCAACTTGTTAATGTATGTCTGGAGTTCAAATGAGTGGGAAGATGCAGACTTTGCAATATTCCTAAACAGCTTTACAAAGATAATTTCACGTCTTCTTGGTGCAATACAGGCTTGTAAAAAATAGTCAGCAGAACAAACAAACAAAAAATGTATAAAATACATGGGTTGTGACTGAAAAGCCTTAAACCCACCCCTGCTGACAGAGCAACAGTCCTTTGGACCACTGAGTCCCATAAAAGTGAGGATGGAGGTCTGAATGAGATAATCATAAAGCCCTCAGATTATGAAGAAAATTAATGGACAAGATTATGACTATTTTCCAATAAAGCTTTCATTTTATAAATAAACCATCTACCGTACTCAACAGTTTCTTCATAGTAAACAAACCATTTGACCATTTGATCCTTTTGCAGTATTTTACAAGTTGCATCTTGACATCTCCTCCCATTGCCAAGTTATGTAGCCTTCAATAGGAAGTGTGCATCACCTGTTTATTTAGTTATTGAATTGGTTATAGTCACCCCTCTTCCTTATGGGCTTGAGATCACTGGCTGGCATTTCTTCCTATTACAAGTGTTACGACAATGTTTGTATTAGCTGTGTCTTCCCAGCTGTTATCTTGTGAAAAGGCATGTCCCTTTCCTTCCATTCCCTGTGCCAAAACACTCGCTTGCACATAGGCCAGTCACCAGGTTTACTTGGCACGGTAAAATCTTGGAACCCGTGTATGGGAGGGAACTAACCCTTCTTATGATTCACATAATCAGAATAAATTATATGAAATATATGTACAGTGGTACCTCGGGCTACAGATGCTTCAGGTTAAAGACACTTCAGGTTACAGACTCCGCTAACCCAGAAATAGTACCTTGGGTTAAGAGCTTTTCTTCAGGATGAGAACAGAAATCGTGCAACAGTGGTGTGGTGGCAGCGGGAGGCCCCATCAGCTAAGGTGGTACCTCAGGTTAAGAACAGCTTCAGGTTAAGAACAGACCTCCGGAACAAATTAAGTTCTTAACCTGAGGTACCACTGTACATGTACATTAAGGTTACCAGATATCCCCGTTTCCCAGGGACAGTCCCCAGATTCACAAATCAATCCCCTGACAAAATCCATCTATTTAATAGGAAGTTGAAAAGTGTCCCCGGAATCATTGAAAAAAATCTGGTAACCTTAATGTACATTAGTTATATTATATGCAGATCTTAGCTCTCCTCGCTGCAACCAGTTGTGCTGCTTAGGTTCATAAATTTAATGAGCAGCAGGCGGTACAGTGGGGAGAAGTCACTTCCCTGACACCAACATTGTGGTAGAACTAGCTGGATGGATCAGGTTTGTGGAGAGTCAGTGTCTGAGCCAAGGCACCCACACTTAGGGCGAAAAAATCCAGTCTGGGCATTAGTGCCCCAATTGGGCATTAGTGATTTCACATCCTCCCCACCCTGAATAATTGGAGCCTGCCAGTAAGGTCCCATTTCCCCCTCCACCTGTATGCTGTGTCCTTTTCATCACCTAGGTAAAGGGACCCCTGACTATTAGGTCCAGTCATGGCCGACTCTGGGGTTGCGGCGCTCATCTCACTTTATTGGCCGGGGGAGCCGGCGTACAGCTTCCGGGTCATGTGGCCAGCATGACTAAGTTGCTTCTGGCGAACCAGAGCAGCGCACAGAAACGCTGTTTACCTTCCCGCTGCAGCAGTACCTATTTATCTACTTGCACTTTGACATGCTTTCGAACTGCTAGGTTGGCAGGAGTAGGGACCGAGCAACGGGAGCTCACCCCATCACGGAGATTCGAACCGCCGACCTTCTGATCGGTAAGTCCTAGGCTCTGTGGTTTAACCCACAGCACCACCCTCATCCCTTTTCATCACCTAAACAGGGTTAATTCTGAGCAAGTATCCACACTGTGCTGGAACTACCCTGAGCCTTTCCAGAATGAGGGTTTTGTAAACCTTTATGTTTTGTGACCTTTGCATTGCAAATCGGGAAGCTCATGGAATCCTGGAGTGAGATGCCTATCTCTGTAAAAGCTGCTGATGAAAAGGAAGTCAAGGACAGATTGAAAATTCATTTAATAAAGGGATGATAGAAGGCTATGGAATTAGAAAGGGAGGCTTAGATTGAGTGAACTGAACTGGAGGAGGAGGAGGAAAGAAAGAAAAATGTTACAGCGTTTATACTTCAAAAAGATGAATGCTGCCGGTTAGAAAGTCAAGTGGGTTAAATACTTAGAGCAAATGTCTTGTCCTTGCTAGCTATTTTGTGAAGAAAATATATGAACCTCACACTTCTGGCTAAAGTGAAATTATTTTAAGCTAAAGCCCGGGTTCTGTGGCAAATAAATGGCTATCTCTATCCCCCTGTTGGAATCATCTACGGTGAAATACTTGATCCCCATTCATGAACTTCAACCAGGGAAGAAGATGGGTTTACAGTGGTGCCTCAGGATGTAGGGAAAGAAGGAAGGGAATGTGAGCTATTGTCCAATATGTACAGCCTGATTTATAGCAAGAATTCTCCACACACATCTGTACAAATGTAGAGAGAACAAGACCAATTTGCATGTAGGCGTTTCTGTGAGCTGCTCTGGTTTGCCACAAGCGGCTTAGTCATGCTGACCACATGACCCGGAAGCTATACGCCAGCTCCCTCGGCCAGTAAAGTGAGATGAGCACCACAACCCCAGAGTTGGCCACGACTGGACCTAACGGTCAGGGGTCCCTTTACCTTTACCTTACCAGACCCTCCAAGTATCCCTGTTTTCCAAAAATGTCCCTGACTTAGAGAAGCCATCCCAGTTTCTAATTTAACCCCAGAATGTCCCACTTTTCCTTAGGATGTCCCTATTTTCATTGGAGAAATAGTGGAGGGTATGGAGTTATCTGACCCCTGAGCTGTCTGAAGGCAATCCTGAATAGGGAAGTTTTTTTTATAAAAATGTTTAATGTTTTATTATGTTTTTATGAATGGTGGAAGAGTGGCTGTGGCAACCCAGTAAGATATGTGAGGTATAAATAGTAAAATGATCATAATTGAATGAGATGTCCCTATTTTCATCTGAGAAATGTTGGAGAGTATGAAGAACTGACACAGCACTTCTGATATTAAACAAAGTATCATTTAACATCTAGCCTTCCAACAATCCTATTAACAGACCTTTAACAGACAATTCAACTGTGGAAAGTTTCATCTTCCTGTCTTCTTTGGAATATAAAGAACACAAATTTCACCAACCTCCTCTCTCTCTCTGGCCTTGATCCAAACAACCATTAAATGAAGGGAGTTTGGCCCATGTTTCCTGAAGACCAAATCCCAATGGGGAAAATAGGGCATTCAAAAACACTTTTAAAAACATGTTTTTCAGTTATATACATTTCAATAGTTTTACAGTCATTTTAACATTTCAAAACTCAACTTCCTTCCTCCTCTTTCTGCGGTTTCTTAAATTTATTTTTATACTTTCCAGCAAATTCTAAATTAGCTTAATTTATTCTTTTATTCAGCTACTTTAATTATATTCACTAAGGTCATTACAGGTTATTATTATGTGTAATATACAGGTTATTACAATAATCCTGCCAATGTCCTGTTTACAATTTGTAAACATTGTAAACATTCAATAAACCATTTCCATTCTTTTATAAAAAAGTTTGTTATCCTGATTTCTTGTTTTTCCCATAGGTTTCACCATTTCTGCATAGTCCATAGGTTTTTTAATCCATTCTTTTTTTCGTCAGGACTTCTTCTTTCCATGTTTGGGTAAGTAACATTCTTGCCTCTGTGGTCACCTACATTAGGTTGGTAGTTATAAAATTGCAGTCCTAAAATCTTAGTTATTGATAATAGGTTGTCATAATTCCCAAGTGTCTATAATCTCTCCCTTCCCCCATTTTATCATTTTATTCTAGATAACGTGCATGCAGGCAAATGCAGTTATGAGGAAACCTCTTAAAAGGATAGGTTTCTGTCCAACTCTCAAAGCTTAACGTCAGATGTAAGGGCTTATTTCCTGCTCAAGGTTTTAAAAATAATCTCGCCTAGTGGGGATGTTTTTGGTAGATTTGCTCATTATCCATATAACTGTCTAATCTTTTTCGTGAATCCCTGTTAATCTCATGGCCTCAATTATTCCTTGTGACAATGAGTGCAAAGGCTAATTAAGCATTGTGTAAAGAAGTGATTCTGTTTATAAGGCTTAAATTTGCTACCTCTTGTTCAGAGAGGCTACAAATACGCAGCTCCAGTAAAACCTTTCCTTAACAAAATTCCCCCAGTAATTCTTCCATAATTGCTGAGAAATCACTTGAGGTTATTGGATATTGGGGGTAGTTGCAATTTGAAGTCTTGCAGAGACAAATGGGTTCCCCCTTCCTTACCCCCCTCCCGGGCCTTCATATACTATGCATAATAATTGCATTGACCTTTATAGCTGCAGTGAGTGACATACTGCAAACTCATATGTAACAGAGTTGGTTGCCAAAATTATTCAGATTCCATCAGCACCCCCTCAGCACTGTAAAAGAGGCAGATTTAAAGGCAAAGTGTCATGAATTTTAACTGGCCACCATCAATTGTAGCAGCAGTTTGTGGTTTAGTGATGGAAGGGAAACTATAGAGTTGTTACAACCTTACTTTTTTAAAAACGGACAACATCTTTGGATGCAGAATAGGGGGAAAAGCCAAGCTTAAATTTCATTGCCATTGAAATTGGTACAATTGGTAGATAGGCTTTCCAGGTGTCTTCATTTAGCATGGACATTTCTCTAAAATGGTCTGTCTTGCACTAGTTTTCCCTACTCATTTGTTTTCCAGAAGGACTTGTTTGCAGAACAGAGTAAACTAGGGATGTACATCCTTGTGCAAATTAACTGAAAGAAACAATGTAGTTTATTGTACAAAACTCACGTATACATGTACAAAACTCACATATACGTACATTAGTAACAGATATGACCTCTGCTATTTTTAAGCAGCATTTGGACACAGTTTGGCATGGAGTCTACTAGTTTTGAACAGTCACTGTTGATTTTCAGATCCCTGTACCACACTTGAATCAGTGCCTGAATGAGCTTCTCCATAGTCGTATAGTCAACATCACGGAGGCGACTTTTGCATATAGCCCACAAGTTCTCAATGGGATTTACATCCGGGGAATTCCCTGGCCAATCAAGTACCTGTATTTGCTGCTCTGTCATGAATTTCTTCACCACTTTTGATGTGTGACAGGGGCTAGGTCCTGCTGCAATATCCCAGTACCGTCAGGATACCTCTTTTCCAGCTCTGGAATAACTCTCTTTCGTAGAACCTCAATATATTGTGGCGAGCGCATCATTCCTTCTATTGGCTGCAGGCTTCTGACACCATAATGATCAACTGACTTTTCATGTTTGTTTTGAGTACAGGATTACAAGTAAGATAGAAAACATGCTTTGTTTCAATTAATTTGCACAAGGGTATAAACTAGAGACATGTGTCTTGAGTAAGGGCAATAACATGTCTTGTTTTTACATAGAGGACACGATGCACATTTGCACATGATACATGTGATTCAGGACTCCAATATCCTAAGGATCATTTCTCTCCATATGAACTGACCTGGATCTTGTGATCACCATCTGAGGTCCTTTTTGATGTGCCTCCTCCTCAGGAAGTCTGGAGGATGGCGACATGAGAATAGGCGAATTCAGTGATGGCTTATGGAATACTATTCGGGGAGACTCACCTGATGCCATCATTAACTACATAAGACGAAAACATTTATTTTTTGCTAGGCCTTTGGGTAGGATGTTTTAACCCTCTTAAAAAACAATGGAGTTGTCTTTTAATTTTTTTCTTTGTTTTTCCTTAATGCCAGTTTTAATGTATGTGTCTGTTAATATATTGTAAGTCATTTTGAGTGGTTAAAACAGTAACCAATAAATTTATTAAATAATAATAGCAAGGTGATATGCAACAATATTTTTGTAAACATGTCCAGGTAAGTGTCCTGTTTGCACTGAAGAAAGTAGAGATATCATAGAAAATAAAGGGATAAGTTTTGTATGCTGCTGAACAAAAGACAAGGTGTAAAGCTGAATGGAATTTACATTACATCCAATTGAAGTTCCTTTGAAATGTTTGTCAGGGAGGACCCTTAAAAGGGGATGAATAAAGATACTAGCATGTCAAGAGTGTCTCTTTCTTGATAAATTAGTCATGAAAGACAGAGAAGCAATTGTACAAGTTGTATATGTTATATTTCATATAGGGATGACTTTTTGGACTTTTGAAGTTAAGGCATGTCATTACACAAGTTGAAGGAAGTCATTGACAATGTGGTATACCTAGCTGACACGCCTCTGGTTCCACACTGAATACTTAAAGCTGTTGAATATAATCCAGCTCATCTGGGGAAGTGGACATCAGTAGACACACCAAGCTTGCCTGGTGAATCAGAAACCCAGGCTGTTTCAAAGTGAACATTTTGTATATGTTGCAACACATATAACACATGCATACTAAATAACGTGCACCATAAGGAAGAAGTGAACCTATTTCCAGACCAGACATTTTTTTAAAAAAAATGTTTTACAATTCCAATCTGTTTCCTTTCCACATCAATCTGAATTTCAAAATGAATATTTTGATATGCATTTTCTTTTAAAATATGTTTTTTGAGACGCACATATGAATATGTATTGAAATGCATGTTCTGGTATGCCTAATTTGCACAGAACTGCACCACAATGTTCAGAGAGGTTGAGATTCACACTTTTAGATAACAGCATGTCACAATCTAGGTGTACTATTGACACATAGTGAATTAATGGTGCACTGTCACTTAAGTCACTAGAAAGAGATGTGAAAGTGGTACCCTATTGATTTTCCTTTACTTCACTGCAGCTTTTGTTTCCATTGACCAGGATGATATCATCCTGAAATGACTCTGGAAGTTGCAGGCTGAAGGCAGTATACTGCATTGGCTCTGCTCCTACCTACATAGCCACTACCATAAAGCAGCACTGAGGTTATTTGAGTTCAAAATAAAACCCTGGCAGAAATTTGGCCACTGCATTTGGGGCCAGTTAAAATTTCTGAGCCATCCTCATAGGCAGTCCCATGAAACCACATTGCAATAGTCCAGTCTGTAGATTATCAGAGCATGGAGGGCAGTGGCCAAATTGTTTAACAGCAGCCAACGATTTCGATGGTTTCCTTTAAAAAAGCTTCCTAACTAAAACAGGTTTAATGTTTATTATGTTTTTATATATGCTGAAATCCACCCACAGTGGCTGGGGCAACCCAGTAAGATGTGTAGGGTATAAATGGTGAAATTATCGTTATGGAGATCCCTATTTTCATTGGAGAAATGTTGCAGGGTATGAATATGTTTGCCTCATTAATACATTACAGTTTAAATGTACCTGTAAAATATTCATGGTCTATAACTAAAACAACAGCATTACAATAGTCTCATATAGCAAGTCCTTGCATGGCAAAAGTGGAACATAAAGCTGGGCTCAGTTCTCTCCAATACATGAAAAAGGATGCAATAAAAAGCAGTCATTTATCATATATTCTTAATTTATGTAATCATCTCACCACATTAATTCCCTTCCCTTTCCTATGGTGATTATTAAGGTCTCAGGTTAGTTAGAACTCTTAATGGCTGAGATTCTCAGAACAGAAAGAAATATGCAACTCTTGATCATTTATATACTGCTATTAAAGTTTGTGAGTTGAAAAAAAGAGAGTTACTGGGTAATTTATGGTGGACTGACAAAGAATGGAAGAGGCAATAAGCAAAGTGAATGATTCATTTGCGAGTTTACAATAAAGCATCTACTTTGCAGCTGTTGTGCTGTGCTGTTGGGAGCTGATAGTGACTTAATGCATTATCGATACTGAATGCTGAGATATAGGGATCAGTCATCTGAAACAGAGCAGATCTGTTGTGATCAATGGGAATGCAATTGATCATTGTAAACAGGGGGGATACATTATGCTTAGTGCTGGGGCATTCTAGATGAGAGTTACTCTGGCACTCAACCATAGCTCATCATTAGAAGACAGATTAGCTTAATACAAAATATATTAACCATTCCACAGAGAGGCCTTATTCAACTCCCCTGGTACTTTAGGAGGTTAAAGTGAAATAAGAGTATGAATGAGCAAGAGAGAGAGACCTGGATTATATTTGCTATATGAGTTATAGAAGAATATGTATAACCTTGAAATGTCTTCCATGGAAGATATATATGTGTATTACTGTAGCGCATGACATTTATTGCTGTGCCTATTTTTCAGTTAATGATTTCTTTCTCTGGGCACTGCATTTTTTACAAAATTAAAACGTGTGCAATGATTGACTCCCTAACAGAGAGTCACTCGCCATCAAATAGCTTAATGGTCACTTGGGCCCAATAATACATTAAACCACACATCCACACGTTTTCCTTGTCAATGCGCTAGCCTATTCTATAAATAACATTATGCAGTTCACTCTTGTATACTTAAGCAGTCTATCCAAACCAAAAAACAGCTTAAGACGAATGAGGTTTCGTAAAGAGATGATTGCCTGCACTGGGAATTTATAGCAGTGCACTGTCTGGCTGTGTTAAACACCGCATCGCTCAGTCCCTCAAACAAAAACTCTTTGAGCTTCTGAAATTAATCAGCCTGAAAGCCAAATGAATCCTCCAGTTCAGATCCCTCCCATGTCGAAGATCCTCAATTTGGTTCAAGTCAGATTTTCATTTAATGGTTTGAACAAATGAAAGAAAGAGGTGCTCCTGACAATAGGTATCGGTCATTGCTTTGACAAATTCAATTCCTGAAATGAATGAAGGGCTTTGACTCTGAAGCTTTAAAAACCTGCTTGTTGTTTTGACGTTGTACAGCCACCTGAAAGCTGAACAATAGGAACTCAGGGATGGATATGGCTTACTAAAAAGATGGGATTTTTGACAATGGCAATATGTCCGGTGTTGCACTATAGCTAGAGTGATATTTTTGGTACATTCGTTAAAGGCTTGAACTGAAATGGTTTTCATTCACAATTGTTAGCCAAGGAGCAGAGTTAAAGATGCATATCAAGTAAATGAAAAAATGAATTATGGAGGCATGATTTCTCTCCTTTCATACTCATTTTGTCATTTTACACATTGTTTACAATCCTACCCCTGAAAAGTCCAGCTCTTATATTGCTAGTTTAAATCATGGAATGGATTGTCAACCATACTTGCTTTAAACCACCCAATGGTGAGCATATAGGGGTGCTATTAGTCTCCTGGCTTTGGTGGAAGACAACAATTGGGATTTGTCCATTTGGCAGGTTGGATTCTGTATGGGTAGATTATTGGCCTATGACTTTGACAGCACAAAGCTTTACATAATCTGTTCAGACTTGCAGAAAACATTTCCCTTTTCTCTTTCCACATTCCTATCAACTGTTATATCTTGTTTTTCAGTCTAATGATTATTTCATATGTACACACAACATTGAATTTAGCAATAGACAAACAAGAGTCACCACAGATCTGCACTTGATAAAAAAATCAATAGAGAATTTGATTCAGAAGGGAGTGCTTTGGAGCACTCATAGAACTGTGTCAAAGCTTTTATAAAATGCATTCTACAAAGTACTGCTGCTATTCAACGTCCACTCATAATGTTCTTCTTCAATCTAGATTTCAGACATTATCTAGGACATAATGGTTTGTGATCACACACCAGGCACCACCAAAAATGAAATTAGTATTTGATTGTTACAGCTATTTATAGCTATACGTTTATATATCACCTTTCTTCCACCATGGAACCCAAGGTAGTATACATTTATTCTTATTCTTATCCTTATCCTTATTCTTATTATTTATACCCCACCCATCTGGGCGGCTTCCAACCAAATATTAAAAACAATACAGCGTCAGACATTAAAAACTTCGCTAAACAGTTGTCTTTTAAAAATAAATAAATAAAATAGTTGTTTATTGCCTTGACATCTGCTGGGAGGGCATTCCACAGGGCAGGCGCCACTATGGAGAAGGCCCTCTGCCTGGTTCCCTGTAACCTCACTTCTCGCAGCAAGGGAACCACCAGAAGACCCTTGGTGCTGTACCTCAGTGTCTGGGCTGGATGATGGGGGTGGAGACACTTCTTCAGGTATACAGGTATACAGGACTGAGGATCGCCCATCCATGCACTGATCAGATCCAGACATGCTTTGCTTCAGCAACATGACAGCCTAATATGCTCCCATACTATGGGGAACATGTCAAGCTGGGTTTCTAAATCCAGATTTGGGCACAAGAAGAATTTGATGACGCATGACATATATAACTGTTCTGTATGTGATTTACTCTAGTGCAAAAGAGAGTGATCCCATGTTTGACATCAGCATTCCACAGCCACCTTAAAAGGAGAGAGAACAATTATGCATAGCCTTATATATATATGACAGAATCGGTGGTGAACATGGTTGCACCTCTTTAAAGAAGCCGCCCACATGCCACAGTTTGTGATGCCCACACATCTGACAGAGCCAAACTACTCAATGAGAAAAGGCCTGTATGTGTCCCATTCCTAAATTGACTGCCAGAAATTATTGGCTACTCTATGATATTGTGCTGTCTGTGCTCATCAATCGACTTTGTTCAGCTTTCCCATCATATAGGGCACAGCTGGCAATTGCACTGAAGGCAGGAAGGAAAGAGGGCTGAGGGAGCATTGATGAGTACCCTGAGGCATGAGGTGATGAACAGAAACTTCGTCTCATGACTTCCCAGCTCAAGGGGACCTAGGGTAAGAAATCCTCATTGAGCCCTGACAGCTTCATTGACCAGCTAGGTAGCTGATAATGCTGGGATTGCTTCCTCAGCATACTGTTAAGGGTTGTGATAAGCGAAAAACAAAATCCAGTTTTATCCGGTGCTTAGAGCCAGGCTGCAGTTGCCCACAGAAAGCAAACCATCTTCTAGCTCCCACCTTGCTGGCAAGTATGCTTGCATGCAATTAGGGGAGGTTGGCCTTAACCAGATAAGAATAATGTAGACTAGATATATCATGTATGAGGAATGCAGTCCATATTTCAACCCATTTACTCATGCCTTCTGGGTGCATGTGTTTGGTTTTGCTATTGTTCTTTTACAGGTTGCCATGTGTGAATTGAAGCAGCATTCTGATCCAATCGATCAAGCTCCTTTTGAATTCCCAGCCTTATCAGCTGCAGTGTTTGCAGTCCATCTGAGCGTGGGTCATCTGAAAATCCGATCAGCATATTTTCCTTTCAGTTAGCCAAGTCAGTGATAAATTAAAGACTGTTAAATCAGAGTGGACCATGAATGACCCTTCTAGAGCATTGCACAGCGTTTCCAAACTGACATGGATCCATTAATAACAACCACAACATGCAGCTTTTCAGTTAATTGTGCACTCACCTTAGAGAGTAGCTTTTACTTTTAGATGAAATTAAGGAAAATGAGAATTGCAATGTGTAAATTAATAAATTAATAAATTAATAAATAAAGGTCTCCTTTGCTATTGGGCCCCTGATTCTCACTGTGATAATGGTGCACAAGGAATTAACCAATTCCTGGCCAGGAAAGAAACCCCTGTGCAGTTCTTCTAAAATACATCTAGCTAATCCCATACTATATCCTGTAGAGATGGGGAGGTGCTTCCTGCGCTAGATGGGAAAGGAAAACTGTGCAGGGCCAGAGCCAGTTTATAAAGTTGGCAGCACAACTCTATGTTAATGTCCCAATGCAAACAATGTGGCAGCGGAGAGGAGGGCTGTTGTCATGAATGCACCAGCTCCCAGTGTAATCTCACAGCCGGCTGCAGAATGCAGCCAGGAACAGGGAGGCTGGGCTTTCATGTCGGCACAGGAGAGCCCGCAGCTCCCAGCGTCGACTCCCCCTGACCTTGGACGGAGGAATGGAGAGCAGGATGGAACACAGCCAAAGCTCCCCGGAAGCCCAAACAGGTGCGGAAAGCCACAGAGACAGCTTTTCAGAACAGGAAGGGGCTGCAGCTGACCAAATAAGTCTGAGGTATAGTCGTAGAGGAAGGTTGCTAGACAGGAAGCAAAATAAGAAATGTAAAGGTCGAAGGTTCAATCTCTTTTGTTGACACAGGAAGAACTCCTCAGAAGGTTCAACTGAGTGATGGGGGCTGGAAGCTTGCTAGAGCTGTCTGGAGATAATTGCTTGGGTTTTTTTGCAATAAATCCTCCTTTTTAATTATGTGTGCTTACTGTGTTATCAAGTCGGGAACCTGGACTCCTAACAGCTGTCTCATGATGTCAGCTGAGATTCAATGTTAGTTGGGGTAGCCACACCCCATTGGAGTGCCCAGATGCCATAATGGAATATTCAAATGCAGAGGAGAGGGATTATTTTAGAGCTCCTGAGCCAGAGCTTTTTCAATACTTTTCTATTATTCTACATTCCAGCGAATGAAATTTCCCTGAGCCAGTGGTGCTCAAGCATAAGCTTCAACAAGCTACGAAAGTGGTGGCCTTGAACAAGGATGGATTGCTGAAGGGCCCTTTAGCAAACCAAGGCCTTATATAATGTGGGCACTTGTAGTTAGATTATATAATGTGCTGTGCATTATGTAACTGTTCGGGCATCCTATGAATAGGTTGAGGTTGACTTTGTTTCAGCCCTGTCATATGAGTATTTCAAGTAAAGAGAAAGTTACGGAGTTCTTTAAAACTCATGGCATGTTTTAAAGGGCTGTGGAAGTCCTACATGGTATATGAATTGCAGAATGGACAGTAGCCTTAGCAAGGGTGGGGAAAGCTATTTCGGGTTAAAATTGCCTTGCTGAGTGCCCAGAGGAAGAAAGAGGGAAGAAAAGATTGCTAACAGTCCTTAAAAGTATGCAGTTCTTTTATGACTTTCCCCAGCCCCAGCCCCGCTGGAGACTTGTGTGCTCACTGATGTTTTCTGACTGCTTCAGAACAAATAGTATAGTAAATTATAAAGCATGTGGTAGCAATGATTGAAAAGTGCTGTCTGTATTCTTCATGTGCACTGGGCAGAGCGCTTTCATTTCATACATCATTTATAACTTGCTTCAGTGATTCCACAAAGTCAGTACAAATCTTCTAAATGCGCACACGTATCAGAAGTGTGTGTGTGTGTGCGCGCGCATGTGGTGTATTGTTTTGAATGGCAAATGTTAGGTCTTCTAACCTACTTGTAATGCTGTGGCTTGCACAAGTTCAGAGGAGTTAGTAAAATAAGAAGAAGCATAAAGCCTTGCCTCTCTCTGTGTGTGTTATCCCCCTTAAAAATTAGTTTCATCCCTCAAAGGTTTGCTGATATGTGCTTGGAAAGTTTGAGAGAGGAGTGGAAAATTCCATGTTCTCCAGAATGAATTAAGTGGAAGTAGAAGTTATGTTGCTATGTGAAACATCCGTGTTTCCTTGTGATCATGTAAATGAACAACTGTTATCCATCACCAACATAATGTTTCAAAAACAGGGTTTCTAGGAGTGCAGCGATCTTAGTAGGTATGCCATATTTTGAAGAGCAAAAAAGCAGACACATTTGCTGACTTCTACTTTTAACTTTGGATTGCTATGATGACTCTATCCATGAAAAAGAGGACATATGGCAACTCTACAAACCAAGTAGCAAGGAAAGCCAAACTATATAAATTTAGGGTCTAATACTTAGCAAATAAAGCAAATAAAACAAAAGCAAAACACCATTATCTGTTTAACAGATCTCCTTACCTACACTGAGGGATGGTCCTCAACTTTCCAATTACCTGCTTAAGAATTTAGGATGGGGAGAAATTCAGTTCAGTTCACTCCATAGCTGTCAACTTTTCCCTTTTTAAAAGGAAATTCCCTTATTCCAAATAGGATTCCTCGCAAGAAAAGGGAAAAGTTGACAGCTATGGTTCACTCTGAAAAGCAAACCTACCTAAGCATTTTTGAAAACAACAAAACACAGCTATCCTGTGAAATTTACACTTTTCTGAATTCCGCAATGCAGTTCTCTGGTCAACTAATGTATACAACAATGTAAATACAGAGATAAAGTGTTTGTTAAAAAAAATGTATATATTAAAATAGCATAAAATGCATTATATTACAGAAAATGGCACTGCAAAAACTAGGCAAAATTATATGTAACGTGTATATCCTAATATATGTGCACTAAAATGCTGGTGAATTTCCACAATTTCATTCTGCTTGGATCATGTAACAGAATGAGGCAGTATAGCTTTGTAGAGATAGAGCACTTTACCACTCAGGCTGTAACTTGTAGAGTGCATCATTTAGCACAACAGGGAGCAAAATCTCTTCCCTGATGTGCTATTTTTATACATGGGAAATGCAACAGTCCACAATACAATTTTAGATTTATACTCTCAGTTGTTAGTCATGAAGTGATGAGACTGAATGCATCAGAGTTTAGCTGTGGGTGCCAGTCTCAGACATGATTTGGAGGCAAATGCCACACTGCTGTTTGGCCTTTGAAGAAGCTAAGGACTTTGGGCTGCAGAAATATACATATCAGGTCTCCACTGGAAAGGTCAGTCTATTCTGTAAGTGCATTTATGACAATTAGATGTTGCAGGGGGTTGTCTTCCACTTTGTGAAAACACTGATCCTCCATATATCGCTAGACCAAAACTCCCATCATTCGTGACCATTTGCCATATTGGCTGGAGCTGATGGAGATGGAGTCCAGCAACATCTGAAGGTCCACAAGTTGGCCACTCTTGCCATATAATGAAGGTTACTTCTAAGAGTATTGGAGCAGACTATGACTGCAAGTATGAATTCCTACCCATCTCCAACTCAGAAGAGAATGGGTGAGGGTTCCTTGGAGTTCCACAGATATTTGGAGACACTTCAATGAAGCATGTCTTCTCACTGCTCTGGAGCTCCGACCAACATCAGAAGTAAGGCCTTGATCATAGGAGCCAACTCCTAGGAGCTGAGGTCCCTTCGCCCCTCCCAAAAAATATTTGAAGGTGCCGCCCCCCTCCGAAGTTGATGGGCATTGCTATTCAAATGGCGTGTGTGCATTGCATCTTGTGACTGATTATGCAGGATAGGCCCCTCAAACTTTTATTCAAGTTGGCATCCCTGGCCTTGGTCATCCCCTGAGTTGGAGGAGGAGCAGAATAAGCAGCTATTTTACATTTGGATGGCTTTGAAGGATGACTAAAAATTGTGGATCATTCTGAGGCATATGCACTGAAGTGAGGAAACTACAGTGCCACAGAGATACCATAGTACAAAACTGCAATATGGATTACACACGGTGGAAAAAATCTACAAACTGTACTCAAAATAGCACCTTTTTAAATTTCTGGTGCTGCTGATTCTCATTCCTCTGGTTTTGTGCTCAGGCAATAAACATGGTGCACAGGAATCTCTCATGAGGATATATTCTTAGCCTGCACAGCGATAAGATGGTTGCAGGATAAGCACTCGTTGAAGTGAAGCTGCCATTTGTTCTTTTGATAAGGCAAATATCTTTGAAACACATTGGAGGACAGAATGAATTCTTAGATTGGTGGATTGAGAATTCCCGATGTAATCAGATGTTCTTACAGTCCCCGCATGTGCACTATAATAAGCATGTGCTTTCAGGCAAAAAGAGTTGCTGCAGATATCAGCTAGGAAGAATGGAAGTGTGAGTATGGCCACACTTGGACCAAAACCAGGCCAGTTGCTGATGCAGAACACAGAGGCTTTGTTGTCAGATTAGCTAGTTGGAGAATCAGGGTTGGGCATAACATTCACCATAGCTGGCAGATGGTGAAGAGACCTTCCATTTCCTGCCTATTCTCATAGGATATTCTAAGATGGAGACATTCATTCTACCCCACTCGCCTCCTTCTAGACTGAGCTGATGAATGTTTTCCAGCCCACAAATCCATGCCTGCCTAGAATGCCTTCAGATGTTGCATCACTGGAAACAGATACAGTACTGGCAAAGATGTACTTAGGCTGGGTTATTGCTTTGAAGGTTTTGTTGTAGGGGTTGTTGCTTTTATTGAGATTAATTTATTGTATCTTTATTTTGTATCTGTCTTATGATTTATATGGAAATTGCTCAATTTGGTTGTTGCACTTTTTGATGGTCTATGACTACTTTTCTCATGTTTTGAATTATGTATTTTTCATGTTGTAAGCTGCCTTGAGCATGGCTTTAACTATGGAAAGGTGGCATACGAAAATAAATAAATAAATAAATAAATAAATAAATAAATAGGCATTGCTAAACTACAGGGGTACCTCGGGTTACATACGCTTCAGGTTACATACGCTTCAGGTTACATATGCTTCAGGTTACAGACTCTGCTAACCCAGAAATAGTGCTTCAGGTTAAGAACTTTGCTTCAGGATAAGAACAGAAATCGTGCTCCAGCCGCACGGCAGCAGCAGGAAGCCCCATTAGCTAAAGTGGTGCTTCAGGTTAAGAACATTTTCAGGTTATGAATGGACCTCTGGAACGAATTAAGTATTTAACCCAAGGTACCACTGTATATAGTACAAGGAGGGAAGGAAGGAAGGAAGGAAGGAAGGAAGGAAGGAAGGAAGGAAAGATTCTGCAAGGGGGAAAAGTTTGTTACTTTGCTTCATGCAACAGCCTATGATCAGATAAAACATAAAAATGTTTTATTTTCAAAATCAGAAAAGTAGTTGCATGGCCCGTATGGTTGTATGGGAAATGCACAGACTCTTACAGAATGAATTCCGTATGAAAGTGTAGTCTTGTTATTGTATTAGCTAAAAGCAGTAGCAAACAGTGGTGTGGGTGGGGCACTGTTACTCTCTCAACCGCCACCACATACTGCACCATGCTAGTCCCTTATTCAATCCCACTCATCTCCTGTATTTACCGCCCCGCCCCCTCATTATGGTGGGTGAAGGAAGGTGCAAAGCCAGGCCTAAGGCCTACTTTTACAAGATGTTCGTTCCTGCCTGTTCATTGGCCCACAAAAATACATGGTCTGAATGCTTCCAACACTCTCCCAGACCTGAATATGTGTTCTGAAATCAGGAGTTATGGCAGAAGGAGGGACTTGGCTATTGTTTGTCACTCCACTCCATATATAGAATCTGTGTTTTATCCCATTCTTAATATTGCATTTTTTGATATATATATATAATTAGCAGCTAAAATGTCTGTAGACGTGACTGCCTAGGAGTTTGGCCAATGGCAAAAAGAAGCTTGCATGTGGTATGTGGAAACCAATTATTAGCCTATCTTCTCATCTCTCATCTCATACCCCTCAACTGTCCCTGGAAAACTGGTACATCCCTTTTTTTTGTACGAGAGCATGACAACTATTTTGGGTGCCATGATCTTGTGCCATAATCTCACCCCCTGAAAAGGCTCCTTTTTGTGGGGGCTGTGATCTTGTGCTGTGCCCCAAAATGCATATATTTGGGTGCCATACTCTCATGTGAGGGCACAGCCCTGAAAAAGCACTTTTTTGAGGGAGTGATTTTATGTGGGTCCCATGATTCATATAGGAGTGTGGTCCCAGTGGACAGCGCCCTGGTTTTTCTCCTCAATGTGTTGGCGGGTATGTCATCTGCCTTTCTATCTGCTAAGTCTATATCTTTAATTCACTGAGTTGAGTCAGGTCTGGTACTTTAGTTCTTCGCAGTCAGGTATCTTATTTACCATCATAAGAAAGTGTGCTCTTCTTTTATTTAGAAAGGTGGAATATACTGCATATATGTTTCCTCTGATAATGGGCAATGAGCTTCTCAGTGTAATAACATGCCAGGTACAGCTCAATCCATTTTGAATTTTCATATCCTTCCCGTATGTTCTATATTTCATTGTGTTGCTTCTTTTCATTGGAAAAGGAATGGAAGCTGACAGTCAATAGCAAAGTTCAGTCTCATCGTATCAGACATAATGAAGAAAATAAAGCAAAGCAGCAAAAGAGAATTTGGCACTAGATATTCCTCTGGAGTCCCTCTTGTGCAGGCTTCGGAGTTGCCTTCTGGATTTCTCAAAGAACCTGATGTAGAAAGATGTTACTATCGGCTTTCTTCCATCCGTGCTTTGCCTCACTAGGGTACCATCCATCAAAAAACAGATTGCACAAACATCATTGTGTTACCAGGGCAGACTGCTGATCTATGAAGATGCTCTTACCATATTACTGAATTTCGGGGGGTGGGGGGAGGTGTCCATAATTGCTTCCTATCCTTTCTCTCCCTGCTGAAATAAAGAAGAAGAAACTTCAGAGAACAATACTAGCTGGAATCCCTTCGGTAGTAAATGAGACTTCCACCAGATAATTTGAAGATTTGCCTTCAAGGCCATGAATTAAATTACTGAACTGATTGTATGCATTAATATTTTTCTTTATTATTTTGTCTTTTAAATTTCCAATGGGTAAGTTCTCTAAACAACAACAACACACCAAACTTATGTTTTCATTCAATTTAATAATATCATTGCATTTTACATTTTATAAACTACAACTTCTGCCTGCTTTTCCTTGGGGTATCTTTCCCTTCTCTTTAGCGTTTTCCCATTTTTATTTCATTTTAAAAGAAATGATTTAATTGTTATTAATGTAGTTATTATATTATATTTCATTAATTTTATAGAGAGTGCTTCAAGCACGAACCACTGTATAAATTGGAGTATGCATTACTCTGTATCATTACAATCATTCTGAGCCAATGCTAGTACTTTAGATAATGGAGAGATTTCTTTCTTTCTTACTCAGCTCATGAGTTAAATGTTAATTCAGAAAACTCTTGGAATGATGGTAGGGTGGGTTTTTTTTTTTTGTATTTTTGCTTTTAACTGGGATTGTTTTATTATTTATTTAACATTATCCCTTCTAGTTAGGACCTCAGGGCACTTCTATCAAATAAATGCAATTAATGCTATTTAAAGAGTTTCAGGGCTGTGTCCAATTAATTAGATCAAACATGATACAACAATAATGCAACAGAACAAACTCTTTAATTCTTTAAACATTTCTAAGACTAAAATGCATGGGAGAGGAATATGACACACACACAAAGCGACAGCTACCCCACCCTCTTTTTACTGATACTTTTGCCACTCTCATCAGAAGTCCCACCTTTTGATATAAATGCCATATCATTTTCTATAAACCTGATATAAATTTAGTAGTACTTTTAATATATTATTGTGAGTTATGGAGAGTCAGCCTGCATGATGCCTGAGTCCCGTGCAATTATTGGGATCCTGGATCCAGCAAGGGTTGAAATGTAATGGAGGATTCCATTGTTGAAGTATCCAGGTTAGCTTTTTGGTGAGATGATAATAATAATAATAATAATAATAATAATAATAATAATAATAATAATAATAATAATAATAGAAGAAGAAGAAGAAGAAGAAGAAAGAAAAATAGAACTGTGCCAGATGACCCATACAAGGAGAACTTCCTTAAAATGCTTAAAGTCCATGCAATTTCAGAATTAAAATAGAACCTTTTATCTCATGACTCGTGAGATTGTAGGCATGGGATAAGGTCCTGGTCAGTATGTGGGAGATAGAAGGGATGCTATATAAGTAGTGAGTCTCAAAAAAAGAAGAAGCTTAGGTTCTGATTTCAGTTTTAGCATACATGAAGATTTCACATAAATACTTCACAGTACCATATGATGAATTTTGAAATGTTACTATACATTTCAAACAAATGTTAGCAGAAAAAGCTATTCTTATCTTAAGCAATCTTATCTCAAGGGAAGATTATGTTTTCATAACAAAAAAGAAACAGTCTTCCTCCATCAAATGCAATAAAAGCAAATGAGGGTGGAAAAGATATGCCATTAATTAATTACATTTTTTTTGTAACTTGAGGCCATCTCATAAAACATCTTCCCTCCCCTATTGTAGACTCTACCCTACACACTTCATTGACAGAGACAACAAGCCAACTAAAATTGTTAGCACAATCATAAGCCCATGTAGAAGCATAAAATCCTCCCCAATTGCTCAGAAACAATTGCCTCACTATCTATTTCCAGTTTACTGGGTTGCAAAATTTTCACTTATGAGACTAATGCATGCTTGCCTACAGAATAAACACATGAGATGCAAGATTGGCTTCATAGCTGGAAGCAACTTTCCTTAAAGATTGGCCATTAATTATGCATAAAGCACCTATGTCTCAACCAGCTTCTTCTAGATGTTCATCTTATTTGCCATTTCACTGGCTTCTCGAGTGTTGACATCTTTTTCAGCTGTTTCTCCCTGGATGCATTTAGTGATGCTTCATGCCCTGTGCATTCCTCTTACAGGAATGCTCACGCAGATCACTCTTGTGAATCAAATCATTAGATGGGTAAGATTTGTGCTCAGGAGTCTCAGAGGTATCCTGAAATATTTTAACAGGGTTGTTTTTTTAAAAAATTGTTTTGTATTTCTGATTCAATGTTAACCCACCCTGAGAGCACGTGACAAAAGGTGGAACTTCAAGTCCCTCAATAAATAAACAAGAGAATATTAAAATTACAAGACTTTTTTAAAAAAAACAAAACAATACTCTTTTACTTTTGTGCTGCACTTGCCCATTTATTAGGAAAAGATGCCATGTTCCACATTAATCTCGCAGAGTCCTTAGAGCAATTTAGAAGTTTTCTCCATGGCAACAACATCTCTAAGATGATGAGGCCAATCCTGTAGAGATGCTGCCTCGGGGCATTTCCATTTTAAGATGATCACATGCATAGTACTGATTAGCAGATGGGAACATGCTCCTTGTGTCGTCTGACTTTGTCGGAATTTGGGAAATGGCCCAGGAGCCTCACTACTGAGGTTTGAGGGGAAATTCGTCATAATAAACTAAAGAGGTTTAGACAGCAACTACCAGGGTTGAAAGATTTTCCACATCTTCGGTTCTCTGCAAGGGGGTGTGTGTGTGTGTTAAAAATATATTTTACTAGGATAGTATAAAAGATAACAGTAGAAAAATCAGAATTTTCTACTTCGTTGGCAAGAAAATGTTATGGATCACAGTGTGGTCACCAGAAATGGCTCACTGAGTCTGGTGGAGCTGCTACACTTAATTCGCAGCAGGTATTGATAGAGATTCTCTTCCATACCCAGTGATCATCACCCCAAATAGCATAAACTACTTTTGCATTATGTGAGCAAGTACTTCCTTCTCTCTGTCCACAATCTATTGTGAAACAATTTGATTAGGTGGTTCGATATTCTTCTAAGAGGGAGATTATTATTTTTCTATCTACTACCTCACACCATTCATAGTTTTATAAACCTTTATCATCCCCCCCCCCTTCTAAACAACTCACATGAAACTCAATAGCCTTTTTAAGATATAAGAAATGTGGTCTGACACTGCCATGTTTATTGCATTTTTCTGCACATTTCCCAGCTCTGTGAGAACCTTTTGTAACAGCATGCTAGAACTGCACAAAGCAGTGCTGAAAGTTTGGTATATTCTGAGCATATGAGGCTACCTTCTCCATAGTCAGACCATCGGTCAAACTAACCAAGTGTTTCCAATTCCAGCTGGCAGCAGCTGTCCAGGGGCTCAGATTAAGACATCTCCCAACTATCTATCTATCTGCTGCTGCTACCAAATACATTTGTGTGAGGAGAGGAAAGGGTGACTATTGCAGGGAGCAGCTCGGCAACAGCTCAAACCCAATTGGATGACTTTGAGGGAAAATTTGAATAAATTTAAGTTCATTCAGAACCCCCAATTCAGCCATGAAGAAAGGCATTAAGTAAATGTTAAGAAGGCAGAAGAGACCACCAGAACTTTATCAATATTTGGGTAAAAGTTCAGTACAGGGACTGATGGTTATCCTTAGTAAGTCAGCTGAACACATAGTGGATCAGAAATTATGACTGTAACTCAGACAGGGTGAGCAAATTTAGATCCTACTAAAGGCATTAAGAGTTTTGAAATGAGAACATCAAAGGAGGATGTGTGAATACATTGCCAGGGTGGTGACACCAGAAGTCCTCAGAAAGCACTGAAGTCAACATATACTGGATTTGGGTGCAGAAGAAAAGAGCCAATGGAGCCGGGGCCCAGGAGGCCCAGCCAAAATTTGGCCCCCAAGCAGCAAAGCATGTGGGATTTGGATCTCGTGCACAAGGAAGTGCAACTGACAGGTTGCCTATAGATCCCTTAAGACGGTTACTGGTATCATTGAACATGACCAGGAAAGTAAAAATGAAACCAAAACTTCAGTAACAAATAATAGTTAAGCATTGATCAACTGGTATAGAGATCACAGGTGAACAAGGTTATTCCTAAAGCATTTCCTCAGCACATTTTGATAGCAAGTGATGAAAATCAAGTGCATGACATGCTGTGGAGCACATTGGGAATCTGCTAAGAAACAAAAACATTAAATCCAGATGTTCCTTATCAAATGTTGTATGCAGGAAATAGAGATATTTTCTGTGGTCTTTGTCCTCTAACGTAAGAAACAGTACTAATCTATCAGTGCATAAATGTAATTCTTTTTTAATTAATAAGACACTTCAATGAACATCAACCCTATGGACAGTGCATATTGAATTCATTCATCCCATCTCCCCCGTTTCTACACTTTATGACATTTGTGCCAGCAGGCTTCCTCATTTGCCATTATTAATTTAGCACAGGGGTTTTGTGTGTGTGTGTTTAATGTGGTTTATTTCTTCTGTGATAGCACTGGACAAAAGATGGCAACCTGCATAAAGATGAAAAGGTTAGTATAATCAACTCTAAACAGGTGCCCTTTAACGCTCTGGGGAAGATAAAAATGTTTTAGCAACAGCACTGGGCGCTAACAGCTTTCTCTCCCCCTGCTCCATGCCTAGCACCCTAATGAAGTGAAAACTCTGATTCCTTTGAACTGTTTATTGTAAGTCAAAACTGCAATGTATCTCGACACAAGTAAAAGCTGTTTGGGTGTCTTTTTAAATACTTCTGAAACTCACTTGTGGAGCTGGATTAGACACAATACTGGCCATGGATCCATTAAATAGGGATCCTACCGGTGGAGCACCTTGCCACCAGTCCAGGGGTAAGGCAACACTACAACTGCTGTACATGGCCAGGAGAATCTCCACAGATATGGAACAAGATTTATAAGGAGATTTATACGTAGAACTGCCTTGCCATGGTGAAGGGGCTTGAATAACTCAGAGAAGCTATGAGCTATGCTGTGCAGGGCCACCCAAGATGGATAGGTCATAGTGGAGAGTTTTGACCAAACGTGATCCACCTGGAGCAGGAACCGGCAAGCCACTCCAGTATCCCTGCCAAGAAAACTCCATGGACAAAGAGCTGGACCATAAAGAAGGCTGATTGCAAAAGAATTGATGCTTTTGAATTGATGCTCTTGAGAGTCCCATGGACGGCAAGAAGATCAAACCGATCCATTCTTAAGGAAAACAGCACTGAGTGCTCACTGGAAGGACAGATCCTGAAGCTGAGGCTCCAATACTTTGTCCACCTCATGAGAAGAGAAGACTCCCTGGAAAAGACCCTGATGCTGGGAAAGAAGGAGGGCACAAGGAGAAGGGGACGACAGAGGACGAGATGGTTGGACAGTGTCTCGAAGCTACCAGCATGAGTTTGACCAAACTGCGGGAGGCAGTGGAAGACAGGAGTGCCTGGTGTGCTCTGGTCCATGGGGTCACAAAGAGTCAGACACGACTAAATGACTAAACAACAACAAATACATAGAACTGAACAGTTTTCAACCTGATCAAGCTTTGCCCATTTTGGATGAGCTCTTAAATCAACGGTACGATAATGAGTAATCCACTCAAGCATTGTCGTTTTTACTCCCAACTAATTATACCAAAAATATATGCTAAAATACATATGTTAAGCATATAATATGCGTAAACTGTTGTGGAGGATAGGGGTGAGGATAGGTGTCAGACTGAGAATAACCCCTCACTCACCCAGTTTAGGATATTCCAGCAGTCTTCAGCAGAGCTTCTTTTCATTCATCAAAGTAAGCGGTTCACGTATGTTTCAAACAAAGCTTAAATAGTAAAGAAAATTGTAACATAATAACATACTGCCTGAGAGAAACTAAAACACCATGAGGCAACCAAGAGGCAAGAATGACAGTAGGCTTAAGAGCAGGCATAGGCAAACTCAGCCCTCCAGATATTTTGGGACTACAACTCCCATTGTCCCTATCTAACAGGACCAGTGGTCAGGGATGATGGGAATTGTAGCCCCAAAACATCTGGAGGGTCGAGTTTGCCTATGCCTGCTAAAGAGTGCCATGGTCTGCCAACTGAGTCACCCTATCCCTTTTAATATTAGGCTTGCTTTATTGAGGTAATGATGGCATCTAGCTATCTCAAGTAAGTGAGATGAGCTGCATTCTACAAGGGATGCAAGAAAGGAAAAACAGATCCAAAGGTCCAAAGCCTTCTGAACAGAAATAAGATGATGTACAGGATGCTTCTCATGATGCATATCCCTTCGAAAAAGTACCTCCAACAGAAAAGTGTATTGATCCTCTGCCACAAGGATAACACTATTTCACTTAAATATGCCATCTACTGGTACAAGCAAACCCTGATGACCTGATGGGAGCTGAGAATCCAGGCAAAGTACACATAATAAATGTGAAGAATATGTTGTCTGGTGAGCCCAGTGAAGCTCTTGCTATAAATAAGTGTAAGAGGCACTGACATGTTTTATGCAGCTAAATCGGGAATTAGTGACACGGCAGAAATAGCCATATAAAAAACGGTGAAAGCTACCTACTACCTTGTGACAACCACACAAAGGTTTTGTGAGTGTTCCTCTCCAGTAATCTTATTTTGGCCTGATTTTGTCGGGAAAACATTTCATGTGCAGCTCAGGCAACAGAAGTTGGCTGAATCAAAGCTACTCCTACCCTTCTGCTGCCTTTCTGTCTCATGAAATGTATAACCATCTATGGAAAAACTGGGACATTGTCTTATTTAAAAGAACCCCTCTCTAAATATCAGTTGATCACCCAAAATTCTTGTCTCTATGGCTGCAACTGGAAAAAGTGCACCACATGCCTATTCCAAAATATCATTTTAATCTAGACATGCACATGACTGAGAGGGGAGAATCCTTTGGCAAACATAAGGCAACTGGCTTCTAAGGAACCTCTGGGCATATTTTTGTTTATTTCACTGTGTTGTTGCATGGTTTTATTGCATTTCATTATTGGTGAAAAGTGGTACATAAGCAGTGCTAGTTTTCTAGAAAAAAGAGGGACCGGAGCTCATCATGAATGTCTACTTTGTTCTCTTAGAATGGCAATGGTGCCCACCTGAGAGGTGCCAGAACTGAGTTTAAGTTAGCATAGAAATTCCTCCCCACAAGTGAACTACCTCTCTCTCCCCTACTTCTCCTCTCTGTACAAAACGCTGGAGAATACCTAATGCATTCCAAAAACTGGGGGTGTCTGAGTTTGAAACAAGGAGAATTTGGAACACATCCCTAATTAAAAATCAGCCACTATGATGATGATGATGATGATGATTATTATTATTATTGCACAGGTAAAGCTGGTGCCTGGGAGACAAGTAACTGACATTTTGAAGGTCTATTTGAAAGCACAGCAAAGAACAGAAGTTGTCTTTTGACGGCTATGGAAGTAGAACTCAATATATAGTTTTGTCTCCAGTCTATTCAGAACCAGCTAAGTTTTAAAAAGCAGAAACATCACTCTTAAAAATGGTTGACAACTTCAAGAATAAGGAACGGCAATAAAAACATGTTTAAATAAACAAATGGAACATACAGTGTCTGACTCAGTGAAAGAGAGAGAGAGGAACAGGAAATTTAAAATTTGAGCACACCACCCAGTAGTTTGGAACACATTAAGCAATTGGGTGAATACATGGTAGAATCAATGGAGGCTTTATTTTATGTTCAGTTAGGGGTAGCATAGGACCTACTACATTTGGAAGTCAGCAGATAGTTAACACATAGCACTCCAAATGTGGGGAAACATAGTTGATCCAGTTTGTCATAATGTTGGGCCAGAAGTGCAGGGAAGTTAAAGCGGAATCATTCTCTCACCTAAGTGGTTGTTTCCTCCCCACCCCACCCCCAAAAAAGCATTTCCCAGCATTGCCTTTGGTTATGTGAGAGATAATGAAGGGTACAGTGGTTCTTGAACTTAATCCGTTCCAGGAGTCTGTTTGACTCCCAAAACCATTCAAAAACCAAGGTGCAGCTTCCAACTGGCTGCAGGAGCTTCCTGCACTCAAGCGGAAGCCACATCAGACGTTCAGCTTCCGAAAAACGTTCGCAAACTGGAACACTTACTTCCAGGTTAGTGGTGTTCAGGAGCTGATTCGTTCAACAACTAAGCCATTCGAGAACCAAGGTACCACTGTAGTTCCTTCCTGCACCACTGAGCAGCATCTGATGTTCCAGATCAAGAAAGGAGCCATGGTTTTTGCTCCTTACACACCTGGATTCAGATTTCTGACATTAGCTGACAATGTAAGAAGGATCCTCACTGCAACATCTCCCCAGATACAAAACACAGCTCCCATCAAACCCATCCCTCAAAATAGCAAGCCCAAGTTCCAAGTGATTTTCAGTGCACAGTTTTTCCAAAGATCAGCCTCCCATCATGGAAACAAAGGTTTCTGAATACGGAAGAAAATGATCTGATTTTTTTAAGTAAAATTGAACAGAAAGAATGAATATTATACATAGAGCTAGCCCAGTGCTCCTTGTATCTTTCTCTTCCCACTGTCCTTAGTAATCAGAAAAGACCTTCAATCTTGTTCTGGACAAACCATATCTTAAAGATGACAGTAGTTCACCCTTCATGGCTCATTTAGTATCTGGCCTCTCTGATGACTCTACAAGAAGGGCATAAAAGCTATAATGTGGAGAACGGCATAGCAAGAATTGAAAATCTAGGCAAATCTATGTAGGCCAATGAAGCAATTTCAATATAGGCCTGAAACCAGATAACTTTCTTTTAACTATTTGCTTGCAGGAAGCTGGTGCTGCAGACCAATTAGTTGTTAGGGGCTGGTTTAACTGATGCAAACTATCATTTTAATCTAGACATGCGCATGACTGCTGCTTATCTATATGCTGGCATTTGCCACAGTGAATTGCATGTAAGAAGCACACATGGCTTCCCCCCTTACAAGGAAGCCTTTGCCTTAATATGATAGAGGTTGAACATGCTTTCCCCTAGTTTTTAGACTTCCATCTGGATACCAGAGAGTGTGCATTACTCTACTATGGAAGCAGCAACTGCTATGTCAATACTGATGAAGGCTGATACCATGTATCAGAATCTTGATGAGTATAGCATAGCACATATGACAATCCAGCTCCATTGAAAAGCATTGCACAGCAGCCAGACTTAGTCACACCTAGAGCACTGAAGTCAACATGGCTTCAGTTAGTCCCATTGGGTCTACACTACATATGACAAAATCTGGATTCAACCCATAGTCTTTGGGGTGATTTGAGGTGCTCTGAGAGTTCTGTCTGTGGTGATTCAGAAGTGCAACCTCCCAAGTGATGCAAAAGTAATCACAAAATGAACACACATTCATATGTGAATAATCTCTTGGGACCAATTCCTAGATTAATAGAGGTGAGGTAGTTGCTATTCTCCCATGGTTTTGATGCACAGTTTCATGCCTACAACTCTGGTAACATAAAAATATTGAAATTATACTGACGCTGGAATTGACAATGTGGTAACTTTCCCCACTGGCAAATCCCTTCCCTGTGTGGTCTCACAACATTGGCTCAGATTAATGCTCTTACATTACTAGATCAGGATGACATCAAAGGCTGAATCTTTTCCAGCAGCTTTGGAGATATATGCGTAAAGCACAGAGGCCACAATTATGGTATTTTGTGAAAATTGATAGATTGCACTCATCATTCAGGTTCTGTGACAAATCTATATTTAAAATGAAATTGTTGGATTTAAAGTATCTGCTATTTAACTTATGTTTCCTAACTGGATTAATAAAGAATATTCAATAAGCCATTTTTTCCAGGGACATTAGTTGATAGAAAAGGTCATAAGGGAAACAGAGCATGCAGTACCAAGGTACCTTATTTGTACTTATAAATGTTGCAAAAATAAAGGCAAACATCATTTTTTGGCCATCTGACACTTGTGTCATCTATTCATTTGTTTGTTTGTCTATTTATTATGCAGAATAAAAAACAAAACCACCTCCTAGAAAGGGTACATTATACTTCAGAATGATCTCCAGAGAGACTCCTTTGTGTTCTGAAAGCAAATTATGTCAGACTGAATTAATTCCATTCTTTCCTATCTTTTTAGAAGAGCTTTCATATGAAGTGCAAAGGTTAATGGTCATTTTGGATTCCTTTCCTTAAAGTCACAATACTGTTCCGCCCCTCTTTCTAAAAGGTGGATTAAAAAAATATATCCTATAAAGAAACCAAGAACAAATCGAGTCCAATTTTACTCTTTTAGCTGCATCCAACAAAATGTTGAATAGTCTTTTCACTTCACAGAACATGCATAAAATCAGTGTTTTCATAGCCTTTGACTAGCTGCAAATAGAAGGGCATGACCTTGCAATGAATAACACTTTGCCCTCTTCCATTATTATAAAAACACATTAATATTTGAATATAGTTTCTCACATTTCTTCCAACAGTGTAGAAATATGCTTTATGACTAGAGGCCACATTTTGTGACACCTGTATTCTGTAAACATGTTAGCAACAATTATATGTATCTTTGCTTCCTTTTTCTAAGAATACCTGGAGCACGAAACTGTTTTATTAAATGTTGAAACTGCTTTATCCAGTTTGAATAGATTGCTTGATTTGCCCTTGGGAACTTCTACATCCATAACAGGATAACCAAGTTCCAGGATATGGACAGCTGGGCTTCTTGATTCTTGGATCCGCAAGAAACAAAATGCAATGCTGTCATTCAAACAATATACAGTAGCAACTTTTATTATTTCATTTTTGGCAGGCAAATACATCTTCACATTGGAAAAAAGTTTTTGAGTTTTTGGCCTTCGTTGGAGGATGGATTCCTAATGAACTGATTAAGTCTCAGTCCAGACCAGGGGTAGAAAACCTGTGGACCTCTACTTCTTGTTGGGCTAGTCAATGTGTTAGGCTGAAGGGAGTTGTAGTCCAACAGCATCTGAAGTGTCCAAAATAATATCTGGATTGAAATACAGCCGATCTTAGAAATTCTTCTAATTTAGCAGCACAGTTCTCCGGCCAAGTGATGTGTACAAAAAGTCATATTCTAAATTGTGCACAAAAATCCATATAATGGTGAAAGTAGCATACACTGATATTTTAAATTAGAGGAAATTGCTTTGCAAAATTGTGCATAACAGACAAAATGACATACAAACACAAACATGCTGGTGAATTTTCACAAGGAGTTTTCAAATAAATAAATGGATTACAGTGGTACCTTGGGTTACATACGCTTGCGGTTACATACGCTTGCGGTTACATACTCCGCTAACCCAGAAATAGTACCTCGGGTTAAGAACTTTGCTTCAGGATGAGAACAGAAATTGTGTTCCGGCGGCCCGGCGGCAGCGGGAGGCCCCATTAGCTAAAGTGGTGCTTCAGGTTAAGAACAGTTTCAGGTTAAGAACAGACCTCCGGAACGAATTAAGTACTTAACCTGAGGTACCACTGTACAAACTGATGTTGAAAGATGGAGAACTGAATTTAAGACCGGAAAATGAAAGAAAATAAAACCAACAGATTGACCCACCCCTAGTTGCAACCCACTTTTTGGCCACAAAAGCCATGAAGGCAGATAAAAACATAAACTTGAGTAAACATATACACAAATATTTTTAAAATGCCAATTATATCCTAAGAATAAGGAGGCAAAATAAAGACAGCTATCTCATTCATACAATGGCAGATTTGTTGTTCTGTGGGACCCTCACAGTCTATGATGTGACAAAAATATACCTTCTTTGGGAGTGTCTTTGGGAAGTGCAAACAAATCAAGACAACCTTTTAAACAACCGTTCGTGTTTTTGTACTTCTGTTTTGGTGGTAAAGGACAAACATAAACTTTCCAAGGTCATCCCTCCTGCAGATGAAGTTGTCTCTGTGTGTGTCTCTCTCAGGCACCTGGCTGCGTACCTGAATCCTCGCTTGATTCCATACCACAGGGGCTGTCAATGAGGCATATCTCTTCCCAGCTCTTACTCCATAAAGATAATATCCTCATGGAGCTATAAGTTTTATCAGAACCTATGGGCTCATTGCCTTCCCTCATCTTTTCTCTGAATTATTAACATGTTAGTTGCTTGTGCTCCCCCACCTCCACCCCTTACAGAAGCCTAGTCCTCAGGTCTTAGTCCTACTGCTGCTGTTTTGTAATTGAGCTGTGATCTGAATAATGCCATGATTGTTGTCGCTTTTATGTTGCATTTTACTGTATTCTTTGCAGAGCACCCTGAAAATGTAAGTTGAAGGGTGGTCTAAAATGCACTAACAGAAAATTTTAAAGGTAGCTACCTATTGGCACTGCACATTCAGTCACTGTTGGTCAGTGTGTGTGTTTGTTTTTTATGTAATGATTCACTGAAGCTGGTTATAATGATCTAATTCTGAAAATATGTAGAGCTAGTAATGTTAAGTGAGGATGAGGGGGCTGGAGGGAGGGAAGATGACTGAGCATCATTTTCCTGTCATGTTCCTCTCTGGCTCAAGTGTGTAATGAGGTTTTGCACATGTGAAACTTGTGAGCTTTCAGCTGCCCATCCATTTTTCATCCAGGTCCACAGCTGTGCATAAGCTCCTAAAAGCTAATTTTTAAGGCTTCTGGAAACTGCAGGTCAGGCATGGGAGCAAGACAAGGCTTCATATGGTTGCAATGTTGGCCAATGGAATGCTTACAGTAGCTTCAACTGTCATCATTGCACTGTGACCTGGCAACCTTAGCAGGCCAGCGAGAACCAAGAAGTGATGGGTACTTGCTTGAATCATTGGAAGCATGGATACTTGAGTAATGTGAGTCTTTGGGTGTTCTGTTTGCATCTTCCAGGGTTCTATTCAGAGTGTTCGGAGGAAACCATTTCATCTGGGTGGAGGGGCACCTCTGCTCAATCCATTGCCCACCCAGCTAAGGGGGGTTGGATTGCAGCCTTCGCTACACACTGGCTTTTGTACTTCCCACATTTATTAAAGCCTATTTAAAAAATCTGTATTTTGAGAGAAAATGTTTTAAGAATGCCCATTTAAAAGTGAATGTGCAAACCCTGAAGTCTGAAGCATCTGTTTGGAGATTTTGTCAGGGAAAACATGCTTAATTTAGGTTTAATTTGTTGTTGTCCTAATTCTGCAACCCTTGTTTGCATCGACAATGACATTTGCTAACAATTAATCATATTAAAGCCAATTCATCTGCCTTCTCTTTCACACCAGTTCAGTTTCAAAACAAAACTTCTCTTAAGTTTAAAGACCCAAGGAAGCAAACCAATAGAATGAGTAAGTACTTTCCAATGGATTTCTATTTATATACTATCTGAGTCACCATAAATAACCATCTCTATCAAATACTGTGTTCTTTATTTTGTATTTGCTCAGAGGAATGTGCTGTAAGCCCCAGAAACAGAATAAAAACAAGTTTTCTAAAAATTGATATTCTGTTCATCGCAAACTTGGCGGTGGGGGATGAGTTGCAATTTACTGCACATAGTACAATTTCTCTTTTTGTTTCAATGTGTACCTAAAGGGCTGAATGCATGGCAGTTTTGCAGAAATACAAAAGTAGGGAAGTTTGTGATAAAAGCAAACACATGACTCAGTCACATTTCTTTAACCCAATGACAACCTGTAGCAAAGCGCACCTTGGTATTCTCTGCTCGTAATACATTGCATGGAATTTACTGTCTGCTATCTCATACTGTACATGCATACTCAAAAGTCCCATTGAGTTAAATGGTGCTTATTTCTAGGTAAATTGAAACAGGATACTGGTCTAACTTTCAGAACTATTGCAAGTATATCTGAGATAATGTCTCTGAATGATTTTGAATCCTTGAAATGCTCTGTATAAACACGAAGTGCTGTAAGTCAGTTAATGCAAAACAGATTTTAATATCCACAATGAATTTTGGTCTCTGTGTGTATTTGAGTGTTTTGGACTCTTTCTGCACTGCGGGCTTTCCTGGTTATTGTGTGATTTTGATTTATATTTCTGTTTTCTTGCCAGCTCCCTCCCATAGCTCACATGCAATTAGTGCAAGACTTCTGTCTGCGCACAATGTGTTGGGTTGTAAATTGTGACAATGAAATTTAATACCTCTTCAATTCAATACCTCTTTTTTTTTCATGAAGACTTGAGTGGCTATACCAAATCTTAGCTGTAGCAAAACCAACTGCTGTATGTGAGACGCATCTGACAAAATTAATAAGCCCTCTACACCAGTGCAATAGTTTAAGCCTTTTGTTTAAGTTTTGTTTGACTTATATGCCATTTTCCCATAGTGAACCATGCCCAATGAATCACAATAAATATCAAACTACAGTATCGCAAAAAAAAAAAAAAAATACAAAACATGTCAAACAATATAAGCAAGTTGGTAATTCATATTCAAGATTAGAATAAAATGATACAATAATATAGAGACTTGGGAAAAAGTCCTACTAAGTTCAGTGAGATATTGCCTGAAATTCTATACTTATTTACTGGAAAGTAAGTCCATATACAGAACCTTCAAGGTAAAGGGTAAAGGGACCTCTGACCACTAGGTCCAGTCATGACTGACTCTGCGGTTGCGGCGCTCATCTCGCTTTATTGGCCGGGGGAGTCGGCATACAGCTTCCGGGTCATGTGGCCAGCATGACTAAGCTTCTGGCGAACCAGAGCAGCGCACAGAAACGCCGTTTACCTTCCTGCCGGAGCTGTACCTATTTATCTACTTGCACTTTGATGTGCTTTCGAACTGCTAGGTTGGCAGGAGCAGGGACCGAGCAACGGGAGCTCACCGCGTCGCGGGGATTCGAACCGGCGACCTTCTGATCGGCAAATCCTAGGCTCTGTGGTATAACCCACAGCGCCACCTGCGTCCCTCCTATATACAGGACCTTACCTCAGTGATAAAGTTCATTATTTGCATGCAGAAGATCCCAGATTCAGTTCCTAGCATTGCAAGTTAAAATGATCAGCCAGCAGGGTCTCCGTGGAAGACACTGGAGAACTGCTGATGGACAGACAGACAGTACAGAGCTCATCCACGCTTTCATTTGCCCTGTGGTTTCTAATATTCTATATCAAACAATTATCAGAGTTTGAGAGGGTTTCTGAGTCTCTGACTCTCTGCCACAGATGGGTGGAGCTGAAAAGTGGACTATTGATTATAGGGAGAATGAATGGGAAAACACTATGTTTCAGGGGTCTTTCCCCAAGTAAAATCTGAGGCAAAAATCAAAAGTGGAAACACCCAGCCGCAGGCCAAATGGAAAATGGGACAAAGAGGTACAGAGTTAAGAGAAAGTGTGGCTGGGCCCTTAAGGAAGGCTACTTTCCCATGTACCTATAATGTCTATGTGGTAAAAAGCTTGGGACTGCATTACATAAATATGATGTAATGTACAAATATAACTAATAATAAAATATTTTTCTTGACCACGTTCCAAATGGTTATAGTTATACAGGTGTGAAAAAAACCTGCATGAGAAACTCTTTTGGCTTTCTTCGAGATGTGATTTTTTGCCAAAGTAGACCTTCAAATTCATTTCAAGTTTCACACAACCAATATGTAGGAAAAATTCTACTGGTGCAACTCTAGTTCTACCCAATATGAGTCGTATGCATTTGAATGTGTAAATGAATAAACGGCCTCGGTCCAGTATACCTGAAGGAGTGTCTCCACCTCCATCGTTCAGCCCAGACACTGAGGTCCAGCGCCGAGGGCCTTCTGGCGGTTCCCTCGCTGTGAGAAGCCAAGTTACAGGGAATCAGGCAGAGAGCCTTCTTGGTAGTGGCACCCACCCTGTGGAATGCCCTCCCACCAGGTGTCAAAGAGAAAAATAACTACCAAACCTTTAGAAGACATCTGAAGGCAGCCCTATTTAGGGAAGCTTTTAATGTTAAGCGGTTATTGTATTTTAGTGTTCTGTTGGAAGCCGCCCAGAGTGGCTAGGGAAACCCAGCCAGATGGGCGGGGTATAAATAAATTATTATTATTATTATTATTATTATTATTATTATTATTATTATTAGAGGGGGGGAGCAAGAGAATCTTGGAGGAAGGAAGAGGACTATGCAGTAGTTTTTCCTCGATTCTGGGGAACGTTTCATTTGGCAACTCGTTTTACTCTACTGGTTCTGTTCTAAATAGGCTGTTTTTTCAAGGTTGGACACCTCTGCTGCACTGCTGTCATAGCCAAAAATAAAGATTATTAGATCCCAAGACAGGTTCAAATCAAAATTTAGAACAAGTGTTCATCCAAAATGCATCCAGAAACTGGCACCATCACTCCCTATTTATTCTAATTTGCCATTTAGTTCCTCATACTTCCAAGTTTTATGTAGGCATCCTTTTTGTACATTTTCATCTTTATCCAAGACATCAGAAAGAGACCTTTAATGAGTCCGGAGTGAATTTAACAATGCTAATAGAGCCTCACTGTCAAATATATGCATTCCACACTGGTCTCTTTTGAGCCGAGTTTTGCTCTACAAATTCAATTTTATCTCTTCCAACCCACACTGTTCCCCCCAAAATATTTTCCTGTTGTTTCAAGTGCAAGGCTGCCAGGGTTTGGCATGACTGGGAGTAACATTAGTGGGCTGCCTCCACTGCAATGCAGGCCAGAACCAGCCACAGGTTCTGGTAGAAACCATAACCGGATTTGGCCCTGGAAGCTGGAAGGAAGAATGAAAGGAGTCTGTGAACTGTCAAGGAACGGAAAAGGTTCTTTGCTGAGTCAACTGCAGTTCAACAGACCACTCTACTTCCCAGGCTGAGAGAAAAAATGGATAACAGCAACAATCAGGTGAAAGAAAGACATAACATCTTACAAGGACAGGAAGAAAAACCACAGACAGAATAATTGCCACACACATTGCCAAATTCACACATCCCAGACTAGTACAGGAAACATAAGGTAATTATTCTTTGGGTTTTGTACTATCCTGAATTTTATGACTCAGTCGGCTGAAAAAGCATATTTTAGTTTAGAATACATTTAGAATATGAACATTGAGATAAAATATGCATTTAAATCTGAATTTTCATTCATTGTTTTAGATTCACACGATTTGAAAAACTCCAACAAAAAACAGGGCAGAAAAGGCTTACAAATGAAGACTTACAAAATCACCAGGGATTGGAAATAGACTTATCTCTCTATCCCTACTCACATAGACTTTTAATATAACTGAAATCTTAAAAATGACATTTTCATCCCCTTCAAAAATTTCCAACTGTACTCTGGAACATTTCAATTACTTTGCCAGACTTCACATACACATTTTGTTTTACTGCATGTTGGGCACAACTATGGAATGCAAAAACATCCTGATGCTTTGATTATGTAGAACTTTTCAATTACAGAAAGCAATTCTTCTCTGTAGAATGTTTGTTCCCCAAAAATACTCTTTCAAGAAAAAACAACCTGATCATCTTTGCTTTAAAGCATATTCGCAACTGAATGTGTTTTCTCACTTACATTCTCAGAGACAGCAGAATAAAAGACCATCTGAATGAAATACAACAAAACATTATTTTCTTTGGGATAATAATATAACTGCAGTTCTGTTCACTAAAAAAAAGACGGTATTGTACTACTGCAGAAAAAAGATCCAGTTTTTTATTTTTTTGGATAGGCACTATAAAAACTTACATTACCCTGTTCCAAATTGAATCATTTAGGGAACCTGTTACTGCTAGATCACACCAGTTTTCAGAAGAAATTTAAGACTGGAATTTCTCTGGGTACCATTACCGAAGGCGATAAAATGTACTATTGTAAGTTCAGCGAAGGTTGAGATGCCTATATTCTCATAAGCTAAAGAAGACAATCAGTATGATAATTAGAGCGTGTTAATTACTCTCTACTTGCAACAAAAATGCAAATGATATACAGCAGGAAATTAACAGCAGTTACTGCTCAATATTGCATGACTTTTCCATTAAGCATGATATAAGAACTTGTTAAATTATAAGTAATTGAAGCAAGAATATTAAAGAAACTTAGGTTTCAGATCCGGCGGTGGATGGAATTAGGAAAGATCCTGAGGATTAGAAAAATTTGTGCAATACAAGGAGGAAATCTGTATGCATATTTTCTTTTTGCTGGGTGGAACCAGTCTGAGTAACCTGGGTCAGCTGGGGACAGTTCTGTAACTTTGCTTGTGGGATGGGGGGAAGCAAATATAACCTCAGACCTTCCTTTGAGAATCAAAGGCAAGATGCAGGGCTTTGCTTATAGTAGTGAGTTTCTTGCATTAGTAAATGACCTTTGAGGTACCTTCTTTAGTCTGTGGTCATGAGGATACCCCCCCCAAAAAAAGAATGATTTTGTACATTGTTTCTGCTCACTTTGTTTCATTTGTATGCAAAATGAAACCCTTATTCCCATCACAGAACTACACTTCCCAGAGTGGAGTAATCCTTCCCAGGGAAATCTGTGAATTGTAGTTCCACGATAAGGGTCTCCTAACAACTCTCAGCACCCTTAACAAACTAACATTCCCAGGATTCTCTGGACGAACTCATGGCTGTTTAAATGTATAGTGCAGATGAAGCCAAAATTACTCTTTACATTGGCCTCAGGGCAAATGCTCAATTTAAGGAATGGGCCATTGATATCAGTGCTAGCTTTAGATGTTTTTAGCACTTGAAACCAGTAGACCAAATGATCCTGTAACACTCATGACCATCTAGCTCTGAATCTGAACTCTTTTTTCTTTTTAAAGTTTAAGAGAAAGATCAGAGAGATGTGAAGCAGGAAGACTGTGCCCTTCTGGGCTGCTCTATCTCCCATTGCTTCGTGACATGACAGGCACATACAAGCAGGAATACAAGGTAATTCAGCAACTGCTGTAGGAAAAAATGCAGATTCTGAAGCCTGTGTGGCTGGCCTCCCAATGTGTGTTCAGAGGTTTCCCAATCACACTCTTCCCCCCATTTACTTTAGAGCACTGAACCAAAACCTGCCCTTGAAGGTTGGAGTTTCATAGGCCATTATAGCCTTAGGACAAAACTGATGCCAATAAAAGGTGATGGAAGACACTATTTGGCTGTGTTTTATTGCAACTGCATGTTGGGAAGCATAAATGCTGTGGGTAACATCAAGCTGGCTGCAGCAATTTCCCAGCCATGCCACTGGATGGTGAACTTGAATAATGAGAAATAATTCATGTAAATGAGATTCACAGTCGCCAATTCCTGTTGCAGGGAACTACTGGATTTCATTGGTGCTGTACAACACATCAGCTGATCACAGATCAGTTGAGCATAGATCAAAATATAAGAATGGTGCAAAAGGACAAACCTAAGGTGTTAAATGCAATTTTAAAAAGAATGTTAAACAATGCTTTAAAACAACAAGGGAAAAAATGTAGGCTCAGCTGATCTTCTGTGATAATATTTTCTTCTTCACTAGGCAGGAAAGCTTACAAATTGGGGCTCTCCTTGATGAGGGGAAAAATGGTAAAGGCTGCATCACCAACTCTATGTGGAATAACTCCTATTGCATTTAATAAGACGTGCTTTTGAGTAGACATGGTTAGGATTGTACCGTAAAGCTGCAATCTTAATCCACCTGTGAGCAAACCCTATTGAAATCAATGGGTCTTACTTCTGAGTAGAAATGTATATGACTCCACAGTATGCTACAGTCTCCAAACCAGGCACCCCCAGACTCAGCCCTCCAGATGTTTTGGGACTTCAACTCCTATCATCCCTAGCTAACAGGACCAGTGGTCAGGGATAATGGGAATTGTAGCCCCAAAACATCTGGAGGGCTGAGTTTGGGGATGCCTGCTCCAAACAATGGATTCATACAATGTATAGATATATTGAAATTAATGGCCATGAGTAACTTCACTTCATCAGTTTCAATGGGTCTGCTCCAATTATGACTTATCTGGGAAGAACCATCTGCAATCTGGTTTTAGGTAGTTTAGGAAAGAGCTGCCTAAAGTCAGAGTTCTTCTGAAATAGCCACATTTATTTTGAATGCAATGTAACTCCCACGACTATCTCTTCCTCCTCTTCATCTCTGTCATGTTTTGTATGCTTTCAGAAATAGGATTATAATAGAACAGATCAGAATACAAGCTGTCCATGTTAGCACTGTACAATGACAATTCTTTCATCATATTATTGGCACATATCAAAACATCCTCAGCTCAATGCATTGTCAATTCAATACAAGCTGCCCCTGGATACGTAATAGAAATCACGTCTCCATAGCATTCCAAGTAGGCAGTACAATTATTTAGAAAACTCTGTGGCAATATTCCTAAAAGGAAGTCTATTGAATGGTGTCCCCTCACTAATTTTTGAACACAACTTCTGACCCCATTGTTACAGGAATAAAGCAGCACTGCGAATTCAATATGGGTATAGTGGACCCAGTATATAATGGGTATATATTGCAGTCTTCCCCATCATCAGAGTTACTGGCAACCCAGCTGACCACCATGTCCTTTAATTGAGCAGATCTAGTTGGTTATCAGTGACGCTGAGCAGGAATCTTTGTGTTCCCCATTTCTAAATTAGCATCAGGATGAGAATCTTTCCCACCTATACTGTTCTGTATTCTTTTTGTACATTGTCCTTCCACCAACACATTCCAGCTTTTCAATATCCTTCTTAAATTGTGGCACCTAGAACAGAACACAGCATTGAAGATGTGGTCTCACCAAGGCAGAATAGAGCAGGGCTGTTACTTCCCATGACTGGGACACTATAAGTCTGCTGATGGAGACGCGGGTGGCGCTGTGGTCTAAACCACAGAGCCTAGGGCTTGCTGATCAGAAGGTCGGCGGTTGGAATCCCCACAACGGGGTGAGCTCCCATTGCTCGATCCCAGCTCCTGCCAACCTGCCAGTTCAAAAGCATGTCAAAGTGCAAGTAGATAGATAGGTACCGCTCCAGTGGGAAGATAAATGGCATTTCCATGCACTGCTCTGGTTCACCAGAAGCGGCTGTGTCATGCTGGTCACATGACTCGGAAGCTGTCTGTAGACAAAACACTGGCTCCTCAGCCAGTAAAGCAAGATGAGTGCCACAACCCCAGAGTCGTCCGCAACTGGACTTAACAGCCAGGGGTCCCTTTACCTTTATTACTTTCCTTGACTGGGACACTATATGTCTGAGATGGATCCTAGAATAGCATTAGCTCCTGCTGAAGTCTCTTAGACTTAAATTCAGCTCCTCTGACTCAAATCAGGTTGTTTTGATCAGGCTCTCTTGCGATCATCCTTAAAAGAAGATGTTTGTGTTAAGTCAGTTTAAATGTTCTGCAGGGCTAAGTAATTATACGAGACTTGTTTTCTCCTTTTGTTTTCCTGTAAACTGGAGTTCATGATGTGATTCACAATCATGGTCTAATAGGCAATGAACACAGCAATCAGTTCTAAATAAATTGTTTTTCTCCCCTCCTTCACACTTCATTCCTTCCCATACTCTCTCCATTTAATAATTCAGAGCCAAAACTTTACAGCGGAAGATTACATGCAACAACATGTTTTATAAGTTTTTCTTCTGTTGCATTTGGATGCTGGCTGATCCTCGTTCGTTTCCCAATTATTACACCACTTAAATTAAAGTGATTGCTGGGCAATTAATTAGGGATCCGAGCAAATGAGGAGTTTTGAAAATCGCATAAAGTTGGAATTTGACCAAATATGTGGCAAGAATATTTAGCACACTCCTATGCATGCTTACTTGGAAGTAAGTCACACTGTGCTAGTTTACTCCATAGTGTGCATGTCTAAGATAACTGTTAAAACCACTTGCTAGGAGTAGCAGCCAATGAAATGACAAACAAAAAAATATGTGGTAGAACTTTAGTCAACTGAATCCAGTGCTTTTTTCCTGGGGGTACGCAGGGGTATGCATATCCCTAAACATTTTGTGAATCTTTGTATTTTTACCAATTTACTGTATTTATTTTTCCCAATTTGAAATATAAAATGGTAATTTTCTTGAGTCAAAATGAGAGTACCCTAAACATTTTTTTAAGAAAGAAAGCACTGACTGAATCCATCTATGGAACATTCAGAATAAGCACCCCAGCAATGGCATGATCCATTGCTTTTTTCTGGGGGGAAACAGGGATACGCATATCCCTAAACATTTTGTGAATGTTTATACTTTGGTCCATTTACTGTATTTATTTTTCCTGATTTGAACTATAAAATGGTGATTTTCTTGAGGCAAAATGAGAGTACCCCTAAACATTTTCAAATGAAAAAAGACCAGGCATGATCTCAGTCTGAATCTTGTCCAACCACTCCCCACCATTGTTATTTAATTAAGCAATTAAAATATCTATTCATCCTTCTCCTGAGGAACCCAGGGTGGCAGTGCAGGAGGGCGGGGGGGGGGGGGACCTTATCAGCCTAAGGACCACAATTCTTTCTTGTAACATTCCAGGCATCACATGTCAGTGGTGGGGAGAGCCTGAGGAAAAATGGGCAAAGCAGTGAATGGAAATTTTACCTTTGTATAGTAAACTAATTGCTACATACTCTTCATACCCCTTTCTATCCTCAATCCAGACAAGCAGGAGACATTCTCAGAGTTCAAAGACACATTTCAGCAAACAAGAGCAATCCAGGAGGGCCGATGAGGGGTGTGGTTAGAAAGGGTGGCCTGGGAAGAGTCCCAGGGGCCAGACACAGAGACCTGGAAGGTCACAGTCAGGCCACACGCCTGAGGTTCCCCACCCCAATTTAATGGGATTAATAAAGCCAAAAAAAGGAGAGGTCCTGTACACTGATCTCCTGCATCTTGATCTTGTTTCGCCTCGAGTAGTAATATTGTATTGGAAAGAAAGTGAGAGAAAAGTTTGTCCGTGGAGGGGTTGAGCATTTTCTCTCTCATTTGATCACATTTTTCAAGTTTAATTTTATATGCTCCCCTTTTCACCCTCAAACCCAAAATGAAACGGGGAACCGCAGAGCCTCGAAACAGGAAGAATGGTTTGGGGCACAGGTTTTCAAAGACACAGCCAACATAATGAGACCTCACATCAAACAAATGCAGAATATTTCATAAGGAGCTCATGGGCGTTGGAGTACAATAAAGCAAACAAGAACCCCTTCTCCTCTGTGAATTAATATTATGTTTCTATCAATAATGCATCAGGTTCTTGTGGCTACAATGCAGTGTGAGCTCTCTATCATACGTCTAAACACAGCAGACTTTATGCTGCACAGTACCACTAAGAATGTCACCTATCCTTTCCACAGTCTCCATGGGCTTTCAGATTCCTTGCTGCAGGGGCTTCTGATTCCAACCTTTTCACAGGGAGGGGGGAAGAAAGCTGTGTGGAGCCAGCATGCTTTGTTTTCTGTAGGACTTGACTTCCCGTTGTTTGAAAATCCCTTGACCCCTGGCACTTTCCACTGATGAAAAATGTAAGGGAAGGAGTGATATGGTTTCCCCTTTTATAGAAAGAAGCTTTCCTCAAACAAGTCATATCAAATATGCCATTATTTCTGATGACTGTGGCTGTGATTGCAATCATTGCATTCCGTAGCGGCTTGGGATTGGATGGCTATGAGAAGAGGCTTCCCAGACCCCCGAGGGAAGCCGCAGTGCTGCCACAACTGCTGCAAGTCAAACACTTCAAGACGTCTGTAAATCACAGTAATGTAGGGGAACAAAACTGCATTCTGTATACCTTCAATACCACTTACGTCTGCATGTAATATACCATGCTACTGGGTGAAGGGAAGACAAACCTCAAGCAGTCACACAACCTCCCACACAATGGGAGTTGTTTCCTTTCACTTGACACTTCTTCTGTCTCCTACCATAAAAATGAGCGGAGTGGGGAGATTTCAACAAAGTAATCTAGCCGGATGGTCTGGAAATCCTCTAGAATATTCAGATAATTAGTGATGTACAAAGTTGTGTGTGATCCAATGAATGACTTACACTAATGTTCCGGTGGTAGCCTCTTTGTGAGGGAAATTCTACTTAAAATGCAGTCAGTTTTACTTTGGGAAATCTTCTTCTTTGGCGATTACTTGTAGCCAAGTAAGAAGAAGAAGAAGAAGAAGAGTTTGGATTTGATATCCCACTTTATCACTACCCGAAGGAGTCTCAAAGCGGCTAACATCCTCCTTTCCCTTCCTCCCCCACAACAAACACACTGTGAGGTGAGTGGAGCTGAGAGACTTCAAAGAAGTGTGACTAGCCCAAGGTCACCCAGCAGCTGCATGTGGAGGAGCAGAGACGTGAACCCGGTTCACCAGATTACGAGACTACCACTCTTAACCACTACACCACACTGGCTCTTGGTTTTAAAAGTGAGTCCGTAAGTGACTGTGGATCCACACGTCCTTCCACAGTGGGGGCATAGCTTCCTGGGTGGGAGTTGATCATATATTATTATTGTTGTTGTTGATAGGACATCCCTATTTTCATCAGAGAAATGTTGGAGGGCATGCCATGTTCTCCATGTTTCTGTCACCACCCTGCTAAACAGGGTGAGTGAAACCTGGGGTTCCAATGTGCAGGTGTCCTGGCTGAGTGAGCAGTCAGGTGGAGAGAGTGAGCAGGCAGCTGGGTTTTGCCGAGGGATGTGAAAAAGAGGAGAGCTGAATATAAGATTAGAAAAATGAGAAACTGAAATGGACAGATTCACCTAGCTGTACTTCTGAGTCTGCTGTGGTTAAGATTGTGCTACAGCAGTACAATCTTAAACCTGGCTACTCAGAAATAAGTCCCACTGTGTTCAGCATGTTTTACACTTGTGTAAGTGAACATAGGGTCACAATCTCTTTTTGTCAGAGATTCATTTTTTGAGATGAAGCTGGAAGAAAACTAAAAACTCATGGAGTCAGCACGAAGAACAACGGGCCCTGAAAGTGTTACAGATATACAGCTATTGTCCAACTGCTGTAAAAGCCTGGAAAGCTAAACAAGGATGTATTGCAGCCCCTAACCAGCCCGCAAGACCAAGAGAACTGGAAAATATGCTGGTTTGAAATGTATCTAACATCAGCAGGGGCTGAGGAGAAAAGTGACAAAATGAAGCCATCAATTTTCTTGCCTGTTGTGGGGGAAGAGGTCTCAGGTGTTTATAACAACTGTGAGTTTGCTGAAGGTGAAAATGCAGAGCTGAGTGCAGTGTTTACTGATTCTGAAGTCCACAGTAAGCCAAAAATGTATAAGACCTTTGCAAGGCATGGACATTTCCATATACATGCCAAAAAGCTGATGAAACCGGAATAGCATGCCACAGAGCTGAAGAAACCCTGCAAGACCTGCTACTTTGGAGAACTTGCAGAGACCCTGATTAGATTCAGAATTATTTGTGGGATTACAGTCAATGCGTTACAAGGGAAGCTGCTTCCTAAACAAGACAACTGTAGAAAACACACTATATTTGCAAGAGAGTGCAGGAAGAGTGAAGGTGTATGCCAATCAACTGAAAGTAGGATCCGTGCACTAAACAGGAAGGAAAAGAGCCAGTAGAGAGTTTTAAAGTTTTATACTTCAGGTAAGACCATCAACATTTCAGCTGATGCATCACAGTCTGGGCTAGGTGCAGTAATTCTTCAGAAAGATGATGACTGCTGGCAACCAGTGGCACATGTCTTAAATCAATGGCTGATGCAGAAACAAGATATGCGCAAGTTGAGGAAGAGTTGTGGAAAATCTTGTCCGCTTTTGAACATTTCCAACAATATATATACAGCCGGCCAGTTCAAGTGGAAACTGTCTGCCAGCCCCTCACACTATTGTTTAGCAAACCGATGAATCACTGTACCTTGAGGATTTGAAGAATGATGATCCAACGGCAGACTATGATTTGATTGTCACCTACATGCTAGGTCAATTTATGTTTACTGCGGATGCCCTTTCCAGAGCTATAAACCCAACTTTGAAAGCAGAAAAGACCTCTGAGCTTGAGGTGAAGGCCTATGTCAATCCCCAAGGAGGACAAAAGAATGGAACAAATCAAAGCGGCAGTGCAGATGCCATATTGCGTTTTCTAAAAGAGGTGGTCATTCAAGGGGAGCTGGAAACAAAAGCACTTGCGATTTCTGGATGCACTCTTGTTGAACCATATGACCATGACAAGAAGGGAGGAAATGGGAAGCATCTTCCCCCACATTCTACTGCTATATATTTTGATATGGGGGATGGAATCCATAACTTGAACTTTTTTTGTACAGCAAATCACCTGGTTGGGGCAACCAAAAGCATGTTCCTACTCCAGTTCTTGCTAGACACACTCAAACTGTGACTATGATTACTGCTCAGGTTAATGCTGTACTGAGCAAACCCAAATTCTTAAATATTTGCATACAGAAGTGAAAAGGGACTTGTACATTTTGATTTTGGACTTACATGACTGTATAGGAAGCAAAGCAGAAACTCACTCTTGAAGCTGGCCCACCTCATCCTCTACCACGTCAGCATAACATACAGTGTGATGTACACACACACTACATCAAAGGGTAAGGCCAATGCAAGAGAGGTGAGGAACCTATGGCCCTCTATATGTTGTTGGGCTCCAACCCCCATCCAGCATGGTCAGGGATAATGGGAGTTGTAGTCCAGCAAAATAGCCAAAGATTGCTATTTTAATCTGAAGATCAAACATTGGTTGAAGGAGTTGCAATCTACTGTCTCTCTACACTTGTAGAAGACTTCAAGTGGATGAAAGGCACATTGATGAAGACCACCATGCCTGAGTATGGCACACAACAATAATTATTATTATTTTTATGTAGCAGAATTCTTCCTCACAGACCGTTTTTGTGTTCAAATGATTGTCAGGAATATTTTCTAAGTATTACCTACCTTGCAAAATAAGGGCAATGAATGGGGAACAATTACATTGCCTGCTTATTTTATTTCTCATCTTGCTTTCTCCTATGATGTATTAAAGAAAGTAAATCACATGTGAAGCCTGGATATTAGTAGAAGAAAAATGAACACTTTATTACCTCCACAGACCTTGTACAAAAACTCTTGATGTGTTACTATGTTGTGTGAACAGCAGTAGTAGCTTACGTTAGGCTGCTAAAAATAAAGGACTGTGGTTTCTCCCCTGTTTAGCAGGCAAGCCGAAACAGAATTTTTCTTTACTGCATCATTTATACAACTTTATTAAATTTCTGAGATTATCTGTTTCCATTTTTGAATACTTGTGTGAAAAAAAGAAAAAAATCATTTTCACTGCTCTGTAGCATATCAAGATAAACATACCAGTGGAATACTGGAAAGAATTATCCATCCTTTTCTATCTTTGGCATTCATTGGATTTTCTTTCCCTTTCCAAACTTTACTGAATACACAGATAAACCCAAAAATAATGTTTAAATTGAAACAATTATATTGAAAGGAAAGGCTCTCAGAAACGCCTTCAGGCAGGTTTCTGACAGAACAGTTGGGCTCTAAACTATCATAATGGTTTTATTTCAGAATATGAATTTAAGATTTAGGGTCCTTTTTAAAAAAAAGATTTCTCCCACCAGAATGCCAATTGTCACAAGGATATACTGGAAATCTCTTCTTACAAAATGTGACAGTTCCATAGAGCTCCGTAGAATTAACATGACTACAATACAATTTTCAGGAATTTTTGTAAACTAAATGTTGACATATTAAGTGAAAAAAGTTCCTATTGATGTTTGGGAGGGATCAATTACGAAGTTCTTATAGACACAAGTCTCCCTTTCTCTGTTCAGTATTCAGAACACAGTGAGCAAATTATACTGTCCTTAATAGTCACATGGAAGCATGCTAAAACGCAGCCTCTCAATGTTTAGTATGCATTGTAGAAAGAAACCTTTTCCTGCAATATCAAACGATGGCTGAGAGCCATTTCATTACCATTTTAAAGCAGGAACAGGGGACATGGACATAGGGGGAAAGACTATCCCTTTGGGCTCATTGGGGCAGCCAATTTTTTTTTCCAAGGAATAACTGGGGGAACAGAAGCAATGTTGCATCATCATGCATCATCATATCTCAGGAGCTTCTGAGACTCCATTTTGTGGCACATAGGACCAAGCAAATAACAATGGACAGACAAGGGGTGGGAAAAAAAATTATTATTATTTCTCCCAGGACAGTATAACAAGACTTGGCTCCAATTCAGTTCCTCAACAACTACAAAAAGAAAGAAAGAACGAAATTGCTTTGGAATTATTTGTCAGTATATTTGGGAGGCTTGTTTTCCGATTTCCGTGCTTCTCCCGACTGTCTATAAATAGCATTGTCAGTACTTTAATCAGGTTGTTATAATTTTCTGCGCCTGATACTAAAAGGTGTCGCATATTGGTAATTATGAAGCTTATCAGCAAAATCAATATTGGCAGGCGATGTGAAGAAGATCTGCAGAAGGTTTCATCTGGCTTCTAAGGAGGCTTTCATCTCCTATTTTTAACCTCACTGTTTGTATGCTGAAACATAATTATGAGACAAACAGTTTTACAGAGATGTCACAAGGAAAAAAAAACACCCCAAGGGATACTATGAAAACTGTAGAGAGTCGTACATCAGAGAGACAGGCTTAATAAGCTGCTGGTCTCATGGGGCCATCAGCTATAAACTGCAACCATCCCAGTGCTCTCAGTGGAGCTATGCCAATTTACCAGAGGCAGGAATCCGGCCCGTAATTAGGTATCAGATCTGGGATGCAAAAGTCAGAAGGATAAAGGTGTTCTCTGCGCCTGAGCTCATTTATGATGCAGTGAGTGGAAGCGGCAAAGAGGTAGAAGATAAGGGCTGCATACAACTAAGCATGAAGGTTGTGGGAAAGGGCAGCGGCTAAGAGCAAAAGTGTCATTGCTTCAGGAAGCAAATTCTTTAATGCTCTGATAAGGTAGAAAATCAGTTAGGGAAGCTGCAATTTGCATCGCTTGGAGGAAATAAAGCAAATTAGTCCTAGAATGTGAATCTTCCAAAGCTTCTCAGAGACCAGAAACAAGGCAGAGGGCATGTGTGTGCCTTTAGCTCATGGGGAAAATTATTTTCACCCAAACATTCATTGGCATGATGTCACAACTGAACAGAAGGCATATCGTTTGAGGAGAATCCTTTTGAAAGGCGGAAATGGCCCTAAATGCACATTCAGCTCTTTTCCAAAAGGACCACAAAAAACAAGTTGAACTGCCTCTGATAATGTGTGAAGACAAGGTTAGCCACTGTCTCTTAAATCAAATTTGACTATAGAGAAGGGTTACAATTTTTTGTGATCTGAAGCACTTTAAATCTGAGTTTTACTGCCCACAAAAAAAGAAGAACATGTGAAGGAAAATACCAGGAAAGCAAAATTTTGCAGATTCTAGTAAGAGAGTGCCTTCTGATCATTTAATTTCATTGCAAAATCCACCACATCTAAGTTATTTTATAAACCTAGTTTGTGACATTTCTTACAGTGCAATATGATTCATGTTTACTCACAGCTCCTGAAGTGGGGTTTACTTCCAGGCAAGGGTGCAAAGGATAGAATCCATTTTATACAAAGGATAAGTGTTTCTGTAGGACTCCATTTCTAAAAGTGCAGTATGAGTCTAAGTACTGAAAATAGTAAGTGTTTGACTTGAAGCAGATAAACCATGGCAAAAAATCTCTAGTTAGCCATGAACCACGGGTCAGTGGGCCAGGTACAATCTCCTACCTCACATGGTTCTTGTAAGGAATAAAAGGGATAATACCATTTGAGCTACTTGGAAGCAGAGTAAAGAGTAATAGAGAATTCATTAGTACCTATCCAACATGTAGCCATTTCAATGTGTCTTGTTGACAGCCAAAAATTTAGACCCCAAAATGAAGTTTCCATATTTGAAAACATTTTGTTAACCCCATTTTGTTTCCCCATGAATGAAGAACCATTAACTTGTGGGTGGTTGTTGTTTAAAATGTGCCAGTGTGGGGGTTTTTTTTTTTTTAAATGTATAAATTTATTGTAATGTATTGACCCTCCTGGCTTAATATACCAGGAACTTCCAAAGTCAGCTCTCCAACATCATGGCAGAATTGAAACCGAAAGTGCAGTGCCTAAGAGTTGATGCTGGCAGTTACTGGTATGGCAAACCAGAAGGGTCAATGCACTACACTTAATATTGCCATGTTTATCTTCAATGGTTTTAAATTTACCGCAGTGGATGAGAGGGCCTAAAATCCATCAGAAAAGATTTATTTTAAAGGCACCATAGTTTATGAAAGAAAAATGCACAGTAATATCAAAGAGAAATCACATACCCTCAAACATTTCTCCAGTTCGTCCCATTCCATAATGATAATTTTACTATTTATACCCCACACATCTTATTGGGTTGCCCCAGTCACTCTAGGCAGCTTTCAACATATATAAAACTTAATAAAACATTTAAAAACTTCCCTGTACAGGATTGCCTTCAGACAGCATGGGGGTTGAATAACTCCATACCAACCAACATTTATCCAGTGAAAATAGGGATCTCCTACCATACCCCCCAATATTTCTCCAATGAAAATAGGGAAGTCCTAAGGAAAAGCGGGATAATCCAGGATCAAATCAGAAATTGGGATGGCTTCTCTAAAACAGGTACGTCCCTGGAAAATAGGGACACTTGGAGGGTCTGAAATCAACACTATACATGGCTGAATTTTGGGGAATGAGGAAAGAAGAAATAATACATACAGATAATGATTACAATAGAAACAAAATAGAATACAAATGTGCAGCTAAAGTTTTACAAACAATAATTATGTCATGCAAAATTAATAGCATTTTTAAACTATTATGAAATTCTACATGTATTTGCTCCCCAACCTCCAGTAGTCCAAATTAGTTGGAAGCTTTATTACATTACACCTGTATAATAGCAGATCCAAAAGATTAAGAGAAACAAAATATATGATTGCTACTTTTGCAAGTAGAGGTTCAAAGAAACCAGCTACTGTGAGTTCAGGGTAGAGGTGAGAGATGAATGCAGAATCCTATAGGTAGGATCCAGATGAAGGAAAAAAGATTTGGAAAGAATAAAATGGTGAAGCATAAACCTCACCTGGAAACAAACAAAAATCAGAAGAAAAATATGATCAAAGCAGTTTATGGGCAAAAGCCTCAGCCCCAGAGGACTGGTTCAAAGAAGAATAACCACAAAGAACTAGAAACAATGGAGAAGGAACAGGTTCAAAGGAAGCAATTCCTTCTTTTCTAAAAGACAAGGCCTCTAAAGGCCTCAGAGGAAGCGAAGACCTGCTGGAAAAGTTTGAGCTAAGTGAAAATGTAATTAAACAAACAAGAATTGAGCTCTAATGTTGGTACAATCTCTTCTTGATCCCTTTCCACCTGCAAACCCTCCTGTCCTCTCAAATCACTTTTATCTCACCCTTACTTTCATCTCTAAAATTCAGTTATGTATTAGTAAATGATGCCGGGGCAAACTCCTGTTTAAAAAAATAAAAAAATAAATGTGCTTTTTAAAATTACTTTTTTGGGGGAGTTGACATATTCTTGAGCCTTATTGGAGTACAAGGAGCCTCACAAAGATCACTCAGAGCTGCTAAAGAATCGTCTTTATCCTGGTGCATGTTCTCAGCTTGGCTATCAACCTTTCTCATCTCATGCTCCAGCACTGGGCCACCCAGCTCATCTGGCAGTATTGAGTAACACACCTTGCGTCTTCTTTGCACAGGGATGTGATTTCACCTTGAATAAAGCATTTCCAAGCCTTCTGTTTCTCATAATCTAGAAGAGTCCTGGCAGACAGAATTATTTCTGCCCTTAAAGCAGACATTGAACCTTAAACTTAAACTATGAATCAGAGTTCTCTTGACTAAAGGTTGCTTCTATGCCACTCTGGGGTGATCGCCATTATGCATGCAGATTTTCCTCCAACATTGAGCTGAGCAATTCCCTGCACTCACAAGGATAGCCTGCTTTTCCCCAGGTGCAACGGAGGATGCTGACCTGTTGCCAATGTCAAAGTAAGATTTAAAAGACAGCTTTTGTACATGGAATTAGAGGGGGGTGCCATCTGGTTCTTTGCCTCAATCAAAATGTCTTGAGCCAACCCTGAGTGCAAGTAACTATCCTTTTTTTCACCCAAAACAGGAATTGATGCTTCTAGGCTATTGCTCTTTTCAGGTGAGATTCAATCAAATACCAACAAATTCAGGTTGCACAATTAAAGTTGACTTGGCACTCTTGCATGACAAACCTGCTTCCCCAATCAGACCTTCTGTGAGAAAGAAAGTGATTGGGAAATGCACTGGAAAGTGCAGAATAACAACGGCTTGAAACAACAATAACATCCCTGCAAACAAAATTGGAATGAATGAATGAATGACAAATAGCCAACAGTGTCTAACGCACCCACAAACTTCCTGCAAACAAATCAGAATGTTCAATAAACAGGTTGTGTGGAAGTGACATTAATTTCAGGGTATGTACAGTTCACACAGGTCATTGTTGGCAAGTTTTATCTGTCCTTCCTCCCCTCCCCTTCACAAACAAACTTAGGTGGGACATCAAAAGCTGTCCCAAGAAGCATAGTATTGTACCCAGGAGTGGGTGGTGCTGAAGGGCTAGGATGAGACATACCTGCAGCCAACCCCTCTTCTTGACTGTTGCAAAGTGAGATGTAGGAAAACAAAAAGAATTTGGGATCAAGCAAGTACTCCCTCCTTTTGTGTGTGTGTATCTGACTTCTCTGTTGCAGTATATTTGCTGGGTGATGCTGGGAGGCAAAAGCTATTAGCTTAGGCTTGCCGGCAGTGGAGACCAAGATAGATTTTACTTTGTCTGTATTTTTATTTTACTTGGCAGACAGAGAGGCTGTCCGCCTTGTTACCAGGCACAGCTGCTCCCTGCCATTTCTCTGTCAAGCAACACTGGGCACTTCATCCCTTGTCTCTCCCTGACACAGATAGCTTTTTCACTTAATGCTATGATTATCTGGGCTGGGGGGCTGGGAGGGAATTCCTTCTGCTCCTGCCACACTTGTTCAGGCAGTTGCACTCTGTTGTATTCTAATTACTTTGTATCACAAATTGTAGATGTCTTCCTTTTTCATTTTTGAAAAGCCACAATACCGGCAACACCACACAGTGCTCCAATTATAGGGGTGGAGCGTGTGAGAGCTTAAAACCTCTAACATGAGTGAGGAGGGAGCAGTATCCAGAGGGGGCAGACTTCAAATGATGGCACTTCTACATTGATGGTGAATACATAAATTTTTAACTGACCAATCCACTTGCCTATTTGTTCATTTAGGAATATTATAACTGAGGCGTACCCTCTTTTTGAGGATAGAGCAGAAAATAGGTTCAGTTTCCAGTTTATTGTGAAACTGCCTAATGCACATTTCTCCAAACAACATATGGACGGAGCGGGGCGGGATTCTTCAGAAATTCACGTTTCCCAAAATTATCCCAACCAAACAGTATGTACAAAAATGGGCATATTAAGGGTGAAATGTCAATTAAGGTTCCTCTATAACCAGGCCTTTGGCCTTTCACGATCTGTGGCCTTTTGAAGTGGGATGAATGTTTTAATGTATTTCTCTTTCCTCTTGGTTTTAAGAGGAAAGTTTATTGTCTGTTTGTTTGTAAGTTGCTTTGGGCTGCCCTAGGCAAGATAAAGCAACTGACAAATTTAATCAAGTAAAATAAATTCAAATGCATATTGTTGTGAGTTGGGGCAGTGGTAGTTAGGTTGTATGATGCCTGAATCCCATCTAATTCCTGGATTCCAGCAAGGATTAACATCTAATGGAGGATCCCATCCAGGCAAGAGCCAGAAAGCCCCCTATGTATGGGGCAAAAAGGAAGTTGCTCTGTGCCAGAGGACAAATGGGTAGGCTCCCCTCACCCCCCTCACCTGGCTAGTAGTAAGAAGGACAATAACTAGAGTGGAATATGTGAGCTGGGCTAGAAGCAGGCAGAAGCCAGAGAGAGAAAGGTCCATTCTAGATTTCTGCTTGAATCCAAGGCTGTGACTATGAGAGAAGCAAAACCTTTTGGGTTGTTAATGCTGTGCCCCCTCTGTTGTATGCTCAGGTTGTAGGTATGTGTAAATAAACCATCTATCCTAAAGATACCACAATCTCTGCCGTCCCTCATTCCAGGGAAACCAAGCTCTGTGTAAATTCTTGGGACCCCTGGAATCTTGTACCACTCAGGGATTGGGGTGACATGCAACAATATATTCCTGAAAATAATGTACAACACTGCATTATAAAAAGGAAAAATGTCTGCAGAAAATACATTTTAAAAAATGTGCATATTAGGAGGAATTTGCACCAAAAGGCTGATAAATTTTCATGAGGGCTTTTAAAAACAAAAGTTGCAGACTGATGCAGAATTGTTGGAGAATGAAAAGATCAGAAAACAAGAAGCTGAGAGAAACTGAAACGATTCCTCCATCCCTAGCTAGGAGTGTCTCAAAACATTTGGCAAGTCTTGTTGAAGGCTTCATTTGTGTTTCCTTGAAACGATGCAGGAGGGGAACACCCCCTCCCAATTTGTGTCGTATTTCAGGAGTGTCTGTGGGTTGTATTCAACTAAGTCCTATAGAGAGCAGACCCACTGAAATTAATGAACTTAAGTTAATTATGTTGGGTGTACTCTTAGTAAGATCAGCATTGAATACTACCCTGTGTCTTTTATAGTTCCTTCTCTACATACTTATGTTGTCACCCATGCAGCATGCTGTTTTTGTAAGTTTGTCAAGCACTGACCAATGTATGCGTTAGTAATGCAAATCAGGTATCTTACCTGTTTCTAGGACTGTTCAAAACCTAAATGTCAGCTGGCAACTCTCCAGGAAGTGAGAACTCAGCAATCAATTGTGGGGACAAATGGACATCAGGAAAGAAAGAAAAAGGAAGCCGAAGGTCACATAAACAGATGGTCAGAACTCCCTAATGATGTCCATAATGTAAATGTCTACTGCCCTTTTGACTTTGAAATGATAATAATCTATGACAAATGGGTTTCCTCTCCTTTTTATTAATTGGACTGGAAGCGGAATTTTAAAAATAAGTCTCATTCATATTAGCTGTGCTTACTAGAAGTGGAGACATTTGATTAAAATGTGCTGTGTCCCCAACAAAAAAAGCTTTCTGTGTGCTCTTCACTTCTCTTCAAAAAAGCAATAATATAAAATCAGCTGTGATGCTGATAATTCAGACCATAATATTTAGTGATTTGCTTGGCCGCTGGTTCTGAAGTTTAACTATCCATAGAATCTGCTCTTCTGACTGTCTCTCTAGTCTTATCTTGTGAGCACAACTGAAGGCGTTTCAGATTTCTGAATGCTGTACATCTTCAACCAACCACATTCCAAGTTGAGATGCAATTGTTTCCCAGCTTGCCCAGAAACAAAGAGCTGAAGAAATAAATACAGAAATGTCTTTTGAAATCTCAGCACAAAGGAACCTGGGCCCTCACCTAATGCAGAAGTCTTGCACAGACACCACATTCAGTTTTACAGCATGAGACGATTGATTTCTTTTATTGTCACCGAAGAATTGGAAACTAGAAGAGGTGAGACGTCTGATCTAAGCAAGTGAGATGCTTCACTGGTATGCCTTGAGTGTGTCATAATGTAAGATTTAAGCAGAATTTTGTTGGTGATATACTGGAATAACCTTGAATCTTCCACTGCTGTTATTCATAACCATGCAGTCTATTTTTAAATGATTGCTCCATCCCACATAAATGAATTAGCATAAATGCTGTCTTATGGTGTTGTGTGTGTTGTACTTAAATGCATAAAGGGATGTAATTACACCATTCATATAATTGCACCAATTTTTATTTTTATTTCTGCAAAAAAACCATGCATAACAGCATCTGAAGGACAGAAATTCAAACTGGGAAATCAAGAGTTAAGCTCAAACTTTATTACATAACTATGATATATCCATTACTGTTGACTGAATTCAAATTGCTCAGCACTTGTATCTCATTATATTTGCCTATTTTTAGTGAAGTAGAAACTGCCGTTTCAATTAACTGGACCCACTGCCAACAGAGCAATTTGACTTGAAAGCTAATAGTTTATGTGACTTTGCACTCAGGTAACTACAGAAGATCATGACACGTCTGACAGTCTGAAGAGGGTGGCATGAACGGATTAGGGGTGGGGGGGAACTTGTACCATTTCCCATTTATGTTACAGGCTTTGACACAGAAATGGATTAATGTTGTGCTATTTTCTGTCCTCATTAAGTTCTTTGTCAAAAAATGAGGCACTGGAATGTTAATGTCTTGCCAGTTTTAATGCTTAACGTGCTATGTGGTCTCTAGTGAAACATTGCTCCACTTTCCCAGGATTCTGCAATCTGATATTGGACTTTTTGTGGACAACTTAGTGAAACTATAGAAATATAGGAAGGTGATTTATTCCAGGTCCAACTGTTTGCCCACCTCGCCTAGCAATGTCTAATCTGACCATTCACAGCTTTTTGGGTTCTCAGGCAGAGGAAGGTATTTTCTATCACCTGCTTTGCTTTTAAAAAGAAATGTCAGAGGTGAAACCCAAGACTAGAGCTGGACCAAAGTTTTAGGCCAAGCTTTTTTGAGATGTTGGGGGCAAGTGAAAGGAGTTGTTCACAAAGGCTGACCTGCCAAAATTGACTTGCCTTAGTTAACTTCATTCAATCAGCGTGGTGTACTTAAAATAAAAAAAGCCTTGTGACCACCAAAATACTCTCCACAGACTACCATATTTCTTCAAAGGAATAGGCAACAAGAAGTGTAGCTTATTTACAATTCCCCTTGTTGACACTCAGGGGGGAGCTTCTGCAGCTAACCCCCATGATGGGATTTGCAAATTTGTTTTCTGAACATGGATAAGTCGAAGTGGGTGTACTCTACTGGGGAACTTGATGGAGAAACAAGACTAGGGGTGACAACTTGAATAAAATATTAGGGGTGGGGGCAGGTAAGCCCTGCCTGCATAATCAATCACAAGACACGGCTCTCACACACCATTTGAACGGCAATGTCCAACATTGCCCAGCCCCCTCAAATATTTTATGGGGGGGGGTGAAGGGACATTGGGCCCTAGGAGTTGGTTCCTGTGAGCAAGACTGCATTCAGCAGTGAGGCATGAGCTACCTCGTGCATCGATCCATTGGGATCCCTGTTCTGAAGAGCATTGTATGCCGTTTCTGTATGGCTTAATAGTTTCCTGGATCCATGCATGTGTGTCTATATATGAAAGCATGTATGCATGTCCACAACAGGAAACTGTGTGCTTGTTCTTGCAGCGAGAACTCCATCCAGCTCAGGCTGTGCTGCCATACTCTCAGGTCAGTGAAGGATAGGGTTGCCATATTTCAAAAAGTGAAAATCCAGACACAAAAATTGTTTAGCTCCCCCCCCCCTTGCAGTATTCCAGGAAATTCCAGATGTATGGCAACCCTAGTGAACAACCCACCCACAGCATCTCTGCCTTATTTGGATTTAGCTTATTTTCCCCTCCTATTATTATCAATAGGAGAGAAACATTTTGAAATGGTCCAATGGGGGTAGGTGAAGGGAAAACCCATTCCGCTACCTGCTGCCTTTACCAGCACAAGCCAGCAGATTTTAGGAAATGGTGTTTTTTTTCTAGCATTGAATGTCCTGCGACTGTGGTTCCTAGGTCCATTTAAAGCAGAGTAGGAGAAGAAGAAAAATGTACCCAGCCCTCATTTATTTTTATTCTGTTTTGTTAGGTTTTTTTCTTCAGAAAAACATCTGCAAATAAAGAACCATTGGTGGATGTTGCTTAATTTGAATTATGTGGTCCAGTCCTAATGTACTCCTTTAACATAGAAATGCCTCTGTGTGGCTTGTCACAAAATATAATCCTAACATAAAACCGCATTCTCTGCTATGCCTGTATTTCATTTTGCCCTTTTATTGGTAGATGTCAAGTTCCAAACTGGAGAAGATTTGAGATTTTATAACCGGAGGTAAAAAGCAAATGTTGCAAAGGCAATAAAAATAAAATAAATCTTAATAAGTATTTGCCATGTGTTGTGTAATGGATCATTTTTTCCATACAAGAAAAGAACAAGGGAGCTGTTAGACCCAAGAATGACAAATAAAATTCACCTTAACAGATGCAGATTTGCTTTGATATTGTGTGTGAGGATAATAAAGATGGCTTGTAAAATATTAAAGAGGCACAGTGTATCTTGGGTGGGTGATAATATTCCAAAACTTATATTTCATTAGATCAGCTGAGTCTCTTAATTTGGCCATAGTTCCTTTTTATTCAAAATGATAAAATCTGGAGCTAAAATGAAAATAGTTATTATTTTATTAGTTACTCATTAATAGATACCACTGAATAACAATGTCATTAGCAGTATTGTTTTTAAAGTTATAGGGAGTCTTTGAGGGGAAATTATAGGATTATATGATAGCTATCAAGGGAGGGAAAAAATGTGCCCTTTTATTCCTCCTTTATAATCTTAGAATATCTTAGATTAGAATATAATCTTTTTATGTCACTGACACTTCTGTTCATATGTTATTTGTTCATATAAGGAAATATTGATAGAAAAGGGGGCCTTGTGATTTGAATTGGTTTCAAATTCAGAAATTTTCCAACAGTTAGTGTTTAGCTTTTTAAAATTCTCTCTTATAGGAGTAGCTGGAATTCTTGTGAGTTTTTTTGAAATAATACACATATAGGAATGCAACTATGATGTAGATCCAGATATCCCACTAAACTGAATAGTTCAAGCTGGTCTTAGAGGACACTTGCCAAGTTTTCAGGCTTCTCAGAAATCAGTCATGTAAATTGAGATCTCTTGAAAGGCGTAGTGGACTAGCAGGCAGATCCGATCCATAATTTTTATGAAGAAATAAATTCCATTGTTTTCAGTGGTTCTTACTCCCAAGTTCCTATGATTCCTTTGCAAGTTTTCTACTAGGCCTTTTTATTGTTTTTAAGAAACCCGGTTCAGTTGCACAGGAGTAAATGACTCAGTCCAAGACAATACAATCTTTTAACTCATTGACAATGACTGGTACCATCAACAAGATTATTTGGATTAATTTAGATACCTCCAAAGAAGCACAAGCCATGGTGAAAAACTTTACAGAAGACAGTGTTCTATTTGGAGGGCTTTCTGAGTCAGTCCTATATTTGAAAGAGACCTACATTTGAAGGGCTATCTGAATCTATACAGCAGACTAGACTGAGCAGGCACAAAGATCAACTGGTCCCCAGTCTTCTTACTTTCATGAGCTGTATTGCATTTCTGCTTAAATAACAGTACTTTTTTTCTTACTTTGCATCTATAAATATAAATTAGCATATGCTGAATGTATGCATATTTGTGTAATTTTAATCCTCCTTTTTTGTGATGTGAAATCCCCCACTTTACTTGCTCATCTGGAACGAAGCCCCTATCGGGAAAGCATGTAACCTATGTGTTGGGTATCTTTTTGAACCTAAGGACTGCATTTCCTCATGGGCAACCTTCTGAGGGCTGTCTTCCAGTGGGGAACACAGTCAGAGAGCCAAAATGTATGTGGAGCAACCTATGTGACTCCTATCTTTTTTTAACAGCAGGTTACATTCAGCTACACAAGAGTCAGAAGTTTCTGTACCACCCTACACACTTTGCCACTGAAGAACTAATTTGTTCCTGCTCATGGGCATAGGAGCAGACTCCTAGAAGCCGAGGTCCCTTCGCCCCCTCAAAAGTTGATGGGCATTGCCACTGAAATGGTGTGTGCGCACCACACCTTGTGATCCATTATGTGGGGTGGGGCCTACCTGGGCTCCCTCAGTATTTTATTCAAGTTGGCCACCTCGCTCATGGGGAAGCCGTTGTACAGAAGAAATATTATTATAGTTATACCAGTATTGATTGTGTGCGTGCATTGTATTCATGGAAGCATGGCCATCAGCAATATAAAGTGAAGATATGAAGGAATGGTTATAATCTAGTTCACTAATTCAGTTCAAAGGAATTACAGAAGCATTCCTATTTTTAAAAAAAGATGCCCAGAGTGGCTGGGGAAACCCAGCCGCATGGGCGGGGTATATTATTTATTATTTATTTTGTTATTCTTATTCGTATTCATATTAACATTCTCATACACAGGGGTGGATCTGAATTTTAAAAAACATTTAGTGTGGGTATCAGTCCTAAGCTTATTCTATTTAAAGGTCATTCAAAACCAAATCAAGGTAGCATTTATTTATTAAATTTATACCCCACTCTTCCTCTCAAAGGAGCATAGTTCCAATAACACCTACACTTGTGGCCCTCCAATTGGACCTGGACTACAACTTTCACCATCTCTGACTGGGACTGATGAGAGTTGGTATCAAACGATATCTGGAGGGTCACTGGCTCCCCACTCCTGCTCTATACACTTGCTTGAGATATAATCCTCCTTGTATTTAATGGAGCTTGCGTAGACACTTCCCTATAGTCGGCTGTGGCTAAACAAACACAGGATACTTTGTACTCACCAAAAACAGAGGGTTAAAATGTTTTAAAGGTGATAATTCTGGAACATACATTGTTCTTCTCATCATTTTAAATTTGGTCCATGATCTCTGCTACACTGAACTTTTTGTAGGGTTTACATTCTAGTTAGAAGAAGTGATTTATTTACTACTTTGACTTATTAAATAGTGTCTCCAAATCCTGCTTTTTTATTTCTGATGGGGATGCAGAGAAGGGAAGCAGTTAGCAGCTGCATCTGCGTGGGATACAAAGAAAAATGTAACCAAGAAATTACAAGCACAGGACTCTATGGATTAGTAAAAAAAGAATATATATATATACACAGAGAGAGAGACAGAGAGAGAAATAAACTCATGGAGATTGGCTGAGCACCTTAGCAGCTGATTCAGCAGAAAATAAACCTGCCCTTGGAATTCCTTTTCCTTAACTTTTTTTTTTTTTTTTAATGCTGCTCAATCATTTTTTAAAAGCAAATAAGAAGGAGGGGAAAGTGACCTGGCCTCCTGCCATAGGGGAGCATTTCCCTTTTGCTTGAGGGCTCGGTGCACTTGAATCTCCTTTCTCTTCCACTCTCTTATTTTGGCTCATTTGACCCATATATAACATTAAACGACTCCCTGGCTGACAGACAAGGCGATCACATCATATGGTAAATGGTAATACACTCCATTACACCGTAACTTTAAAATCACAGCCCCACTGAGGAGGCTGCACTCGGAACTTAACAGCTCTCCTGGCAGACATCAGCCACAAGCTATGGATATAGCAAGGGGGAGCCCGCCTTCCACGGGAAGGGTGTCCTGGGTGGGTGAGTGGCTTGTATATACTCCATGGAGTATTCACACCAGCTAAGTTTTAAATAACCTTGCTCAGTTCCTAGTGATGGGATCAGCTTTCATCCTTCCATTCTCCTACCCTCATGTTCTTCATACTATAACTGATTACAGATCTGGGTTTTATTTTGGCATTTCAGAAACTAGCACCTTATTATGCATAATTTTTTTTTTGGGGGGGGGGACATTGCGAAGATGCAAGCATCTCTTCCTGACGCCCTAGGCATCATTTTCATTGTTGATTATACAGAAAACACCCAGACACATAAAGGGGTCATTCCTAATAAAGCAGATATAGAAACTCAATAGTGGGTGTATACCTATATAAGAATGCACTGAACATTATCTCTGTGTCTATATCTAATCTCTTCCTAGTATTTAAGCAATGCTGCATACGTTCTCTGGCTCCAATACAGAATTAGTATTTACTCAAGTCCCTCTGAAAGCAAGGGGATATCAGTTAGACCATTGTTCAATTAGTTTCCAGTGGGGCTTAGCCAAGTATTACTAAACATTATTTTAGTTTTATTCAGGAACACACAATGGAACAATTATAACAGGGAAACATAGGGTGTGCATGGCAGAGTCTTCTGAGCCCTGTAAGCTGGTAACACTGACCACATTCCTTAATCTTCTCTATACAGTAGAGATAAAGGGGAAGAAGGTGGGCTTGGGGGCTGGTTGATGGGAAAACCCCACAAAAACCATTCTTCCATTGATTTGCAGAATATCCTGGATACTCACAGCTGATGAAAGAGTCTACCTTTTCCCCTCCAGAGTGAGAAGGAACAAAGGACTGCAGGTAGACTTAAGGGATGTCTGATCATTATGAAATAGGACTAGGAAGCTTGTTAAAAAATAAATTTAAAAATCCATGCCTTTAAAAACGTACCAGACTCATTTATGCTGGATAAGACTCTTGGCCAGCAGCCACAATGCCTCTGACCTCCGGCATTGGATACAGTATGTCTCTCAATATCAAGTACTGGGGAGCATAAGTGTGAAGAACACGGTTGCACACATGCCCTGTTTCTTGACTTCCCATTTTGACTAAAGGCAGCTTTGGTCTAATCCAAAAGGGTTCCTTTTCCTTCCTTAGATTGTCAAAATCTTGTGCCAAGTTTATAAGGTTTCAGGTAGATAGGTAGAACTGAACCCCTTGAATCTGGTGACCTGCATTTAGATTGTGTGTGTGGATACACACACACTGTACTTTTGCTAGTTTTTGTTTTGTTTCCACCACCGAGGAGGACGAGAAGCTACATATAGCATGGAATTCCCATGCAGTACAGTACACTGACTACACTGACTAAGGACTTGAGAAACTGTGCTCACCTTTTCTTCCCTGCTTCATGCAATGTTTAGTTGGAGGAGAAACATTTGAAGGAACATATGAAGCAACCTGATCAGCTTTACATTGGTCCAGTCAGCCCAGTGTTTGGCAGCAGCCCTCCGGGACCTTATTGTCAACGTCTTTTTGTTCAGCTGCAGCCCCTTGCAAATTCATTGTTAATTTCATGTGGGCAGAAATAGCTGTTTACCCGGTCACAGGGTGGGTGGCTGTTGCTGCCAGTCATGCTGGGCTCCTCCCCCCGGGAGCAACGTCAGGGCTAGGCAGCTGGCTGTGAGGAATTCCCAGGCTGGCTGCTGGGATTGGCAGGCTTTCCCGCCATTGGTTTACTTGATTCCTAGCCAATTCGGCCAGGCCAGGTGGGCGGGGCATGGGACCCAATAAAGAATGGCTTCAGCCAACCCCAGGGACTGGTAACTATTATAGTGGCAGCTATCGCTCATCGCTGAGATTTCCCCTAGGCACTGACTCCTACTTCCACAATGCAAAAACTCACACAATATGATTTACATGATGATACATTTTGTGCGCAATGCCATGCTCATGAAGTGCCAGCAGCCCTGTGTATAAATATTCCCTTTAAATCTTTCACACACAAAAGCCAGAAGAAGGAGGCCATCATTTCTGACTTGAAAAGGTTCACAAGTTCAGCAAACTGCTCAAACCGACTGAGGTGTACAATTTGTCAAAAGCAAATGTCTACCTGAAGTACATGGGCATAATGTGCTTCTATGTTTTATAGGTCATACTAAAGCACAAATGGAATGACAATGTGCCCGTGTGATAATTAAAGTGGATATAAATGTCACCTAGTCAATCATTCATTGTCATGCCATTCAGGACAAGGTTTTTTGTTTTTGTTTTTTTGGATGCAATTTGCTCTGCTCCAACTATACTACTCAAAACTCAAATTTTGACTAAACTGGAGTAGAAAGTGGAGAATGTTTTAATCTAGTTACAAATATACATGTAGAACGTTGGTGGAGGCAAACAGAATAGCACTTCTGCAAACAGCAAATCAACTGCCCTACATCAGATGCAGAGAGAGGAGAGAGAGAGAGAGAGATCTGCACCCAAACTTGACAAGATATATTCTCACAGATGTTCTCTGAAGTCTGTTTCAGATCCCACTGTTTCAATGACTTAAAAACTAATGATTAATTTCGAAGCTAAATATTTTCATCTCTATATATTTTGAAACGTATATGTATTATTTCCTGTCTCTCATGTTTACTCTTCTAAAGCATAATCATGTCTTCATTCAACATATGTTTACCAGAACTCTTCAGCTTGAACTCATAAACTGCACCACTTAACATGGTTCCCACTTTCTGATCATACTAGTACACTTCTGTGCAAAACATCTCCACTTGAATTTAGCGTTGTTTCAAAAATGTAGGTGACAAATCCTTTGAGCTTTCTGTGAACCACTTTGAGCATGCATTTTTATGTGGGAAATGTGGCATAGAAATAAATGGACAATGACAACAATCCTAAACCTTTTTGCTTTGATCTTTGTGCTTCCTATATATATATATAGAGAGAGAGAGAGAGAGAGAGAGATTTTTTCCATTACATGCTTTCTCCGTCATGAGAGATACTGCAGAACAGCGTCTTTTGAGCCCCAGAATGATAAAGCATACAGGTTAGCCAACAACATTTTAGACCTATATCTGTACAACCTCAACCTCATTTTTTTTTTCATTAACATGAAAGATGCCATACCTTGTTTTAAGAGCAATGCAAACATTGCTAGAAATTATCTCTAGGTCAAAGGGGTATATCCTTTGACAGACAGGCAAATCCTCCTCAAGTTGTTGGAGATATTCATATCCAACTTACATTTCCTGGTGATATTAGTCAGTTTAAGGAAGGGTTAACTGCAAGATATTTTAATTGTTCATGTCAATCCTAGTTGAACCCCGTTTATAAAAATCCCATTCTGAAGGAAGGGGGCACTGCCCAAAAGCAAGCCCGTGGCATGTATTCAAGCTAATTCTGGCTTTACAATTTTACAACTATGTACCTGAGGCAAAATATGAGAGTGGCTAATTATGCTTCACAAAAAAATGCATCACAAGAAAAGAAGGCAATGTATATGACCAATGGCTATGCTGGATGGGGCAGAGGAGAGTTGGGATTGAAGGATGCTTGAAGAGCCACAGATTAGCAATCAATCAATTAAGTTATTCTGCCTTTTAAATTATGATACACTCAGAATACTCAGTTTCCTACTCATTACCTCTCAGTGTGGAAACATCTACTAGTCATTCTACCCTATGGACATTGTCGTTGTTGTTTAGTCATTTAGTCGTGTCCAACTCTTCGTGATCCCATGGACCAGAGCACGCCAGGCACTCCTGTCTTTCACTGCATCCCACAGTTTGGTCAAACTCATGCTGGTAGCTTCGAGAACACTGTCCAACCATCTCGTCCTCTGTCATCCTCTTCTCCTTGGGCCCTCAATCTTTCCCAACATCAGGGTCTTTTCCAGGGAGTCTTCTCTTCTCATGAGGTGGCCAAAGTACTGGAGCCCCAGCTTCAGGATCTGTCCTTCCAGTGAGAACTCAGGGCTGATTTCCTTCTGAATGGATAGGTTTGATCTTCTTGCAGTCCAAGGGACTCTCAAGTCTTCTCCAGCACCATAATTCAAAAGCATCAGTTCTTTGGCGATCAGCCTTCTTTATGGTCCAGTTCTCACTTCCATACATCACTACTGGGAAAACCATAGTTTAACTATATGGGCTTTTGTTGGCAAGGTGATGTCTCCCTATGTACATAAGACCTGCCAAATTTAAAGGATTAAGTGGAGATGTTCCCTTAAAACTAAAAAAGAGCTGGGACCTCCATAAAAGCTAGCAAAGTTTTGCTTAGCTCTTTACAGACTGTAGAATCCGTTGATGTCTTGCACTGGTTCCTGTGCAGGGGATGGGGTTACAGGGAGGATAAACACAGCTGTTTAAAGAACCAACACAAATAAATGATTGGTTAGAAAATTAAGCTGACAAAGCTTTCCATCCCCCATGGTCACGCTTTTCCTAATTAACCTGGTTGCAAAGTGTCTCTGTTTTAGAGACAAAATGCAAGGGGTAACATAAAAAGTGAAAAGTGGTTTTTGTTTTGGTTAATTTGATTTCCTAAGCTAATAGCATTGGCCTATAATAGCCACACTATGGAAACATGATCTTCTAAGGCTTTTAGTTCAATTTATCTGGAATGTTTAATGGGCCAGTGTAGTGATTATTAGTAAAACTGCTTAGCTCTGATTCAAACCTATCATATATATATATAGAGAGAGAGAGAGAGAGAGAGATCCATGTGGTTGGAAAAATCAGAATGCGATTGATAAATGTTCTTTATGCTCCTCCTCAATAAATGCTCGTAAGAGTGGTGCTATAATCGATACTGCATTCTGATTTATTAAATAGAAGCAGCAGGTATGGTTTATTTTAAACATAGGGACCAAAATCCAAGGCTCACTTATGTCTGATCACTTACAGAATTATTAGCCATGTCTTTTTGCCATATCAAACCTGCTCTCAAACAAAGGCAGTGAGAGCAAAATTATCATGGTTTTAATGGTCTGGAATAAGATGTGCTCCTGTCATTATCATACCAGTCACCTAATAGGTCAGTGACGTGATCTTTCTCATCATCATGGTTTCCTAGTATGCACAGCCTTTAGAGGCTAAGAGGGCATCCTGCAGCAGAAGCCCAGAATACGCAAAACGACACTGAAGTCACATTATTATAATAAACAGTGTTCTAGTCTGTGTCCTTCTAATTGTCTTCCTCTTTCTTTCCACTCATTGTAGAATGCCATAAAGGTCTTCAAACATATTATTCAATTTAAAATGAATATCTAACCTACCTTACAATATAACTGCCATTACTCTGGCACAGTAGTAGAATAAAAGCCTGGATTATGCCACGCACCGAGTGATGGAGCCCGTCTTTGTGATAACTAATATGGATTGAATTCCAATGGTCTTTGAGAATGGATGGGGCAGATGGTTAGAGCTCATACTTTACAATTAAATTTCCCTTTGATTACTCAAGTGGGCATCTTTATTTGCCTCTGATTTATACAGCAAAAGTGAGGCATTATCCCTTCCACAAGCCCTTCCAAATATCTTTAGCGATTTAGATGAAACCTTGAGTAAGAATGGTGTGAAATATAGATGAGTGATGTGCCATCACTTCAAAAATCCATCTCTCATACCTCCATAGTAATCTTATGTACCGCTGACGTGCATATTCTGCAACAAATCCACTGCTTACAAACACCCAGACAGCACATTTATTATATAAAACATTAGCCTGTGAAACCCAGGACGGGTATTCCTTAGAGAAGAAGTACTTCGCTTCCCTTATCACATGAATTTCTTCTTTTTTTCTCATTAATCTTATAAATAAGATGCTCATATGAAGCAATTTCTGCCATGTCAACATACAAATCTTTAAAAGTAGGACATAAGAGTCAGAGCTTTTTCCATCTTCTGAGGATCAATCTCTTTCTACAACTAGGGCAAATGTAATTCATTCGCTAAAAGACTTTGTGCCCTTATGGGTTGTGCAGGGTGTTGGGAGGGGGATGCAGCAACAAAAATAGTTCTGACTCATCTGGAAATATATCATATCATGCTTCTGCTAACACAGAACACTGTCAGGCAATATGCTGATTTCTGTGCCTCTGGAAACGTATCATTTTCCAGCCAAATTTCAGCAAGCGCAGGGGTTGACTTATTTGATTTATAATGGGCTATATGCATGCTTTCAAGTTATAACTGGGTTGGGTTACTAATAAATATGTGGCGTGATAACTTTAGGCCTTGTCAATCACATAATTAGCTGTCACAATCAGCTTCAGAAACTTCATATGTTCAGGCAATGTAATACGAGAGCTTAAGATAAGTGAGTGAAGATATAATTGAGAACACAGGTGTGAAATGCCAGATTCCCTCTCCTCATTATTCACTTCACTGTTGCAATGGAGACTGAGTCTAACCGTTCCATACCAATGTGTTGCTTGTGATCAGAAAAGGAGGGACAACCAACATACTTTTCATATTTCTTGAAACCTGGTGTAAAAAGGCTATTTGTGAAAGTGTTTAGGTTAGGTGTGGGTGGATTTAGCATTAACCGGATCAAGTATAATCGGCTCTGGATCCATTCCAGTCCGGCTTCCGCGCTGGTCATGGGACCGAGACGGCTCTGGTCGCCCTAACAGATGATCTCCGCAGGCAGCTGGATCAAGGCGGGTCGGGGCTGCTGATTCTTCTAGACCTGTCAGCAGCCTTCGACATGGTCGATCACGAACTCCTGGACCACCGCCTTGCCGACGTGGGGATCCAGGGCACAGTCCTTCAATGGCTGCGCTCGTTTCTCTCCGGTCGGGGACAGAGGGTGGCGCTTGGGGGGGAATTGTCATCCCGCCACTCCTTGGTGTGTGGAGTGCCCCAGGGTGCGATACTCTCCCCGATGCTTTTTAACATCTTTATGCGCCCCCTCGCCCAGCTTGTCCGGAGTTTTGGGCTGGGCTGCCATCAGTATGCTGATGACACCCAACTCTATCTGTTGATGGATGGCCACCCTGACTCGGCCCCAGACACACTGACCAGATGCTTGGAAGCTGTGGCTGGATGGTTACGTGGGAGCCGGTTGAAGTTAAATCCTTCGAAGACAGAGGTCCTCTGGCTGGGACGGGACGATATGGGATTGAGGGGGCAACTCCCATCTCTAGCGGGGGTGCAATTAGTGCCAGCACCGTCCGTTAAGAGTTTGGGTGTAATCTTCGACACCTCCCTCTCCATGGAGGCGCAGATTGCAGCTATAACAAAGGCGGCATTTTTTCATCTCCGCCAAGCTAAGCAGTTGGCTCCTTACCTCTCTCGCCCTGACCTAGCCACTGTGATCCATGCGACGGTCACCTCCAGACTGGATTATTGTAACTCGCTCTACGTGGGGCTGCCCTTGAGACTGACCCAGAAACTCCAGAGGGTGCAGAATGCCGCAGCGAGACTCCTTACAGGGTCTTCACTGCGAGATCACATTCATCCGGTGCTATACCAGCTGCACTGGCTCCCGGTGGAGTACAGGATCAGGTTTAAGGTGCTGGTTTTAACCTTTAAAGCCCTATACGGCCTAGGACCCTCGTACCTACGGGACCGCCTCTCCTGGTATGCCCCACAGAGAAACCTACGCTCGTCAAATAAAAACATCCTGAAGGTCCCAGGCCTCAGAGAGGTTAGGCTGGCCTCAACTAGAGCCAGGGCTTTCTCGGCTGCGGCTCCAATCTGGTGGAACGCTCTGTCACAAGAGACTAGGGCCCTGCGGGACCTGACATCTTTCCGCAGAGCCTGCAAGACAGAGTTGTTCCACCAGGCCTTTGGTCAGGTCCCAGCCTGACTCCCTCCTCTGGCAACCTGCACAGAATTTTGCTCAACGGTTGCCATTAATTTGACTTTAATTAATTTTTATAATGGAATGTTTTTAGAATGTTTGATTATTTGACTGTTTGATTATTTAATTGTTGTCAGCCGCCCTGAGCCCGGCTTCGGCTGGGGAGGGCGGGATATAAATAAAATTTATTTATTTATTTATATTTATCTGGTGTCTGAATCCTACCACTGTTAGAGGCCATTGCAGGCTGACAATGTAATTGGCAAATGACAGATAACTGAGCATAAGAGCCAGTGTGGCAGAGTGGTCGGACTACGTTCAAATCCCCATGAAGGTCACTTGGGTGACCTTGGGCCTATCACTCACTCTTAGCCTAACCTACCTGTGAGGATAACATGATCAGGCTGTCATATTTCAATAAGCTGAGCTTTTTGGGGCGACTGTCCAAAGTTATTGAGGTGTTGGGGTTTTTTTGTGATTGGCAGTGGTGGGCAGCAGGTGGCGAGTGGGCTTCCAAAATAGCAGTCTGGGAGACAACAAGGAAACAACCTCTCCACAGCCCTTCTGCTTCCACCAGGGAAAAGATAAAAGCCTGGACATTTACTATTAAATTAACCCCCCCCCCCCGCTGCCATGGTAGCCCCAGCCCCCCAGACAAGACCAGAATTTTCCGGTTGGTACGGCAACCCTATAACATGAGGAGGAGGAGGAGGAGAACTATTTATGCCACCTGTAGCTCTTGGAAGAAAAGGTGGGATATAAATCAACTAAAGAAAAAGATGTTTTAAAATGTCAATTACACAATAAAAATAGGCCACAAGCATAATTTGAATAATATTAAGCTTTGTGTGATTTGTTTCATCATTTTTCCAGCCCGAGGTCTTTAATATCATTTATTGTAGTTTTTCAACGACTAGAATACATAAGAAATTGGTAGCTCATTATCAGTTCATTAGGAATACAGAAAACTGTATACAAGAGAAACAGTTATTATTAGAGTCTCAGCCTGCAAATTACGTTGAAAAATATTTGTTTTCAATGGGCTGTATCCAAAAAGCTATCTGTGCCCCTCCCAAACCTTATTTGATCTCACTGACACTAGGTTACCGTTCCAGTCCAATCCATTTAATCCCATAATGTGCTTTTGCATCCCATGCTATGCATCCAGTCCCACTGTATGTATTTTATATGCACATGTAAGGTAAGCAGTTCCAGAAATGATATAAAATATTCATTTAAAACACCGATAGAATCAAACTTTAGAAACAATTTTTTTGCAGTTCTGCATGTACACTCTCCCAGAATACCTGTATTTTCCTACATATCCACCACATATGGTAGAATGTTCCTGAGTCTCCGCATCTCCAACAATTACTTGACACATTTTTATACATTTTTGAAAGCTTCCATGGTGTTAGATACCATCGATGTTGCATTTTTTGAAAGTTCTCTCTAATCGTGTAACAATTTGTGAATTTCCAATTGATCTTCCATAAACTTTCCCATTGGGCCATGGTTATTGAGTGGCCAAAATCCTCACCATTGCCACTGTTACCTCCTCCTCCTTGACTGTCCAGTCAAGGAAGAGTTGGTAAGTTTTGGAAAGAGTTTTTCTTTTAGAATTTACAAGATCAGATTCGAATCAGGAAATTTCTGTTGAGAACCCCTTTTGTTTGTCAGATTTAAATTTTTCAAATAACTGATGGTATTGGAACCAGTCTGAAATGTGTTCTCTTATTTCCTCAAAGTTTTTTTAATTTTATTTGGTTATCTTCATTTTTTAGAAGTATTTTATATGTTGGCCAGCTTTCCTGAGTATTTTTCTGTTTTACTGCTATTGCTTCTACTGGAGAAGTCCACCACAGGACTTTAGGTTCCATCAGGTCTTTATATTTTTCCCATACAGCAAAGAGTGACTTTCTTATTATATGGTTGGTAAAGTTTTTATGAATTTTTGCTTTTCCATATATTAGGTAGGCGTGCCATCCCCAACGGTTGTCAAAACCTTCCAGGTCCAGGAGGGCTGAATCCTGCAATGTGCACCAATCTTTTAGCCAGGTGAAACAGGCTGCCTCGTAGTAAAGTTTTAGGTCGGGTAGGGAAAAGCCTCCTCTCTCTTTTATGTCTATTAAGATTAGGTGTTTAATCCTAGGTTTCTTCCCTTCCCACAGGAATTTGGAAATTTCTCTTTGCCATATCTTGAGACAACCTGCTTCGCCCAGTATTGGAATCATTTGAAATAAAAAGATTGATTTTGGAAGCACATTCATCTTTATAATGGAAATCCTACCCAGAAATGTTAATTTTAGTTTACTCCAGGTTACAAAGTTTTTTCTAATCTCTAACTGCACAAGGGTGGAATGTCTATTATGTGGCACTTGTAAAAATGCCACTTCAACTGATTGAAGCAGTCAACTGGGCAAACATGGTTCAATATGGATTGTTCTGTGCACCAAATCTCAGAAGCCTGCTAAACTATCCAAGGGGACTACATCAACTTTCCTAATCATAGTTCCTTTCCTTATCCTCATGTGTTCAATTAAAACAAAATCAATCCAGTTTGCTAAGTGTGCCATTCCTTCGTCCTCCCCACATCCTCAGCTAGCCTGCACAGGTTGCATTTCAAATGAGGCAGAGAATAAGATACAATAATTTCCCAGAAAGTGGACTTAGGCTGCATCTTTAAGAGCACACTTACTAGGGAGTAACTCCCGAAAAACTCAGTTGGATTTACTTTTGGGTTGACATGTTTAGGATTACACCGCATTGTTGATGGTGTTGGTCTCTTATTCCATTAATAAAAGTTGACTAATAATTCTGAGGTAGCAAAGTGATCCTGAGCTAAGATATCTGATCCCATTGTCACACAATTATATAAAAAAATACTGAAATTAAAAGTGAACACTTGTCATTTGACCCCACTTATTATTTTTTCCCACTAAGAGAAAGATGAGGAGAAAAGCCGCTTTGTGATATTACATGAATTTTCTTTCTCCTCTCTCCTCTCTCTTGCTTTTGTATTTGTGCATTTTCATTTAATTTTATTTTCTTGTCAGAAGCTTGTTTTTCAATTCCATACTTTTTCATATAAAATAACCTTCTGTTTCTCTGCTATTTCTGACTCAACTTCAGAATAGGTTTCCTCCTACTCTACATTTCCTACCCACTTCATTTTCAGAATTTCCCCAATATAGTGATTTGTCACAACCTATTATTCTCATGCATCTTCACCTTCATGTCACACATATATCCAAGCTTATTTTAGGTCTGTATTCTATGCACAATGAATCTGTTTCCTTCCTGAAAGGAATAGGGTTTCCCCCACTTTTATCACCAATCTAGCATATGATGTGGGTGGCGCTGTGGTCTAAACCACTGAGCCTATAGCTTGCTGATCAGAAGGTCGGCGGTTGGAATCCCCATGATGGGGTGAGCTCCCGTTGCTCGGTCCCTGCTCCTGCCCACCTAGCAGTTCAAAAGCACAGCAAAGTGCAAGTAGATAAATAGGTACTGCTCCGGAGGGAAGGTAAACGGCATTTCTGTGCGCTGCTCTGGTTCGCCAGAAGCGGCTTAGTCATGCTGGCCACATGACCTGGAAGCTGTCTGCAGACAAATGCCAGCTCCCTCAGCCTATACAGCAAGATGATCGCTGCAACCCCAGAGTTGTCCGCGACTGGATCTAATGGTCAGGGGGTACCTTTACCTTTACCTAGTATATGACTAGGACAACCCAAGGAGATATTTCCTGCACAGTTTGAGGTTTCATTTTATAATAATATTTGTTAATATTTTGAACAAGTGGCCAATGTGAAGTTTAGGCCATACTGACTAGGGGTGACACCTGGAAGGCAGCACTTTGGACTGCCTCATTCTAAAATAATGTTCATTCTATAGCGAGTGCTATCCAATTAAATAAATTGTAGTTAATTGTGTTTTTTTCTTGTGTGTGTTTTTTTTTAAATTTTCAAAGATCTTTATTGATCTTAACATATATACATAATAACCAAAATTCCCAATGATTCCCTCACATAAAATATAATATCTAAATTACAGCAGCTGCATATTTATAAACTTAATTATAAAACCGCCCACCCACCCTCTACTTCCCTCCACAGCAATTAAACTTTTTTATATTTCTTTCTACCTTTCCCCCCTTGCATTCATTCCAGCAGGGAGGTGAATGGGCAAGGGGTCAATATCCAACCAAAAGGAGGTCAGGGGTTTGGAGGACTTGCAGGTAAATGAAAGCCTGGAAGACATCTCATCTACAGAATGTGTATTGGTATTAAATGCTAGTCCTACTCAGAGTAGACTTATTGAAATATACATTAGGTTAGATTCATGATTTTCAATGAGTTTGCTCTGTGTAGGGCTTAGCTGAATACAATCCATTGCTCTATGTTATTTCCCTTCAATTGAGATGAGAGGCTGTTAGCAGAGAAGGGATTTAGTAAAGAGAGAGGAGAGGGCTCTTCTTCACTAGATTATATCTAGCGCAAAAGAAGGAACCTGGTTTAAAAACCACCATTTACACAATTTTGCTCTGCAGCTCAATAACTGGTTTACCAAGGAGTAGGTGTGTATAAGCAGCTTTCAATTTTTCCAGCTCCATTTTTTTTGTATCATTTAAACTATGGTTAATCATGGAAGCCAATTACTATTTCAAAACAACTCATTGCTGATTTGTTTCCTATTTGTTTCTTATCTTACAAATGGAATATCAAGATCCTAGTCTAGCACAGTGTTTGGTTTGCTTAAACCAGCTAAAAGCAGGGTGCCTTTGGGGTAGGAGGCAGAGGAGAGAGAAAGATGCTGTGGGAAATAGAGAGAATGCCTGAGTCAATTCAACATCTGATTAAAAAAAAAAAGCCTTGAGTCAGCCAGTATGGGGTATATAGCTGCAGAGTCCTGATTCACTTCTTCCCATTAGTTCCTCTACCAAGTCAGTTGAAGTTTAAATTACCATCTTAAAAGTTTAATTTATTTTTGCTAGCCAAGCAATTGACCATATTTTATGAAGCCCACCCACTAGCTGAGAGAGAGAGAGAGAGAGAGAGAGAGAGAGAGAGAGAGAGAGAAATGCTGAGAGTAGCACCAAATAGAGGGAAGGGTGACAAACAGACGAAATGACATTTAACTAACTGGTGGAAGGCACTTTTAAAGCAGGTTGAAATAACTTTGGTGCACCATTAATTTGCCTGCAAGTATTTTCTTTGGACAAATTAACACCTGTTAAACTTAAAACCAATTAGGAACGGAGTCTTGGGGGCATGCATCAATTTGTGTTTAACATACACAGGACAAGAGTTGTAGAGAAGCACATCCACAAGATTTTCTTTCACCCATTCCTTTATTTAGGGTTGGATGTGGTGGTTGCATGAGCAGATTTCTCTTTACTCCTCCCCCTCAGCAGTGCCTGCAACACCCAAGAAGTATCTTCAGAGAGTTATGGGGTCCTATAGAACTGTCCTGTGTGGGACTGTGCTTTAATGGGCTGCAGTGGAAGCGGTGAAATCCCCTAAAATGGAGTGAAAGAATCTTGTACCATTTGAGTTATGCTTCTGAAAGGTTCTGCTTCCTGATTTGCGTGGACAGGTGGAGTCCCCCCAACCCTAAGCGACCCTTGAGCAGAATACTGACTCAAGACAATGTGCTATGGGATTAAAATTGGCCACAACTTTATTAAGTTTGAGATGTAAGGAGACCTTGGCACAGGCACTGAGCGTTTATCCTTCCCAGTCCCCAGCCAGGGATCTAGGAGACTTCAGGGTGATCCAGAATGTGTGGGGAATTGGGCTGGCTCTGGAGAAGATTTGTTCAAGCAGAAAGCCCACCCCCCGTTTTGCCGCCGTTGGAGGGGACAGCAATGACAACCTCTCGGTGTATGGCCAATGCCTCCCCTCAAGACCCCTTTAACGGGGAACCCTTGGATCACCGCTGCAAGGGGGGCGGGTGTCACTGCTTCACGCCCTCCCCCTTTAGGAAGATAGACTAAAGGATTCTGCCCAAGGTCTGAAATCGCCAAAGTTGTGACATTTTGCTATGGGAAAGGCAAAACCTGCCAATGCAGGAAAATTCCTTTCTGGCCCTTCAACAGCGACCCTGACGTAGCAGTGCCTGCGTACCTGTGGAGAAGAGGTTAACCTGCAAAAGAAGACTTAACTGAGGGAGGGCAGGATGGGAGAAGCTCTGGAGCTGACTGCCGCTTCGCAGGTAAGATTCACCTTCTGTTGTATGGGCAGGGAGGTCCCTCCCCTTACCTGGTCAATCCCTTGGCAATGCCTCCCCAGGCAGGATTGGGTGATTGGCTGAGGTAGGCGGAGACCTCCAGTTAACCAAACTGGGGAGGATGAAGCCAGCCCAAACTACCAGGAGTCACACTCGGATCTGGGGGGCTGCGCATGACCATGTAAAAGGCACCCCCCATTTGATGTGGGGAGTGGTCATTCTCCTCCTACCACTACAGATCCATACAATACAGCCCACACTTCAGGTTTGGGATGATGGTGTCATATGAAGCTCAGTTTGGACAGAAATTCTCTTCCAGTAGAACTGAAGAGAGCAAGGTAGCCTGTACTCACGATGAGGCTTGATGCAGCTTTGACTCTTGGATGTTGTATGTCCAGATTAAAGTGTGTTGCTTGCCAGAATTTGCGATTAGGCTACATATTACCAAATCTTATTTTTTAAATGCCTATTTTACTACAATGAGCACATGTGCATGTGTGGAGAGAGAGATCTGTACAGTCTATTATCTTCTGCTGCTTTATAGTGCGTTTGAAGATGAAATCTGTTTTTGGTTTGTTTGTTTTTAAAAAGGCAATCCATTTGGTTATTGTGAACATCATGATGATGATGTCATAAACAAAGCATTGTGGTTTTCTGGCTGGGGATAAGCTGTTGTAGCAGATGGACTCTTGAGAAGGAAAAATTCTTTTTACATGCAAATGTTCTTCATAATAAAGAGTCACGGGAGAGAAAATATGCAGAATATACAAACATGATTTCTTACAAACAGAGGCTTTTTCAATGTCAGTTTCTCTCTGAGCCAGCTACAATAAAGTGGTTTTGGAGAGAAAGTTTACAACTCGGTGTAATTACTGATCAACTAAGCATAATATGAATGTGTGAATCAAAGAAATTCTGTAGGATCAGTATGAAGGTGCCTGCACTCAAGAAAGAAAGAAAATTAAGACAGTTATTGAAAGAGCACCTGCTTTGCATCTAGAAGATCTTAGATTCAGTTCATGGCACTTCCAGGTAGGGCTGAAAACTTGGAGAGCTACTGTCTGTCAGCACAGTACTGAGCTACATGGACCCAAGAGTCTGAGTTGGTATGTGGCAGCTTGCTAAATCCCTAGCAGGCAGAAATATTTAATCTGATTCCTTTAACAGGAGATGTTGAGGATTGAATTTTGGGATCTTCTGCATGTTCTGCCACTGAACTATGGTTCGTACCTTTGACATGTTGATCTCTTTCATCTGGTTGTGGCAAATGTTTTCAAAAGGGCTTGTTATAAATTGAAACTTGATCCCATTATGTTCAAGACCAGCCCCAGATTGCTGCATGTCTGAGTGATTAGTGCAGCACCTTCCAGGGCTGTCAGGCTAGGGAGTCAAGAAGGAATGAGAAGCAAGTGTGAGAGAGAAGAAGGAGAAGCCATGAAAAGGAGGGACCTATCAGGCATCTGTATCTCTGTGGGCAGGAGCAGTCTTTGACAATATGGCGCCCTGAGCAAGGACAACACTTGGCTCATTTTCATGCTCTCCTCTCTCTCGCCTTCCATTCTTCTTCCTGCCCCCTAAAACAGCACCATGCAGGACAGCATCCTCCCACTTAAGAGTTCTTCATTAGAAGGATCTGATCCTGCCTGGTGCTGCTCCTCAGGAGTGATTTGCCTAACATGTGGGGAAGCCACTTGCAAGGGAGGAGGAGCCAGCATCATGCAGGATCAGATCCTGTGTGGAGCCAGTGGCTGCTCCTTTGAGAAAAGATTCCTTGCTTTAAGCCAGTGATGGCCAAATTTGGCCCTCCAGGTGTTTTGGGAATACAACTCCCATCATCCCTAGCTAAGAGGACCAGTGGTCAAGGATGATGGAAATTGTAGTCCCCAAACAGCTGGAGGGCCAAGTTTGGCCATCACTGCTTTAAGCTTCTTTGAAATTGGCTTCCCTTCCAACTGAAGGTGTTTGGAAGACGAGGTATTTTTTAGGGTCAGAGCCTCTGAAGTGTTGCATTTTGCACTTACAAAGATTACATTCACAAGATCACTTTACCTTATTTCCCCCATATAAATGGCCAAATTAATGCACTAGTTAGTTTACGTAATTCAAACACAGATGCACATTACAACGCATGTCTAAGAAACCAAGTGGCTGAAGGATTCCATCTCAGAAATGTCTTGGTTTCTTTTTCAGTGCACACTAAAAAAAGAAAGAAAAAAGGCACATTATATGTGTGCCAGCTTACTCCAGCTAGCTGAACTGTGCTTCTTGCTTAACTAATGATAGGAACTTGATTCCCCAGATGAGTTGTTGGTAGAAAAGAGGCTTATGCTATTACTCTAGAAGACTTTCTCTATAATTGCAATTCTATACAATTTGGTTACTTCCTTGCAAAACTCTTTTATTCCCACAAGCCTTTATTGATTGCCTCTCAATCAATTGACCACAGCCTTATACAAAGACAGAGATAGTTGACATGCTAATGAGAATTCCTGACCCCTTTTGAATTGAATACTTGACCATGTCAATGTGAACATTCAACACATCTACATCTTCATCACTAGCAGTAATTACAATCAATAAAACAGGCTATTTCTTAATGCACTTTGAAGGACTAAGACAAGAGAGATTGCTTAGGAGATTTGAACAGGGAGGGACAGGTGAAAACTGCATATGAGCTAGAGGAAGCCACAGGATCTGTGTATCATGGTGACCTCTGATTTGCTTCAGTTAAACTCTGATATATATTCATCATAATTCAGAGGATTTTCAAGAGGTTTTCATCTATTTGAAGAGCAAGAAATACAAATCAACATGTTAAGATCTTTAAAAACACAGACATAAAAGCAACAAACAATAAACACAGATAATATCCAAAACCAGCAGCATGAAATTAAATGCTAATAACTGAGGCAAATAAAAAGTTCCTATCCTGGAACTAAACCAAATCAACTTGGGTGCTAGGAATGTCGCCCTTCCAGAATTGAAAAACAAGCACAGAAAACCCCACTTTTCCAGTTACCTTCTGCTTCACATCTGATAACAGAGAATCTGGGGAAAAACCTGATTATTCTTTTGGGATATGTGAAAAATGAATGGTACACTACTTACGGATGACAGAGAAATTGTAGTACAGCTACTAATGATCTGGTTGCTTCAGAAAGCAGCTCACTTTGGTCCCAAGAGCTTTGGAGATGGTTATTGAGTTATATAAAGCAACTGGGGGAGGAGGAGAGGGCAGAGGCTGAAGAAAGAGCTGTGATTGGAGGGCGGCACTTTCCCCATCCATTGGACCCCTTGGGAAACTCAACACAACTGGGACTCAGCTTCATTAGTAAAGAAACAACAATTTGAATGTGCTATAAACATGCAACACCAGATGGTGCCAGAGAGCAGGAAATATTTAAACATGATTTTCCATAGGTTTTTTTTTGTTTGTTTTTTTTAATTTTCTTATAACGTTCTAATTTCTGACTTATTTATAGTGGGGTTTTTCCTGTGTGTAGACCCACCCCTGCAGTACCTGGAACTGCTTGGCAGGGGGTTGGACTCGATGGCCCTTGTGGTCTCTTCCAACTCTATGATTCTATGAGTGCAGCTGAATGGAGCACAGCTGTGGGCAGCCTGAGGAAGTACCACCCACCTTGGGCCTGCTCATAAAAAGAAAGTCTAGAATGAGAGACTAGGGTGTCTGCTGTTTCCAGGAACTCTTCTTGTTGTGAGACTTTTGTGCCTGAGCTTAGAGGTCATTTGGAACCTGGGTGAGAACCCAGAGACAGAGAGGGATGCAGTGCCAGAAGGAAAATGAACAGATTTTGATTTTGATATATTAGTAACTTGTTATTACTGTAATATTCTTATATGTAACTCTTTATTTTTGTAATGTTTCGTTTAAGTTGCCTGCTGTTGCTTCAGTTTTTTGCACACTGCTTAGAGATATTTTAAATATATTAAGCCAGGGGTTGGCAACGTGCAGCCCATGGGCTGGATGTGGCCCACAAAGACTGTTTACCAGCCCACAAGCCACCCCTGAACCGAGCCGCCCGCTCGGCCAGTCCCCCGCATGCTGCGCTAAACCAAGGCAGCGCAGTGCAGGGACTTGCTGAGTGGCACCGGAAATCGCGTCTTTACACGTGCAGATACTGAAAATCGTGTCTGTCCATGCCCAGACACCGAAAATCGCTTCTGTGGAGGTGCTATTTCTGCATCTGGGCATGCGCAGAAGCGATTTCCAGCACTACAGACATGCACAGACGAGATTTCCGGCATCACGCTGCGCCGGCCCAGCCCATGGACAATCTCTGTGGGAGTGATCCAGCCCATGGCCGGTAAGCCTTGCCAACCCCTGTATTAAGCGGTATAGAAATTAATCAGTAATCAATCAACATGAACACTCAGCACATTTTGGGATTAGTCAAATTATGGCTATGCGTGGCTTTAAAATGAGCATCAAAAGCTGAATTCCTGGTATTATTTTCCCACTAGGTATTTTAATAAGCTTGATGAATAGATATTACATGCCTTCTCCTAGCAGATACATAGTAAGGGGCTGAAATGTTAGATATAATACAAAATGATAGAGGAGTGGATGGTAAATCACCTTTTGATGAGGGCAGAAGTAAATGATTTGTCAGTGCATTCCACACTTATTATTTTCTCCCTCTCTCCCAAAAGAATCCAAATGCGGAAATGCGGAAATAGAGTTTCACCACTGACACATCACATAATAGTCTTCAGATATACGTGTCATACTCTTTTAAGGCCTTTTAGCACACACAGAGCTTCTCAAGCAAGGAAAAGTGGTTTGATTTTCTTTGCAAAGAAGGCTGAGAGATCCCATCTACATCAGTTCCCGACTGAGTCAGCAAGTTCATCACTGCCACATTTCCTGCCTCGTAGCTAACAATATCCATGTGAATTTGTGGGAATGGTTCCGGATCCAGTCTTATTTGCCTTCTTTGATGCCAAATTGCATTAATTAAACACTTCACTTAGAAAACACTGTAAAGGCAATTCATTTGTTAGTAATTTAATTGCATCCATCTCAGCATCCATAAGTCTATAACCCCCTAAGCAAGGATCAAATATAGATTGATTATTTATTCATTTATTGCATTTAAGCACTGCCTTTCTGCCAAGGCAGTTTACAGTTTGAAAATACCAAACCAAAGAAAGTGATATAAAAAGTAAAGTTGCTCACTCACTCACTCACTCACCCCCCCCCCCCCCAGGCAGGGATGTCACAGTTCAACTGGAACAAGCCATGATGCTATTGTTGCCTGACTCCTTCAGTCTCTTCTTCCATCTCAGAGGGCTCTGTGATGGGGACAGGACAGTCTTGCTCTGATTTCACACGGCTCTGTAAGCCAAGTGTCATGAATCACACTTTTCAAGGAAATGTTTCTGTACTTACTAGTTAAAATAATTGAATTTTGTGCAGAAATGTAAGCCGCATTGATTCATAGCCAAGTGGAATTTGTTGTTTAGTCGTTTAGTCGTGTCCGACTCTTCGTGACCCCATGGACCAGAGCATGCCAGGCACTTCTGTCTTCCACTGCCTCCCGCAGTTTGGTCAGACTCATGTTTGTAGCTTCGAGAACACTGTCCAACCATCTTGTCCTCGGTCATCCCCTTCTCCTTGTGCCCTCCATCTTTCCTAACATCAGGGTCTTTTCCAGGGAGTCTTCTCTTCTCATGAGGTGGCCAAAGTACTGGAGCCTCAGCTTCAGGATCTGTCCTTCCAGTGAGCACTCAGGGCTGATTTCCTGAAGAATGGATACGTTTGATCTTCTTGCAGTCCATGGGACTCTCAAGAGTCTGCCAAGTGGAATATAAATAATAAAACATTAAAAAAAAACACACAAAAAACAGTTTCTATACCAACATACCTGACTGTACTTTTTAAATCTGTGGAATTGTTTCTAAATGTTTGCCTGTAGGGAGTTTTTTTTAAATGTTTGCATACGTGGAAATTGTTTCTAATTGTTTTATGGTTGTGTCCGATTTATCTGTTTTATAATTGTATGTTTTGTGGTTGCAACCTGCTCTGGGACCCTGTGGGTAATTTTTTTTTAAGTAAATAAAATAAAGACAGAGTGTGGGGAGGCCAGAGAATCACTATATGAGACATAAGCTGTTATTTATTGGATTTGTCATACAGCAAAAGAGTCACACCCTTGTGGCATGATCCAGCTTATTGTTTGTTTTTCTCACTAAAATAATCCATTTGAAAAGTGAAAGGTAAGCCACAGGAGGGATACTATTACTAACCACTTTCTCTTCACAAAATTACTAACTCCTGTTCCATTCCTGTGCCTCACTTTTGTTCACATTACAATCTTCTATTAGTATTCATTTATATACCTCTTTATATGATACAAAATGCCATGGATTGACTGGCTGCCTGATACAAAATGCATTACATTTCTTATTTCATTATCCTCATAACAACCATTTCAGGACATTCTAATTTTGCAGGAGAAAAAGCTGAGCAACTGGAGATTTGCTGAAAGATTCCCGCTGAGTCCAACGTAAAGATGGAACCTGGTCCTCCTTCTAGCAGTCACAGGGCCACCCTATGCTAAGCTACTCAGACCCAGGTCCTGTTGAATTCAATTGAACTTTACTAAGCCCATATTAAAAGGTAAAGGGACCCCTGACCATTAGGTCCAGTCGTGGCCGACTCTGGGGTTGGGGCGCTCATCTCGCTTTATTGGCCAAGGGAGCTGGCGTACAGCTTCCGGGTCATGTGGCCAGCATGACTAAGCCGCTTCTGGTGAACCAGAGTAGTGCACGGAAATGCCGTTTACCTTCCCGCTGGAGCGGTACCTATTTATCTACTTGCACTTTGATGTGCTTTCAAACTGCTAGGTTGGCAGGAGCAGGGACTGAGCAACGGGAGCTCACCCCGTCGCGGGGATTCAAACCGCCGACCTTCTGATCAGCAAGTCCTAGGCTCCGTGGTATAACCCACAGCGCCACCCGTGTCCAAAGCCCATATTAGTGCTGAAATAAAGGTGGGTCTTTCCCCCCCTGGACATGGCATGGTGGTTCTTGAGCTCTGTCAATAAACCACCGATGATGCAGCCAAATTTTGACCCACATGTGTAAGTCAGGACTGATCTAGTAACAGCTATTCAACAAGCTGTTACTAGATCATTTTTACACCTTCGCCACATTAAGCAGTTGGTCCCTTATCTTTCCTGCCCCAATCTGGCCACAGTGATCCATGCGACGATCACCTCCAGCCCTGTTTTCTGAACCAGGAAGGGCGGGGTATAAATAAAAAATTATTTACTATTTATTTAAGCATCAGAGTACAACAGCATATGTATAGCCAACAACTGTACTTTGGGAAGTATAGATCAGTGCAATTGTCTATTGTGCACATGTCCTAGTGACTTTTATTGCCCTTGTCTACAACTTTAGGGCAGGAAGGTTATGAAGATGCTATCAAAGCAGTTAGATCCCATGGCTTGCAGGTCCATGATCAAGGAGACTTCCTGGGGCCAAGCAGACCTGGATCGAGTCACCGGCAAGAATTCAACATCACACTACAGTGATGCTACAATAGCGTTCTGCACAAATGAAACCATTCATTCTGAGGAATGAAAAGCTTGTGCGCTATTGATGTTGGAAAGTGCAGAATGTGTAATCTACTACTATGAAATCAAAAGACATCCGGATTCAATGGAAAATCCTTCCAGGTAATCATGCATAGAATTCCCACCATAAGTTATTCCTTGAGGATATCTGCTTTGTTCTATATTATTGAGTGAATGAGTGGCTAAATCCTTAGGTAACAATATTAATAAGCTGCTCAGCTGAAGAAAACTAATAGACTATTTGTCAGATTTTCGGCAGAGAAAACAAGAGAGAAACTCAGTTGCTTTATGCTTCCTGTACTGTGTAATGGGCACGCTTCTTCTTCTCTGTATTTATTTATTTTTTAAAAAAGGAATTCTGGTGAACATTATTAATTACATATCTAATAATCACAGGAACCATTCTTTATCAGGACTAGGGCTGTCAGAGTGTTTTGATACAGACTGGATTTTGCTACAATCCCACCCCCAATCATTTGTCTTGGCAAACTACAGTCCTTGGAATGAACCATAACTCTGCCCTACATCCACAGATCCACAAAGCCTTCAGACATTGTACTTATGAGGGCCTGTAATTTCTCTTTTCATGTTTTAACAGTGTAAAGTGCTCAGGGCACTCCACCATGCAAGGTAATAATAAAAAAAGGGCAAGAAGTTTTATGCATAAGGGGCCGTTGTACATACAACAACAAAATGGCTGCCCTCATCAGTACAACATGCCCAGAATACCTAAGTTTATAATACCCTGTTTTTCATATCACTAAATGGGGATGCCAATCCTGCAATCACATCCTGTCCTTGACTGCTAGACCTTACTGGCTAGGCAGCTACGGACAAGATGAAACTGAGAGACAAAATAGAAACTGAGGGGACAAAATGTCTCCTTCCTAATATCTGAGACAATTTCAACATAATACTTAGGTTCATTAGCATGGTTCTTGATTTGTGGTAAATCACATGCTATGCCTATAGAATGCATACACCGCAAGTGTCCCGGAAAAACCAATACATCCTGTTTTTCATGCAAGAACATAGTCGCCTTTGGGATGTGATTCCGCACCAATATCTCACCCCAAAATAAGAGTGAGCATGCTCCCCCCAGCACATCTTTTGGGCTCTGTGTCATGTGACTTGTGCAGGAGCATGGGCGGGAAAATTCATGTCCTGGTTTTGGGCCTCAACATGTAGGAGGCCTGTAGAATGCTAAGTGTAAAAAGTTATTGGTTCCATTTCTGGTACTTCTCTGAAGAAGAAACTGAGTTCAATCCCTGTTGAAAATCTCACCAGCTGGCTTCCTTCACACTCTCACATCATTCTCTATCAAGGCAAACAATAAACTTCAAGGAGTTCTAGCCAAGGGGAAGATGCAGAGCAGGGCTGCTGAGGAATGTGGCTTATGAAGGGCTATAAGTCCCAAGGGCAAGAGAAGCCTGGAGGGTCACATTTGACCCTCAGGCTTGAGATTCCTCATCACTGCCCTGAGGCTTTCTCTAGGCTTAGGCCACTGAGGGAACACCACCACCAGTGTTTGGAGACAATATCTCCAAGGGCTCTGCAGTTGTGAGGCTGACCTCAGGGCATGTAAACCATAACAAACGGTCATGAAGTCCTTTTTTCCACTGTCTGAAAAGGTTGGTGTTTAAGAATGTGGTACATTGGCCTCTCAGAAAAACTTGCACACAAAGACTTCAGCAAAACAGGATAGCCAATTGGATGTTTGGTTCCCGTTTCTGGCTTTTGTCAACAGAAGTGCAGAGAAAGTAAAATTGCTGGCCAAACTTTGTTTTGGGGAGACTTTCATCAAGTGCTAGTTTTGTAGTGTGATGCCAGAATGCAAAACAGAAGACATGGATGCATGTTGCTCTCAACAGAAAAGTTTATCGAATAAATGACTCACTGTGTTGGGGCTTGGGGGCATGTTTGTGACTTGTTCTCTTTTATGGTTGTGTACTTGTTAGGAGTAATAAAAAAGAAAGCATATTAAAAGAAGAAGAAATAATAACCAAAAGAAGCAATCAAAGAAGAGGTTTCTGATTATCAATTATGTGGTGGTCCCCAGCGTATAAAACACACACACACACACACACACCCCCCTCTTGTAGGCTGACTTAAGTTCATGTCTTTCAGAGACCTGAATTCTTTATTAGAATTTATCTAATGAACACCACAGTTTGCATTTTGTGCTGTAAATCATTTGACATAATAAGCCAGGGGGTTCAGAACATGCAGCCACTCATTCCCATCCACTCCAACTTGCAGATACAGCAAAATTCCTCCCTGACGCCATTTTTACACCTGGAAACCAGGACATGTCAGAAATTTTGCTGACATATGGCAAGCCTAGCTATATATTCCTTGGGTACAGTGGGGGTGCTTATCAAATTTGCACATGACACAAAGCTGGGAGGGATAGCAAATACTCTAGTAGACAGGAGCAGGGTTCAAAATTATTGTGGCATGCAAGGCCAAAACCAAGAAGATGAAGTCTAACTGAGATAATTGTATAGTCCTTTTAGATGCAAGGCATCAAAGACATATGCTCAGGGTGGGGTAGACCTGGTTTAACAGCACTACTTGTGAACACAATCTAAATATCTTCATTTATCACAAGCTGAACATGAGCCATCAGTGTGATTTGTCTGCTCAAATAGCTAAGCTTAGGTCGTACAAACAGATGTATAGGGTCCAGATTATGAGAGGTAGTGGTCTCACTCTATTTTGTACTGAAGTACGATACCCAGTTCTGAGCACCACAGTTTAAAAAGGATATGAACAATACTATGCATATGCAGCTTGAAATGCAGCTGTGACAAGGGAAGATTGCCTTACTCTGTTTAAAGTTTAAAATATCTGTTAAGATGGGGAAGTCTCTCTCTCTCTCTCTCTCTCTCTCTCTCTCTCTCTCTCTCTCTCTCTAGTTCCTGTTTGTGTGAACCACTATATTAAACATTCAGGAGCAAAGCTGATAACACCTGAAACCCACAGCACCTCATCTTTCAAGCTGAGTGCAGGCAACTCCATCCAAGCCCATCTAATCCTGGATCAGCTCTGCTCTTGAGCACCAGCACTTCTGGTGGCTAAGCTGAAATGAACAGGCCACTCTTTATGGTTGCATACATAGGCTTCCTATTGCCTTTTCGACCATGGCCACAAACACTTTTTATTTTATTTTATTTTATTTTATTTTATTTTATTGCATTGCATTGCATTGCATTGCATTGCATTGCATTGCATTGCATTGCATTGCATTGCTCTTGCATCAGGAAAATTTATCCCGGGATGTGCATGCGACCTTCAGCTTATCTAGTGCATGCCAACAACTAACAAGTAAACTTTCAGCCTTTGGCAATAACAACCTCATCCTGTCATTCAAGCATGTTTTTTCCCTCCAGAAGCCTACTTGACACTTCATTAATGTGAAATAGTTTCCATTTTATGTATTATTATTTTCCTTTGTGAATCATTATAAAATAGCATACTTTTCTTTCTCTTTTTGCATTCCTGATAGATCGTCAAAATTTATGTTGTGACCCTCTTTCAGAATTCCTGCCTGGAAACATGATCCCTGGTCAAGGGAACCACAAGCACATCATAGGTCATGCCATGGTCAGATTCTTCATACAAAACTACTATTTCTATATTAATTTATTACATTTATTCCCAATTCCTCCAAGGAGCTCAAGGTGGCACACATGATTCTCCCTCTCCCCATTTTATCTTTACAACAACCGTGTGAGGCAGGCTAGGCTGAGACTTTGTAACTGGCTCAAGGTCACCCAGGTCATGGCTGAGTGGTGATCTGAACCCTGGTCTCTGAGGTCTTAGTCCAACATTCAGTTCACATGGTCTTGTAGGAATGCCCCTTTGAGGAATGCATTCCTGTGTCCTCACTGCATAGAAATTTGTTGCATATCGGCTGCAATAGGTCTGTTTGTGGAAGTCCATTTCCATATGTGCAGAGCTGCCACTGGGTGCTGGTATGAGTTTATAAAATGTAATTTATATACCTGCCATTTTGGAACTAGAGATCTGCATAGCATTTAATAAAGACCTGAAGCTGTTCTTGTCCTTCAGCACATTTTCTGGCTGACTAGCCTACACTACATAACAGAGTTATGAACACCAAAAGAATATAATATGTTCATTCAAGTGTTAGAGGAAAAACACACACACACCCCAGGTTCACTTTGAAGATCCACAAGCCATTGAAATTAATGGGACTTGAAAGCATTTACCTTTGCCTGGATTTTGCCTGAAATCTTCATCTTGAAAGTGGCTGTAACTTAACTGAAGAAATCAGAAACCTGATCTTCAAATAACTCTGGTTCCAGATCCCCAAACAGGGATCAAAGCTTAAAAGAAAAGTGCTTAGTTTAGTCACATATCTATACACCTAGACATCCAGCTGTGATCCACAGGGCATGCCACAAATTTGATAAGCATTTAAAGAAACTTTTGGAAAAGACAATCAACCCTTCAGCAGTCTAAGGCTGATCCTAAGCCACTTATAGTGGTACCTCGGGTTACAAACGCTTCAGGTTACATATGCTTCAGGTTACAGACTCCGCTAACCCATAAGTATTGAAATTGTACTCCTGCAAAACATGTTTATGAGTCCAGAAAGAAGAAAAAGTCATGTATCTCCACAACGATGTGGGTTCAGATCAGATCAGAAATGATGGCACCAGCTGTGGTATTGTGTGTGTAGGTCCCCAGGCCACCCCTCAAATAACTTCACACACAACACGTAATTTTAGTTTTGGTTTTTGGGCACTATTTTGGCCACAACTTTATTAAAATACAAAATCAGTGAGTGGTTGTTTAGACATTGGTTATGACTATCTGTCCCCCCGCCTGGGACAGAACTGACATCCCGAGGTCCGATCGGTAGCCAGTAGAAGGGAAAGTCAAACTTGGGGATCATTTGAGCTAAGCGTCAGACCCACGCCGCTCACCCCAGCAGCTCCCCGAAAGCTTGCCGGCCCTGGTCCCATGACAGGGATTGGACGAAATCGTGGCAAGCCCCAGGATTCCTTTAACTGAATTCCCTTCAGCGCAATAGGAGGGGCAGGCACAGCCTATCCTGACCCCTCCACCACCAGCATATTATAACCAATGCCTAACCGCAACCTTACAAGTTGTGATGAATTGCTGAGTAGTAGGCAAAAACCAAATGGCACAGCCAATCACAAAATGGCAAAATTCCTACTAGGTCCCTGCTCCAAAGAAGACCCCATGACAGGCAAAGCAAGGTCAACCGGAAAAGAGGGCGGGCGGGTGGGTGATCCGATGCACTCTGCAAAGAGAAAGAGAAACCAGAGTGCACCAATATTTAAAGACTATGGTCCCACCCACCCAATTTGCAACATACAATTTGCCCCAGCAACCTGGTTACCCAATCATAATGCCAGGCAACAACTATTAACCTGCCTGGCAACAAGAGGCTTGGCCTAGCGGCCCACACCGCAACACGTGCTCTCATTTATTGGAGAACACGCTTTACAGCAAGAGGGTAAGCATGAAAAGCAAATGCTTGTATCACTCACAGAACCTCTTTTAAAAATTCTGTTGGAAATCACAAAGGCTGCCTGCTGAAGCCCACTCTGTCCATTCATGCAATGCAGGGCCTGGCCCAATGTCACCTAGTGAGCTGCATGGCTGAGTGCAAACTAGAACCTCCCAGGATCAGCTCTACACTGGCTTGTGTGTTCTGAAAGGGGATCGTATATCAAGTGAGGTTGAATGCAGGGCAAGGCCTGACACCCAGCACTAGGCAAAGATGGCTCCCTAGAATTCTCTGTGCTATTTGAGGTTGTCCGCTATATGGGTAGGGGGATTTCCCCTGTGAGAGGAGAAGGTGGGGTTTGGCCAGATGGAACAGTCCTCCATCTCTTCCTGTGCACTGGGCCAGGGGTTCCCCCAATTTGGGGGATGGAGGTAGGTAAGCTCCACTGCACAAGCAGAAGTCCTTGTTCAGAGCTTCCACTGACAGGACTGATTGGTTGAGATTTCAGCTCATATACAGAGCAATCCAACCACCCTTTGCACCAGGCCGTGGGGATGGGTAGGGTTCGACTGAATGGAGGTGTTTCTCTGCCAGTCTCAACTGGCCTCCCACCACCTGCTGGATGTGGAGTGACACCAATATAACTCTGCTGATGTGGTGCTGCTTTGCTTTCAGCCCAATACGAAGGCAGAAGTACAAGTAGAATCCCCACAGGCGACAGCCAATAGTAAGCCCAAAATGGGGCTTTCCAGGAGTGTGGAGGGGGTGGAACTGAGTCAGCCCATAATTCATTCCATCCACAAATAGACCTGCCATTGTCCCATGATGGCATCAGGCCCATTCCATGGCCAATCACTGCACATCTCCAGGCTGGGGGAGTAAACTGCCTGCTCCTAATATTATGTCCTGGACTCCATGTACAGCAGAGTCACGGGTTCAGAGGTGGTCCTGCCACTCTATAAAGTTGTGCTGGACTAGAGGAAGAACTAGGATTGCTCCCTTCGTGTTGAATGAAACTTTATGGTTATTTCATGTTGGGCTGTGGGCGAAAGACAGGAAGCAGTAGGGGATAAGCCACCTGCTTCCTTTAACATCATTAAAGTATTGTGAAATAATATTGAAACCGGTCCCACAGTTGGTAGAACACAGTTTGTTCTACCCAACACACACACCAGGTGTTCTGTTGCTGCTGCTTCTTCTCCAGCAGTGGTAGCAGTCATTTGGGCAGTTGTGCTGGTATTTATTTTCTTCATTTCGTACCAGGCACTTCCAGTCCTGAAGGACTCCCAAGGTGGTTTATACACAATAATAGTGGAGAATGAAACAATATACAACAAAATTGCACAGAATGAATAAATATAGCACATAAACAAAACCACAACAGCATAATTAAAAGAGGCATCATTGTTGTAAAAGGCTTTCTGAGCTGTCCTCTTCCTTCTGCTGGTCAACTGTTAATCTAATGAGGGCCATAGCCTCTGGCTATAACAACTCCAGCAGCCATCTTAACTAGCAGCTCCTTCCTCCCACAGTGACCCAGAAGGAAAGTGGCCCCTCCTCCAAATGTTCTCTCTTCATGCACCTGTGTAGTCATTAACCTAAACAATGATAGCCAACCAAAAGCTTTCTCAAAGAGCTAAGAGGCAAGCAGTGACTGAGCCAGGTGGGTGCTTTTTAGTAGAGAACTCAATAACCACAGTGCCACAGCTGAAAAGACCCCGAGTCTCCTGGTGTCATGCAAGTGACACACCTTCCGGTGTTGCCTGTCTGGTTCCTAATCATGTTTCACTGTCGACCTTGGTGAACATGAATCTTTATATGTTCTGTAATTGGCATAGAGGACAGTTAAAAACATTTTGGGTAGCTGAAAGTCTAACAAAAGGCTGAGAGTGAGCCCTGAAAGACAGGCATTATGTGAATATTATTTCCCAACAAAAAAATGGCAATCACTATAATTTTACTAGATATACTAAAGAAAATGGGATCCGCCGCAGATACCTATCCCCTGCATACATACAAATTATTCTTTCCAAACGTGTTTTCTCTCCCTTTTACAAATCTACCAATCGTCATTCTCCAGTAAATCTCCTTCCTCTTCCACAGTACATTCCTGCCTGTCACTTCAAAACAATCTAAATCCTTTAATGTTAAGCCAAGAGGTTATTTCCATTCCCCAGTCCAGTTTTGATAATGTTTCCCAAATCTATCTTTTCCCCATTTCTATTTTTAAATATCATCACTTATCAACTGTGCTGTTCCATTTCCCATTATGTTGGGCATGCTGTGTAGGCCTGCTGAATAGCCATAATGTGCTGATTTGGACTGCTTCAGTTTGCCACCCTTGGTTACTTGGCCAACTGAGGCAGACAAGGAGAATTGTATCCATTATACCTCTATGGAGGCTTTGTGTAGTGGTAGGTGAATAATTTTGGTACTATTTTATATCCACAAAGCCCATTAAAGTACACTCTAAATAGCCCTTGTATTTCAGTGGGGTGTCCCTTAATGATCTGGGAAAGGCAAGAAGTTCAAAACATTCACAGCCAAAGATAGTCAGATTACAGGCAGGGAGTTAAACATCTGTAGCTGTCCTAAATAAATACGAATGAATAAATAAATGGTTGGTAAACCCCTAAATGGAATGCCGTTTTACATCAGTACAAGTTGACATCCATCCACACCCACAGTTTGCTGCTGGATTTTTCTATGAAAGAGTAGAAATAGGAAGGATCTATCACATCTGATGTTTTCAAAGAAGAAACATTTGTTAGTGAAATATGAATTAGCTTCTAACATTTCATGATGTTCACTATGTCAGTTCTCCTTCTCTCCAATAAGAATATTGCAGTTGTTCTGAGTATAGGAGCCCCAGAAGTGGTTATTCTGGAAAAACAGCAATGTATTAATGTTAGAGAAACTTGCCTTGTTGTATTTTTTTAAGGTGGTTCTGACTAAACCCAAGGAAGTGGTGCACTGATGAATACCAGTCCTGGGGAAGATTGTGAGCTAAAAAATAATATATTCAGAGTAGACCCACTGAAATGAATGAGCATGGCTAAGTTGTACCCATTAATTTCAGTAGCTCTACTCAGAGCAAAACTTTGTTGAGTGCCACCCAATGGATTGGAGCCAAAGAAATGTAAGTAGAACTCTATTTCCACATCAGTGATTTCTCGACACTCCTCTCCACAGCAGCTCTCTCTGTACAAAAAGAGTGGGCACAAAAATGAACATATTGGTAAAAAAGTAGAAAAATGCATTGTATATAGGAAAACCCATTTTCAGCCTCGTGTCTGAAAATATCTTAAAATGTGATTCCAGCAGCTTTTATAAATGTATTTACTAAGCAAAGATGGATACCTTTTGCACAGCTGGTCGGCTATTTTGTTTTCTTAGCACTGTGTGCCCGGGCTTGCAATCATTCTAGCATGTTTCTTCTAAAATCTTGCTTAATCTGACTTTATGGATGCTAAGGTGGTAATTAAAAAAAGAGTTAAACATTGCTGAAACAGCCAGTTCTTCCCCCCGCAAAAATAATGTGTTGACTGTACAAAGTAACAAGTGAGCAGCTGCAGTACTATTATGGCACAACTCCTGGCTGACTTCAGTAGGAAATATGCGTTCTGCAATATTTTCTGTTTTCTTAAGCAAATTACCTCGATTTTGATCATTCTTCATCAGAACACATTGAATATCTAAAAAAGACGGTGGTTATGTCAAAATGTAAATCCTGCCTTACCTTTACACACACACAAAAAAAACTTAGCTGATTAGAACCATCAGCTGCAAGCAAATAAAACAAACATCTCAATATAAACATTCAAAATCAAATGCAATACATTATTTTATTTTAAGATCAGTGTTAGTGAGAAAGACAGGGTCTTTTAAGAGATGCCACTCTCTGTCTTTCAGATGAGTGTGAGTTTTCCCCATCCACACAGTGGAGGAAGAGATTTCGTCCTAGAGGAGGAAGAGGAAGGAACATCAAGTCCATGCATGGCCAATCAGAGTGGGGCAGACACCTGGCCTTAGGTAGGGTAGTGCTGCCTTGTTACTTTCTCTTGGCTTCAGCATCTCACCCACCATGTGGAGTAGTATGGGCTTTGGTAGCTGTTTTTCTAGGGCCTGAGTAGGGATTTTTTTGGATGTCCCTGATTAGCATATGGCTCAACTACTCCATGCTGCTCATGTGAGTAAAGTATGGTACAGTGGCACTTCAGGTTACAGACGCTTCAGGTTACAGACTCTGCTAACCCAGAAATAGTGCTGCAGGTTAAGAACTTTGCTTCAGGATGAGAACAGAAATCATGTGGTGGCGGCATGTCGGCAGCGGGAGGCCCCATTAGCTAAAGTGGTACCTCAGGTTAAGAACAGTTTCAGGTTAAGAACGGACCTCCAGAACAAATTAAGTTCTTAACCCAAGGTAGCACTATATACACAAATGACACACCTGATGTGAACTTTGGGTGCATATAATATCCTGAGGGCAGAGTCAGCTACTAGGTTTTTCCTGCAGTCTATGGACCATCATTATGTGGTGTTGATCTGGCAGGGCAGCACTAAAGAGCAAGAAGCCACAAAAAAGGAAGAGGTGTGTGGGAGAGGCAAAAGGCAAAGCTTCAACATTATGCTAGAACAACACTTATTTTACCATATAGTACACTCATCACTTTGGGGTGTGTTGCTCTCTTTAGGGGCACAAATATCTCATTGCACTTAATGTATCTCTGCATATTGTTTAAAAAAATGGGACTTACCGATGAACCAGACAGTTGAAATCAAAAGCTTTAGTCCACTTAACCTAGAATTCTGCCACCCAATCGTTTTTGCCTTATATCAAGGTATCTTATATCAACTCAAACTGAGACCCTACAGCTTCTGGATAGCTTTGCCTAAACAAAAATATTTTTAGCTGGCACTAATACTGGAGGGATACATTAAGGTGTTGCTTCTGAAGACTTTACTCATGAGATATTTGTTAGGGAACCCTTTTTCCTGGATTTCACTTGCAAGAGCCATCTTTTTTAAGGGAACACCGTTCATTTTTAATAAGCATTAATCACTAGAAATGAATATGTCATATTTCCTGAAAGACTGTGACATTTTTGGCTGCTCCAAATTTTTCGCAGCTGTGTGTGTGAAAACAGTGGCACACATGCACACACAGATAGTGTCATAAAATAAATCCTCTAGTAATATGATCTAGCTAGTTAGCTAGCTATCTGCAAAGGTAACATAACAGGTGATGGTGCAAGGGAGATATTAATTAAAATGCCAACTCTTAATTACACTTTGTTTGAACACGAGAGAGGGAGAGAAAGAGAGAATAGAATTTCCTGAGGGCACCACGAAGATTGTATTTATAATTCAGTTGTGGACAGGTGCCCAGATTTTAGCTTATCTATCATTTGCTACATGCTGGGTTTGTTGCCTACAAGCTGCCATCACTAATGGTTTGGGATGGTGCCACACATTTCAAGTAGTGCTGCTGCTCTCAGGTCAGGGTCAAAGCTAGTCATGGTGCCATGTGAAACCCACCCACCGTGTTTAGTAAAAACTCAGTCAAGCAAACCAAGTCACCAAATAAATAAACAAACCAGTTGCTCTTTTTACCTCTTTTGTTTGGTTAAGTAAAATACTCATCCATTTTGCAGTTGTGAAACATGTGCTTTTGTTGAGAATATTTCCAGCCATTCCAGCCATCCCTCTTTTGACAGACACTCAGAAACCCAAAAACTGATTCACACGTACAGTTAGTTTACTTGATGACTAATTAGGCAATCACAAATAAAGGAACTCAAGCAGAGCTTTGATAGCACCTCCTCTTGCCACCTCTAATGTGATGCTTTTCAGTTAAATCAGTTCATACATTGGACTGACAATCGTTCAGTACAGAGCAATCAACTGTTGAGAAATGTGAATTATATGGGTTTGATCCAGCCAAAGTTGCAGATGGGCTGAAGTTCAGTGCTAGGGTACATGCTTGGCATGGAAAAAATGCCCCATGCACAATCCCAAGGCTGGGAAATTCCCCTGCCTGAAAGTGTGAAGAGTTGCTGCCCATCAATTGTAGAAAATTTCAAGCTATTTCATCAGATGATGTATCAATAGAATCCTATTTTCTATATTGGTTTTCAGCAATTAAATTGAACCTGGATCTAAAACAAAATCTTTTCGTTTTCAGCATTTAAATTTAACTTGGATCTAAAACAAAATCTTTTCGTTTTCAGCATTTAAATTTAACTTGGATCTAAAACAAAATCTTGGATTGTAAAACAAAACAATTTGTTTCCTGTGTTTAATTACATAATCTTGTAATACTTGTAATAATACTGTATTACAAAGTGGTCATAGGTGTTATAACATATCTTTAATCTGTCAGATATACCACATAAATAATTTAATAAGAGAGGCACATGACATTGAATGCCCTAATAAATATCTCAATATTGATTTAAACAAGTTCCCATTTTGAACTTGATGTTCAACAAACTCATGCCTTGTTTGGCACTTTTAATCTGGAAAGAGAAATTCAGATTATCATTTTTTCATTTTCAAAGGTAATGCATGAAGGGGGGGGGAGAGATCTTCCAGAGCTATAAGAATATGTTGCAGAATTGTGTTTATTTCTTTTCTCTGTGTGCCCCCCCCCCCATGCCATAAAGCAGCACTTCAGAGTGGCTGGTCTACTTTAGATGTGGGTATTTTTGATTCAAAGGAACATTAAGACAAGGATTTCAAACAATTTTGATGACTGTTTCTTAAATATCACATCTGCATTATTCAACAAATTCCAAGGAGCAAATAATTCCATCCAGAAAATGTAGAAGCCATTTCCAAAGAGGAATGAATAGCATGCACACTCAAAAAAAACATCCTGATGTGCTTTCTGCCTTTAGCATTTTCCTGTTGCAAGTGTAGTTGTGTTATATGCGTAGTTCCACACATCATTTTGTTAGTGACTCCCATCAAATGCCTGCTCTTACTAAAAGAAATATTTTTATGCCCGATCTCAATTTCAGTTGAAATGTACTCTAAAATTTCAAGTGCCATTTCCATTTCTTTCCCAGAGTCAGAAAGCAGACTACAGATCCATTACTTATTTTTAAAATCTGTCAAATGCTGTAAACATTCCTGGAGTGGGATTATTGTGCCATTACACTTCCATCTATAGATCCATCTCCCTGATTTGTGTTTTTTTTTCTTTATGAAAGGATCAGCAGTACTTTGAATGTAGCTTTCTCCATGTATGTGGAAGAAGATCGAGAGGGGTTGAAAATGTTATTAAGCTTTCATGTGGGAATGTGAGTATCCCACAACAAGTAAATTTGTCGCCATAATGCACTGGAAGGAAAAGTCCAAGTCAATTTGGTGGTTATACCTTCAACGAAACACCTAAAGACTATCAGGGGAAGCCAAAAAGGTTTCTTAGAAGCTCTGCTGGACCTGATTAAAGGCCATTCTAATGCACTATCCCTCTTTGCAGAGTGAACAACTAGCTCCCTATAGAGGACCAACAAGCAGGATATGAGGGCTATAGCATTCTCTATCGCAGCCGGCACAGTGGGTGGCCTGAGGAGAGTCACAAGGCCTCAGTTGGGGGCCTGAGGTTCCCCATCTCTGGTGTAGAGCCACTTTGCACATCGTCTAATATTGTGCCCCAGGGGCACGCTGCCACTCTAAGTGGGGTGCCTCTTAAACAGTACCCTTTACTTGAACCACATGGCACGGAGTGAACATACTTAGTGTGTTCAGAGTTGCCCAAGTCACGGGCAGAATACAAAGAGCCCTTCTGACTTGGTAATAATAATAATAATAATAATAATAATAATAATAATAATAATTTATTTGTACCTCACCCATCTGGCTGGGTTTCCCCAGCCACTCTGGGCGGCCTCCACAAAGACCAAAAATACACTAATATGTCATACATTAAAAACTTCCCTGAACAGGGCTGCCTTAAGATGTCTTCTGAATGTCAGGTAGTTGTTTATCTCTTTGACATCATGCCTGGTTCCCTGTAGCTTTGCTTCTCGCAATGAGGGAACCGCCAGAAGGCCCTCGGCGCTGGACCTCAGCGTCCGGGCAGAACGATGGAGGTGGAGATGCTCCTTCAGGTATACTGGGCCGAGGCCGTTTAGGGCTTTAAAGGTCAACACCAACACTTTGAATTGTGCTCGGAAACGTACTGAGAGTCAATGTAGGTCTTTCAAGACAGGTGTTATGTGATCTTGGCGGCCGCCCCCAGTCACCAGTCTAGCTGCCGCATTTTGGATTAATTGCAGTTTCCGGGTCACCTTCAAAGGTAGCCCCACGTAGAGCGCGTTGCAGTAGTCCAAGTGGGAGATAACTAGATCATGCACCACTCTGGCGAGACAGTCCGCGGGCAGGTAGGGTCTCAGCCTGCGTACCAGGTGGAGCTGGTAGACAGCTGCCCTGGATACAGAATTGACCTGTGCCTCCACGGTAGGATGTGCATCTCACATTTGTCACTGCTGGAAAGGAGCTGCACATAGCACCATGGCACACCCTAGGGAACATCTTACCCCCTGCACAACTTAGCCAGTGAGGGTCGCCAAAGCTGTAAAAATTGGTCATCAAATAAATAAATAAATAAATAAATAAGGTATTTATTGTCTGTCATGCCACAATCCTATTTTTAACAAATTTCCTGAGGGAGGGATTCATATTAAATCTTTTTTTTTAAGGCAACTAATATTTTATATGTGTATTGATATCTATTTTTCTATAGGAAAATCGGGTAGGTGGGTAGATTAAAATTCAGTTGCAGTGATCACTAACCTCTTCCTGGCCTTCACAAAATAAAGCTATTAAGTTGTCATTACTTGCAGATAGTGCTCACAGGATGTACGATCGTCCCACAGTACATACTCAAGGGAAACTAAATCAGCTCCATCAGCAGCCTCCACTTTTTCATCTTCATGCTCAGCTGCTGTCAAAACAATCCCTACATAAGATGGGATTTTCCAGCCAGCTGGCCACCAGAAAAAGTCAGTCTCCCAGGCCCTCTAAAATCTGTATCCAGAGCATTCAATTAAGGCAGTATTTCAAAATGCTTTACAGCTTCTTGTGTCTAAATCATGTCTACACCATTCTCTGGATGGCACTAATAGCTCACGGTGAGTTTCGGCCCGATGGTAAAGGGCAAGTCCATACTTGCCTAGATATGACTACAACACCTAGTGATGGCCTGCATGTGGAAAGAAACCACCAAAAGCAAATGCCACCAACCAGAGCTTTTGTGCAATATTCACAATATTTCGCAATGGATCCAGTTGACACATTTGCTATCAAAACATCCTCTAGGAATTAGGAGAGTGATGTGTATGGATCCTTCCAGCTACCATGGTAAAAGAGAGCCACCTCCTGAGACCAGTGGTCCCTCACTGCTTTGGGAATTTATTTGAAATGGATCTACGAGTCAGGCAAATGATGAGGCTCCTACCAGAACCTATGTTGCCCCTGGGTTGTTATCAATTTTATGGTGTGAGGTGAGGTGCTGCCACTAGCCAGATCCAAGATGGGTAGTGGCAATGGGATGGTAGGAAGTAAAGATCACCGGTCAGGGTGCTGTATCAGGAATCATAATAAGAGTCATAAGCCTAGTTTTCGATCCATCGCCCAAAAGTTTAAAAAAGAAAGTAAGATATATTTTTGTTGTAATCAGTTATTCTTGAGGAATTTGATCCCTGCAAATCCTGGTATGAATTGACCTCCTCCACCCACACCTCCTGTGCTAACATGTGGATGAGAAGCTAGATATTCTTCAGAATTCACATGTCTACCAATCATGTATATAATGATGGGATATATTGGGAAATCCGTATTTCAGAAAAGAAATACTTTTTAAGAAAAACTCCACTTATTTAAATATACATTTGCATCTGGTTTCTCGTGCACATTTCATAATAACTGAATATTAATGCCAAAATACAGCAGAGTGGACATTGGACTTGAATGCATACCAAAGTAATATACAGTAGGAGCACACAGATCAATTCATCCCTTGTTGTGGCCTATAGTTATTTGTATGTACTTCATATTCAACTTGAAAGATAAACTTCCTATCTTATGAACCACATGACCTCACATGCTTTCTCTCCTTGTACAGCAGCAAGAATTGGTGGGAGGACAAGGAGAGCTGGTAGTCAGGATTGCAGCAGGCCTGATATAGCTACAAAAGAGTAGCAACTTCTGCTCAAGTAGGTTCCACTTGCTCAAACAACTGGGGAGTATACTTGTCTCTACTCACCCTACCACATATGTATCCTCAAATGAAGAGAAGAAGGAAACATGTGTCCTTTCAAATACTGCTGGACTCCAATATGCATCAGCCAGCCAGCATTGCCAGTGATTAGGGATTTGGAAGATTTCAGTGCAACAACATCTGAAGAGCCATAGTTTCCCTGCTTCTGTTCTAATGTGAGTGGAGGAACTGAGGGCTTGTTCCTATTGACACATTAGGTTTTATTGAGTTATTAGATTTCTAACTTTAATAGTATAGATTGGGATCCCATCCACATCAATTATTTGTTGTGTCCTAAGCAGAGCCCAATGTTGATCCAGTTCAGTGAAACGAAGTACCTGACTAGCACAATTCAAAATACCTGCATGAGTCAGCAAATAAAATAATCAACAGTCTTATCCAGGCATAGGCAAACTCGGCCCTCCAGATGTTTTGGGACTACAACTCCTATCATCCCTAGCTAACAGGACCAGTGGTCAGGGGTGATCTTATCAATCCTATTGCACAACTGATTTAAAAAGATGAGTTATTTTTCCAAAATATTCAAATCCTCTTAATAACCTTTGGATAGGAAAGTAGGTTACAAATATTTTGAAACTGTCAAATAAATAAAATAAATCCAAGCATTCTCAGAGCAGTATGAGATTGAAAAGGAGGTCTATTAACAGGTCAACACAGAGCAAGAACACTGTCTCCAAAAAATCTCTGCAAATAGATGAATATTTCCAATTTAAAATGTTTTGCCATTCTATTTTGTGGGATCCAAATATTCATTAAAGAAAAAAGAAGAAGTCTAGCACTTCTTATTTATCTAGCACTTATTTCACTCACGCCACTTTATTCAAGCAACGTGGCACCTTTTTTCATCCCCACCCACGAAGCACTTTGCAATCATTTAATTTGCCTGCATTTCCTCACTCACTCAGCCGCCTCCTAACTCACAGATCCAATTTGAAATAAAAACAAAACCATTGTCCAGCAAGTTGTGCAGTTTGGTAAATGGTTTGTTTCCTCTGCTCCACTTTATTCTATATAAAGGGTGGGGGAAGTATGTACTGGATTAGAAGCATAAGACAGTATAAAGAAAGCAGTTGTCTATATAAATACATTTTAGATTCAGGCCTTGAGGCATTTGCATCAGTCTCTCAAGTGTTTACAGGCTAGTATACATGGATTTGTTTTTGTGGGGGGGTTTAATATAAAAACCCCAGCAAACAGTGTGTGTTATTGATGTATCCCAATTAGGGTAGATCATGTCAATCAACAAACACTGGGCCACAGAAACATAGCACTTGCAGACACAATTCATGGTAGCTTCCATTAGCTAGCTAAGCCTCTGACTGATACAAAATAACATATGAAGAAGCTAAGTTGCAGCCAGCCAGTCAAATTCACTTCATCAGACCCACTGGCTTGAAGCAGCTTTTATAATCACGTATATTAAATCAACCTGTCTAGTTGCAAAACCAGATCCATTTGTACTTAATGGCCAAAAGACAGATGTAAACTAAAGGGCTCTGCTGAAAACCGGGAAGCATTTTTGTAGCAACTCATTCTGTTTATAATCCAGACAAATGCAGCTTCAAATGCCTTTAACTATTTGTTCCTACCTTGTGTATCGCTGAAACCTGAAGCAATCAGATAAGCAGGGAGCAAAATTATGGAATAGTGGGGTGTCAAACATGTATCAGAATTGAAGGCTACGTGCCTCAAATTGAAGAAATGTGACGCAGGAATAGCCTAAGCCATGGCTTGCCAACCTTTGGGGGCCTATGAGCACACTGGCAAATCACAGAAACCTTTATGGGCCTCACCCCACACTGTAACCAAACACACAACCTGTTCTATTGGAGGCAACAGAATATTTATTACAAGTCTAATTTCGGGGGGGGGGGCTGGGGGTGCCATGGAAGGTTGTTGCCAGCACATGAACACCCATGGGCACCTTGTGGGTATGAATTTGAGTCCCTTTGTAGGAATGCAGGACTTCAGACTTATTAGTTGTAAATGGCTGTAACTGACATCATGGAAGTGGAAAACAGTTTGATCAACCAACTCCTCCCCCTTGCAAATAGCCTCCCAACACCCTGCTCTCTGGTAGGCCTATCCAGAGGGTCAGAGGAACCTACAAAAGATTGTGGACTGTGTCTTATAGGGCTGCAGTGGGAGGGAGGAATCACCCCAAACTGGGAATCTTGTACAAGTGGCGCAGTATTCCTCCATCCTTTGCTCATCACTGATCACAGGATACGTCCTCCCCTACCCCACCCCCACCCCCCCAAACCATAAAACCCACAAGTATCCATCTCATTCAGCAGCATATGGGAACAGTCTTATAGACTTTGGTCCCCTTCTCCCCTTCCCACAAGCTGTTTGCACTAGCATCTATGTCAAAGTCTCTGAGAAAGAAAAGTAGTGTCAAGAGAATGATTAATTTTGGCTGAGATGCCACAAATGATTGCCAGCCTAACAAAAACCCTCAGGAGGTCCAGATAACTGAGCTGCAAGTGAGAATTTGCACTAGTAGCCATTTGTGCAGGAAATATGGGATCAGCTTTCAACAGGCAATTAGTGGTTAGACTGTGGCCACACAGCATCAATTTATATCATTAAAACTCCATTTAAAATCTTGGAGGTTCAATTTCGGAAAAGTTGGTGACTTGTTATATAATAATAATTTGTTCTCTTTGGTTCCCATCTCTGTAACATCTTATGCTGCTTGAGTCAATTTATAAAATAGATGTGATTTGTTTGTCAGATGTCTTTGCTTGCCACTTGTTTCTGGATCTGTGATGCCATATCAGGCTTATGCAACTTGAGATCCATCAAGCCAAGCACAGCCCATCAGCCAAGGATATTGGGCCTGCCAGGCACCTGTCTGTTTTCTCAGTGCCAAGCAAGCAGGAGCATCTTGATTCCCCTGATGAGCCACCATACCTGGCTCAGCATGTGACACATTGTGCTGGCCTGTTTGCCGTATGCCTAGAGTATCAAAACAGACAACTGGAAAAATGATAATGTGAAGTAATTTGGTAATAATATGCAATAGAGCACTCCAAACGATCCTCTGAAAAGTGGTTAAGGCTGCAGAACTGAACCCACTTCCCTAGGAGTAAATGGTATTGAACTGAACAGGACAAATAGGATTGTGCTCTAGGCAGGTGCACCATCTGAGGGGGGCACAGGAAGCCCCCCAAAAAATTAAAGGAAGGGGCTGGGCCCCCTCAAAATTCCCCAGCGGCTGTGCATGCACACCGTTGGGTGTTTAAAATTAAATGCATTTAAAAGTAAATGCATGCCTGCCTACCAAAATTCCCAACTCCTATTCAATTGCCTTCACATATGCACATACCAGTTCTTGTGGAATAGAATTTCAACAGTTTCCCTCGCCTCTCATGGCATTCTAATGCAGTGGTACTATATCTGACTACAACAACGTTTTTGAATAAACTCATTAGAATGTGTTGTCTACACAACAATATCCCACAATTAAATAAAGGTAAAGGTAAAGATACCCCTGCCCGTACGGGCCAGTCTTGACAGACTCTAGGGTTGTGCGCCCATCTCACTTAAGAGGCTGGGGGCCAGCGCTGTCCAGAGACACTTCCGGGTCTCGAGGCCAGCGTGACAAAGCTGCATCTGGCGAGCCAGCGCAGCACACAGAAATGCCGTTTACCTTCCCGCCAGTAAGCGGTCCCTATTTATCTACTTGCACCCTGGGGTGCTTTCGAACTGCTAGGTTGGCAGGCGCTGGGACCGAGCAACGGGAGCGCACCCCACCGCGGGGATTCAAACCGCTGACCTTTCGATCGGCAAGCCCTAGGCGCTGAGGCTTTTACCCACAGCGCCACCCGCGTCCCGATAATAGTCATTATCAAATGACAGAAGGGAGCAAGTGATCTTCCAAAGCTCTGTGCCAAACATGATTTGTTTCCATCCATGAAATCTTTGACTCTATGTAAAAGCTCAATGCCTGATTTGTTCATGCAGTTTCAGTATTGTGCATAGAAAAACTGAGTTATGTTCTTTACCGTATCCAGTGTGCCCAGCTAATAGCAGGAAACATTCCACAATTCCTTCTGTATTCACTTGAGCAACTTCACTTCCAGTGCTTCAAGTAATACACTTTTAAATGCTCAACTTCATCCTGCTTAGTTATTTTTAGACTGCAGATTACCAAGCCATTCCCATGAGATGCTCATCACATCTCTGTAACTAAGGACAGAACTGTCCCAAGTCTTAAATGCTCTGGGTGGCCAATGGTCCTGACATCTTCATTTTGCTATCTCCTCTGGGGAGACCACCATACATTGAAAGTGACAAACTTATACATACAACTTTTGATGAAGTTTTGGATGATCTTGCTATGATGAAGGCTGGGGAAAAATCATTTTAGCCTTACCTTCTTTGATGGTTGTAGTTTACTTTTTAATATGTATTTCAAAACTGACTTTTTAATGACAACATAAAGTAGATTCTAAAAGTGCCACACTGTTGGGTAATCATGATCATATTATTTACACTTCCCAGGCAATATAAATTGTAAACTCAGGGTGTGTTTTTTAAGAATGAAATTACAACTTTATTTTCCTAAAAAATAATGCTTATTCCACAAAAGGTTTACAAAATTCAGTTATTGCGAAAGTTTTTCAGTGTTAATCTTGTGCATTTTTTTTTAAATCACCATGGTATTTAACAATAACACCTTATGTCCTTTAGAGGAGGAAATTGTGAATTGCAGAATTTTAAATACCCATCATTATCCTTGGCTTCACTTCCATTTTCTTCTAGTGGTGGTGGGGGGGATGGGGATGGGCCTCACAAGGGGTCGTAGCCTAGGGCCTCTCTTCATCTAGATCTGGCCCTGGATGACACCATTTGGGCTAGGAAGCTGGATATCCACCAGTCATCTCATCTCTAAGAACTTAGGTGTGTGCAGAAACCCCAAGATTTGCCTTGCATCTGTATCTACGCATTAAGAAAACCCACCAAAACTGTTTGTGAGTCACTCTGTGCGCTCTCTGCTTTGATCTGTAATTCAGCTCTTGAGCCACTCAATATAAAACAAATCCCTCTGTTCCTGTACTCATTATAATGGGGAATCTAAAAATGACTATAACTTCCCCCAGCCAAAGTGGAAGAAATTCACAGGCACAGGAGCCCTTTCAGAGTGGATTAAGCCCTGCCAAATTGCAGGCATATAGATCCAGGGGCCTTTAGCAGGAGAAGTAAGGGGAATTCATTTTCCTCTCTAATCCCTTATGATGGGGGTGGGGTAGGAGTGGGAGTATGTTGGTTACTTACCTCAAAATAATTAAGAGGTGACCAACTGCTTGGTGAGTAGGCTTGCTTGCACATTAGTACTATTTTTAAATCAATTTCAGATCAGTTTTTCTTTCTGGTGGTTGTTTGAGCCCTCCATTTCCTGACCTTTGATAGATTACCACACGATGCTGTCTAAAATGCTGCCCATTGTGTTCTACATAACTCTGGATTTTAGCATGTGGGTTTTTTTTTTTTTTTTTGCTACAGCAGAGCTATGTAGGTTTTATTCATTTATTTTACAAACAAAAAACCCAGCCACCTCAAATGAAGCACTGCTGTGCTTTAACAAAGAAACAATCCAGAACTCTACAATGCTCTGCTTCAACTTTAACTTCAGTTGAAGTCATGCCTTTTGCAGAGCCCATAGACCTAGAAACACAGAGGCTGTACAGTGGTACCTTGGGTTAAGAACTTAATTCGGTCCGTTCTTAACCTGAAACTGTTCTTAACCTGAGGTACCACTTAAGCTAATGGGGCCTCTGGCTGCCACCGCGCCGCCGGAGCACGATTTCTGTTCTCATCCTGAAGCGGAGTTAGCGGAGTCTATAACCTGAAGCGTCTGTAACCTGAAGTGTCTGTAACCCAAGGTACAACTGTATAAAAATAAACACAGAGCTGCATTGGCACAGAAAAGGACAGAAACAAAAGTAAGAGAGCCCCTATCATACTTGGAGGGGGTGTATTGATATTTGTGGAATTCAGTTTGATTTAGGGGGAGGGGAGATCTACAAATCATCTTGATTCATCTCATTATTCAACCTCCACATGGTGCTGGTGCACATCTCTCCTAAGCACCATCTGTCTGAAATACCCATGATGGAATCTAAGACTTGCTTGGAATGCTTAAATCAGTGCACAAGGAAACAGCAACAACCAGACCCTCCAAGTGTCCCTATTTTCTCAGGACAGTCCCAGATTTACAGAAGCCGCTCTGGTGTCTGATTTGAACCTGGAATGTCCACTTTTCCTTAGGATGTCCCTATTTTCATTGGAGAAATGTTGGAGGGTATGATAGGATGTCCTTACTTTCATTGGAAGATGTGGAGTTATGTGACCCCCCCAAGCCAAGTAGATGAGTAACTTATACAACCTTTAGAAGACATCTGAAAGCAGCTCAGTATAGGAAAGTTTTTTAAAAATGTTTAATGTTTTGTTATGTTTTTATATATGTTGGAAGCCACCAAGAGTGTCTGGGGCAACCTAGTCAGATGGGTGGACTACAATAATAATAATAATAATAATAATAATAATAATAATAATAATAATAATAGACTAGGATGTTCTTCTTTTCATCAGAGAAATGTTGAAGGGTATGCAACAACAGAGGTGGCAGCTTGCAGCTTGTATTTTGAATATTTGCTCTCCCTTTTGCTAAGCCATTCCCTGTGAGAAGAAATGTTTGGATTCTCTTATGGCTTTGAGACCTGCCTCATCTCCTGGCCTCCCTGCTATGTGTTGATTTCTGTGCCACCATGTTGCCTGCTCAGTTGCTCATCTGCAAACAATCAGGTTGTCATGAGAATACCAGAAGTCCCCAGCATTCTGATCTGCAAAGGGAAGCCAATCCTGTAAATACTGACTCAGTTATTTTGATTCCTTTTCCCTCACAATGGAATCTTGCTATATGATTTACAGGCAGCACCTCTCCATTCCCCAGGTGGTCAGCAGAGGCAGGGCTGCACTGCTCTTTTGCCTTGTGAGGATACCTGGCATATGAACCACACAAAGGGATCTGAAAGATGGCTAAACTTTGCAGCAGAAATTTCCTTGACGGTAAATGTGTAAGTCTAGGTTTACACCTTGAGTGTGAAGAAAGAGGCTGAACTGTTTTTTCCTCTGCAAATAAGAAGAAGAAGAAGAAGAAAAAGAAGAAGAAGAAGAAGAAGAAGAAGAAGAAGAAGAAGAAGGCGGCAATGATGCAACCCACCAAATGCCCTATATCTATTAGGGTTAGAAGTATGTGTGTGGTCTCCAGAAAGCAGAGCTACAAGAAACCAGTACAGCAGTTTCAAACTACAGAAAGCAGAGCTACAAGAAACCAGTACAGCAAGAAACCAGTACAGCAGTTTCAAAGCCAGGAACTTTGTTTTGATGGAGCCCACAGGGTGTGGAATCAATGCAGGATGGCCAGGATACAGGTAGCCTAATATGCTTGAAGTTATTTAATTGTGTCATATATTGAGTGATTGGATGGAAAGCAGCTTCCTCTTGAAGAAAAAAGGGCTAGAGACCTTTTTTTTATAAAAAAATGAAACCTAAAAGTTTAGTAAGCATCAGGAATAGCCAGTCCTCCCAGCATCCCTGCTTCCTATTATAAAAATGAAGATCTCTTACTGGTTGGTTTTAGGTGACCGATATCTCCCTATGCAATCAGACTATGCCCCTTATAAACCCACTTTCCCTGATGCAAGGCCCCATGTATGCTTCAATGCTCACATGAAGCCTTTCCCACTCATTTCATTGGAGAAGCACCAGTCCTTTGCATGCCTGGAGGAGCTACAGCCATTGAAATGTGCTGGCTTTAAAGCACTCATGGCCACAAGCAGTTGTTGGTTTGGAGCAAATGTGTGTGTCCTGGTGATGTCCACCACTGGTGCTATTTTTCGAGAAAAAGAGGTGCTGAAACTCACCATGAACGCCTCACTTGGTCTCTTAGAATGATAATGGTGCCCACCTGAGGGGTTCCAGAACTGGGTTCCAGTGAGTTCTGCCTGAAAAAAGTCCTGCCCACTACACTTGGTATTTCTCTAGCTCAGTGGTTCTCCAAGGGTGTGATGTGCCACACTGGAGTGACAGGAGAGGGTGGCAAGTGTGGTGGGAAGATTCAAGGACAATCAAAGAAACATCTAAACATTTCAGTCTACTGTAGTATACTATAGTATCTATACCTAGCTCTATATCTCTATAATTCTATCTATCTATCATCTATCTATCTATCATCTATCATCTATCATCTATCATCTATCATCTATCATCTATATCTATCTATCTATCTATCATCATCTATCTATCTATCTATCTATCTATCTATATCTATCTATCTATCTATCATCTATCTATCTATCATCTATCTATCTATCTATCTATCTATCATCTATCTATCTATCTATCTATCTATCATCTATCATCTATCATCTATCTATCTATCTATCATGTATCTATATCTATCTATCTATCTATCTATCTATCATCTATCTATATCTACTATCTATCATCTATCTATCTATCTATCTATCTATCTATCTATCTATCATCTATCTATCATCTATCTATCATCATCTATCATCTATCTATCTATATCATCTATCTATCTAAATTGACAGAATATGGATAGATATATTTTCAAAATGAATCAAGAGCATCGAGCGATACTAAGGACAATCCTAGTTGTGTTTTCCAATGCATTGGTTATCAATAATATATATATAAAAATCAGAGTGGCTCAAGCAAATTTTTATTCTGCAAATGTGGCTCAGAGAAAAAAAGTTTCAGAACTACTTCTCTAGCTTCTTTCCTTCCTTCATAGTGATGCATCCAAAGGTCCCATGCTGTATTCTTAAAGCTGCCTCTGCTAACTGCAGTTTGTCCATGCCTACTCTTTCCCCCCATTGATGCAGGGGTGTTCTTTGTCTGAGTACGCAAAGTACGAGGACTTTGCTCACCTTTGTCTGTGCTGCTGTGGTACAGCATCAGCCATAAAACTAAATTTAATTCAAATCAAATTGCCCTCAATTAGAGCAAATGGAGAGGTAAACGATGCCACCATGGAATGAAATTTCCATTATGCTGGTGGGAGGGGGGAATGTTGATGACCTTCTTTGCACAATCACCTAGTGTAATTGCCAAAGTGGCATAAAGAATTAGATTTTTTTTCCCCACTTGGTGTCTCACATTGCAAATCAGACCGTGATATCATAATGAAATTGGCATAGGTGCTTTCTTTAGTATACAGTGAAGACTACCCACCTCCATCCTTCCTTGCAGAAGCAATGACATTTACTTATTTTCCTTTGGAGCAAGTAAAGCAAATATCGAAGGCAGTGCAGCCAGAGAGTCATTTGTGCCATAGCTCAGCTACATAACCTCTTTCCAAGGTCGGAGAAAAACCTCTAAGCATGCGACCACATAAAAAGTCATTGAGCTTGCGCAGAGTGAATTTAGTCTGGGGTTAGACTGCAGCCTTATACACACTTAAACACAACAAACACAGTGGAACTTCTCAGTAAGCATGCATAGCGTTGCATGGAAGGATCACAATCTGAGGGTGTCATTTCCATAAATAATTGAGTATTGTTTCCCTGTTTTTTAGGAGTTAGCTATAGGAATACAAAAATTGTTTTGCCTGAGCTTAGAGGGCTGGTGTGGTACAGTGGTTAAACTAGTGCAGTCAGGAGACTGATTCAAATCCCCACTCTGCTATGAGGTTCGCTGGATGAACCTGCACCTAAGCTATCCTGCAAGGTTGTTGTAAGAAGAAAATCAGGACACAGAGACCATTTTGCTATGAGCACCTTTACAAAAGTATCCCCAGCAATGGTCAGTCAAGGAAAAGCCCCATTAGGATAAGAGAAAGATAGCATTCCCACCCCACCAGTTCCTTGTCCTTAGCAGACGTAATGAAATGTATACTGCTTCTGAACATGGACACTTCATTCTTAGGTATTATGACTAAAAGATAGGCTTCTAGATTCACTAAAAGCAATTTCCTCATGGGTAGGCACACTCCTTGCAGAGTCAGTGTATGACAATAACTGGTTTGTGGCAAGCACCTTTTGGATATTCTCCACAAATTGAGATTATTGGGGGGGGGGGAACCCACCACCATTGGGATGGTCTTGGCTTGTGGCAGGGGTGACAGGAATCCCTTGATTGTTCTGTAAGGCACCTCCATGCATACCCCCTTGAGGAGGCAATTCCTTGCAGAAGAGATGAGATGAGACAGACAAAGGAAGAGATGGAGATACTTCTTCCCTCTGAGCTAATCTACAGTGGTGCATGAATAGAGTTATCACGGGCATTTGACCAGGGTGCTGCAAAAGAGAGCAGCCCTGTTGGGATGCTCACAAACATTTCTCCTTCCCATCACATGTCTTCTGCAGATCATCACCTAGGCACCCATGGAGGGGACTTGCAGAACCATCAAGACACCGCAAGCCAAAACTTCTGCATACTCCAGTGTCATACTGCAGCTGGGATCACCTACCTCAGGCATGTCCAAAGTCTGTTATGGGGGCCTAATCCGGCACTCCGGTCAGTTTAATCCGGTTCCTATGGCAGTTTAATTGCTGGGGTAAAATCCAAAAAAACCCCTCATTTGGTCAGCCCTCACGAATGTTCACTTCCTCAAATTTGGCCCTCTTTGAAAAAAGTTTGGGCACCCCTGCTCTACATGTTAATCTTGGCCTTACCACACCTCAGCCATATAGCCACTTCCACCACCTGTGCTTTTTTTCGGGGGGGGGGGGGTGCAGGGGTACGCATACCCCTAAACATTTTGTGAATCTAAGTTTGGCCCCATTGAGGGGCAGTATTTCAACATGAGTAGGAAAATGAGAGTAGCCCTAAACATTTTTTTAAAGAAAAAAAGCACTGGCCACCACCATCTCCTTCGCAGTCTTCCGAGGTCTGAATATCTTTCTGAAGGGAGGGCAGGGAAATGGAGATGGATGAAATCTGCCCGTTTTGGTTTTCCCAGTTTCTCATTTTTTTTCACATCTTAAGTCCAATTCACTACATCTCTGCATGACTTTGTGATTCCTCCTCCCTGAAAAAGGTTCTCATGGAATTTTCCCCCCACCCCAGCATTTGATTGATTGATTGTTGAATCTTCAAGGATGCCAAGGTGGCATACATGGTTCTCCCTTTTTCCACCCCCCATGAGGTAGGTTAGGTTGAGAGAGTGATAGGCCCAAGGTCACACAGTGAGCTTCGTGACTGAGTAGGGATTTGAACCCAGGTCTCCCAGAACTCGAATTCACCACTCTAAGTGCTACTTCATACCAGCTTCTTTAGTGCACGTTTCTCCTAATATACAGCCTCTTGCGTGTAAGTTTGCTTGATGAGGTACACATTTTCCCCAAGCTATTTTACCTTCACATCATTTATGCCAGGGAGAAAGCTCTCAAAAGGATCTGTGGCAAATCCTATCAGTGCTGCCTTTTCCTATCCTGCACTGGGTAAATTTCTGGGTCCTTGGAGAACAGGGAAATGGGAAATGGCAGCAGCAGAATATTCTTAGTGAGTACTCTCTGAGCTTTTGCAGTCTCAAAGGCTCATTTTGGGAACAATAAGTGTGATGGTCATCTCCACGTGCCCTCCATGATCCTCTACCACCCACACCAGTAATGCATAGACCTCAATGTTTATCCGTACAGTGGTACCTCAGGTTACAGATGCTTCAGGTTACAGACACTTCAGGTTACAGACTCTGCTAACCCAGAAATAGTACCTCGGGTTAATAACTTTGCTTCAGGATGAGAACAGAAATTGCACGGCGGCAGTGTGGCAGCAGCAGGAGGCCCCATTAGCTAAAGTGGTGTCTCAGGTTAAGAACAGTTTCAGGTTAAGAACAGACCTCCGGAACGAATTAAGTTCTTAACCCGAGGTACCACTGTATTTATTAAATATACCCAATAATAATAAATATGCACCCTTTAAAAATTATTCAACCTTTCCTCATAACATTTCCCCCTGGGAGGAGGGCGTATGGTTGTTTTGAAACTATTCATCTTAAAGGCATCATTGCTGGTTTACTGGTGCTGTTTGTACTGACTCCAGAAACCTTTCCAAGTGCTTAAATTATTTAAGGTCTTCTTCTTTTTTAGCACTTCCCTTTGCTGAAGTTGGAAGCAAAACTAATCAAATCACAGTATGACAGTTAGCAGAATACAGGCTGCTGAGGTATTTGGAGAGGGGGTGGGTATTGTCATGCATCCACTCCTTAGAATCAATTGCTAGTGACAACTTTTTCTCCCCTTCAAAAACGATACAAAAAACCCCCCACTTCAGATGCCAGCGGTGTGGTAAGGTAAAAAACAAACCCCGAAATCCAGATTGCTGCTTTTCCCTCCTCATGTCACCTTGCCTTTGTGTTTAATGAAAGTAATTCAATCCATCAGTGCAGGCAGGCACATGGTGTTTACCGTTAATAGGCGCTGATGCTTTCATATGTCAAACATCACAGCCGTGTTTATCTTTTACAATGCCAGGGACAAGTCTTCCCATTTAAACACAGGCGGTAAGTAACCGTCTGAAAGCTCATAACAAGAGTGGGGGGACGACAAGGAATTTAAAATGTCATTTGCCTTCCCTGTGAAATATACAATGGGGCAGTTAATCAATACCTTCCCAGCGCTAAATGTTTGCTCGGAGACAGCACTCACAAAAAATGATTTCAAACACAATGCAGAGGTATTTGTTTCCATATGGATCCCTCTGACGCAGGTGTAAATGCGTGGCATGTATACTTAATTTGAATACAAAGTTCAAATGAAGACAGAGGGGATGAGCCAAGGCAGAAGGGATGGGAAAATTAATCACATGGACAATCACCTTGATCCAGCCATCCCTGGTTTTGGTGCAGTGGCTTCAGTCTTGGCCTGCAATGGGTTCCCCATTCCTTAGATCAGTGTTGTTTAGGTGTTCACAAGGACACAATCAACATGCATAGGAAGCCTGAGCCCTGACTCAAAAATGTTCATCGTAGTATCTGTAGGGAGGCCCTAGTTGTATACAACTAGTTGTGCAGCTGTATGCAGCCTAGGGCCTCTGTGGGATGAGGAACCCTGGAAAAGGGTGGAGCTAAACCTCTGTGCATATAGGACTCCCTATAGATGTTCCATAGATGGAACAGAGCTCAGTTGGGATGGGAGAGGATGCTGTCCCACTTCCTATCAGGTAGGGTTGCCATACATCTGGAATATCCTGTACGTAGCTGGAATACTGCAGTCAGAAGCAGTGTCTGGGTGGGGCAAAAAATGTATTGGAAAATCCATTATTGGCGATTTACCTTAAAAACAGCTGGGTGTTTGGCCTAAGCATCCCATGCCTCCCTTTCCCCTCCCACTTAGAGAAGTGGGATAAAATATCCCACACCACTGCACGTGTTACTCTACTGAATTCCTGAAAGCAGGCTATTGTCCTGGTCAGACTATACAAGGAAACAAAAAGCATAGGAAACACTTCAGGACTGGCTTCATGGATTGACTCTGCTGTTGTTCCTGCATAGTAAGGTAAAGGTAAAGGTAAAGGTAAAGGTAAAGGACCCCTGAATTGTTAAGTCCAGTCAAAGGCAACAATGGAGTTGTGGCACTTATCTCAGTCTGAGGGAGCCAGTGTTTGTCCACAGACAGCTTTCCGGGTCATGTGGCCAACATGACTAAACCGCTTCTGGTGCAATGGGGCACCATGACGGAAAACAGAGTGCATGGAAACACTGTTTACCTTCCTGCCACAGCAGTACCTATTTATCTACTTGTACTTGTGTGCTTTCAAACTGCTAGGTTGGCAGGAGCTGGGACAGAGCAACGGGAGCTCACCCCGTCGCGGGGATTCGAACTGCCGACCTTCCGATCAGCAAGCCCAAGATGTTCAGTGGTTTTGACCACAGTGCCACCTGCGTCCCCTTCCCCACCTTTACCTATCCTGCATGGTACCAACCTTCCCACCACCTCTACCTGTTGGTTACTGGCAGTGACCTCCAAATTGTGAGGCCCAGTGAGCAAATCCCTCCAACTGCACTCTGTCCTGCCGGCTGCTATTCAGGTAGACAAAACTGAGCTAGAAGGTGCAATGGGCTGACTTAGCTAACATCTATTTAGACCCATTTAATTATTAAAGGAAAAGTTCAGAGATGATGATGATGATTTTGCATCCTGTCCAACACCCAGATGAGTGGATTATATGGCATTTTGTGCATCCATTAAAATTTCAAAAAATCAGATAGGCTGAATGCAAAGGGTCCTTGTATTAGCAAACCTGGTGATTTATTTCCAAAGTACACTGTAATCCAAGATAAACATGATGAGATAAAACACACAAACATGTCACAGAGCAGAAATCTAGCACATTTTCACTTCCAAAGAGTCAGGAATAGCAGTCAAGCAGTGGACGATACTGATGGATATTAACCAAAAGACCATGTTCAGAACACCATGTTGCTTATATTAGTAATGAATCTATCTACTGTAAAATAATTCTTAAATGGTGCTTTGTAAGTTTATCTTTTGATGTCATGTGAAATGTTTACTAAAAAATAAACAAACTCATGAATAAACTGCCATTGAGACTGCTTGCAGCACTCAGTAAATTTATTATTCCAGCAGTATATCCTTATGTAAAACAGCAAACTGTCACAACTTAACCAATCAATGAAGGTGCTACAAATATTTTACAACTAAACCACTATATTTTTCACTCGTGATATTAATAGATGTCATCCAAAGCAGGTTATATGGTACAAATGTATTTTTTTTTATTAAAAAGAAACAAACCAGCCTTGTCTATCTTGAGGAAATTAATCGTTATCTCATTAACCATTGCTAAAGGGAAACTTTTGTGCATTTTGCAATGCATCTAATTTCTGGAAAGCGACATCAGGCAAAAAAAGAAGAAGGTATATTAATTTTTCTGGCACAGTATGTCAAACTTACACTGGGGTGGATCAAGTCTTTGCAGACAGAGGTGGTGATTTTCACTGACCTTCCCTCCTCCTGCAGCCCCAAATGCCACTTCCCACACTTTTCTGGAGGAATAGGAGACCCTGCAGAACAGTGTGGGAGCTGAACACGGACACGGAGCAATGGATCCAAACTACAAGAAAGAAGATTCCACCTAAACATTAGGAAGAACTTCCTGACAGTAAGAGCTGTTCGACAGTGGAATTTGCTGCCAAGGAGTGTGGTGGAGTCTCCTTCTTTGGAGGTCTTTAAGCAGAGGCTTGACAACCATATGTCAGGAGTGCTCTGATGGTGTTTCCTGCTTGGCAGGGGGTTGGACTCGATGGCCCTTGTGGTCTCTTCCAACTCTATGATTCTATGAAGGGAGACGCAGGAAGTTGGCAGGAGTTGGCAAAATCCTTCTGCTGGATCAAACACCTTCTTTAGATAAATTATTTGATTATGGAGGTCTGGGGTTCCCACAACAAATACAATGGATAAGTCACCTCTTTTCAAAGCATTTTCAGAAATGATGATGGGAGCAGGTCTTACGCCACCTCTGATTTAGGGCAACACAATAGTCAATACAGTCAGTTCCTCATCGTCCCAAAGTGCACACCGTAACAGCTAGATCAAGGCTTTGCGAAATGCGCTGGAGTTTTCAGTGATTAGTTGGTCATCATTTTTGGAAGGGTGGGGGTGTCAGTATAGAACAGCAGCTCCCAAACCTCTTTATCAGGTCTCATCCTCTTATCTTAGAATCTCTAGAGGAATCTACTTAAAGAAAAAGATTCAAGTAAGATTAACACAATGCTCAACTCGGTGTACTGTATGTTACAGCTGCTGATTATGATCCCGTTGACATTTTCCACATTGGGGAATATCATTCTCTCATTCAGATTTATAACACCTCTCTGTATTGTAAACTGACAAGTGACATTGGGAAATTCTGTTGTCGAGCAATGTTAATAGTTCCTTTCCTCCACGTAAGCAATTATATTCGGTAAAGTGTCTGACATTTGAATGTCTATAACAATATCCTTTTCCCCTATGCTGAAATCAGCCAATTAATTTTATAAAGTGTGAATGTGTCACACTGAAAACTAAACTAAAGGAAGCATGTTGTGGAATAAAACATTTTGTTCTATTTGGGAATTAAAAATTTTTTTTGAAGGCATGCAGCTGCACTGCAACATGACTGAGGAATTTGCAATATCTATCTAACTACAGGACAGACCATTTTACCATTTTGCTGAGGGGAAAGAAAAATGTCCCTGCAGATTGGCATGAAGGGGGAGAAATTTCATTGATTATTTTTTTTTGTGCGGGGGGGAGGCGTTGTTTGTTTTAGTTAATTTTTAGATGAGGGGGTGGTTTCTTTTTTAAATCTCTCCATTTTTTTAAAAAAGATGATCACAGTAGTACCTAAAATGCAGTGTTCTCCCATTTCTTTTCTGCCACATGAGGGAATATACTTTAAATGAATAGTGTGTATGCAAGCCACCAACTTACTCTCCAACATTTCTCTGATGAAAATAGGGACGTCCCCTTCCATAGTGATAATTTTACTATTTATACCCCACACAACTTACTGGGTTGCCCCAGCTACTCTGGGCAGCTTTCAACATACATTAAACATAATAAAACATTAAACAATTTTTTAAAAAAACCTTCCCTATACAGGATTGCCTTCTTCAGATAGCTTGGAGGCCAGATAATTCCATACCCTCCAACACTTCTCCAATGAAAATAGGGACCTCCTAAGGAAAAGTGGGACATTCAGGAATCAAATAAGAAACTGGGACGGTTTCTCTAAATCAGAGACGTCCCTGGAAAATAGGGACACTTGGAAGGTTTGCATCATCTCAGCCCTGTGCAGCAGTGGTGATTCAGGAGCCACTACAAAAGTGTGTGTAAAGTTATTAAAATCTCACATGCACTGAGCATGTTCTATTTAAAAAAAATACAACAAAAATCCACAACAACCTATAATTTTTTCCTTCCCTCCAAAGCAGCAAAAATTGCTCTACAGAAGTATGATTTGGGAGTGCAACATCCAGTGATGGCTTGTACTTATGAACCGGCCTTTAGAGATCCGACACCCTGATAGAATGTGAATGTTACCTCCAAAGCAGCACATTTTAATGGAATCGGTTCACTTACTCAGCTCTCACCAGACATCAAGTGTACAGAATCCAGGTGCACAGAAATCAAATTATGTACGTATTTGTATAAACAGTCCCCTGTTATCCCCTAAAATGAAATCTTGCTTTGATATCTTACTACCTGCACTAACCCAATATGACAGGGAAATGTTATTTGTGATGTAATGTGAAAAGTAAACAGCTCGTAAACTGAGAGTTTGGTTAACAGGAAAGAGGTGCTGTGCACTAGAGAGACAAGGTACCTTAACCGTATTTAGTTGCCCAATGCAGGCAAGTGAAGCTGACAAGGCTTCGTTCTTCCTTTCTCCCACATATTATGTGGTTTGCTGACTCCTGATGCGAGACTTTTACATGACAGAATACTCTTGCTTAAGCTCTCTCCATATGGTGAAATTAAGGTTAAGAGCTTCATCTGCCTGCTGTACATTGACTGCAACTCTTTCAATTCTGGAGCAGGAATGTACAATGGACGTGTGATGGATTGTGCTGGATGGACTACATTGAAAACCTGGATCCCTGTATACCCTTTTTCTGTCCTGAAGATGCTCCCACATTCCCATGGTTAGACATGTTCCCTATACCTGCTTTGGACATGATGTAAAAAGCATAGTGGAAGGGACTGTAATTCAGAACGGAAACACATACTTTGAATGCAGAAGTGCCTGCATTCATTCCCTGGCATTTACAGTTATAGGTGATGTGAATAGATCTTTGCCTAAGACCCTAGGGTGCTCAAGACACCCTGAGCTACATCAGGGATAACTGGCATGTTGACCTCTAGGTAGACTTGGACTGCATCTCCCATCATCCTTAGCCATTGATCATGCTGACAAGGGTTGGAGGTCACAGCATTAGATACAATATTCTGAAAACAATTATTATTATTATTATTATTATTATTAGACTTTATATACCACCCTAATACAAAGACAAAAACAGCTTTGAAATAAGAGTGGGAAGGGGGAAAATTAGCTTTGGTTGTTGAGCAGATGTAATACTAGTGCTTCATCTTCCACAAGGGAAAAGCCTGTACCTAATGTTGCAAACGAGTCCTCTTTGCTGAGTTTGATCTTATTTCTTCTTGGTGCTGTTTCTACCACTGATGAGCCACCACCAGAATGTTGTTTGTTCTTCCCACGGCCACCATGGCTTTCTGGATCAGCCTCTTGGTCAGAGTCCGTATATCTGTCAAGGTCTGGAAGGATGCTTGGATCAAAATCCTCATCACTTTCACTATGATCCAGAAAGGCAATGCATTCCTCTTCCACTTTTGAATTTTTCTCTCTGACTTCTTTTCTTGTTGCCTTTTCTTTCAGTTGTTTCCCCCTGTGTTTTTCTTTAATCTTCTTCCTATATTCTCCTTGGTCAAATTTGTCCAATAAAAATGTTGTTGTTGTTTAAGGAAAGGGTTGGAGATAAATTAAGTTCTGGCAATTATTTTTGTTCTCTAACCACCAAGTCAACTCCTGTGGATTGCCTTTTATCATGCTACCATGGCACATTCAGGAGAGTTGCCACTGATTCTATAAATTGCCTTTCGGTGGAAGTTAATGACACTGGGTCATCCTGAGATATCTGAATGCACTGGCATTTAAACAAATTTATATGAAAAACGGGGTTGCTTCAGCCAGTCAGCATGCAGGATGTTATACAGTTACTGAAGCATGACTAAATATTTCCTCCCTCATGCAATTCCCTGCACTTTGATAGGTTGTGTGCATTTAATTTGCATAATCACCATAAGGTTATTCTACTCCCTGTGTCCTCACTTCCCTCCTCAGAGGCCAGCAAGTTTAGCATCTTCACAGCAACAAGCATATGTTCTCTCTCATTCTGGCAAAAGGCACAACAGGTCTGAGAAGAAAAAGTTCAACAATCAGGGACTTAAATGCAGTCTTCCAGTGTTTGTTTTTAAAATGGAAACAGATGATATTCCATAAGTTGTGCGCATTTTCAAAATCAAAACCCAGAACACTTTAGAGGAACATTTCTCTATAGTTAATGAAACATTTTTAATGCACTTTACTGCCACTGCTATGGCCAGTTTCAAAAGCAGAAAGCAAGATACATGTGCTTTTTTACACAATGAAAGATGTTGTTCAGAGGTTTAGTCCTCTGATGAGTTCACAATATATCAATGGAGTGACATTTCTATTCACGCTGAATAAAAGAATTGATAAATCTGTTCACCTTGAGTGATCAGAAACCTACCTCCAAACACTAATCATTCATTTGGTTATTATTTAAACATTTCCATTCAACCTTTCAGAATAAAAATCCTTACAAAGTGATAAACAACAATAGAATTTTCACTAAAACTATACATCCACAAATATACATATATCATGTATTATATACAGTACAAGAGCCAAACTAAAACCAATCAATCTAATAGCAATCTATTGCAAAAATAATAGCAATAATGTAAATGATGATGATGATGTTGATGATATTAATAATTCCTCCCCCTATATTGGAAGACCACCACTTGTCCCATGCACACAGGCTAATAGGAAAATAAAAATTAATTAGTCCACCCAGACTAACTGGCAAGCCAGCACCACAAAAGACAGCTGCAAATCTCCATCAAAAGCTGAGAATGACAAACCATTCAGCAACACACCATGAACACCCTGGAATGATGGAACATTGGTGAATGGGAAAACCATGGACCACAACTTTAAGTGTTTGATCTGCAACACTTTTTCCTACACACTGAGAACTAGAGGATGGTACCCTCTGCTGTTCACCTTATACTGATGATTCCATCTCTCTTCCAAATTTCAGTCTGGCAGTAATGCCAAAATTGCCCACAAACCTGAGAGTGCTGCCAAAAAAGGCCCTGTCATCTGCCAGCAAATCAGTAAGTGAACGAGGCTCTTAGGGTCCAAGAGGCTTCTTTGTCCAGATCTCCTTGAGCTAGGAAGCCATGAGAGGTCGGCATGGCATAACACAACAGCAGACATCTTTGAACATGTTCTTTTGTGCATGTGTGCTTCTGTTCCCCCTGAGATGGGTGAGTCAGCAGCAAAGAACTGTATGCCAGAACACTGCCTGCAATTTTGCCCCACAATTTTCCAGGTTAACGAGTTTGCAAACAGATTTTACAGAAATGTACACTAAACTTCCACTAGATTCTGCTAGATTTCCAGAAGTGGGTTTTGTGTGAAAGATTACATAAAAGGTGGAAATTATCAGGTAAGGAAATGTTGGAGCAAATGGAATACAGTGTTGCCTGACTGCAGCCAGTGTCTACCCTGAAATGTAATTAATTAATGCTTGTCTCCTGTCTCCCATTGATTTCTTCCCTCCAACTTGTGGGTCAATGGCCTTTGACAGAAAATAAAAGTCTGCCCTATTTTAAGGTGACTGCCAGGAGGAAGGCACAGCTATGCTTCTGTATAAAATCAGCAAAATTTAAACATAATATGAAAAGCCAAGAACAAGATATCATCATTATCATTATTATTGCCAACATAAAGTAGACACCTTTAGGAGAAACTGAACTGCAAAGAATTCTGTGTCCATGTCGAGTCTTATCAACACAGTTTTATTCTCCTTGAAGGAATCTCCATTCAGCTAACAAGTCTCCAGACACTAGCTGAAAAACTGGAGGATAGTTTCCTGACGGAGTGCTTCACTGCAGTAGTTAAAGACATACTATGAAATTTATTTTAATGATTCTAGGAAAAGAAATAAGTTAAATGGTTGTAATTTCAGTTGTCTGTAATGCCCAGATAACCGTCTTCTGTGGAGAAGCTGGAAATATATGACATAAACAAGGTAAAGAATGAAAAATTCATCATAATTATTCTTAAGTTGTGGGTGAACATATCAGACGACACAGCGATTCTTCAAACAGCTCTTGTTTATTCACAGGCCAGAACAGAACTGAACTGAAGGGTTCAGCCAGCCTGCTTATACAGAGCTCCAGTACAACGCAACTGTAACAACTTTCTGTAACTATCCAATCACTGAACGTCACTTTCAATCCCTTATTTGCATATGTGGACCTGAGTGAAAACTATCTATAGTACCCCCCTGCTGGCCCAGGGTGAGAACTTCAGTACATAACAATTATGTTCCTAAAAATGCTGCAGAGGAAGAAGGTGTGACTTATAAGGGACATAAGCATTAATACTTCAATGGTATTACTTGATTTCCAATAGCCGTTCTAGGCAAAGAAGAAGAAGGGTCTGTTTTAATACATGGTGTGGGAGCCAGTAGTGCAGGACAGGAGAATCTTAACCCTAGGGGCTAAATGTGCCGCCCACACCTCTCTCTGATAGAGACTCAGGCCATACAACCTCAGGGGTGAGTATTTGTGTGTTTGAGTCCTTTCTAATACCTAGATCCAGCAAGGATTAAAGTCTAATGGAGTATCCCATTGTTATATTAGCCAGGCAATGGCCACAATGGTCCATACTCATGGATCATTCGTATAAGAAAGAAAGTTGCTCTGTGCCAGAGGACAAATGGGTGGGCTCCCTCCCTCAGCTGGCAAGTAGCGATAAAGAGAAAACCCTTTGTGTGCCTTGCTTGATCTCTGCTTGAATCCAAGGCTGTGACTATGGAAGAAGCAAGGCCTTTTGGGGTGCTAATACTGCGAGCCTCCATCCCCACTTGTGAGTTCAGGAAAATATAAATGTAAAAATAAACCATTTATCCGAAAGGCACCAGAGTCTCTGCTGTCCCTTGTTCCAAGAAAACTGAACCCTGGGTAAGCGCCTGGAACTCCTGGAGTTTTGCACCACTTGGAGATTGTGGTAGCAATGATTGCCTATGACCATTCAGAAGGAACCAATGTATTGCAACAGCCATTTGGTATGGTTTTGTTTTGTTTTGTTTTGTTTTGTATTTCACTCTACAGGCAAATTTGCTCCCCTTAATCAACACCTGGGAAGCTGCAGCAGCATATTGAGTTTCCCCTTTGCAGGATTGTCGCCTTTATCTAGATGTAATCAGAAGTACGGTAAATTAAAGCATAAGCAAGTCAAATGGTTCCCAGGAGTACCTGCTTCTATGTGTTGCCATAATCTCTGTTGTTACCAATTACTGTCTGTATGTGTGCAATCACTCTGGCTCTGACTTTGCAAAGTTTTCCAGCAGGTGCCTAATCTTAAATAGGACATAAGTAATCCTATTGAAATAAATGGCCCTACTTATGTGCCGCTTAAGATTCGGCACCTGCATTTAAGTCACTGAGAGTATTGCTACATCTGAAATCAGACACCAGGCAAAACGGATGAACTGGCACTTCAGAGTGCAACTGTTACGAAGGAAACAGAAAATGTGATGTCTGGGATAGTGAGCAAGCAACCTTAAAATTAATCCTCAGTACAGATTTGTGGAAGTAGTGAGATTTCAGTATGAATAAGCCCTTTTCTTGTCTACCATTTTTCTATTTGCAAAAACAATGTGAGCTCATTGCTCCCACACACCTGGAACAGAACACAGTACATGAGTTCCACCAGGAGAAACAATGTTGTTGTTTTATGTACAAGTGTGATCTGCACTGAACCACCTGAGAGGTGTCAGAACTGAGTTCTGGTGAGTTCCAGCTGAGAAAAAAAAGACATTTTTATAGTAAAAAAGCACCAACAAATTTACTAAATTTAGTAAAGGTGAGGTTCCCAGATAGCTCATGGAAAGAGTCACTTGGTTTAGGCATCACAATCTCACTCTTGAGAATAAGCATTGTGCTCACATGCCCTCCCCCTTCCCTCTGGCAGTCTTTTTCCAAATGTTTTTGATTGACAATTTTTGAGATGATATACACTAAGAATCAAACTAGTCTACAGAACAAGAATATATATATAACTCTTGCGTAATTTATACGCTTTGGAAAGCCATATTTGCTATTCCACAAGTGTAGTCATTCATAGTTGAAGGTTTGATGCTGTTAAAATTAAAGGTTAGGTTTTTGTTTTATGCATATATATATATATATATATATATATCAGCCAGTCCTGATAGAGATGAGTGCGAACTTGGCATTCTGATACCATATTTTAATTTGCAAACTTAAATGTGTTTTGAGAGGGGCAACCATTGGTTTATTGTTGCTCTTATTTTTACTATGTATTTTGTGGTTTTTATGTTGCAAACCAACCTGGGATCTGCAAATGAGGGGTGGAATAAAATTTTTAATAATGACAACAACAACAACAACAACAACAACAACAACAACAAACAGTGCAACGGGAAATTGTGAAATGATAAACTGTAACAAAATTGTCACAGCTGGGTGTGTGAAGACGAAGAAGAGAGCCAAGGGGCAAGGACTGAGGGCCTAGGCACAAAGCTTGTGTTTGATTTATCATTATACCTCATTATGTCTCAACCAGGCTAATATATAATAACTGAAGGTTCTTGCAACCTAAGGCTCTTCTGTTCCGGGGCTTAAAATTCTGGCTGCTGGTGGCTGTGATGAAATAATTTAAGGTGGATCCCGCTTCAACAAGAGTTACATATAATTATATAATATTATTCATAGAAGTCTCAAGGCAGTAATAAATTATAAATACTATAGTGTCTCTGAATATGGGCAGAGGGGATTTTAACCACAACTGAATGAATGATCTCAATCAGCCTCTTCAAGCCTCAAATTGGGGGAGAAGTAACTCGACAGTGTGCTCTAAAGCTTGATTTGAATTAATTTTATAATGAATTATTTTAGAGTGTTGTTTGTGCTGTACTTTTGTACTGTTTTATTGTTGTTAGCCGCCCTGAGACCGGCTTCGGCTGGGGAGGGCGGGATATAAATAAAAATTATTATTATTATTATTATTATTATTATTATTATTAAAGGCAGACTTAAAACGTTTCTCTTCTTTTATGAAATAAGGCTGAGTATTATAGAGTTGTTATCATGGGACCTGCTTTCTTTTAATTGTGTGTGTGTGTGTGTGTGTGTGTGTGCATCTTTTGTTATGGGTTTTGCAAAATGCTTAGAAATCACTGTGGCAATTAATCAGTTAATAAATAAAATAACTACAGCATTTGTTCTCCAAATTATGTAATCAAGTACATGATCAACATAACTTGACCACAAAATTCTCAAAAAAGAAAGAATGTTTTAAAGGAAAACATTCCTCCTCTACTTCAACCCATGCTTACAAATGCACTAATTATTCTAATATGTGTTTAAACTTTGAGGACAGAGCCAAAGCATGATGTTTACCCCCAAATTAATTAATCAGTCCAGTGAAACAGCCTGTGTTCATGGGAACATTTCCATGGAGACCTCTGTTTATAGAAATTTATATGAATTTTCATATGCATTCCTGTGAATAATTTATATGCTTTGGAAAGCCATATTTGCTATTCCACAAGTGTAGTCATTCATAGTTGAAGGTTTGATGCTGTTAAAATTAAAGGTTTGGTTTTTGTTTTATGCATATTTCTGCAGGATAAGTAAGAGCAATGAATGTTTCAGTATTCATACACCTCCTCATAATCATCCATGTTGTTGTTGTTGTTGTTGTTGTTGTTGTTGTTGTTGTTGTTATTAATTTATTTATACCCTGCCTATCTGGCTGGGTTTTCCCAGCCACTCTGGGATGCTACCAACAGAATATTAAAAACGATAAAAGATCAAACATTAACAACTTCCCTAAACAGGGCTGCTTTCAGATATCTTCTAAAAGTTAGATAGTTGTTTAGTTCCTTGACATCTGATGGGAGGGCGTTCCACAGCGTGGGTGCCACTACTGAGAAGGCCCTCTGCCTGGTTCCCTGTAACTCACTTCTTGCAGTGAGGGAACTGCCAGAAGGCCCTCTGAGCTGGACCTCAGTGTCCGGGCTGAACGATGGGGGTGGAGATGCTCCAGGTATACTGGGCTCATTCTTGGTGGAAAAAGATGGAAAGGTAGATGCCTTTCCCACCCAACTTCTCCTTCTTCCTGCCCCCTGAAGCAGAACCACACACAATCAAATTCTCCCACTTACCAGTTGGTCAGCAGAAGTTTTGATCTTGCATGGTGTTATGTACTGAAGTTCTCACCCTGGGCCAGCAGGGGGATACTGTAGATAGTTATGCAAATGAAGGATCGAAAGTGACGTTCAGTGATTGGATAGTTTTAGAAAATGGCAACAGTTACATTGTTCTGGAGCTCTATATAAGCAGGCTGACTGAGCTCCTCAGCCAGCTCTGTTCCAGCTTACAAATAAAGAGCTGCTTTGGAAGAATCGCTGTGTCGTCTGATATGTTCGCCCACAACTTAACACATGGTGCCTGTCACATTTTGAAAAAAATAATAATAATGAATGCATTCCTATGTCCCACAAATAACCCAGAGATGCATTTTAAATAAAAGCGCACATTCTATTCATGCAAAAACATGCTGATTCTGGGACTGTCTGCGGGCCAGATTTAGAAGGCGATTGGACCAGATCCGCCCCCCGGGCCTTAGTTTGCCTACCCATGGACTAGACCCCCCTTACAGACCCTTCCAACTCTACAGTTCTAGGATTCTAGATTTCTATGACCTGTGGTGATAACACCAACACAGAAGAACTGAGAACATTTGCCTTCAAATTCCATAGGATCAAATATCAACATTAATATAGGTAACTATTTTATACACCATCTTCAAGGATATGGTTTTGTTTTGTTTTTACATTTAAAACTGAAAAGAAAGTTTTTGTAGATACTTGGGATATATATCTCTTTGAGTCTCTTTCCCTTTCTCATGCATGCACACATGTCACATAGATATACCCATGCGTATTTATTGTCAACTTCAAGAATAAGCATCTTTGAGCACAATTGTGCTTGAGGGAATAACAAAAGCTTTACCACAGAATGTCAATGGAGTGACAACAGAACAAGGCTAGTTTACTAGATAAAGATTGGGGCAATCATGTGTCAGACCCGTTGCATTAAAAATACCTTTCTAAATCCTTTACTTTTGTCTTGGATGGTAATACAAAAAGACAGTCAGCACTTTTCTACCAGAAGTGTTACAAGGAAGCTTGCTGTTGTTTGGATGGAGGGAGAACTTTGCTGACAGAAATTACTTCTTCACCTCTGACAAATTGCTTATTCAGAGAACATGTTCATGGACTTGCTCTGTAGAGGAAAGTCTGAGAGTTGCAGGAAATCTCTCAAACACTGCTTTACTAAACTAACAACCCAGACCTGTACATATCTAACTTTAAGTCAGCCACACTAAGTCTGATTGGACTTACTCCCAGGGAAGTGTGTAGAAGACTGTGGTGTAAAATGTTCATTCTATAGGAAATCATTTAAGTTAAATGTAATTAATCATATTTCATATTCTCGTCACTTGTCAAAAACAATTTTTATGTCTCGTCACAATGTTAAATTTTCTTCTTCTTCACATGAACATTTCATAATATACACTGCAAGAAAAACAAATTTCAATAAGATGTACAAATCTTGGCTGGCAGGGGGTGGAACTCATGCAAATCAGCTGAGAGAGAGAAATATATGTTAAGGGGAATGTACACTCAAGAGGTAGAAACTGTTTTGTATAGGCTGGGGCAAGATTCTGGCCTTCAAAATAAGCTTCAAAGATCTTGGCCTGTCAGTTCTTCACTAATATTCCTGTGAAGGAATATTTGGATCACATGCTATCCTTTGTGCATCTGAGTGTTACTAACAAGGCCCAACAAGAACTATGGTGCTACTGACAAGAATAGCCAATTCTCATTTAACTCAATGGGTAGCCTAACCAATTTCTCATTGCAATGGTTCCACTTCAATGTTCTGCCAGTCTAAATTTCCCCAAAATGTGACAGCAGCTTTCGTTTGATATCTGTCAGCTTGGATATTGTCTGCTATTTTTATTTTGCATTGTCCGTGACAGCAATCTTTTCTTTATCTTATCTTTTATTTATGTCCTATGGCTCTTTACATGTTAATGATGAAAATGGAATGGTGTTGATTACGTGGCAAAAAACACAGTTCATATTATGCATATTTGTAATTATGTATTGGGTGGGGGAATCCTGCCAAGTTCAATATGACTGATTGTTTGGGATATTTAACAGCAAACCACAATGCAGCATTTGTTATAGATAGCTGAGAAGCAAAACCAATGAAATTTCAAATATAGAAACTGTGACAGGTAATATTTGTTCATGCTGTGTGAATTCGTAAAAATACAAGACATAAAATGTCCAACATCCCAATACAGAACCCCATATGTGTTGTGCTTGTAGGGGGGAAAAAACCATTCTCTGATATATTTGCAGAGGTCTCCATCTGCTCAATTGAACTGAGAAAACCTTATGGGGGAAGGCCATACATGTGCTCATTAGAGCCAGAAGGAATATTTGGAATGCTAAATCAGCCAGATTGAACCAGCAGATCCTTGTAGCAGAAACTCACACCATGGAACTTCCCCACTCTCCTGCCCCCAAATTGGCTCTGGGGGCAGGTATGCCCCAGAAGAGCCCATAGAGGGAGAAGGGAAATAGTCCACCACGCAAACAGAAATATTTGTGCTGACAGAGCAAACTCCTTAGCATTACACTGAAATTCCACCAAATGTGTATTTAACTGAACACAGATTTTATCAAAGCACTTGATTAGTCATTTATATAGTCAATAGTTATTGCTATCCTAAGGGAATAAGGGGAAATGATACGCAGTAAACATCTGCTGTTCAAATTGCTTTATCAAGAATTCATTTATTTTAAAATGAAAAATTAGAATGATGGTTCTGTTCAATCAGTTTTTATTTTAAGGTCTTTTTTATTACAAGGCATTTCTTTATTAATATTAATACTTAATAATTAGATAGAAAATTTAAGTGTATAAAACCCCACACATACTAGATTATCTCCACAATTATCTACTTTTTATGGTAACCAACTGCAGTGGTACCTCGGGTTAAGAACTTAATTTCTTTTGGAAGTCCGTTCTTAACCTGAAACTGTTCTTTACCTGAAGCACCACTTTAGCTAATGGGCCTCCTGCTGCCACTGTGCCGCCTCTGCATGATTTCTGTTCTCATCCTGAAGCAAAGTTCTTAACCTGAAGCACTATTTCTGGGTTAGCAGAGTCTGTAACCTGAAGCGTATATAACCTGAAGCATATGTAACCCGAGGTACCACTGTATCATTAATACAACAACATATTTTGGATGGTATTAAGTTAAGTGTTACTCAGAGTAAACCCATTAGCATGAGTGAATTTAATGTAGTCATGTTCATTCATGCCACTGGGTCAACTCTTAATAAAATGTAGTTAAATTCCATTTCTTTCCAGTTGTTCTGTTATGTTCTTTTTGCAAATGATTTATATTTATTTATTTAATGATCAACAATGCTGTTGGACAAGAGGAATGAGCAATGTCAATCAACAACCCCCAAAAAATGGCAAGACATATGGAAGTTACATGTCCTTTATATAGTTTTAGCTGCTGTTGATTTAAATCATTTTTCAAAAAAAATTAAATAGCCATTTCAACTGTTTTACTGATAATTTGAGTGTTTTATTTTACATTTTTTAACCACTTTGAGGTTTTCTTATAATTCAGTGGTATATAAATGTTGCTAAACAAATAAAAATAATTATAAATGTTTTTTCTGTTCATGTACTTTTTATTAATATGTATTTTGCCTGCTTCCAATCTCCTTTCTACTACATCACCTAGGGTTCATAGTGAAAAACCTCCAAAAAAGAATTTCACTATGGCTATAATGAAAGAAGACACAAGAAACCAAAGGTCCCTCCCAGCTCTACAATTCTATGGTTCTATGAACCATAACCCATTTCTCTACAACAGGCAAAATAGCAGTTATAAATGCAACTAGAAAAAAACACAATATTCATATAGTTAATTTCACTCCAATTGTAACCATCTTTGCACCTCAGCTTTCTAGTCTTTCCAGTAATTTGCTGGTGTTTTGTTTTTGTCAGCACAGAAATCCATGGGCTGGTCTGTAAATGTTCATCACATATATATTATGGAACAAATTGTCTCTGCATTTTCTACACCTGCCCATCTATACATGCCAAAGGTGCGGTTCGAAAGGCAAAGTTTGTCCAAAATGCAGTTTTTAAGATCTCAGACCAGTTCTTCATCTCCATGTGCCTATTTCCTAAAAAATGCTCCAATTGTGACAGCTGTAGTTGAAAGATGGATTAACAATCATTATTATTTCAGATCGGCCAGCATTTGCTGCTGAAAACTGGCAGCTTATCTAGTCACACACCCCCACTCAAGGGTATTACTCTGTTTGCAATAAAGGCTTCTGCAATCTATGCCAAAAGCAGCTTACGTTGGTATCTTTAGAGCAAGCAAACAAGCACAAAGGAAAGAAAGATCTTTCTACACATTGGTCCAGTCATTTGAACATCACCATTGGAGTACCATATGGAGCTGTGTTCTATTGAGTCGGCCCATTGGTCCACCAAGCGTAGTGTTATCTACCCCACAAATGGGGAACCTGTGACTCTCCATACATTGGAAACCAACTTCCATCAACCCTGGGCAATATGGGGTTCTTTACTCCAGGTAAAAATGATGGGTATTGCAGTCCAATAACTTCTGGAGGGCCACAGTCTTCTCATCTCAGTTCAGCACTGGCTGGCAGCAGCTATCTAGAGTTTTCTCAGGAATTTCACAGTGCAATTTAAACATATGAAACATGTGCTTACGATTGTATTACAGTAGTACCTCGGGTTAAGTACTTAATTCGTTCCGGAGGTCCATTCTTAACCTGAAACTGTTCTTAACCTGAAGCACCACTTTAGCTAATGAGGCCTCCTGCTGCTGCCGCCGCGCCGCCGGAGCATGATTTCTGTTCTCATCCTGAAGCAAAGTTCTTAACCTGAAGCACTATTTCTGGGTTAGCGGAGTCTGTAACCTGAAGCGTATGTAACCTGAGGTACCACTGTAGTATTTTTCCTGCTTCAGCGATGCCTATGGTATTAAAGCATGTGATTTTAAAAAATGAGAGAAAAAATAGATACATGCAAACACAAGTGTCCTCCTGTTGATTTGAGGACTTAGCAATAAAAAAAAGTAGCAGGGGAGGGGTGGAGGAAGGGAGTGCAGTGGGGGCAGACCACCCCGTGTGTCTTCGCTGAGGGGGGTGACATTTGGCATGCTGCTCACCCTTGACTTCCAAGACTACCCAGAGCAGTCCCCCTTCATTTTGACAGCTTGGGGGAGGCTTGGGAGGCTTGGGCATCCGGCGCGCCAAATGTCCGCCATTGTTGGCTCGCTCTGCCCCAAAGGGTGGCTCACCACCCCCAGCTGCAGGGCTGTGCACCGCTCCATGCACCCGAGCGACTATCCCGCTTCTGGGAGAGTACCCTTTGTGCCCCATCCCTCTCAGGAGCATGCCCGCCCTCGGCAGTGCGGGCATATGCTCTGCCACTGCCCATGGGCAGAAAATGAAATCTCAGTGAAACCCAAAGCCTCAGTGGCCAGCAGCAGAATTTGGGCCTATATATAAAGGTAAAGGGACCCCTGACCATTAGGTCCAGTTATGACCGACTCTGGGGTTGCGGCGCTCATCTCACTTTACTGGCCGAGGGAGCCGGCGTACAGTTTCTGGGTCATGTGGCCAGCATGACTAAGCTGCTTCTGGTGAACCAGAACAGCACATGGAAACGCCGTTTAGCTTCCCGCCGGAGCGGTACCTATTTATCTACTTGCACTTTGATGTGCTTTCGAACTGCTAGGTTGGCAGGAGCAGGGACCGATCAACGGGAGCTCACCCCATCACGGGGATTCGAACCGCTGACCTTCTGATCGGCAAGCCCTAGGCTCTGTGATTTAACCCACAGCGCCACCTGTATCCCTCTGGGCCTATATATATATATATATATATATATATATATATGGGTCATTTTTCCCATGGCATGTCGAATATGAATATGAATATGTGGGGAAGCCAGGTTGTCTCCATATACAAGTCTGAGATGTGACTTGTGCAATGTTGTCAGCCAAAGGACAGAGGGGAACAATTCTGTCGGAAGCGTTAAGTAACATGCAACCAGAATGTTAAAAATAAACAAACAAAAGATCAGGAATCTGGGTAACTATGAACGAAGTGCCAGCTCTCTCTGTTTAAATTATTCAGCACCAAGTCTAATGTAGAGCCATTCACAGTAAACTTTTATTACATTTTGACATTTACTGCTCTGCTTTTTCTGTGCAACAGCAAACTTTGACAGTGGGCTATGTATAGTACAAAGGAGATCACAACATACCTTATTTGTAGCCTTTTTAAAAAAGCTGTTAGATATCTTAATTATAAATTAGAGCCATAGATCTAAACAGCGGGATATGAATCTTTAAAACGTTACAAATAATTGAAAAAGCTGGAGGCTGTTTAGGACTTCAGCTTTATTTAAAAGGGTCTGATTCTCATTTGACATTTGAAAGGCCACTACGCAAGGTGGCTTTGTTTTTTCCTGAGAAAGACTATGATGACTTCTCACTAGAATTTCTCTCTTTTTTTCACTGACTACCAAAAGCACCCAATGAAACCCTAAAACCCTAAAAGTCTATTTGTTTTATTTTCATTACTAATGAATATCTCAGCCTAAAAATCTTATTTCACTCAGTTATGTTGTTTGGAAAAGTAGGTCAGAAGTAGTTAGCAAAAACATTCCCCACCACATTTTTCTCTGTGTACAGGGGTAAATTGCCCTTGATTTGCTACTTAGATTAACTGTTCCTCAGCGTCTGCATATAACAAAATGAGTTATATCTACCACAATGGAATTTTGGGCTTGCTGGTCATCCAAAAATATTGCAAGACCTGCCTGAACCCAAGTTTGTCTTCTGAGTTGTCTTCCCACACAAACTTTTACATGTCTACTCTGAAGTAAGTTTGTTTAAGTTCAGTTTACCCAGCTGTAAGATTGTCTCTCAAGGCTTCTGCGCAGGATGCATAGAAATGTGTTATACATGTGGTCTGCAAAATATATAGGAAATTGGAATCTTAATAACTTTTTCATAAGAATAGCCTATTTCACTACAGAATGTGCTACACAGTAGAAAAATTGGGGTGGCTGGGGAAGCCATTTTATGTTGGCCTAATGCAGTGTTTCCCAACCTTGGGCCTCCAGCTGTTTTCAAACTACAATTCCCATCATCCCTGACCACTGGTCTTGCTAGCTGAGGATTATGGGAGTTGTAGTCCAAAAACAGCTGGAGGCCCAAGGTTGGGAAATGCTGGCCTAATGAACATAAATCTACTTCCTCCTACTGTTAATCGAACAAAATAGTCAGTTGGTGGTGTCTACCCAAGGCAAGGCTGAAAGTGTGACAGTGAGTCTGCTGAGAACTTTCTGTAGACTTTTTTCTTAAGACAATTGCCCCATATGTCCCATGGATGGATTATCCTTAACATTCCTAGGGCAGCCATTCCTGAAAGTCGTTCATTAAAATGCTATTTAATTAAATGATACCATGGCTTCCATAGTATCAAATGAGGTAGATTCCTTATATAATGAAGAATTTGCCATTGTAAAAACATACAAAAAGAATTTACGCTTTGAAGCATTTCCACTATAATATTAATCACTGCTGCACTTCTTCGAAGAAAGCAGGTGCCTGTCATCTCATTGTTTCTTCCCTCACAGAGGCATAACAGAAAGTGTTCATGCGGAGCAAATGTAAAAGGAGGAAAAAGAAGGAGAGGTGCCTGGGGAAGCTGCTTTTGTTCGGGGCAAACCTGGTTTTATGCCAGGCTCAACCTTGCAGAATAATTCAGACAAAGGGTTAATAAAAAGCAACCCTAAGACTGAACACAAATATAAAGACAACAACAACAACAACAGTAATAGTAATTTATTTATACCTCGCCCAGCTGGCTGGGTTTCCCCAGCCACTACATGTCTTAATGTCTACTGAGGGGAAAATAACTAAGAAATGTATCCATGTACAGTGGTGCCCCACAAGACGAAATTAATTCGTTCTGCGAGTTTTTTCATTCTACGAGTTTTTTCATCTTGTGAAGCACCAATGTGTATTGACGGTTTCCCATAGGAATGCATTGGCGGTTAAAAAAAAAAGGCGCAATATGTTTCGTCTTGCGAAGCAAGCCCATAGGGAAATCTGTCTTGCGAAGCAACTCAGAAAACGGAAAACCCTTTCGTCTAGCGAGTTTTTCGTCTTGCGAGGCATTCGTCTTGCGGGGTACCACTGTATCTTGTTTTCTGCATTAAATGAAAACACTGGAGTAGGGGTAGAAAAGAAATTTTACTCAATTCACATTTAAAGCCAGATCTATCCAATTCACAATTTCTGAAATAATAGGCAAGCCAAAACACAACCTTCCTTTGGAATTTTCACTGCACTGAATTTTGCAATGAAACCAAGCAATGTGTACAAAAAAAATTCAAATGTTAATGAAAATATCGTACAAAAAATGCATTACATTGGGGGACATTGCTTGGCAACAATGAGTATATTAGGCAAAATTGCATTCAACAATATGTATATCGAGATTTGCACCCAAATGCAGCTGAATTTTCACGAGAACGTTAAATTTAGAAAATTGCAAAGCGATGTGGGAATGGGGAGAACTAAACATAAGATTTTATTTTTTTTAATGAGAACATGGATTTATCGACTACTCTGGAGCATAGGGTCACATGAAGCTGCATTATGCTAATTCTGGCCACTGTTCCATTAAACTCAATATTGCTCAGTATTTCAGCAGCTCTCCAGGATTTCATACAGGAGTCTATCTCAGCCCTATCTAGAGATGCTGCAAACTGAAATGGAGACTACATGCTTGCAAAGCAGATGGTCCACCACTGAGCTAAGGCCATTCCACAAAGGCTTGGACCACAGCTAAGGCTCAGCTGTTGGAAGTATCTTATGATACTTCCAACAGGATGACAGGTGTTGCAGAGAACCTCAAAGAGAAAGGGAAGTCTTCAAAAAATGCTGTCCTGGCATCATCATCCAGGAGGCTCCCACACTGGATCAAAGTTAGCTCCACAGACAGAAAGGACCTTTCCATTTGTGGAATGCTTTTTAGGAATTAAGCCAGTTGACCATTTTTGTACTCTGTGCCCAATGACATTTTTAAAGATTTGATTTAAAATATATGAGGTTGTATTCAATGAAGTCACCCTGATTGTGCAAGGAACTTCCTCTTGCACAATGGAACTGCCCCTTCCATTGCTCCCCTTGGGCACCCCCAAAATCTGCTGTGTGGTTTTCCCCAATTTCTAGAATGAATGAAGAGGAGACGAAGGAGAAGTTCTGTTGCACAAGTGAGGTTTTTGTGTGCAGATGGGACAACTTTATTGGAGTTTCAAACCTTTTCTTTCTAAAGCTCTAGTGTTTCTTGATGACAGAGACCATAACAAGAAGACCTGGAGGTTTAAATAAACTGATGGAATTCTGCATGTTTTGTTGATGTAATCTTTAGTTCTCAAATGAATTGTCCTTTTTTTATTCTTAAACCAGAATTGAAGTATGCACCACTATGAAAAAAGAGATTATTGGTTAGAAGAGGAGAAAAGCCACTTGTACTCAAAGAAGCACAGAAAGAGCTGTGAAAGAGATAATGGCAGTAGAGTCTCAATTGCCTTAGATATATATTTTTTTTCTGCTCTCACAGCTCCATTATAAATTTCTGTCCCACATATTCTGAAAAATAAATAAGCAGGTCTTTCAAAGCACTCCTCAAATCAATAATAATGAATCTCCACATGCGGACCACCAACCTGCTATGCCAATAAGGTAAAGGTAAAGAGACTCCTGACCATTAGGCCAAGTCGTGACCGACTCTGGGGTTGCGGCGCTCATCTCGCTTTACTGGTCAAGGGAGCCGGTGTACAGCTTCCGGATCATGTGACCAACATGACTAAGTCACTTCTGGCAAACCAGAGCAGCACACGGAAACGCCATTTACCTTCTCGCTGGAGCGGTACCTATTTATCTACTTGCACTTTGACGTGCTTTTGAACTGCTAGGTTGGCACGAGTGGGGACCGAGCAGCGGGAGCTCACCCTATCGCAGGGATTCGAACCAGCGACCTTCTGATCAGCAAGTCCTAAGTGTGGTTTAACCCACAGCGCCACCCTCATCCTTCCAGCAATTTTTCCATTCCAGCACTGGCAGGAGGCTATCCAGACAAGGGAGATGATAAGGCCAGCTGAAGATAGCACAACTTACAAGCTCTTTATCCACCATTAGGCCAGCTGGCACAGTGAGCAGCAATGAAGTGAAGAAGGCTAAGATGGTTGGTTGCAGTCCAGGAGCCACAGGTGAGAGCTGAATGCAGGGAGGGGACCAAAGGTCAACAAACTACTCCAGAAGCAGCATGGTGGGTGCCTCCCCCACCAAAGGTACTACGCCTCCAACAACACCCCATGCATTTATGAAAACCATACAAGAAATTAAAATATAATCAGCATGGGAAAACTTGAACCAATTTTCTCAATCTCTACCGAGAACTAGTAATGAGGGTAATTGTAGAACAAGCAGAGAAAAACAGCTGTTTGCCGTATTCTTCCATGGCTTCATTTTAACATTCAAAGCAGCATCAAGAATTTCCTAATAGCTTTCATCACACTACACCAGAGTACACTGGACTCAAATCCACTAGTATCTTGCTTTCTACTTAGAAATAGCCCTACAGGTTCCCGACCTGAACACAAAGGGCCACACCTAAGAAGAAAGTAATGCCCTTGTATACAGGTGTTCTATTCTCAATACCAAAACTGTCTAGCTTATTTCCATAGATATTCATTTCAGATTAGCAGAAAACCAATGTGAGATGGCAAGGTGCTGTCATAAGCTGCATTAAAAAACCCAAAAGCCTACTTCAGGTTATTGCCTGTCCTTAAGATGATGGGATAGAAGACTAATCATTCCACTCTCTTCTTCATTGTTTTTGTAAATTCTGTCTAGTTTTGATTAATGTAGAGTGATGATAAATGAAGACCGAGCGTTTTCTTGAGAAAATAAAATGGTGGCCTTGTTAGCATTATAAGCACCCATCATGGCACCTATCTGAGATTGCAACATACACAAAGAGATGAAAGGTTTGTATTTCTTAAAGCCATAACATCACCGTGCATTATTGCCTGGAACCATGTTGATGCTACAGGATGAGATACATGAAGCAAGTGAAAGTGTTAAGTCAATTAGTTGGTGATTATTGAAAGCAAGCTTAGAACTACTTCATTCTTCTTTCTTCCCCTACATTTTTAACAGACCGAGCAAGAAACGATAGCATTGTGAGACTTATTCTTGCTTTATTTCTTGCTATTCCAGATACCTTTGCTTGAAGAAGAATACACAATCGCTGACAATTTTAGGGTCAGGACTGAGGTGAAGGAACAGGCTGAGGACACGTTGACCATTTTCACAAGATGAACCCAACTTAATAGGAACAGTGACCACATAATATGATTCTTAAAGGTCACTTCAAAGTACATTGGTCTGAGATTGAGCACTTCATGCTACAGGGCAAAGTTACAGAGACCATATGAGTCACTGGGGGCGGAACTGTCAAATGTGGCCATTTGCCTTTTTGACATTAAATTGTATTATTTATTTCATAAAATTTATACGCTGCTTGATTGTAAACAACCACCACCTCAAAGCAGTTAGAAAAAGAAAAATGTGTCTAAATTCTGCAAATAAGTCACACCAAAACCTTTACATAGTTGCCTTTCTTCATGCCCCAGCAAGGGCACAAAATGGTGAGGGAGAAGCAGGAATCTAACCTGTGACTGTAGCTATTTTGGGTTTTCAGAATTTGCTTATGAGTTTTAAGATTTGTGAAATTTCCAGTGGTGTTGTAAGCATGCTATATTAATTTAATCCTCTGTTGTGGGCTTTATACTGTCTTAGTTTTTATGGTTTTAGTTCAGTGGTTTTATCTTTTATATTTAGCCAGCTTTTCATTGTTGAATAGCCTATAAAATGTCATAAATAAATAGATAAAATGGTACTTTGATGTTTAATTGCATGTCACTTTGGGAACTTTTGCCAAAAAGCAGCTGATAAATTAAAAAATGAACAAATGAACAAACAAACATATTTAAGTAGGCTGCGTGGGTTTCTGAATCTTTCACCTGTCAGTCATTAAACAGAGCAAATAAACTTGGTCTTCAGAACAGTGAGTGGGGCAAATCATGGAGTTCAAATTGTTCTGAGTCAGCTGATAATCCGAGTCTATCCTATTAGTATAACATGTGATCTTAAAATATGTAATATTTTGCATGGAGCAAATTAGACCCTTTTCCTTACTGCGGGCCATTGCCCAATTCACTTTAAATGTACACTGCAATGAAGGCTTTCCATAGTTTAAAATAGCAATTTCATTTCCATTTTGATGGTAGATATTGCTAGGCAATATAAAGCAATTTTTCTGTCATTGGAATTCATATTTTTTTCCTTGTATCTTGTGGGTTTCCAATGCATAATCAAGAGTCTTGGTTATCTGAAATTCCTGGTCCGCTTATCCAAATTAATTGATATAAAACTACACAGGAGATGTGCAAGGTGACCTTTATTTTTTGTTTGAGTGTTTGTGTATACAGTATTTATGAACCATGAATACAGATTATGTTGTATTTGTCACCATTGTCTTATAATATAGCACATCTTATGGGTCTCATCCTCAACTTGCAGTTCTTAAAGAAAACTTCAATGGACATGGGGAACTACACCTTGATTTGGATATATCTTGCATGCTCTTCCTTATGCATTGTGTAGGACCTCAGGTGGGTTCATTAACCTGCTTACCTCCACAACAGACAGAGAAGTCACATCAGAATCCCACTTACTGATATCTCCAGTGTTTAAATCAATGACTAGGACAAATGAGAGGAGGTGGACCAAATCTATCAAGCTGGCACCCAACATCCTCAGATGCCATGACGACCCAATTCTTTTCTTTATACGCAGGCAGATTTGGGTCACCATGGCATCCTCACACAGAATATTCTTAGGTTTTTCTTTCTTCTTCCACACTGATGGCATTCTACTCTAGTGTTTTTTTCAGGTTCCTTAAGTCCACACCTTGAGCTGCAACATCATTTTTAAAAATGTAATTTGAGTGTTCTAAAAATCAGAGTTCTCAGTCAGTGGGCAGAGATTCAGACATACATAGTGTCTATGCTTGGGGAAATTGTGATTTGTCATGCATACTTCAAGCATAATTCAAGCAGGCAAAGCCAGTGAAATCTTCTTTCTTGTTAAAAAAGAAAAAGAAAACATGGGCATGTAAAATTTGCCATTGATATTTGGCATAATATTGAAATGGATGTGTGTGAAAAATCATGGAATTCAACGATGAAATTCTTAGCATGTTACCAAATTAGAGAAAGTAGGACTTGCTGATCAGAAGGTCGGCAGTTCGAATCCCCGCGACGGGGTGAGCTCCCATTGCTCGGTCCCTGCTCCTGCCAATCTAGCAGTTCAAAAGCACTTCAAACTGCAAGTAGATAAATAGGTACCGCTCCGGCGGGAAGGTAAACGGCGTCTCTGTGCGCTGCTCTGGTTTGCCAGAAGTGGCTTAGTCATGCTGGCCACATGACCCAGAAGCTGTACGCCGGCTCCCTCGGCCAATAAAGCGAGATGAGCACCACAACCCCAGAGTCGGTCATGACTGGACATAATGGTCAGGGGTCCCTTTACCTTTACCTATGTATAAAATACAGTATAGGTGGTATTTGACACCAGTGAAACAGGCTAAAATGTACCAAAAAAGAGAGAACAAAAATGTGCTGGAAATGTTTGGAAGTACATTCAAATTGAAATGGCAAAAGAATTTTGGGAGATGGTGTACAATGAGATACATTAAAAAATATTAAACTTACACCAGAAGCATTTCTTCTAGGTTAAATTGGGAATGAATTACCAAAGAAAGCCTACAACCTATTTTTATACACAACAACAGCAGCACGGATATGCACGATATTGGAAATTAAGAGAAATCCCAGGGAAAGAAGAATGGTTATACAAACTAATTGAATATGCAGAGCTTGCCAGTATGCCATCTAAAATAAGAAACGGAGATGACAAATTCACGAGGAGTGAGTGGGAGTACCTAGGGGAATATTTACAAAAATTGGACCTTAAATATAAATTCCATGTAGGGGGTACTTTATGACCAACAGTCAATAATATGAAATATAAGAGAGTGTGGGAAATTGGGTGAAGGAATTAATGTATATGCAGCCAAATAAAATGTATAAATAACTGTCATTAAATGCTGGGTGGGAAGTCAAATAGATTCATTGTACATAGCATGGAAAAGAAGATGTAACGGTAAAACTGAAAAAACTCAAAAATAAAAATAAAATAAAATGAATTCCGAACAATCTAGTAGATCCCATTTACAAGAGCTTCCGCATTCTACATTTCAGTGCCTGGGTCACTCTAATAGTTCTTCCTATTGAAACGAACAGAGAAGCTTGCACACACCGACATTTCATATGCATTTCGAAGCACGCAGTGGGCTCTGGAATTGAGAATAGCGTTGCAATCCCACACAAAAATTAAGTATATATTAAAATCCCATGGGTCTCTGATTTATTTTCCAGTCTGCTCTGCTTTGAAAGTCTCACAAGAGTGGAAGCTCACCACTTTCCCAGCTATATCTAATATATTCCATATCCTTGAAGTGTGAACTGTAAATGTTCTGTTTTTAAAATGCATCCTGTTACTAGTTGTTCCCGCAGGTAATATGCTAAACCATTAATAATAATGAAAATATTAATAATTAATAATTGTTAACAGCCCTTGAGTACTGGCAGGCTATTCTGTCCTACTTTGTTGTCACATAGCCAAGCATTAATATCTTCTTCAGTAATTTCCTTCCTTTCTTTCTGATCACATCAGTTTCTGTTTTCACCTGCAGCTCTCAGGCAATCACAGGAAGAATTTCATAGAATCATAGAATCATAGAATCATAGAGTTGGAAGAGACCACAAGGGCCATCGAGTCCAACCCCCTGCCAAGCAGGAAACACCATCAGAGCACTCCTGACATATGGTTGTCAAGCCTCTGCTTAAAGACCTCCAAAGAAGGAGACTCCACCACACTCCTTGGCAGCAAATTCCACTGTCGAACAGCTCTTACTGTCAGGAAGTTCTTCCTAATGTTTAGGTGGAATCTTCTTTCTTGTAGTTTGCATCCATTGCTCCATGTCCGCTTCTCTGGAGCAGCAGAAAACAACCTTTCTCCCTCCTCTATGTGACATCCTTTTATATATTTGAACATGGCTATCATATCCCCCCTTAACCTCCTCTTCTCCAGGCTAAACATGCCCAGCTCCCTTAGCCGTTCCTCATAAGGCATCGTTTCCAGGCCTTTGACCATTTTGGTTGCCCTCCTCTGGACACGTTCCAGTTTGTCAGTGTCCTTCTTGAACTGTGGTGCCCAGAACTGGACACAGTACTCCAGGTGAGGTCTGACCAGAGCAGAATACAGTGGCACTATAACTTCCCTTGATCTAGATGCTATACTCCTATTGATGCAGCCCAGAATTGCATTGGCTTTTTTAGCTGCCGCGTCACACTGTTGGCTCATGTTAAGTTTGTGGTCAACCAAGACTCCTAGATCCTTTTCACATGTACTGCTTTCAAGCCAGGTGTCACCCATCTTGTATTTGTGCCTCTCATTTTTTTTGCCCAAGTGCAATACTTTACATTTCTCCCTGTTAAAATTCATCTTGTTTGTTTTGGCCCAGTTCTCTAATCTGTCAAGGTCTTTTTGAAGTGTGATCCTGTCCTCTGGGGTGTTAGCCACCCCTCCCAGTTTGGTGTCATCTGCAAATTTGATCAGGATGCCCTTGAGTCCATCATCCAAGTCGTTGATAAAGATGTTGAATAAGACCGGGCCCAAGACAGAACCCTGTGGCACCCCACTAGTCACTCTTCTCCAGGATGAAGAGGAACCATTGATGAGCACCCTTTGGGTCCGGTCAGTCAGCCAGTTACAAATCCACTGAGTGGTAGCATAGTCAAGACCGCATTTTACCAGCTTCTTTACAAGAATATCATGGGGCACCTTGTCAAATGCCTTGCTGAAATCAAGGTAGGCTACATCCACTGCGTTCCCTTCATCTACCAGGCTTGTAATTCTGTCAAAAAACGAGATCAGGTTAGTCTGACATGACTTATTTTTCAGAAATCCATGCTGACTATTGGTGATCACATCATTCCTTTCTAGGTGCTCACAGATTGTTTGCTTGATGATCTGCTCCAGAATCTTCCCTGGTATTGATGTCAGACTGACTGGGCGGTAATTATTTGGGTCCTCTCTTTTCCCCTTTTTGAAAATAGGGACAACATTTGCCCTCCTCCAGTCTGCTGGGACTTCGCCTGTTCTCCAGGAATTCTCAAAGATGATTGCCAGTGGTTCTGAGATCACATCTGCCAGTTCTTTTAATACTCTTGGATGCAGTTCATCTGGCCCTGGAGACTTGAATACATCTAAACTAGCCAAGTATTCTTGTACTATCTCCTTAGTTATTCTGGGCTGTGTTTTCTCTACTGAATCATTTGCTCCAAATTCTTCAGGTCGGGCATTGTTTTCTTCATCGGAGAAGACTGAGGCAAAGAAGGCATTGAGGAGTTCAGCCCTTTCTGTGTCCCCTGTTTGCATTTCACCATCTTCTCCTCTGAGTGACCCCACTGTTTCTTTGTTCTTCCTTTTGCTACGAACATACCCATAAAAGCCTTTTTTGTTGCTTTTAACCTCTCTAGCAAGCCTGAGTTCATTCTGTGCTTTAGCTTTTCTGACTTTGTGTCTACACGTGCTGGCTATTTGTTTGAATTCCTCTTTGGTGGTTTCCCCCCTTTTCCATTTTTTGTACACATCCTTTTTTAATCTTAACTCAGTTAAAAGTTATTTAGATAGCCACCCTGGCTTCTTTAGGCACCTTCCATGTTTCCGTCTCATTGGTATTGCCTGAAGTTGTGCTTTTACTATCTCCCTCTTAACAAACTCCCAGCCATCATGAACTCCCTTTCCTTTTAGTATTACTGTCCATGGGATCTCACCCAGCACTTCCCTAAGTTTTATGAAGTCGGCTTTCTTAAAGTCAAGAAATTGAGTCCTAGTATGCTTGGCTGCTCCTTTCCGTTGTATAGTAAACTTCAGAAGAGCATGATCACTTGCGCCTAATGATCCTTCCACTTCTACCCCACTAACCAGGTCATCGACATTGGTTAGGACCAGATCTAAAATGGCTGTTCCTCTTGTTGCTTCTCCCACTTTCTGGACAATGAAGTTGTCTGCAAGGCCAGTGAGGAATCTGTTTGACCTTATGCTCTTGGCTGAGTTTGACATCCAACAAATATCCGGGTAATTGAAGTCCCCCATTACTACTATCTCCCTTCCTTTTGCATGCTTGGCCATCTGTTCCAGGAAGGCATCATCTATGTCCTCCGTTTGGCTTGGGGATCTATAGTAAACTCCCACAATGAGGTCACTGTTATTCTTCTCTCCCTTAATTTTGACCCAAATGCTCTCACTTTGGCTTTGAGGTTCTAAATCTTGGATCTCTTCACAGGTATACATATCCCTGACATATAACGCCACTCCTCCTCCTTTCTTGTCTGGTCTGTTTCTCTGAAATAGATTGTATCCCTCCATTTTTACATTCCAATCGTGGGACTTATCCCACCAGGTTTCAGTGATGCCTATTATGTCATATTTAGTTTGCTGTACCAAGAGCTCAAGCTCATCTTGTTTATTTCCCATGCTTTGTGCATTAGTGTACAGACATTGAAGTCCATTAGTCATTCCCCCGTGTCTCTTATTTAAGGATTTTTTCCTCCCACCACTAGGTCTGCTTGCTGTTTGCTCCATTTGGTCTATGACATTTAGATGATCATCTTCATCAATTGATAGACTCCTACCTTCAGGAGCACTGTCTCCCTCCCCCACATTAGTCAGTTTAAAGCCCTCCTGATGAGGTTTCTGAGTTTTTTGGCAAAAACGTTCCTCCCAACCGTTGTGAGGTGCAGCCCATCGCTTGCCAGAAGTCCATCTTCAAGAAACTGCAGTCCGTGATCTAAGAATCCAAACCGTTCCTGTTTACACCATTTGCGAAGCCAGCTGTTTACTTCCACTATTTTCCCCTCTCTCCCTGGGCCACGTCGTTCAACTGGGAGGACAGATGAGATGATGATTTGTGCATTTAATTGCTTCAATTTCCTGCCTAGAGCCTCGTAGTCTCTTTTGATCTTCTGGAGGCTATTGCTTGCAGTGTCATTGGTTCCCACATGAACCAAGAGGAAGGGGTATTTGTCAGTGGGTTTTATGATTCCTGGCAGTCGTTCAGTTACATCTTGGATCTTAGCCCCGGGGAGACAGCACACTTCCCGAGACATCTTGTCAGGCCCACAGATCACTGCTTCTGTTCCCCTCAGTAGGGAATCCCCTATCACCACTACACGCCTCCTCTTAGGTTTGGTCGGGGTTCTTCCGTGAGCGGTCCGTTCCAAGGTCGCCTGCACATTCTCTGAGGACTGACTTTGCTGTTCATCTTCATATACCTGATCGACTGTAATGAGGGAGAGATCCTCAAATGGAGTCTGCTCTTCGTCTTCCATGCTAGGGGAGAGGACCTGAAAGCGATTGTGTATTTCTAAACAATCAGAGCGAACCCTGGGCCTCCTACTTCTTTGAGTCACGTTTCTCCACATATCGGGCTCCTGTGTTGGTGAACTAGCCTCCTCCCCAGGGGAGTCTCCTGTCTCCTCCTTGGTGGAGACGGTGTGCTCTGCTGCTTCCAAGAAGAGCTCCAGCTCTCTAATTCTTTGGAGTGTAGCTACACGTTCCTCCAGTTGCTGGACTTTGTCTTTTAGGAGGGCAATCAACATGCAATTGCTGCATGTAAAGCTGCCTGCAACCTTTGGCAAGATGGCAAGCATTGAGCAGGAACTGCAGGCGACTGCAGCTGTTCCCTCCCCCTCCATCATGAGAACGTGTCGTTGGGGATGGCTACAGCGGTCCTGCATCATAAAAAGTGTGAAGACAGGACTAATAACTCCCCCCCAAAAAACCTAGGTCTCCTCCAACAAACGTTTGAGACTAGCTCCCTAAATCTAAAGCAACATTTCATGTTCTCCTGCCACAACATTTCATGTTCTCCTGCCACAAACAATGATCCTGTGTTGCTACCCCACCACTGTGTATCACTGTTCACCATTGTGCATGTATTGGGCTAATTTTATATTGCTTAGCTTTGTTTCATATATTTTTTTAATCAAATCCTTACATGATTATTTTATCTATCACAGGAAATGGCTATAGGAGCTGACCGCATAACGCGAGTCTGACCATGGCTTCATTCGCACATCACTTTAAACCACAGTTACGCTTAACTATGGTTGGTAAGTGAACATGCAGCATGCTGGTGCGAGGAAGAAGATTGCAGCCACTTCACTTCTCCCGCACTCCTGCTGCTGCACTGCTGGGAGTTAAGCTCTGGTTTGACTTAGTGTTTTGCTTGAACCAGGAGCTACTGGTTTCTTCCCCCAAAACAAACCCCAAGCTGTAAGCCAAAAGCAAACCTTGCTTAAAGCTCATGGTTTGTTTGGAGAGAGACAAACCACAAACCCAGGCTTGGATATATAAACAAGCCAAACCATGGCTTAGCCGCAGGTAAAAGGGAGCAGTGGCACAGCGTGGGGGGGTGCAGGGGGGGCCAGCCGCACCGGGCGCAACATCTGGGGGGACGCGCTCGCACTCGCAGCTCTCTGCCCCTACCTGGCTCACATCAGTATTTTCATAACAAACAATACATGTGCTTAGGGGGTAAGGGTTTCTTTAACTAATCTAGTGGAAGAGACTCGAGTGCTAAAATCCACGGGTCAGGGGGCGCAAATTACTTGCCTTGCCCCGGGTGCTGACAACCCATGCTACGCCACTGAAAGGGGGGAATGGGGAGGGGAGAAATGACCAAAACTTCCTCTCAGTGTATCAGCGTAGTACACATTAACCTTTAAGCCATAGTTAAGATCAACTGTGGCTTCAAGTGGTGTGTGAACTAGGCCAATGGGTCCATCAAGTTCCAGGCCTATCTGAAGACTCTGAAAGGTTGAACCATGGATCTTCAACATGCAAAGCAAATGGTCTACCTCCTGCTGAGCTAAAGCATCTGGTCATGTTTTACTGTGACCCCAAAATGGAAGAAACTATACAGATAAGAGGGTGGTGTAAGAAATATCTGGCACATACCAGAAATAAATGAGAAAACGGATTCAAGGGTTGGTGTTGAGTGGAAAAGAGAGAAAAAAGGTGACTTTTTCAAAATGCATCCTCTCCCCCAGTTTTAATGATGTACTTTGGCATGATCCATGAATGTCCACTCATAATGTCCAGTTTCCCACACAGTCAGGCCTCTGAGGCAGACTTTTCCCACAAATGCCTAGCTAACACTGAGTACAACTTTGATGAAACTTGAGAGATCAAGAACTTCAAATGGAAGATTAAGGACCACAGCTGAAGGTTCTGCATGCCTGCTTCTGGCCTTGAAATCTCTCCTCCTGCCTTGTCAGTGTCTCTTGCCCAGGAGCAGTGACAGCTCCGGGGGCAGTTGTCATGCCTGAGCCAGTCTGGAGAAGCTTGCCCTGGGCTACATTTTGTGATGCTCACCTTATCGCCAGCTTGAGAACTGCCACCAGTGATGAATGGCTCAGCCTATATCTGCTCTGTGTCACTTTCAAATGAGTTCACTCATAAGTCTTGTCTGTCCCATTTCTGCATTAATCTACATTCTTTAAAAGAAAAAAAAATCAAATAAATTGAATTTAAATATGTCTTTAAATGAATATTTGATTTTGAATGTTTTCCCCCCTCCTAAAATATATGTTTCTGAACACATTTTATCTCAAACTATGCATTTCTAAATGTGTTCTATCTCATAATATACATTTGGATACTTTTTCAAGCTGGATAGTATGTAGATCACAACATTTGAAGATGTATGAAATCTGATGGTTCCATTTAGATCATCCCACTAGCGTTTGGATCAGGTTAGTTCACACTGGAATTTTGCAGAAGGTTTCTGCACACTTTACACTCAACACAAGTACAAGCTGTTTCTACACATATGCAAGTGTTTTATATGAAATGGTGTATGTGTGTTGATTTGTTCAGCTCAGCCATTGTATTCACAGATTGTACACTTACTGAGCATTACATCTAAATAACTTGCTCTCATGGCTTCAGTGAAAGCAACGCGAAGCCTCCTGAGCACAGCGGGAGCGCTCCTGCTACGCTCAGGAGGCTTTGGGAGGCTATCCCTGAAGCCAGGAGAGCAAGAGGGATCGATCCTTACTTTTTAGGAGGGAAAAAGTGTGTCATAGAGTAAAAAATATGGTAGATAAATAACTGAGCGTTACATCTAAATACACTATTCATTATACACTCATTGGATATAATGTGAGGAAAAAACCAAAGATTGAATTTCTCATGGATCTCTAGCTTTTCCTTGAAACAATAACAATTATTATTTCTGAACTTTGCACAGAGCACTGTGTATGCAGTTTTCTACAACTTTCCATTCCTTCATGTCTTGGTGTTTTTGCATGAATGGCTATATTTAAAATTCTTCCTGCTTCAGTTTTTAACAATGTGCAGGAGTAAAACTACGCAAAATGATTCCTGACGTAAATACAATTTATGATTTGCAAACAGCTATATTTCTTTAGAGAAAGCATTCCCAACTGGCTTCTGCTACAGGTAATGAAGAACCTTGCACACTACATGTGTGAAATGAAAGCCATTTATGTTTCAACTTTCATGTTAAAACATTAGCAGTTAGAAGAGGATTCATTACAGAATTTCTTCTAGTCTTGTAATCCAATTACATGCAGTGGTACAAATAAAAAAAATGTATGTCTATGTAAAACTACTATGAAACATGAATGCAATCCAAGTATAAGATAGAAGAAGCATTCAGTGCATCCATTTCTGGTGCTCCACAGACACCACCCACTGCTGCCCACATTTTTAGGAAAACCCATTAAAGAAAACAGTATTTGCATACGATCTGAAACCCAATATGGCTGCTCCTAAAACACTCAGATAAATTTGAAAGTGTACAGATTGGCTCAGGGGATGCAAATCTGCTTTGTTGCTCCCTTATATCTTTCCCCTATCGGGTAATCAATAAATAGTGATAGGGACACGGGTGGCATTGTGGTCTAAACCACTGAGCCTCTTGGACTTGCTGATTGGAAGGTCGGCGGTTCGAATCCCTGTGACAGGGTGAGCTCCTGTTGCTTGGCCCCAGCTCCTGCTAACCTAGCAGTTCGAAAGCATATCAGTTCAAGTAGATAAATAGGTACTGCTGCAATGGGAAAGTAAATGGCATTTCTGTGAGCTGTGGCACTCGTCATGGTCCTCCGTGTGCCAGTAGTGCTTTAATCATGCTGGCCACATGACCCAGAAAACTGTCTGTGGACAAACACTGACTCCCTTGGTCTGAAAGTGAGATGAGTGCCAGAACCCCATAGTCACCTTTGACTGGACTTAACCATCCAAGGGTCCTTTACCTTTTACCAAATAGTGATGAGCCTCCTTCCCCCTTTGACAGAAGTGGATGCAATTTTCCAGAATGGAGGAAATCTGGCAGATACTTTTGTGTTGGACACCTTTTTTTTTTTTTAAGCAACATTTTTTTTGCCCAGGCAGGCACATTATGTGACCCATGAGAGCAGCAAAATAGCGAGACTGTACAATGGTGATGGGATAAAATCAGGCCAAATCTTTATTGACAGCAGCAGACAAGGCAAGTGTGGGCATGGCATTGGGTCCCAGTATCAGTTCCTCATTCCATAAGCCCCATGTTCCATATGCCCTCATGCAATGTTCTTTTGCCTAACAAAGGAAAGCCATAATTTCACTGAGGGAAAAGCAAAAAAAAAAAAAAAAAAAAAAAAAAACACCCACAAACCAACCAAGTGCCAATCAGGTTGAGAAGAAGAAAAAAAACCTTTATGGCCCTATCAACCAACGACCCAAAATTGCTTAGTGAAGGCTCTAACCCGAGAGTGGGCAGGCAGGAAGCTCTCAAAGCAAAATGGCTGTAAGCTCCAGGGGAAGCAGCTTTATATAGGCTTTCCCCTCCCCTCTTCAGCAAAGGCTCATGGGACAGCTTTTTCCCATTAGCTCAGCACACAGAGAAGATACTGGGCAAAACTTTGCCCATTATTTTGCTGCAGTCTATAAGCCACAGCACCACCAGGCAAAGGTGTCCGGTGCACATTCAGCATGGAACGTGGCTTTAAAATATATATCGTAATTTGATGAAATTGACAGACAAGGTCACACCTTTCAAGGAAAATGAATCCTGCCAAATTTAGGAATGATAACTGCAGTGGTTTTCTTGCAGGGGTGTTCTTTCCAGCTTTGGGGTGGATGAAAAAGGGAATCATTTAATCTCCTTTAGTGTTTTGTGGGCAATTGGTCTGAAAATTGCAGACATGAGAAATCTGATGCATAGCCCCAGTAATTTTTTCTTTGTTAAACTTTAAAGTGCCCTTCCTCAAATAGACATCCAGAGATGTTTTACAGTGCATTATATAAAACAAGATCACACCCTCACAACATTAAAAGCCAGATTATAAAGCTATAATAGCAAACACTAAAACAGGAACAAAAAATCTTGAAAGACAAAAATTATTACATACTATATTACACCTAAACACTTAACACTAAATGAAGAGTAGGGAAAGCAGAATTCTGGACAATCTATTATCATGCAGAGATACCATTGGCACTTACCATCTTGGCACACTCCAAGTATGTCCTGCTTTCTAGTACCCATTGAATTTGATCCTAAGTGTCCATTCAGTGAACAGAAGTGCCCCTTTCATTCAGTGGAGGTTCTTGCTGGTGGGAGGGAAGGCAATTATCACTGGTTCCCCACTGATTCCTCAATCCATCTGCAGCTCACACCAATTCAAGAGGGTCCTCCAACCCTCTGGAACATATTTGGTGGGGAAGAGCACACAGGGTTACAGTGGGAAGAAGGAATTGGCCATGAGATGCTCCTGCCAATGGAAAGGAACTCAGGATCCAAAGCATTCTACACACCCACACCATAGATTTAAAGCAGATTTAACGTGCATGGCTTCCCCCAAAGAACCCTGCAAATTGTAATTTGCTAAGAGTGCTGGGAATTGTAACTCTATGATGGGTAAAATACTTTCCAGGATTCTCGATGGACAGCCATGAACTTTAAATGTACAATGTGGATATGTTTATTGTCTTTCTAATTTCATTACTGTTTTGCTTTGCATGTCAATGCTAAAAATGTTTAATATGCACTTTTTCCCTATGAAGTTTTATTGTGATTTCATTAGTTTTGATTTATTTAGAAAGCAAATGAATCAATCATTTAAAAGGCTGTCGCTTCTGACATTCCTGGAATGAATGAATCAATTATGTTGAAAAGACTGTTGTTTTCCTTTCTTTCCCCCTTTTATCTGCAGAATAATGAAACAGAAAATCACACTTCCCCCTCCCTTTAAGGAGAAGGCCATACAAAACAGATGTAGGGCATCTTTTATAATATAAACCTCAGATAGGAAAAAGTTGATGATGCAGGAGATTATTCATATGTTTAATAATAATGTTTACATTTCACCTGTCATCTATTATTTAAAGTTATGGTCTGTGATCGCCACAACACATTATGCTATACCCCATGTAATTTCAGTACAAAAGAGAATACAGCTATAAAAGCGACATAGACAAATTCTGGCATGAAATTGGAGGTATGCATGCATATATATATATATATATTCAGAAAAATTCAATATCTTGACTGTTTCCCTGATAAATTTGTCATAATTACCAGTGATTCATGGCCAGGCAGGATGATGGCTCTCTTACTAAAAGAATCAAATCCAAAGCCATATTGAAAAAGACATATTGACAACTGTTCAGTTTGATCCGATTACAGATGGCTTATTTCATGCCATGGTTCCAGAGGATAGCAGTTGGGATTTCCAAAGCTTCCATTCAATCTTCCTCACAGGTTGTTTAGCATTTTTCAAGCTAAAAAAAATGGGGGCGGGGGGAGAATCCCACAGACAAGGGATTAGTCGATAGCCTTGTAGCTAAATTATACAGAAAGCTGTGCATATGAAGATAGGACGCTGATCTTTTTGCTAAACATATTTATGCAGGCTTCACAGTCATTGACTACTAGTGAGATGGCCACCAAATGCTAGATCTTGTAGCATAGTGCAACTTGCTGCTCTGAGCATAGACTTTTCAAATATATAAATAACATGGGGGAAGGCAAAAGGAAAGATTAGGCTACTGCTGGAGTGGAGAACCTGCAGGCCTCCAGAAGTTGCTAGAAGCCAGCTCCCATCATTCCTGCCTATTGGCCATGCTGGCATAAGAGTATAATTAGATCTGGAAGCCTGTTCCTGGATTAATACTGTTAATGTCACAATGACCCTTCCATGTCATTCCACGAGAGACGATTTTGCATGTGGTTCTTTCAGGGGCAGAGGACACAATAAATGCATCACTGACTGAACTCCCAGTCGATATCCCACTGTGTTTCATCCAGGCTTCTTTTAAAGGCTTATTGACCCATATCTGAAACAAAATAAATAAAAAATCCTTCCAGTGGCACCTTAGAGAACAACAAAGTTTGTTATTGGTATAAGCTTTCATGTGCATGCACACTTCTTCAGATACCATACCCATAGCTGACCCATATCTGGCAGATTTCCAAGACATAAAGACCCAGCTAGCAAAAACCAGCAATAATATTCAAAGTCTTAAAGTGGGATTGGTTGATCTGGAATACCAGATGGCATAATACCAAGGTGGTGGTTGTCTCTTCTGGAACAGGCAGAGAGTTAATTCTTTTAAATTTGCTGCAACCAAGTTCAGTTCATATATGCCATGAAAACACCTTTCTCCAATGCAGCCCCTAACTTGTTTCTATCTCTGCAGCTCTCTAGTTTTGACTGCTGCTTAATGCTGCTGCCAGCATGGATCTGAGTCATCCTTAGTACTACCATTTTGTTTTGGTTGCCAGGTAACATCAGCCCAAGATGATAGCCACAATCTCCATGACTGCTGTGTTCCCTGTATCTAACCCCGAGCCTGGGGACTGGAACCAGTGTGACCATTTTGTATCCCAACAGATACCGGGCCTGCCAGAGACTAAGTCAAGAGTACTGTAACACATTTTAAGGGATTATCTCTTTCTGCCCCCACAGAGACATCCGTGGTCCTGATTTTACACTGCCATGTGTGGGAATCCAAATCAATTAATTCAGCTTTAAGACTCTTAATACCATTACTGTTCTTTGCTGGTTGGGATTTAGTATCCCTATGGCTGTCTTCGAGCTCAGAAATCCTGTGTTCTGCTTCCACAACACATGCCAATAAGCCTTGTAGGATATTCCAGCAATCATAAAAAGTGAACTGGAGACTAAAAGCAGGCAGGAAGGCAAGCAGGCATGTAGAACAAGGCAGAAATAGTGGCAGGGGGAACCTAGAAACCAACAGATAACACCTAGACCCAGATTATCTCATTGTCCATGTCCCAAAGGTGACCACATGTAAGATTCCAGAGCTTTGACTGTCAAATTTCTGAAATTCACCATGTCATGGCATACCACCAAGGATTTTTTTTTTCTTTCCAGGAATCTCTAGCCAAAAACTGAATCACTATGAACTGCCCCCAACCCAGGTTGCAATCTTTGCAGATACGGGCTAATGCCTAGTTTATATGTATCTATAACGACAGCAGAAGAATTAAAAAAAATAAAATCAAAACCAGTAGCCAGCAAATGTTTACATTTCATTAAATAATATGTGCAAGACATAAGGAGCATTTAGATTTTGTACAAGTATTTATTTTAAACTTACTTTATTCATTAATTTAATTTATTCATTTCAAAATTATTCTTCCTCTCATGTAAGGTATTTCCACTGAAGTAGATTTACATAATCTTGCAGCTTCTCACAAGAGCACCTAAGGGACACACAGGATGCTTCTCCATTGGGTAAAAAAAAAGGTAAAGGTAAAGGACCCTTGACAGTTAACTCCATTTTTCCAGATATTGAGGGCACCTGTCATATAAATCATTTATGTCTGCACAGAATTTGTCACACTCCACACCAAAACCTTCCTTACACTTTTCTTCTAGAAGGTTCTTAATGTTGAGGGACATAAAGTTGTTGATCTTGCCTTCAGTGAGTATGTCCTGGACAGAAAGCAGAACTTTTCAGAACCTCTGCAACTGAATAGTTTCCGCTTTTGAGTTCTGAAATATATGAGTGAAACAAACTATGAGAGACTGCAAGTGCAATAAATAAGGCTCACTAAACTCATTTTCAAAAAAAAATTCTTATCACTGCTGGTGGTTTGTTTTGTGAGAGAAAAAACGCTTTGACAGCTGGAAACATGTGAAGGAGTCTAGTGATGACTGGATATAATGACAACCACTTTGTCTTGCTATGAGACAGAATCAACTTGTATTCAATGTCCAGAAACTCACAGCATTCCTTTAACTACTCCATTCGGACTGTAAAGATATGAAAGTAATTTGTATATCGTGTAAAGCAGGCTCGTCCAACTCCCAAGAGACTGTGATCTACTCCCAGTATATAAAAAACTGACAGTGATCTACCCATTGTCATTGGAGGGAGGAGGAGCGTGCGTGGGGTAGGTGGGTGGAAGGTGGTGGCTAACTGGAAGTGGGGGGAGATTACCAAGAGCTGTTGAGCATTTTGGGGGGAGGATTGCCCAGGTGGAGTGTGTCAACATTCTTAGCCCACTTCATTTAATACCGCGGCCAACCCCAATCACCCATGGTCGACCAGGATCACACCGGGGATCTACTTGTCAATCGCGGTCGACCAATTGAACATGTCTGCTGTAAAGGATAGCCTTAACATCCATGTCCAAAATGTCTACTGCTTGATGAATACAGTTATTCAAAATGTGTGCTGGACATCCCACAGCAACCAAAGTTTTTTGTTTTGTTTTTTAGCTGATTCTTCAACTTCGCAAACACATTTCTTCCTTCTGGATCCCATCATATCCCTCCAAACAATCTGTTGCAGTTGTCACCTGTGAATGTTATGCATTTTTTTAGTAGTATTCTACTTTCAAGAGTTTCCTTCACATATGATGAGGTGTTATCTGCAGTCTCATTGGGTTGGCTTTTCAGTTCAATTAGCCTAGACTGCAAACCACCACTTTTTCAGTAAAAATATTGAATAACTATTGGAAGCAACTTTACCGCACAATAGTTACTGCCATCAGTAGAAACTCCACGATAACCTACTTCATGTTCTTCATTGCTTTTCAAAACATTTGCTACCTGGTTTTATGAAAAAGTCTGCTACTTTTGATGAGGAAGCTTCTCCTTGAACTGCTTTTTTGTGTTTTGTGGATGCCACATGTGTTTGCAGGTCAAATGCTCCTTCATGTGCCACAGACACAAACATAGCTGGTTTACATACTTTGAAATCATCTCTACCTCTTCTAAAACAGGTATACTTCTGCTGTAGCTTTTCAGTAAATTTACATTTTCTTTTCAGTGCTTTGTCGCTTTTTGGTGCCACAATGATTGGGAGACACAATCAGATTCTGCTTCTCACACAGGCTTTTAATCAAAGCTTCTTGTTTGTCAGGTTCCAGAATATGAAGCAGTGTTCCTCACACATTCAACATCTATATTGAAAAACAAACACAGGCACACAGACACCCAGAAGTCTGGCTCCCAGCGTGCAATCTCAAGCTTAAAAGACATTATGGAGTTGAGCAGGAGAGTTAGGGTGTTGTGAAGGAATAGTAGTGTTATTTCTTAAAACAGGGAGCCATTCCTTCCCACTCATCCTGTTTTTGGACTCCACCGAAGAAACTGAAAACCCCCCAGAAAACAAAACAAAACCCTAGGTTGTTGCACATCCTGGAAATTTCTGTCATCTCTTAAAATTCAAAAAAAAATTCCCTGGGTGCCATTTTAGGTGTCTGATTTCCTGGCATGTCCAGAAATTTCTAGACGTATTGCAATCCTAGTTTCAATGGCTTCTTCAGTTGGGTAAAAGGGTCTCTGCCTTAGATGTTCATATTGCACTTTTTAAGAACCTCTCTTCAGTGACTTTTTGGTATTGTTTTTAAAACTATGCTTAGCTGTTTTTATGATACATTTGTTAATCACCTTGACACACGTATAGAAGGTAATTCATAAATTATTTTATAAAAATAATCTTCTTTAGTTTTCATGAATATGTATAGTCTGTTCTCCCCCCAGCCCCATTTATTTATTTTTCCATGTCACCACTTTCTCCTATTGGAAAATTTTTAAAGTATTTTGTTCTCTGAGCTGTTTCAAGAGGCCTGTGCTGGAACAGAAATTCAGATAAAGGGTTCCTAGTTAATACCCAACAGACATTCATTGTGTGACAATCTGTGGCAGTAAGATCAAATGGTTGCAGTCCAGAATGGTACCCACCAAGCATAGACTCATAGTCCAAACCCCAGCAAAGCAGTAGAAATGCTCTTCAAACTACCATACATATAAAAGAGAGTTTTGGTGATAACAACACTGAAATATTACTTCTAGGAGCACTCATTCCAAGTGCCAGAGGGAGGGAAATGGATCAATGAATGAGCCTGAATATCAAACTTCTGCTTCCTAAACCATTTAAATTAATACACGGGGGGGGGGGGGGGAGCAAAATACTAAGATGATAAGCAAATAAGGACCCAGTTGAGACCCTTGCTCTCACTGAAGGGCTTTTGGTTCAGCAGGAACATCTGCTGATTTGGGGGAAGGGGTGATTTTTGTCCCTCACAGCTTCTTAGTTCTCCTGAAAATGAGCCCCAGAGACTTAATGGTCTCTCGGGACAGAGTAGAAGTTGGCTTGAAGGTCCACTTGAGCAGAAGATCACTGAATTCCACTACAGAAATGCGCAGAGTAAGAAGGGAGATCTCTATTATAGGCACGGCAGAGAGCTGGGAATGAGACTGAGCTATAGATGGAAGCCAGCCAGGTTAAAAGGTTTAGCTACTTATTTGAAAGTTATCTTGGGATGCAAATGGATATGTAAAGTCAGATCAAACTTACTTTGAAGTTTAGAGATGCTTTAAAAAAAAATTAAAAAAAACTTTTTACTTCCAACAAGACTACAAAGGCTATGAGAATAGTGTTTCTTGCAGTAATGATAATGATCTTGCATTAATGGAGAGCCTTTCATCCCCAAAATGCTTTATACATTTATTAATTGCTACATCAACTCACTTCACCCCACAGTGAAATGCAGTCATCAGAAAGAAGCAATATAATATAGGTTTAATGACAGTGCATTTATACCAACATTCTTGCCTGGTTCGAAGCATAGTCACTCTGGTTAATCCAACGGAACGATATCTTGCACATGTGAATTACAGCAAACAACAATGCACACACACATGTTTGGCATTAAACTATCAGACTTTTTTTTTTTAAAGACAATATGGCTTGAATTGTTCTAGATTATTCATTGATCAAATGATTAAAGCACTCATTTATTTTACTGTCACCCCATCAGTGGGCATGTTAAGTACAGTCCATACAATAATTATCTTAGCAAAGCCACGAGGGGCTATTTGGAGAGCAAGAGGCTCTCTATCCCTGGTGAGGATGGTCAAAGGGGCATCCCTCCTGGGTCTGGAGCTTAATGGATTGAGAACTCATCATGCTGCACATCCTTTTTGTTAAACCAATAAAGTTCGTAAACCAATTAAACTGGAGTCATCTCTTTATTACAGAGCCTGGGCACAAATATTTGTTGTTTTTGATTATCATTCATAATACAAAAATCAATGTGGAATCAACATTGTGGAAGACATGAAAATCCATTTCCCTTTTTCCTCTTCTTGCACTGCCATTTATTGAAAAACCCAAAATGGTTGTTTATAAGGATTCTCTTATTCAATATTATCACCACCACTCCTCCTCAATGCAAAGGACTGGGAAAGAAATTGTAAGAAATTTTGTGAGGTGGGAAGCTTAAGGGCTTATCTGCTTGCTCTCACAAGGTTCCAGCCAACCTGGTCTTCCCATGGGATGCATGAGATGCTGCAGTCACACTACAGATTGGGAGAGTAGGTGCAACAGAAATCATCACCATTATTGAATACCTATGTTTCAAAGAGGATGGAGGGGAGAGGAGTGATGAGGGAGGAAGAGGCGGCAAGTGAATAAGAACTTTGCCTTGTTTATATGATGGGCATTTCTAAATGGTGTTTAATATCTGGGTCTGTCATGGTTCCCTCTGGGCCTTTGGATTCAGAGCAGGAATGAAGAACACCTGAGGATGCAGTAATGATTCAAAAGGGGATGAGGTGGGACGAGGTTGTGCAGCAGAGCCCACTTGATTTTATTTCATTTCACGTGCTGCTTGATCGTAGAAACAAATCTGATGAGGTTTGATGAGAACCTCCCCCCTCTGCCCTCAGATGCACCCGATCCTGAAGAGGCTGGAGACCCAGGGACTGGCCCTTCCCAGCCTGTGGAAGTTGAGGGAGGCTGAGATGCCCAGCCTGATGTGACAAAGCAGAAGTGTTCCGAGCAGCAGGTAAGCCCAGCAATCTCTCCCAGGGAGAGGCAAAGTATCAAGAGAAGGAAGGAGATTCATCCCCTTTAACCAGTGTCATAACATATGTTGCCAGTGGGTGGGAGTGAGGAAAACAGACAGGGTATGCATGTGCAACTAACTAAATGCAGTCAATCCGTTGTCAGGAAATGTTATTTCCTGGTTCACATGGAGAAGCTGTTTTCAGCGGAACCCCGTGATGGAAGTGCACAGCTGTATTGAGGCAGAACTAGGTGTTGAAATTGTGTGTCCTAACATTTTTGTTTTTGTCCATGGAGTTTTCTTGGCAGGGATACTGAAGTGGCTTGCTGGTTCCTGCTCCAAGTGGATCACATTTAGTCAAAACTCTCCACTATGACCTGTCCATCTTGGGTGGCCCTGCATGGCATAGCTCATAACTTCTCTGAGTTATTCAAGCCCCTTCACCACGACAAGACAGGCGTGCTCTGGTCCATGGGGTCACGAAGAGTCGGACACAACTAAATGACTAAACAACAACAACAACAACAATTTTGTGCTCCCTCCCCCTCTAACTGCCCTCAAAGAAGCACCAGCCTCCTAGCCAGGAATGGTTGAAGGAATAGGGTTTCTCACGAGTAGTTGAGCCTTTTCCATCTCTGCTTAAGAGCCTAGTAGGGAGGCAGGAAAACTTGTTGAAACAATGCTACAGCACTCACACACCCTTGGAACTTTTTGCTACTGATCTTGCACTCTTGAACTCTGGCCTTTGCTGTCAGACTGGATTTACTGTTGCTACTCCTTTGCCTTCTAAGAACACCCACACTAGTACCTGCTCTTTCCTGGCTGCTAAAGTCCATATCAGTTAGAAAGCTGTAATAAAAGTTTACTTCTTTGCTTACACATAAAACACCTCTGCTGTCTAGCTTTGGATGGGAGTCAGAACAGGGTCTTGGGTCTTTGGTGAAAATTAATGATAGATCCCTACGGATGACATTGTAAAGATCGCCATAGGAGTATTGAAAGCTCGCTCTTTAGGGCAAATAGGGCAGTGCTCCCCCAACCTCTGTTTGCCTTCATTCTATCTTCAGCCAGCCCTCACCTGCCTACTTATGACTAGTCCAGTGGTGGCTCTACCTGTCATTGACTTAGTTCCACCTACTGCTGATCTTCTTGTCTTCCACCCCACCAGCATGTTTTCATCCTGCAAAGTCTGATCATTCAGAAGATGCCTCATCTTTAAATAAAACCTTTGAACAAATTATGGAAACAGTCTTTTTGAATGTAGGATATTTGAATCAAATATGATGCATATGTGGTTTTTAAATCTTCATCCATAGTATTCTATTAGTTTCTTTCCAAGTTTCATAAAGTCCATGGTCTTTTTATTTATACCTGCTTTGGTACAGACATTTGTTATGGTTGCTTTGCCTACAGTGAAACTGTAAAAGAAAGCAGTTGGTATATGTGATAAGAAACTTTTAATCCAGACATTGCAAGGCTGCAGATGTCACTCGAGAGTGAAGCTAAATTATATTTTTATGAAAGGAATATCTGTTTGGCTCAATTATGTGTCATTTAACCTTCAAAGTTGTCAACTCTTCTAATGGAAATGTCAGCTGTGTTGGAAGTTCAACAGGTCTCCCAGTGCTGCCAAAGCAGCTGAAATTATACAAACATGAGGCACACAACTCATAAAGACATTTAAAATAGTTGGACAAGATAAGGTCACTTGATCTGGCATGCCAGTATACTTGATATGTAACTGAAAGCCATATTCCTTTTTTTTAAAAAGGAACAGATGATTAGTCACTAATTGGCCATCACTTTTTCTCACAGACTTGGGTGGGGCCCAATTCATCTGGAGCATAAGAAGATATAAGAAGAACAAATAGGAGCAGGGCTTTTTTTTCAGCTGCTACTCACGGGAACTCAGTTCTGGCATTTCTCAGGTGGGCTCCACTGCCATTATAAGAGAACAAGGGAGGCATTCATTGTGAGTTCTGGCACCTCTTTTTCTAGAAAAATAGCACTGAATAGGAGGCTTATGGGTTTGTGAAAGGGAAACCTCTGCAGCAATAACAGCTGCCCTAATAAGCAGCTTCTTCCCCACAATAAATAGCAAATGGGGTGGAGTCAGGGGTCAGTGGAATATGGCACAGTGGAGATGGAGTCTAGCCTCTCTTTGTACACCATAATCTCTATATCCTAATACAGATCACATTTGCTTTATCTGTTATTTTAAAAACCCAACAAGAACATTAAATACAACCATTTGGCCCTTCTTAGTGTTTGTAGAAGAACTGCTTCCTCTACTGAGTTTGCACAGAACACAGAACAGCCTTATCAGAAGTACATCATCTAGAGTTCAGTGTAATATTGTCATTGAATCCTGATTAATATCATAATTTGGTACAAAATGCCATGCTGAGAATAGTTCCTTGCAATGTTCGTCATTGCAATCTTCAGCATTCAATATGATTATGTAATTTCCCTTCTGTTCTCTAACTTTTGAATGTTATGGACTTTTAGTAATGCTTGATTAATATCTCTAGCTATTTGTGTGTGTGCCTTTTTTATACAGAAAAAAGACAACATTAAAAAAACAATAATTAAGTCCTCCAAGAGTTGTTGCCTTTTTATTAATGTAATGGGAGACCAGATGGCTGAAAACAAGGGTCTCAATCTTGGCTGGTTTTCATTGATGCAGAAGAGAGAGAAGAAAGCAGTAAGTACTAGCAGCCGGGTCCCCTCAGGCAAAAACAACTGCGGAAAAAGGATGAGTCACAGCACTTGAGGGACATGAACAGAATGTCCACTGTTTCCCAATCTCCTTCCTTACATGGAAGGTTGAACACAGATGGAAAGAGACTTAAGAAGAAGAAATCATGGCCCTCCTTGAGGCTAGAGTTAAAGAAATGGGATTACTTTGTGCATCACCTAACTGTATTATGGGGTCAACACAACTATTGTTTCCAGCTCCAGTCTCCTTAAGAACAAGAGGAATGAACTTTTGAATGAAAATACTGCAGTTCATCATTTTGCTTTGCTTTTTTTTTTTTAAAAAAAGACACATTGGAAAAGTCCCTTTTATGGAAAATTACTCTCTGCTCTTGGATGGGATTCCTGATGTAGGCTTGCCAAATTGCTGGGAAGTGGTATAAAGGACATGTGAAGATTTTTTTATTTGCTTTTAAAGCCAAAAAAAGACTCACAGCACCTACAAAGATCAATAATAAGACCTGACACAAAAGGAAAGGATATTGGGGGGAAGGGGGGGGGAGCAAATACAGACACTAGTTGGGTGGAGTGTTAAAAACCAAGTTCTGATAATGACCAGTGAAAATGGAAACAGTTTCAGGAAAAGAGAAGTCACGAGTTGCTAGCTTTTCTTAGAACAACAGTCGCGACAATAGCATCCCTTCTTCCTCTGACAAGCACAAAACAAAGCATGATGATCAAGTGTTTTTGATTAACCAGTCATTTTAATGATCACACTGTATTGCTTTTATGGTTTTAATATTTTATTGTATATGTTGGTGTTGTATCCAATTAAGATCTACTTAGAGTTTGACACATAGTAATTAATGCATCTAAGTTAGTTTAATTTCAATGCATCTGTTCGGAGTGTGGCTGACTAGATAACAACCCAGAGGCTTGAACTGGATGGGAAGAAGAAGGCTCCTCTGTTCAGTCACACTGGTCTTTAGCAGAATGCTGAAAGTCTTTAAGCAGAGCAGAGCAGAGGAAACATCTCACTCTGCCTCCACAGCAACAAGTTGGGTAGAAGGGTGGGGTCCTCCCCCCCCCCAGTCACACAAAAAGGCTTGAGTGTGGGAGGAATCAGCCTTTGCTTCTTCTAAGTGGGGAAAATTCTGCAGTCATACTAGAGTTTCAAAGTACCTCAGAAACTGGTATGCAAAGGATGAGGTCCTGCCACCTGTCTGGGTTTGAGCTGAAGAGGAGGGCAGAGGCAAGTCCCCATTTTTTAGCCTTGCTACCAATGCCAGCCAAAATCTATAGATCCCTGCATACAATTATTCTCCTCATTTGTGATTTCCCATGCTAAGCACTCCATTTGCCAAGCTTAATATGCATTCTCTCTTGGATTTTTTGCTATAATCCCCTTTTCTGCCTTTGAGTCTCTGTCGCTTTACTCTGCTATTTACTCCAGTAGTTTGAGGATTAGAAACACTCTGGTTTCAGAAGCAGGCCAGAAGGCCTTGGAGTTAATCTAGCAAAATGGGCATATGCTGTTTGTTAGCAGACACAAATGGCTTCTTTGCTCCCATTGCTTGGACCATACAGTAAAAACAGGACAGAACAGGGGCACATCTAGACACAGAAACCTGCAATACATGGGTCTTTGGCCCACCAGAAATCTTCCCACAACAACTGATAATTTTATTAAATTAAAAAATACACAAGAATTCATATTCCACTCATGAAGCTACAATTTTCATGATGGTTTAACAATCAATCCCTTTTCCCAGGGAACTCTGGGTGCTGTAGCTCTGTAAGGGAATAGGGATCTCCTAACAACTCTCAATGCCCTTAACAAGGTACAGTTCCCTAGATTCATTGGGAAAACCATGACTGTTTAAAGTAGAATGACACTGCTTTAAATGTATGGAACAGATGGAGCCTGAGATGCGTTAGAGAAGAGGTTAGAGTAGTTCTTTCACTGGGGCACAGGTAAACATGGCAGAAGTGTCTGGAATGCTGGGTAGAATATTAACATTTGTAAAAGTATCTTTTCCCCTTTTCGGCTCTAGCATTCTTGAGATTTCCAATCAGATTAGTCTCTTTCATTTTAATGTGATGAAGTTAACTTCTTCTTCTTCTTCTTCTTCTTCTTCTTCTTCTTCTTCTTCTTCTTCTTCTTCTTCTTCTTCTTCTTCTTCTTCTTCTTCTTCTTCTAAATCTGGGCAATCCAAAGTAATTTACAATCAGATAAACAGACAATAAAACCCACATAGATACATTAAAACCAAGATTAAAGAAAAATACATTAAAAGCATCCTGCCTACTTCTAAAAGGTCACAAATAGTTAAAATGCAAAGACAGGAAAGATTTTGCTTGGCACCTAAAATATATATAATGATGGTGACAGGTAAGCATACCTCGGGAGGGCATTCCACAAATGTGGAGCCACTACAGAAAAGGTCTGTTCTTGCATTGCCACCCTCCAGATATATCATGGAGGGGGCACACGAAGGAGGATCTCAGATTATGATCACAGGGTCTGAGTTGATTCATATGGGGATAGGCAGTCCTTGAGGTATTGTGGTCTTAAGCCATTTAAGCTTTATAGGTCAAAACCAGCCCTTTGAATTAGGCCCAGAAACTAACTGGGCCAGGATTGGTGTTATATGCTCAAATCATTTTGCCCCATTGAGCAACGCTGATGCTGAATTCTGCAGTAACTGAAGTTCCTGAAATTTATTTAGAGGCAGCCCTACATATGATGTGATACAGTGATCAAACGTAGAGGTTATCAGAGCATAGAAAACAGAAGTTAGGCTATCCCTGTCCAGATAGGGGCACAGCTGGCCCACCAGCGCAAGTTGGTGGAAGGCACTCTGCAACCCCTGATACCAACAGATCTTCAAGCAAAAGCAAAGGATCCAAAAGTATCCCAAGCTGTGTACCTGTTCTTTCAGAGGGTGTGTAAGGAAAGTACACAGGGAGGGGAAAGATGATAAGGTGAGAAGTTTCACTTGTGTTCTTGCCAATGATGGGTTTTTTAACCATATTGTCAATATTGTTCATGACTGACAAAAGTGTTGGGTTGTTGCTTTTCTTTACAAAAAAACTGCTCTCAGAATAGTTTGTGAATATAGCTGAATACTTCTTTAGGGACAACACATTCTCATTTGTAGGTTCCCGTTGTTAGTACTGAAAGTTAAAAACAATTAGGCTGAGCTGCTGAATACTTCCTCCATGCTTAATTTATACCAAGGTTATTTTAGTAACACAATATTGGCAGATACATTTTGCTGAGGTTTCTGCAAGGTGTGTCTTATTTAAATGTTTACTTGAATAATGCCTTGAATTCTGTTTTGGGAGAAGTGATGTAAGGTGACTCAACTTCCTAGGAAGTATCAGGACTACACTTTAAACTGTGCTGCTGATTCTTCCTTTCTTTGCCTGACTCAAAGGTAAGCCACACCTACAAATCCAGATATTTCATTCATAGCCTGGCTTAACTATTTATCATAATCTTTCTTCGTAGGCAGAACCTATATTCAAGCTGTGGCTGCAAAAGAAGAAAGGAAGAATCATCTGGTGCCATATGACTGACAGGGGGACAGTCCCACCTACCTGTCAAAGTCACCTCCAGAAGGTGGAAAAAGTCTGGACCTGGAAAGCAGGCCAGATCCAGTGCCCTACCCCTGATCTGCCATGTGCAGTGATGATCCTGTCATTTTGACAAATCTGAACGAACCATCACCATTGTTCTCACAAAAATGCACTTTTTTCCAGGTCACTAATGAACCATGTATTTTCCCTAATAGTCACAGTTCCCAATTCTTGCCTTACTCAAGACATCACAGATGTGCACATTTTTTATATAGAACATTGGTGCGAAAATGCAAGCTGTATGTGACAAGAAATATATTCGTTTGAAATGGAAATATCAAAAACATTCAACATCCCTACATAAATAAATGAATATTGTCTTGTCAAATTTCACAGAACAGCTGATTTATATATTTTAATGCATTAGGAAACAGATCTGCATGCCTATGTGCTCATGTGAGGTTTAACTCAAAGAAGTGATCCAATAAAGATCCAGCCAAAACAAAACTCTTCACTTTTCTAGGATACAATACAGAACAAGTGAATTTTGCATTTAAATAACTAAATATTCAAAAGTTTACTGTCTCTCTCAGATAAACAAATTGCAGGCTTCATGAAAGGCAATCCAGGTTTGAGAGACACAACTACAGCATATTAGAGAGAAACATTTATGAGACAACTTTTTCACCTGGATCTGCATAGCCCTCCCCATCACCCGCAAACAGTGAGACTGTGTAAAGCTAGGGATGTTTGAGAAGCTCAGTCTGTTCAAATCCTTTTACAGAATTACCTGCTCCATACTTTCTGGGGTAATTCATGGATTGGAACTCAGCTATCTATGGGATTTTGTTCTTCTGCAATTGTTTTGATGCTGTACTTGCAAGTTTTGGTGTATCAAAACGCTTGCTTAAAGGATGGGGTCAGGAGTTGAAGACCTGTGCTGGATAAGCAGGATGTGGAAGAAGAACTGGGTCAGCCCACAAGTCTCATAGGAGGATGCTCTGAAGGGATTGCCCCAGTTGCTGAGAGTGGATGAAGGCTCTGACCCATGGAGGAAGAGGCTAGCCAAGGATGAGCTTGAGACACATCAACAAGAGGCTTCTGAATGGCCTTGCTTAGAGGGGAAGAGAGGCTGGCATCCTGGTACCTGGCTACTTTGCCACACAAAAAGTGCATGTTGTTGTTGCCAGACCACACCAATATGGAGCAGGTGATATCCTAGGAGCCTATGCTGATAAGGCTGGAGCAGTATAGCATGTATACCATAGGCAGGGAATATTGTTCAGTTAAAGAGTCACAACTATTTGGGGGGACTCAAAATTCAGAAAATGGGGGGGGGGAATTCCCCAAAGTTTTTTAGTTTTTTGGGGAGAGGATTGCCCAGAGTTGTTGAGCTTTTTTTTTAGGGAGGAATGTCAAAAAATGCTCACCCGCCAGACTGACAATCCTGCTTGCTCATGTCGCCAAAGCAACCTATCCTCTGTCCCATCTCCAAAAAAGGCAGCAAATAGTCCACCCACTTGCTGTAGCAACAGCCAAACAACACCAGTCCCTTACCGCAGCCACCTATAATAATCTCCAACCCGCGGCAGCAACCAATCCCACATCCCCACAATGCACTACCCATGTATAAGATGACCCATAATTTTGAACATGATTTTCCAATAAAAAAACATAGTCTTATACATGGAAAAGTATATCAGCAACATCAATATCAGCAACAGTGTGGATATGTAATGCTTAGTTACATATCATTGTTATGAGTTTGCTGCCTGAGTGCTGTGAATGATTCTGAGGTCCAGACAAAGAGTCCAAGATGACTGGTTTAGTGAATAATCTCTTCAAGGGGTCTGCTTGTTAGAAGATGGGCTCTTTTACAGAAAGGTATCTTGAACTGCTGGAATGTAAGAACTATTGGCTTTAAGAAGCTGAGCCCCATTGATTGAGGAAGGGAGGCTGGTGATGTGTGTGTGTTCTAGATTGAAAGAAGGTACAAAAAACCCCTGCAATTTACAAAAGGAAGACAGAATGAGAAAGAGAGAGAGAGAGAGTGAGAACTGGAAACTATGCCTTTTTAAACTGAAGGCACGCACAGTGATGCAGAGACCCCCTCCATCTCTCCCTCAGCATCTGGTTTTGAGTTCTTGGTCCATTGTCCTGCTAAGCAGGGAGCCCAACTCTGGCATGCACTGCCACTGGAACTTTGCTTGCCCCTCAGGAAAATATGGTGCACATAACACTATATTTAAAATGCATTCACCATTCACAAGCAGAAAAAAGATATCCTGATGTGAAAGGCAGAGTCCTTTAGCTTGAATATAGTTACAGACTAATGATCGTTGTGCGACAATGAGGAGAATCACAATGCATAAATAAATGAAAGCTAATATGCAAATCTGCAAACAGAAAAGTCTGGTGTTTTTGTCCCAGTAGGTGCACCAATACTTGGCAATGTTGCCACTTAAGTGACTTGTTTAAATTCTCTAAGCGCTGATGCTGCTAAGGAAGTAACTAAGTCAGCATTTGCATATTATTTTAATTCAGTGCTGCCATTTCTATCCTGACTTCCAACATCTGGCTTCTTTCCCTTAATCAATACAGTCCCCCCAGGACAGAAAGAATGCCACAAGTTGAAACGCTTGTGCAGAATTACGTGTTCAGCTTGGGTGACTTAATGGACAGGAACAGATAATGGATCAATTTTGCTTCAATAGTAATCATTCTTAGTTAATAACAATTAAATCGTGTACCATTTTAACCCAGCTCCAAGATTACCCCAGGCATGGCAAGAACTGTTCTAAAGTTTGCTGATGTTTCATGCATTTACCTTTAAGTGGAAGACAGTCTAGATGTCACTGTTTCTCTACCCAAGCACACTAAAGAAGGCATGCCTTGTGGAGACAAAAAAGACTCCTGTTAGTAAAATAATTTGAGGGTCAATATGCTAAAATAATAAAAATAGAAACTTCCTTCTCCAAGGAGTATGCCCAACCAACCACAATAGAGGCTGACATTTTTCAATTCCCCAACAATGTATTTTAGAACAACACTTACATCATGGTGTTGCCAAGGGCTAGAGACCCACACTTTCCATTAGAATGGAAGTAGACTGCTGAACACAGTCAAAGCATCACTTGGAGAGACCATGACTCAGACATAGAGTATCTGATTTGCATACATAAGGTCTGAAGTTCAGTCCCCAGCATTTCTGGTTAGGGCTGGGAAAGACTCCTTGACTGGGGAGCCACTGCCAGTCCATGTAGATAGCTTTGAGCTAGATCAGGGTCTCCTAAACTTGGGTCTCCAGCTGTTTTTGGACCACAACTCCCATTATCCCTGGCTAGCAGGACCCAATAGTCAGGGATGATGGGAATTGTAGTTCAAAAACAGCTAGATTCAGTATAGGGCAGTTTCCTATGTTCTCATGTGCCTGTGGAATGGTGGCTAGCTTAAAAAGAGAAAGATAGAGAAACCCTTGTTTGTCTTCACTGAAATGTAGGCATATCCTTCACTCATCTGAAAGTGCATCCCAGATGCAAATGGGAATAATTTTCTAAGGCTCCCAGCTTGTGAAGAACCCTCTGCATGTGCTGCCTGCCTAGTAAGAATTGGGATGTTCTGTGCCTGTGATTAGCTTAGGAAAAACAAGATGTGTAATTGCCTATTATGGATCAAGTGCATGTCTAATTCCACCGCTCCCCCTTAGTAAGAACTTGACTATGTGTCCCTATAATGAGTTCATGATGTGGGTTGGTTGGTGCTGGTTGTGATGGAGAGATTGACCTTTATGCTCACAAGTGTCCAGGATAAAATAAAATAAAAAAAATCCTTCCAGTAGCACCTTAGAGACCAACTACGTTTGTTAGAAAGTCATTTATTGTTTACTTTGAAAATGTCATTTATAAACCGTACTCTTTCTTTTTTCTGCACAAGAAGCTGTGAGGAAATTTCACAAAAAAGGAAGGAGGCGGCATACAGGCTGTCACTGACCTGTCCAATGAATAATAGTCAGAAAAGAAAAGGGGGGGGGGAATCATTGTAGGGAGCTGGGCTAGATGATAACCAGGGTCTCTTCCAACTCTACAATTCTATGATTCACAGCACAGCAAATTCTGCTATGGAAATTACAGTAACAGATGTGGCCTGTTTTAATCCACTTTCATATTAGCTCTTGCCCTTCTGGTCCCCACCCTATTTCATCCATCACTGTAGGCACTATTAGGTTTATTTAGAAGTAAGGACCACTGCAGAGTTATATTTAGCAGAATAAAGGGGCAATTCTTTTCTTGGTTTATAGCAGTGCAGGGAGTTTGTCTTCGAATGTTTCCCATGAAAAATACTCTTGCACATTGAAGAATGGTGGGGAAGGCTAGAGTGCCCATTTTCCTGACCTGGTGCTTTCAACTGGCAGGGAAGGGTTTGTTTTTTTCTAATGTGAGGGAGGCAATTTAGTAATGTAATTTCACTATCCGAAGCTTGAAATTGTTAAAAAAAAATAATTGCTCCTTGATCCTGCTGAATATACTGTAGAACATGCAGCCAAATCCTATAGATTTCCTTATCAATTGCCTTCACTTAACTGGGCTTCGCCATGACACTTGAGTCGTGTTTCAAGGTCATTATGAGCTGTGCTACTCAATTGGTTTGGGGAACCTGAGGTTATTTCTACCAGTCCATACCTTATAGCAGTGCTTTTTTTCCTTTTAAAAAAATGATTAGGGGTACTCTAATTTTCCTACTCATATTGAAATACTCATATTGAAATGCCCCTCAATGAGGCCAAACTTAGATGCACAAAATGTTTAGGGGTATGCCTACTCCTGCGTGCCCCCAGGGGAAAAAGCACTGCCTTATAGACTGGTGTGCCTTTGTCATCAGAAAGAATTCCAGGGTGCTTAGTTTAGGAATCCTTGTTATGCAGAGCAGCACACATTTTATAAAGCAAGAATGCTGTATGCAAAATGAGAAGGAAAGGGAAGGAAGGAGAATTCATCAAATACTGTAAGCACATCACAGTATGTTGATGATAGGCATTATGTGAAAATGAAAGATGTGGCGGAAGCAACATGTGAGTGCTATTTGTTTTATCTATTGATAACCTGGTGCTATTTAAGTGCTGACATCATTGGTATACAAATGGCCTGGGACCCAACTATTTCAAGGAGCACCTTTTACCTGCTGAACTGAGCTTTAAGATCATCTGGCGAGACCCTGCTTCTGGTTCTGTCAATGACTATAAATTTCTTTGGGATAGCACTCTGGATGTGGAACTCTCTCACACTGGATACAAGTTTTATTAACAGCTTTTACATGCCTACATAAGATGTGCCCCACTGTTCAGTCCTATGGAAAGGGTTTGTCTAAGGACTAGTTCAATTCTGCTGTATTTTTTTAAAAAGGATTCTAATCATGTTTTCTGGTTTCATGATTTTTATTTCAACTTCTGTACAGTGGTAACTCGGTCTACCAACAACCTAGTTCATGAACTATTTGGAACACTGACACTTCAAAACCAGAAGAAGGTATTCCGGTTAATGGACTTTTTTTGGAATCTGAACATACTCCACTTAGGGGTGCACTTCTATTTTGAGTGCCACACTTCCCTTGTCCAGCAGCGGAAAAGGGGGTCATCATGGCATTTCCTGCAGCAGCAAGGGAGGGAAGCTGCGTGCCCACCAGCCAGCTAGTTGGCAGGCATGTAACTCCATGCTGCTGTGGGAGGCGCGCGCTCTAGGGAGCATTTCCCACAGCAGTGTGGAGGGGAGATCTGTGTGGATCCCAGTTCAGCTACTGATTGATTGATTGATTGATTGATTGTGTGACTGCAGAAATTGGTAAAAGCCCCCCATCCAAACAATGACTATCATCAGTGCAGGTAAGAAAAAAAAGTATTTTTAATTTTTATCATCTACCATAATGTTTTATTGATTTTATAGTACAGTACATTGATTATTGCTTTCATTTTATGGATCAACGGTCTTGTTAGATAGTAAAATTCTTGTTAAATTGCTGTTTTAGGGGTTGTTTCTAAAAGTCTGGAATGGATTAATCCATTTTGCATTACTTTCTATGGGAAAGCCCGTCTTGGTTTAAGAATGCTTTGGTTTAAAAATGGACTTCTGGAACAGATTAAGTTCATAAACCAGGGTACCACTGTATTCTAATGAACAATGTTTGATGAAATGTTGCATACCTCACAGTGAACGTTAGGGTTGAAGGGTGTGTTGCAAATACAACTAATGATTTCCTCGGATGCTGATTTTTTATTTTTATTTCTTGCAGAGGAAATTAATTCACATCCTTCAGCTCTAATAGCTTCACATCGCTTTTTCTCTGTTCTCAAGTTCGAGGGTAACCATAGACGGTAAATGTGCAAATTTATAATTCACTCATATGTCACTGAAAGCACTGTACTTTTCCTGAGAACAAGGTTTATCTGGAATTATGTGGTCTTTCATGCCACGTTACAAGCTTTATGTCTCTTTCCTCATCTGTAGTGGTGAGAAATCGTGCCATTAAAATATTTATATTTAGGATTAACAGTTGCACGCTCACTAAACAAGCACCATCAATAATTTTCACTTTGATGCTTTTTATGATAATACACTGTAATTGGATTCAGCAGTAAATCCAAACACAGCTCTAAGAAATGAAGCAGCAGCTTGATGAGGCATATCATAAAATGATTTTAAAATATGCTTATTGAGAAGATGCCAGGAAGTTGATAGTTTTGTTCCTTAAGTCAACCTAGACAGAGAAATGCAGACAGTCTGAACCAAACTGATGTTGTACCAGTGCTCTGGATTCTACAGCAAGTTGATAGCATACAATATACCCAGTTTTGTATGAACAGGGTATTATTTGGTTTAAATGCAACTGAAAGTTGTTTGACACATACTATCAGCTCAATCTTCTCAGCCTGCCTAATTTTGTAACACAACTTGCTACTCATCCGATAGCTTCCATAGCCATTCAGTCTCCTTAAATTTTGTTGATATACAGTATTTATTAGCAATAATGAATAATGTTTTGTATATTTGAGGCTTCCATGCCTTTATTTTATCATTTAAAGGAAATCAGCATTTGTTTTTGATTTTGTAACCCAACCTGCGATCATTTGGTTAGGGCTGGGCTATGAGTAAGAATTAAATAAATAACTGTTCATTAGAGATAGCAAACAACTCATGGCACAGTCCATTCAAAGTTAAGCACCTTTAAGCTACATCTGCACCACTGCCCCCATTGAAATCAATGCACTTGGGGTGTTTTATGCTCATTCTTTGTATTTCTTACACACACACACACACACACACACACACACACACATATAGATTCTTAAGCTAGGGTCAAGAAAAGGCACTTGCACATAACCAGAGTTATAACTTCAAAGTCTATCATTGTCCCTGTGACAATTGTGTACTGCATATTTTCATCAATCATAGGGTGGGGATCTATGGTCAGTGGTGAGTTGTTTTCAGTTCAGAGTTCTGTTCATCTGCTTTGATGGAAGGACTTGGAAGGCAAACATCTGAAGTAGGGAGCCTTCAGTACTCATCAAGACTTGCTTGGATGCTTTTGAACCCTAAACACTAATGACCAATGATATAGTAGAAAAGGGCGATGTCACAATGGGAAACCAAAACAAAGGAAGGAAAGAGAAGTCCATCTTCAATCCTGGGCTGACCAGTGTAAGTTTCACTTCATTCTGTGGCAACAGGGAAGCTGTTTTCCTTCAGTTGCAACTGCTTTTTCCTGCTGTTCCTCTTGCAGCCGAAGAGGATGGGCCTCCACTCTCCAGCTCAAAGGTAGTTGACAGGGCGTTGAGAGTTAGGAAGCAGTCACCCTTTGGCTCTTGGTTCTTAGGCTCTCCTGGTCAAGGTTGTCAATGCAAGAGAAGACCGTCTCTGGCAATAGACCCATTTCTTACCCTTCCTTCTCCTTCCTCCTTGAGTTTCATCTCCCAGAAGCTGGCTCTAGCACTCTGCAAAGGGCAAGACTGTCCAGTGATGCTGAGCTGCATGGGACTGACTTCAGGACATGTCATTGGGAGGAGGATCCCAAGCTTTGCAGAGCACCCAGCCTAGCTAGATAGCAGGGCTTTGTAGGGAGGCAAACAGTTCAGGGTGACCAGTGCCAACTAACTTGCACTCAGTAAACGAGGACTCAGGCAAGGCCAGCAAAGGTTTTCTCCATATGAACACCTTAATGGTACCAAAAGCAAACATTATGCCAGAAAGAATGGGCTCAGCACAGCAAGAACTCTTACAAGCAGTATAATGATAGCATATTGTGAATTACATTTTTTTAAAAAGGAGCTTCTTAGATGATTTATTCCCATGCTTCTTTGTCATTATCATTGTACTCAGATTCAGTTCAAAGAGATCAAAAATTACATTTAATCACAGACTATATAACACTATTTTTTTTTAAAAAAAAGAACTCCCAGTAATCAAATTCCTTTTGCCATTCATTATATACTCTGCCCCCCTCTCTAATATCGTCTCTCTCTCCTAATCATTTTACTTGGACATAAATTCCCTTGAACTCAGTGGGACATTCTTTCAACTAAATGTGCTTAAGATTGGGGCGCAAAAGGTTTTATTCATCCAATTAGGTTTGGGTACTTTTCCTGTAAGTCCTCTCCCCCCCCCCCCGCATTTTGCTTAGTATGCAAATTGTTGATTATGATCTATGTGCTGTTGATTTAAAGAATTTTCTTTTCTCTCTAGAAGACAGTCTCTTGAAAGTATCTCAAAGAGTTTTGTTTTCCTTGAATGAAAAGGCACAAGAATTTATTTCCCCAAGGAAGATTCTTATCAAAACATATTGAGCTTTCTTTATAGTCTACACTCCTTGTGAATAAATCTTCCTATTTTGACTCTTACCAGTCTTTTTCAAGGATTTCATTTCTCTAGACCCGTCCCTCTTTCTGCCTCTGTTCATTGTATCCCATCACGATCTTTTAGATCTATTGAAGTTTAGGATATCAATAATACACAAAAACAAAATGGAAAAAGGAAAATGACATAACTGAATAAAAACTAAAATTAAACACAGAGAGACCCCAAAGTACAAATGTGGGTTTGTTTCATTCCCATTCCTGGAAAAAAAAACCCACTAATTATTGTTGCAGTTATTGTTGGGGAGGGTAATAATGGCTCCTTACCCTATTCCGCTTGTTTCCCCTTGTGGGTCTGCCACCGTCCCTGGGCAGCCAGGATGCATGGAATGGAATAACCTGTCGTGTGAATGCAACCTCAATCACACGACAGAATAACAGAATGTGTGAAAACCATTTATGGTAATCAGGTTTCTGGCACAGAGGAACCATGCAGCAAATACAAATTACAACAGAAAACCAATCTGTGATGGATCATATGAACAGCAAATCTTCAAAATAAGCTGCACTGTAATTGAGAGAAAATTTAAGTATTCCATCTTGACCATCAGGCTATCTCATCCAGCTTTTCATTATTCAGCCAAAGCATTGTCAATGAAATGAATTCATCAGTGTAACAGAGATAAATGATCTAACATGGAACAGATAGAACTATCTTCCTGTTCTTATGAGGAAAATTGTCTCCTTGTACCATTATACCAGTGACAAAGATGTCTGGACTTTATAAGCATGTCTTTCCATTTAGTGTGCCTTAAATATTAATGACACTGTGATTTAACCTCCTTCAAGAAGTTCAAAAAAGAAGAAGCTTAACAGTACTATTGACAGAGAGGACTGCTAGGAGGGGGGCGGGAATTGGATTAACTTGATGCTCTGGCCAATTCCTATGAGCTAGAATTCATCCTTAATTTTACATTTTAAGGTGGGAAACATAGAAAGCACTGCTGATACAGTATAGTGATGCATTGCTCTATTTCTCTATGCAAACAAATTTCTGTAGATAGTGCTTTCTAATATAATATAGCCAGAGTTCAGAAGTTTTAATGGGAAAGTCAGCTCTTCAGCATATATCTGCTGAATTTTAAAATACTTGATTTTCTTTGGATTGTATCTTTATAAATTAAGATTCTAATGCTGCAATCATATTTCTGCTTTCCTGGGAGTAAGCAAATCTTCAAAATAAGCTGCACTGTAATTGGGAGAAAATTTAGGTATTCCATCTTGACCATCAGGCTATCTCATCCAGCTTTTCATTATTCAGCCAAAGCATTGTCAATGAAATGAATTCATCTATGTTGATATGGATAGGATTACAGTGTAATATCATTTGTTCACCTACAAAAACAATTCAGTCAAATTAACAGTACAAACAGGAAATAGTTTTCCCTCAAGTATAATGAAGCTATTCATGAAGCTCTGTTTCCTGAAAAAAACACAATCAATCTTTAACCATGTTGTTAGGCAGAAACAAAATGACGTGATAATTGATAAGATATAGCAGTGCAGAGGTGACATCTCCTCCAATCTGCAGACTCATTCAGAGATGGGAAGATTTGGGTGGTTATTTGGCAAGGCAAAATTCAGTGGAGTAGCATTATACATACATGTAGCTTAAGGGAACTCAACTATATGTGCTTGGCAAAAAAAAAAATAGCTCTCCAGGGCAGGACTTACCCATACTCTGCATGGATTTACACACTCAAATTGTAACTACTCTATTCCCAACTTAAAAATGGAAAGTGTAATGCTGGTGGTCAACAAAAGAGGTTGAAAGACTGTCTCAACGCAAATTTTAAAAAATGTAGTATAAACACCAACAATTGGGAAACACTTGCCTGCGAGCGCTCCAATTGGAGAACAGCCTTTACCAAAAGTGTCATGGGCTTTGAAGACACTTGAACTCAGGACGCAAGGGAGAAACATGCTAAAAGGAAGGCACGCTTGGCAAATCCACACTGTGATCAACTCCCAGCCGGAAACCAATGTCCCGACTGTGGAAGGACGTGTGGATTGAGAACTGGCCTCCACAGTCACTTACGGGCTCATTGTTAAAACTGTGTTTATGGAAGACAATCTTACCTGGTTACGAGTGATTGCCAGATAAGAAGAAGAAAGACACTTTGTATAGTACAAATTCCTGTACAATACAGGAAACACTGTATTTATTTTAGACATTTTTGCGTGTGTTCATTCATAAATTCTTTCTGTCCCATTTTTATGTTATCTGTGTTTATATGTAGACACAAACCTGTACCGGGTATATACATAATATAGCTTTGATCACAAATTAAGTGTTTAATTACGAATTTTATCTCATTGTGCATATTTCCAAACTCTTTTTTTCTGAAATATGAAATCCTTTTTTTTTTTTTTTTACACATTTTGGTACCTTTTTGAGTCAATAATTATATCACAAAATTCAAAAAAGTCCTGAATACAAAGGATAATTATGTTCCGATCTGTATATTAGCCCAAGAGGTGCAAATTAGGTCACTGCACCTAAAAATGTAGAGTGAAGAAGATCTTTCTTCATTCCCAACTTTTCTATGTGCAGTAGAGGTTCAAGAAGAAAGAGGCATTAAGAGAGACAATTCCACACTCAGCCTGATGATAACCTTTCTCTGAATACTGCATTTTAGTGTAAGCTTTTAAGTACTCCTTTGTTCTTTTAATGCTCTGTCTCCATCACAACACTAGAAGAAAAAAAGGGCAAAAGGCAAGCAGTTAGAAGTGAAAGCAATCAGACCAATTTAGCCCACAAATTGCCAGCAAGTACCTATTTGCTATCTAACACCATTTCCAGATTTTTTAAAAGAGAGAAATGCTTAGCAAAGAAAGTCAGTCAGTTCTTCACTCTGAGAATATTGTAAATTGTAACTCAACTGGGATATACTCTCAAAAAGCAATCCATTCTGACCTGTCCTATAATGTGCTTAAGTTCATCCCACTTCTCTAAGCAGTAAAAAGTTCTAGGGCTGAAAGCACTTACCTGGGGAGAAATTAGATTCAGTTTTCATTTAAAGGCGTATCTACCAAATTTTTGGGATGCAGGTGGCACTGTGGGTTAAACCACAGAGCCTAGGACTTGCCGATCAGAAGGTCGGCAGTTCGAATCCCCACGACAGGGTGAGCTCCCATTGCTCGGTCCCTGCTCCTGCCAACCTAGCAGTTCGAAAGCACATCAAAGTGCAAGTAGATAAATAGGTATCGCTCCGACAGGAAAGTAAACGGCATTTCCGTGCACTGCTCTGGTTCGCCAGAAGCGGCTTAGTCATGCTGGCCACATGACCCGGAAGCTGTATGCCGGTTCCCTCGGCCAATAAAGCGAGATGAGCACTGCAACCCCAGAGTCGGCTACGACTGGACCTAATGGTCAGGGGTCCCTTTACCTTTACCAAATTTTCACTTTCCAAAATAATGCACAAAAGTGAAATACAGAAGCCATCCTACAAACACACACACACAGACACACACACACTTCTTTGATTACCATAGTAATGTTTGCATGGAAGTGCAAATATTAGTGAAAATAACTTCGACAAAATCATTACACTAGGGAAATTGCTTTGCAAAAATATGTATGCTATGAAAAATTGCATGCAAAAAAGAGGAAATATTAACACTAAAATTCTGTCATTTTTTTTATTTTAAATGTTGATATATAAATGTAAGGAACTTACTACTGGAAAAATGAGAAGCTGAGTGAAACCAAAACTGACAACTTTGCCTGTCCCTAGCTATGTTTTATTTTGTTATAAAGAATAACTATTCAAAGAATTATTGTTCATTTGTAATAATTGTATTTATTTGCTAATATCTAGTTGATGACAGTTTAACCACTCTGAAAGACAAAGTCCACTGTGCCCACATCAGATCTCTACTGAGACAGCCAGCATCATAAGATCTTTTGGCCTCTCTGGATAGTTCAAAAGCCATTGGAATGAACTAGATATTGAACTTTGATCTTTGCTCAAATGGGAGGGCAAACCATACCGATCAAGAGTACAAAGGCATCAGTCTAGAAAGGGATCTGCTATCAATAATAAGCTTTTACACGCACAAAGAAAGTACATGATCACACATTAAGAAGTGTGCTGTGATCTATTATAATAAATACCTAAAGCGAAATTAAGTTTGTCAAATAAATTAGTAAACTGCATTCTGCAACACAATTCCCTTGATTGCTTATCCCTGATTTGTTTGCTTATTAACTGAACAGCTATGCTAACTATTATAGATTTCCCAGTTATTAAGTGTGAATTATTGACATTCTGTTGGAGCGTTAGAACTCAGGAATGAAAGGATAATTAAAGTTCTGTACTGAAGTGTGATTCTAAATAGTATATTGTATGCAAGAAATAAGGTATCTAGGTGAGCTTTCATTATGGAGACTTCATCAGCACAGAATGAGAACGTAATTTTGTTTCCTGAGAATCTCAGATTCCTTTTCTTTTCTTTAGAAACCAGGCTTCTAGAACCTTTAAATGTATTTCTACCAAATGCCTTCTGACATCTCAGAAGCTAGAGATGTGACTGATTAGCACTTCCAGTAGCTCGGAGTCGGATGTTAGTGTCACCCCTAGTTTCATATACCCCTCTATGCAAGCAAAACCAGAATAAATGGTTCAATATAAACCAGGTTATTCAAACTTGCTTCACAATTTATAATTCAAATAATGCAGCTTGCCTGATCAGAATTTGGATTCCTTGTGCACATAATGTAACCTTTATTTTTCAGCAGAGTACGTAAAGCAATAGAGAAAGGTTTAAGACTAGGGATGCACTCATCAGTTTATTTCTGCTACATTATATTTCACATTTGTTCATTCATTATCTCTGATTTCCATGTTAATCTGTTTTATTTTTATTTTTTACAAAATACTATTTTGAATTTATTTTCACACAAAATATTAATTTCTAAATGTATTTTATATCAAAATAAGTACAGTGGTACCTCAGGTTAAGTACTTAATTCGTTCTGGAGGTCGGTTCTTAACCTGAAACTGTTCTTAACCTGAAGCACCACTTTAGCAAATGGGGCCTCCTGCTGCTGCCGCCGTGCCGCTGGAGCACGATTTCTGTTCTTATCCTGAAGCAAAGTTCTTAACCTGAGGTAATATTTCTGGGTTAGCGGAGTCTGTAGCCTGAAGCGTATGTAACCTGAAGCGTATGTAACCCGAGGTACCACTGTATTTCAAAACACATTTCAAGGAAAAGTGTGAATTCCGAAGGGTAACTATGTTCCAGTCCACATATTACTCCAGGAGGAGTAGATCAGCTTGGTTTGCATCAGAATTCACAAAGGTCAAATTCTGCAGGCATCTCTATTTAGGCCACATGCAAACACACATTGAATTATTTGTTCATGCATTAGGGAATTAATTTCAACTAGCTTGGTGATTTAATTTTTTTAATTATTTCAGACATTCATGAAGGGTTGGTCTGTAAATGGCAGGTCCTTGTATGTTAAGCCTCTTATGCACACAATGTCTGCACAGGGCAAAACCCTCTGCCTACACCACGGTAACGAAAAGAAAAGAACAAACAAAGGCCAATTGCAAAAATGTGTGTGTATGTGAGTATAGTTATGTGTATGTGGGGGTCAGGTGGGGACGCCACAGGAATGCACAAACAGCCAGTGATTTTCCTTGCAACTAACAAATTACCAGAAGACACCATTGCTTGGCAACAGAGCAACAAGCATTTAGCTGAAAATACAGCTGATAAACTCTTGGGTGTTCCAGCAATTTTGTTTCTTCTGCCATGTGCCTCTGTTTTCCTTTTCCTTTGTGAGACTGTTATGTTTTGATGATGCATGCATAAGTCTCAGAGGCAGTCCAATTCCACATGGTGTTTCCTGCTGCTCATAAACTGCTGCTGTTTTGTTTTGTTTTTGCTTGAAATACCCATTGTTTAAAATTTAAGGTATTAAGGCACCCAATGCTAAAATACTGTCAGATGCCCAGGATAGAATACTTTCTGAAACCCACACCACACTGCTCTCCCTACTATCTGACTCTACTCCTATGGTAAGCAGTAGAGACACACCTCCCCAAATACTAATATTATGGCTCTGCCCCACCCAACGAGTCTCTCAACAATGATGTGAGCATAGTGCCTCTACCAGTTTCTTAGATTCCTCCCCACAAACCTTTTCTGAGAGGCTATGTGGAGTATCAAGGGGTACAGTAGAGAGGGGTGTGTGGCAGCTTTGTTGCGCTAGTGGCCTTTCCTTTTTTGGAACCATTAACCTGCAACCCTTTATTTATTTGGAACCAAGAATGCTCTCCAGTGATGAATGTCCACCTCTAATGAACAACAGAGTGCTGCTGTGCTCAAGTTCTGCTTATGGGCTTCCCATAGGCATATTGTTGGCCACTGGGAGAAGAAAGAGATGGACTTTATTGGCATTTGGTCTGATCCAGCAGAACTCTTCTTATGTTCTTAACATCATTAATGGGAAAGCAAGAGAAGAGCCTTATGTCACCACTGAAGGATTCAGTGAAGAAAATCACGGATGGCTATATTAAGGTGTTCTACAAGGATAACACCTGCTAGCCATAGATAGGCTAATTACTGAACACAAAATGCCAAGGTGAATTTAGGGATTCCCAATCAGCTGAAAATGGGACGCGGGTGGCGCTGTGGGTAAAAGCCTCAGCGCCTAGGACTTGCCGATCGAAAGGTCGGCGGTTCGAATCCCCGTGGCGGGGTGCGCTCCCGTTGTTTGGTCCCAGCGCCTGCCAACCTAGCAGTTCGAAAGCACCCCCGGGTGCAAGTAGATAAATAGGGACCGCTTACCAGCGGGAAGGTAAACGGCGTTCCGTGTGCTGCGCTGGCTCGCCAGAGCAGCGATGTCACGCTGGCCACGTGACCCGGAAATGTCTTCGGACAGCGCTGGCCCCCGGCCTCTTGAGTGAGATGGGCGCACAACCCTAGAGTCTGTCAAGACTGGCCCGTATGGGCAGGGGTACCTTTACCTTTAATCAGCTGAAAAGCTGACAAATTTCTAGTGCATCCCTCCCTCCTGACGGCACCATACTGGCTAGACCATGTCAGCTAATTATTTTTCCTAAGAATATCTCCACCGTAAATGTTTAATTGATGCTCTACAGAAACATTTTGATTTACCTTTGACGGAGACCTTCTTATTCACCCTGCACCTAATTGCACATTACAGAGATTAAGTCAGGTCCAGAGAGCGAAGGGCTGTTTAGGAAGAGGGAATAAAGAGAGCAAAGGAAGCATGTTATCCACTTTGTGGCAGTGGTGAGGACCAAAATGGAAGAGCTGGGAAAGCTGGCTTGCATGCTCCCTCTAACAATGCAGGCTTCAGCAGTAGTGGATGGGAGCGTGGCATGGGCAGGGAGGCATTGCTCACCTGGCTTCCCAATGGCACATGTTGCTGCTTGGAGAGGCAATGGGGAGCTTGGTGCAGTACAGGCACAGTGATGAAGCCACTTCTGACACTTCTGCAGCTGTGCCTGCACTGAACCAAACTACCTATTGGCTCCTCCCCTCTCCCTTGTGATAACTGGTGGTGAAGCACATGGTTGGGAAGGTATATGAGCAATGGATCTGTGCTTGCACTGCACTGCCAGCTGTTACTGTGTTACAGCCTGTGTTGCCACATCCTAGTGGCTTCCTCATTTGTTTCATAAAAGAACCACGCAACACCACATCATCTGCATTAAATAATATTTATCAATTATTTATCTTCAAATTAAATAAGCAAATCATTTTAAAACAATGCTGTATCCCTCTTGCAAATGTGTCCGCCCCTTTGGCTCATGCAACACATTATTTCCCTGCTCACCCCTAAATAAGAATAGCATCATTTTGCAATCCATCTATTTAATATAATACATAAATAGCTAACAAGCCAATGACTGTCAGTTCTTCCAGTTTCCTTCAGTCCTCTAGACACATCTGCCTTTGCTTCCGTGATTGCCAGACCTTGGAGTATAAGAGAATTAGTTTATAACTTATCTACAACATCATGCCGCAGTACAAAAATGACAAGCTGGTGGCTTCTTGTACAGAAACCACATTTTTATTATGAAAAATGCAGATACGACAATCCCACTCAGTGCCAGAATGTGTTTTCCTCCATGATAGAAAAAATAAAATGTGCTGCACATTTGTCGAATTAGCCTCCACAAAAAGGATATGAAATGAACGAGATCAGTTTGAGCCATATTGCTTAATAGCATGCAGAAGGCTGAACTATTATAAAAATGAAAAAAAAATTAGTGGATACCAAAGGCAAATGTACAGTGGAAGGGATGTGAAAGACAGAGTTACATTTCAGCCTATCTGAAACATGCATGCATGCATGTATGTTGTTGTTGTTGTTGTTGTTAACTTTGATGCCTGGTCTTTGACCGCAATAAAGATTGATTGATTGCACATACTTTTTCTGGAACATGTGCATACACGTAAACCAGAAGCTTACAGCTCCTCCCCACTCCCACCCCACATTAAATCTTTGCTGAAGGGATAACATTAATTGCAATCAGGACTGTCACAAACATTCAAAGAGATGAACAGGTCTCTCAGATGCTGACAAGCAAAGCTTTGATTCTTTTAGGAGGAAACACAATGGGTCTCGGGCATCCCTAGTGGTAAGATCACAGCCTGAGGACTAATTCACATATGCAAGTGCATTGATTGAAATCTCATTCCTTGTGAATCCTTGGTGATTCACAGTTGAATATGTGCCTAGACCCCACAGAAAAACACTGGTCTTCAAGGTAATGCAAGGTCATATGTAAGACAAGATAATACATAATAAACAGAAACTTTAATACAATTCTCATAAATAAGAATATCATAAAATGATGCAATCCATCAGCCTTTAAAGGCCAACAACAACAACAACAATGTGGCTTTTATCTGGCATCTTAAAGAATATAAGGTCAAGGTGAGATGCACTTCATTGGAGAGGTCGTTCCAGTAATGCAAAGCCACCACCAAAAATGATCTTCCATGCCCTTGCTACCACACTTCGCAGTTCATTTAGTATAGAGACCCCTAGGCAATGATGTAGGTTGAGATACTCTAGGTTTCTCATGGCTCCCTAGGACCAAACCATGCTGGCTGTATTTGCTTCATTAACAAAATATACAGAACTTGGTACGGCAGTCAATGAAAATAAACAGCAAAAGGTTGTTCTAACTTCTGAACTTGCTCTGACTACTAACATAGCCAGGTGGTTTCTCTTAAGTGCTGCAGGACTAGCTGAGCCCAGACTCTGCAGTTTCTCCTTCTTGTCTGGCTGATGAGCAGTGTGGACTTCATGGCGCTACACCAGCTACTTTCAACACCTAGCACAGGCCTTGGCTAAGCATTCCTATATCTTTGCCAGTGAAATTGACACAGTGTCCTGTACTGTTGCAGGATGTTGGCAGAGGTGAGACAATTGTCATCTTGGATTGCTCTTCCAAGAAGTGAGGAAGAGGAAGGAAAGCAGAAAGGACATTAAGGCCTTGAAAAGCAGCTTAAAACCTTGAGAAGGTTGCTTAAAACATTTTAGGAATTTTCTAGAGTTTAACCCAAAACTTCCCAACTTTCTGTGACAGTACCCTCTCAGATATCTTGAATCCAAGTTGCTCAGGGTCTTAAATGTCAACATAAGCAACCCTGAATTGGGGGCGGAAGATAACCAGCAACCGACATGCCACTCTCATCAATAAAAAAGCTTTTCCCAGAGGGTCGATCTGTGATGGCCCATTTACACTTGCAAGTAATCCCTTGATGCTTCAGTGATCAAGTGATGTCCATCTGTGTACCCAAAAAGCAGATGAGGCACAAGCAACAGACCCAGAGTCCCATTTTGCCTTTTCTAATTACCAATCTCCTATACACCAAACTGGAAAAAGAAAGAAGCCAAAGCGATGGAGCTTTGCATTCCTTAAGTATTGTCTTTGATCTACACAAGCATCATAATGAAGCGGATTAGTCTACTTCAGATCTTGGAGCAGGAGGGGATATTATTGTTTTTGCATGCTCTCCCACTTAAAAAAAAATTCCTGCAAGTAGAGGGGCATAGTTGCATAGTACAGTGGTACCTTGGGTTAAGTACTTAATTCGTTCTGGAGGTCTGTTCTTAACCTGAAACTGTTTGTAACCTGAAGCACCACTTTAACTAATGGGGCCTCTTGTTGCTGCCACGCCGCCGGAGCACGATTTCTGTTCTCACCCTGAAGCAAAGTTCTTAACCCGAGGTACTATTTCTGGGTTAGCGGAGTCTGTAACCTGAAGCATATGTAACCCGATGTACCACTGTATTCTATATCTAGTGGAGAGAGAGAGAGAGAGAGAGAGAGAGAGAGAGAGATTTCTCCCACTTTTTGTCCAGTGTGATACAGCAAGTTCTATCACATCAGAATTTTGTTTTCCAACTTAAACCTATATCATGTGTAAATTGGACTTGAAAACCAGGCTTTAGCACAAAAGGAAACATGAGCCCTTTTCACTTAAATCCGACACATGGAGGGGGCCTGCACCTGCAATCTCTGGCATCATCTGCCCCATGAGGACCAACGCCCATCCCATGTCCATGACCATGCTTTCCTTTTCATGCCAAATCATGCCAAATGCATGGTTATCTGGGTGGGGGACAAGGTCCCCATGATGCCTGACATCAGGACCAGGAAATCAATCCTACTCCCTCTTTAAAAAGTGCACTAAATGCCTGTGAACACCCTGATTGACCAGATTTGCACATGAGTGGGAAACCTCCGCATCACTTGTGGCCATGTTAGCATTTTGACTCCATGGTGTTAATTCTTTCCAGAATTCAGGTGTTTTACTATGGACTCGGGAAATGAGCAAAGCATTCTAGTCCAGTTACTAAAAGGAGTCACTTGCTTTCCATGCCACCCACCTAAACTCAGCTTCCCAGTATTTACAAGTTCCTGCATGAAGCAGACTTTGTTGCCACTTGTGGAAACAGACTATCTAGAGGGCCTTCTGCTGGATGCAAGGCTTAAATCTCTACCGGCTTGGTGCAGAAAGGCAATGACAGCCTGACCTCTCTTTCCCACATATAAAAAGAAAAGCGGTAACAAATACAGAAAACAACAACAGTGTTAGACTTTTAGAGAAATATCCTGTCAAGTTTTACTTCGAGGCATAATAAGTCACTGGGTCAGAAAAGCATTAGAAAAGGTCTAAGTTCCTGGTATATTTCAAGGAAGGAACATGTTATGTCATCATAGTGCTATCATGCTGCAAAAGAATCCCTTCTGGTTTTGTTTTTTAATATAAAAAGTCAACTAAACTAACATTAATCTGTACTAGGTTGCAAAGAGTACTGTTAGGCATTCACTAGTAGAAATAATTAAAATGGCTGATAAAAGCTCTACAGAGAAGTGTTTAATATTAAACGTTTAGTGAGATTGATAGACAGAATTTGGATGGCCTTGGAAATGAAAAGGTCCTTGATGGAAGACCTGACATCCATCTCCAGGCAGCTTCTTTCTTGTCTCCTTTCAGAATACCTGGCACAGATATGTCTATGGGCCTAATGAATATTGCAAGTAACTCCAGTAGGTCACACACCCAGAACATATGGCTTCTTAACTGTGGAGGTCCCAAATTGTTCATGGCTAGAGAGCCAGATCTTCATAGTTTCCAATTGCCTCAAAAGTCTGGGACCATCATGAAAACCCTTGTGCCATCACAACTTCTCACTTTGTCATGCAGAGTCCTGAATTCCCAAATGCAAACCTTTCGTCCCACTTAGCACCATCTAAAAAAACCCTACAGTCTTTCTTCACCTTTTCATTCATTGCTTCCTCTGTCTCCAGGCCAGGGAAAGAAGGAAGCAGCAACCTACTTGGGGTTCTCATCTGCACACCCTTATGAGCTGCTCAGCAACATCACACACAACAGGTCAAATGGGGAAACCATGTCTGAACTATAGGCCAGAGATTCTCCACACCTGGTTTACGGCTTCATAGGTCAAAACAGCATCTTAAATTGTTCCCAAAAAGGTGTAGACAAACAGTGGCTCAGTTCACATAATACTAAGCGTCATCCAGACTCAGCTTTAGGTTTGTCTTCTCCAACCCACGAACTGTAAGCTAAGAACAAGCCTTGCTTACAGGTTGTGGCTTTTCTGTCATGAGACAAAACATGAAGCTTTATATTAGGATGAAGAGTGCATATAACTGTACGTATTAGTGAAAATCACATACAAAAATCATTATATTGGGGAAATTGCTCGCAAAATATGTGCATTTGTCAAAACTGCATTCAAAAGTGTGTCTATTATGAGAAATTCATACTAAAATGCTGAAGAATTTTCATACAGACTCCCCCCCCCCCAAAAAAAATCACAAACTGCTGCAGAAATGTGGAGAACTGAATTTAGGATTGGAAAAATTAGAAATTGAGAGAACCAAAACTTGACAGTTTCATCCTCAGTAGGTTCCATTGAGATTTCAGGAATACAGTTACTCAATTTATAAATCTTGAAGACTTACAAATAACTTGATTTGAGGAAGTGACATTCAGAATAGTAGCATCACTCTCAGCCTTTCAGAACGGTGCTGGCGGACTCAAAAGATTAGCTTGGAGTTTCAGGTACTACTTGTGCATTTTGCAATTGTGCCTTCTCAGAGACAGAAGAATGTCACTGGTTTCTGTTATGTATTCCACATTCAATCTCAATAAAATATGATCTGGGTGTTTCATTATTTCCTTGTACAATAGCAGGACTCTGCTATGTTTTTTTCTCCATCAAGTTTGATATAAGCTCTCTCTCCTGACTCTGAATGTGGTTGTTCTTTCACGAATTGTGCTGGTTATAGAAATGTCTATAGCTTAGTCATCTATAGTAGTAATTTATCCAGGTCAGGCCAATTTGGAATGAGATTTTTCAATTGGACTGAGTGTTCCAGGATCTATCAGTGATGCTAACCTGTAGCTTAAAAAAGCAATATATGGACTATTTTGTCTTGAGTTTTCTCTTTTCCTTTTCTTTCTTTTTGATGCCTATAGTAGCCCTTAATCTGCATTCCCAATTGTTGGAGGATGGTGAGGGCTACTGGTAATATGGCAAAAGTTGTAATGTATCTAAAACAGACAGAAGTTTGCTGCTGTAAATTGGACACATGTCAAGGAAACATTGTATGAGCCTGAAAGAAACATCAATGCTTGTTTAGAAGAAGATGCGGGGGGGGGGGGGGGGATGTGTCAGTGTGACTGTGTGAGGACAATTACAAATAGCAAGGATGCTGGTTGCATTTTCATCTAGATAAATTACATGAAAGGTGAAAATGTCCTTTCGCCCACCCATGTCACATCATCTGGGTATGTCACATGATAGCAAAAAACCCCAAACCATCCTTTTTTTGAACGCTTTCTGCACTATGCTCCTCTATGGGGGGGGGGGCTGTACAGCCTTATTTTGTCCCGTTTCAATCTCCTTTGTGCTCAGTTGTAAGTCCACTCTGTCCTGTTTTGTGTGTATTTTTGAAAGTGCACACAAATGTATGGGAGTTATATTCTGATCCACAAGCAAGTGTGGGAGCCTCGGATGTGGGAGGTCTGCAAAAAGCAAACTGAATTAATTCCTCCTCCATCCCCATCCTCTTGATGGACAATCCTAATGCTTAATGCATTTGAGGGGAACCTTTGCATCCTCAGATGTGGTTGAACAACAATTCCCATTAGCCCCAGCAGGAATGGCCATGAATGATGGCAGCTGTAGTTCAACAATGCCCAAAGTACTTCACACCTGCTTGTTGTGTATGCTTTCTGAAACAGGTGGCCTTTTTGCTCCAGAGTGCTTTTAAAATTGTTGTGTTGCTTTTTTCTGGACTCTCTTCTGTTGTGCTTTCTGCGTTACCTTTTCAAAGTCACCCCCAAATTATTTTTGCCTCTTGTTCTGTGTTTGAACAACTCTGCTTGCCTTATGATGATGATGATGATGATGGACTGCATCCCCAACCACCCCTGACCACTGGCCATGCTAGTCGGGGTGATGGGAGCTGGAGTTCAAGAATGCCTAGAGGGCACCACATTGGCCTAGGAGATTAGTGTTTAGGAGCAATCTCTTAGGTGTTCTTCTTTTTTATTAGTAAATACACAGGATAGGGTCGATTTATATAAAGGTAAAGGGACCCTTGACCATTAGGTCATGTTGTGACCGACTCTGGGGTTGCGGCGCTCATCTCGCTTTATTGGCCGAGGGAGCCGGCGTACAGCTTCCAGGTCATGTGGCGAGCATGACCAAGTTGCTTCTGGCAAACCAGAGCAGCCCACGGAAGCGCCGTTTACCATCCTGCCGGAGTGGTACCTATTTATCTTTGACGTGCCTTCAAACTGCTAGGTTGGCAGGAGCAAGGGCCAAGCAACGGGAGCTCACCCCGTCACGGGGATTCAAACCGCCGACCTTCTGATCGGCAAGTCCTAGGCTCTGTGGTTTACCCTAGGCCCTAAAAACAACTCAACAGTTTTTGATGAAAGCAAAACCATGTTACTTTGGACAATTAAGCATGCATCAAATCTGCCAGGGAGCTACTGTTGTTCCTGTTGCTCCTCTGTTTTGTTGCTGATTGGAGTCTCCCCTCTGCAATGCTGATTCAATTTGAGTTGGGTGGGGGGAGTTATTATTTATTGACAGTAGTCTTCGGGCAGTGGCACTCTCTTGACTTCCTTGAGAGTTGAGCTTCTGGGAGGGAAGAGTGTGGCTGGGAGATTCGCTCCATTGGGGCATTTGCCTGTGCCAGTCTGGTGGTCCTGCAAATGCATTTGCACTGTGCTGACCTCCCTTCCTTCTCTCTCACACACAACTTGCATCTTATTCTTGGTAAACAGCGGTGATTCAGCTCCCTAGAAGTCAAGTAAAGACACCACCCCACCATAATATCTTCTACTGTTTATTGATTCTAATATGTTTCAACAAACAGTGTTATTTTAAATGTGCATGTTATCTACCAGGAGGACATTGGGGCTCAATGGAAGAGAAATATAATAGCACAAACAGAAAATTGCTATTGCAACCACCCACCCTGGTGTGATGAAAACTGTTGATGTCATCTGGCCACACTGAAAGGTACTGTGGAGATGAAGACCTTCAAAAAGCCAGCCACGTGGCGATAAAGTCCCGGGGGAGGAATGAGCAGAGAAAGCACTCAGCTATAGATGCAAGATACATATGCCATGCTGACTAAATCGCCCAATGTGCCTTTTCAAATTAAGATATTGTGTCATAGACCAAAGAGCTCTTCTTTCCCTCTAAGGAATATTATAAATGGTATCCTGGTGGAGTTCAGTCAGTTCAGACATTTTCTTTCATTTTCTTTCTGCTTACTACATTGAGAAGTCCAATTGACTGTAATGCATGTCATGGTAGAAGACACTACCATAAAAAATAAATAAATTCAAGAGTTAAGAAAAGCTGACCTCATGGGAAAATAGAATACTTACCTACATTTTTTTTTTTTAAAAAAAGAGCGTGATGGCGAGAGTTAGAGAAGTTAAAAGATTTCTTTTCCATTTCCCCATCAAAAATAATTGGTTGATCTGCTTTGCTGTGCTTGTGATGCCCATTAGCATTATATGGCTTGCTGTATCTGATGGCTCACTTGCGTTATACAATATAGGTATAAAATTATTGCAAGATATTTTCTTTCATTATAGAAGATTATTATTATATACCCTAGTTAGTCTCCAATGATTACGTTATACAAGATAGGTCTAAAATAAAATAAAAAAAGTTGTGTTGTTACAGGGAACGGAATAGCAAAGCACACAGAGGATGGTACTAGAAGCCGCTTCCAGTTTGCGAAGGCTGTTAAGTGTCCCTTTTTATATTGCAATTACTTATGTGTTATAAAGGGGCTGCTGCTCTACATATACAGCAGACTTCTGCCTGTGCTACCCTCAGCCCTGCAGCCCCTCACACACCTCAAAAATCTGCTACTGAGGGTTGGGAGTCTTCCCTCCCCCCAGGCAGTTTGGTGAGGGGCACACAGGGAGAAGAGAGGAAGGGGAAGCCCTACTGTGTGAGCTGAACGCTGCTTATGCAACATTGGATGCAGTCCAGTCCGGATACCTATAATACACAAATATAGAGGTCTTTGGGGAGGGATTGCATGCTAGCTGGCTTCCCACTGTCTGTTTGATCTGTGATTGCTACTGAATTCCATGACGTGGCCTGATTCCCAATCCCACCCCCCGATTCTGATTCTAATGTATGATTCCAATGTTATGTGTGCTGCATTGGGACTTTGGGAAGAAGGGTGGATTGCAAGCAACTTCAATAATAAATGTGAATCAGAGGGCAGTCACTAGGAGTGTTTCTTGGACTTTTCAGGCCTGAAGTCCACCTTCCGTCTCCACCTGCTGTGATGTATGGCCCAGTTTCTCATTTTTGAAAATAATATATTTGTTCATCATCTCTCTTTCTCTCTTGCCTAACACCTTCCTATATGCACCAGACAGAGAAAGCACAATTAGGACCTTCTTTCTGGTCTTTCTAACACCAGGTGAAGACTGGCGTTAATTATTCATCAAGGCTTTCGAATGATATTTTAATCTGAATGGAAAGGAGGACTTTTTTTGCTATCTTTTATTGTTGGTGATTTTAGTCAACTTGAGTCTTTCTAAGCAATGTTTTATTTGAAAGTCACTCAAGGAATATTTACTGATTGGCGGCTATTTACATTCAATAATCAATAACATGAAATGTGCTGAAACGTACAACTTTAAGGCTTTCATCCACATACTCCAGGGTATTATGCAGTTAAGTTATCCAGTGCTTTTTTTCTTGGGGGACGCAGGGGGACGCATACCCCTAAACATTTTGTGAATCTCTTCTGCAAGTAAAAAGATAGGGAGACTTCTACTGGCTATCAATTTCACTTGCAGAAAGAAACATGAATTTCATCATTTAGACTAGAAACATAATATGCCAATTTATAATACCCACATTATGTTACAATATTATAAAGCCCATATTTTATGGGTAACATTTCTAATCTATTTCACATTGGTTATGCTGAGGGAATTTATTTTTCTTTTGTCTTTAGCCAGGTCAAGGCGGTTTTATGTTGATATGTTCCATTTTGCCCTAGGAAATGTAAATATCCACCATACTTTCTCTCATTTGGGCCCTTCTACAAGTTTAATTTAACTCTTGCTCTTGTTGTCCCACCCAAGATAATGAATTTGGTTATGGTAACTGCAGACACTGTCTTTGATTTATCTCCATCGGTCCTTTTCCTGTATTTTCTGGATGCAGCAGTTCTGTGCTGTTTGTTTACTTAGGCCAATGGCAAAGTAGAAGAGGTTAAGTTGGATAAATGCAGGCAGACCAACACAGATTTATGAAAAGGGAACATTATGTAGAAATATTTTACTATTAAGAAGAGATAGTTTAATGAGACAGATAAATGGAGGGAAGGAGATTAGTATGTGTCAAGGAAGATATAAATTTAGCACTAATTAAGGTTTGATGGGGTCCTGAGAGGAGCTACTTTTGCTGTTCACAGGAAACATAAGGTCAATGATGTCTTTGATGGAGTTAAGAAGGAAAAAAAGAGAGGGGTAAGTGCAAGACTCAAGGCAGTATAAGTGCCTTTGCTTGATGCCACTGTAAAATGCATTCGGTTCTGAGTTGCATGGGCATGCAGGCAACTGTTAGAATGGGCAAAACAGCATCATTATTTCTCATGAACAAAAATAACAAATGCAATAGAAATTATTTTGTGAGTGGACAAAAATATGAAAATAATTTCCCCAATGATCATCGTTTAACTGGACATACAGCTGTTTTTAATTTCTAATTTTCTCACAGCTGTACAGTAAGCGCCATAGGGGAGGAATGCACAGCCAGGGGGGAAAAAATATCCCCCACCTTGTTCATCTCCAACTGCCATAGGACCATAGTAATATACTAGTTGATACATTCTACTTTACAAGTTGCAACCACTTAGGATGGCTCCTCTGTGTGCTGTCAGGATTCGAGATGTGGAATAATGGTGCGTCTGTAAAACAGCCCACCTAGGAGAAGGAAAATTTTGATCCTAAACCTCCGCTGTGGGATATACTCGGGAGAAGAAAAGGCTAAGGAGTAAACCCTACACAAATCTGGAGTCCCTAAGGCGCTTAGATGGTGCCAAAAGTATTGCTCTGCTTTCCTTTGGACCACAGCAGCAAGGCCAAGAGGGAGGTCTTGTTGCCTGGGCAGCCCAGGACCTCATACACACTGCCCAGGCTGGTATCCCGGTGAGGTCACTTCAGTGCTGCTAACATAGCAGTTTAAATTCACCACCAGAAGTGCACTCCATTTTCTCTTGAGACAGACCGATGCCAACAACAATGCATATGGTTTGAATTCTATTCATGTTTAATTGTTTTTTTAATTATTATTTTTCTCTATTTTTAGCAGTTCTTAAGAAACAGAACAGAAAATGTACATTAATTGATGTAGTCTACGCAAAAAAAGGATTTTGGAAGCACACAGAAAACACGGCACGATGGCCAAAATTCATCCATTAAAAACAACAACTAAACACAATACTTTTTGCGTATTTTTTTCTTCTTGTCTCAGTTTCCCCAGCCTCTCATTGGTATTTCTACCAAGTGGCTTAATGCCAAAGAAGTCAGCAATCTGGCAAGTCTTTTAAAAAATCAGTCCAGCAAATGTATGCTAGGACATTTACACCATCTGCTGTATAGGCCAAACTAAAGGAAAGTCCACGAGTGGACAGTTGTGGACATCTGTACTGGAATGACATTCAGGGGGATGTAGTCTGTCCAGGGAGGGGGGAAGGGAGCAATAAGACCAGCAAAGACAACAGCAACAGCAAATAAAACCAGACATGGAAGCTAGGAGAAGAGGCAGAGCGCTTATAAGTGGCAATTATTTGATTTCCTGCAGTTTAGCAACACAACGAGATAGCGTTTGCATGCCTAGCTCTGCAAATTGGCCTCAGGTAGAAGTGAGACCTTTTTTTGTGCTAAACCTTGTGGAATTCATGGAATTTTTATCATATTTTTTAATGCAAACGTGGGTGAAAAGTCCTACGGTGCTGTTATGAATAACAAGTAAAACATTGCGTAAGGTGATAATAGCAGTGGAGGGAAATTTAAGGCATAAAGGAAATGCAGGAGAAGAAACTTGGTGTCACTAGCACTGAATATATAACCGATGGACATAATAGAAAATTTAGAAAATATGTGTTACAAAGAAAGAGACATGCGTCACCTAATAGGAGAAAAATCTTTTGCTAAGAGTTTTATTTGATAGATGGATGTAGGCATTTATTTTATTTTATTTAGTAAAGCATGTAATAAGCTTCTTTGAAAGCCATCCAAGTTGGTGGACATCACTTTTTGGATGGAACTGGAACTTCTTAATGCATAGCTAAACTATGGACTTTGCTCCTACAAAAACACTGATGTGACACTTTTCTGTTTGTTGGCAAGGAACACGGAAAGAATTTATGGTTTTCCAACATGCCAAGCAGAGTTGGGATTTTCTCACTAGTACATTGCTGAAAGAGTTGTCCATGGTTAAATTTTGTCCAAGCCCCTGTAAATATGTTGCTGGTTTTATCAAAAACTGCCTGACCTAGGTTTTGAGCTTCTGGAAGACATCTTCCAGTATAGATGTCTGCATTATAAATGGGACTGCAGAACTGTATGCTATACATTGTGCTTTGGCAGAACTGTATGCCATACTTTGTGCTTTGGGGTAGCGTATACTATCTCGGTGACATCTTCCTCTGAATTTCACTAATCACTCATCAGTTGTAAAACACTTATATGACACAAAGCCTCATTGGCACCTAGCTCTTAATTTCATTAATTGCCAATTGAATTTCACTAATTGCTCATCAGTTATGACATTTTCATATGCCTCTTGATAGTGGGGCAGAACATAGCCACCATGAGTGTTAGTCATTGATAAGCCTTATCCTCAATATTCTCCCCCAATGCACGTCACTTTACACTTATTTGTACTGAATTGCATTTGCCATTTTACTGACCAGCCACTCACTTTGGAGAGAGTCTTCTGCGGCACTTCACAATCCCTTTTTGATTTAACCATGCTGAACAATTCAGTATTCATTCATTCAGCCTTAATTGGCATAAAAGCTTGGTAATCCAGACATATTAAAGATATAAGGTGTTTAAAAGACTCAGTAGCCACCATTAAGTAAAATTAAGTAGTTTTAAATCTGACTTTAAAAATCTCAGCTAAATATCCTGAAACAATCTCAGCAGTTTCCAGTATATCATCCCTCAACAGATATTGGATTACAAATTCTTTGCAAGTAGATGTTTTAAGCTTCAAAGGAGTCACCAGTAGGTCTCTCCAAATAATTCAGCATCATCAGAAAACGTGGCTACCTCACTGCTCACACCAACTCTAGATGTTTTGTGAACAAGTTAAAAAGCACAAGTTGCAATACTAAGTGGAGAGGCTCCATGTTCTACATCCCTCCATTGGGAGAACCATCTATTTATTCCTTCTCTCTGCTTAGGACCTAACCAGGTCCAAATACACAAGAAATCATGTGATGACTTCTTTCATAAGGGTTGCATTACTGGTGGCTTTGCTGCTCATTTCTGCTCAAAGTTTTGCTCAGACAAAGACAGGCCTAAACATCAGGAGAAGCTTTTAGTGGGGAGAGGTATGGGAGCTGTAGCAGAAAGGACGGACGGGTAAAAGTTGGATGCCCTGAATTGCACAAGTGGAAATGTTTTCCATTAGCATAAACCACCATTGGATACATTGCATGCATTATGCCCCTGTTTCAATCTCCACTTGGGCTAAGAACCTCCTCTGTCTGAGAGCCTGGAGAGCCACTGCCCATCTGTATAGACAATACTGAGATAGATGGACCAATGAGCTGCCTTGGAATAAGGCAGCTTCCTATACCAGGCTTCCTCGACCTCGGCCCTCTGGATATTTTTTGCCTACAACTCCCATGATCCCTAGCTAGCACCAGTGGTCAGGGATGATGGGAATTGTAGTCTCAAAACATCTGGAGGGCCGAGGTTGAGGAAGCCTGTCCTATACAGTGGTACCTTGGTTCCCAAATGGCTTGGCTCTCAAACAAATTGGCTCCCTTACATCTCAAACCCAGAAAAGTAAGTGTTCCGGTTTGCAAATGTTTTGGGGGGTTTTTTTGGAAACCAAACGTCCGTTTCAGCTGTCAGCATTGTTTCCAGGGCCAATCAGCCAATCAGAAGCCATGCCTTGGTTTGCAAACATTTTGGAAGTCGAACAGACTTCCAGAACGGATTGAGTTCGGGAACCAAGGTACCACTGTATTCCTGTTTGCACGAACAGTGTGGATTCTAGTCGTGTGGGAGTGACTGACAACCACATTGCTTTGCTAGAGCAAGTATTGGTCCCTGGTGTCAGGAAGTAGATCTTAGAGATTGTAATTTCTTTATCGGTTGACAATTTCCCCCCCATTAAGTGAGTAATTTGTATAAACAGCAGGAATGAACAATTGGAGCAGAACATGAGCCCTTCTCCTTTTCCCATCTCCTCATAAATTGATGCACATGTTTGTAACGCAGAATAAATCAAATATTTGGAGATCCAGTGTCTGACACACTTTAAGAACTGTTGTGCGCTCTTAGAATAAATATTATTTAGCATTCTTTGGTACAAATGATAGGTAGTGTAGCATCCTCTCTTCCTTTCCATGTGACCACCACTATGGAAATAACTCAGGAAAGGTAGGCAAATTGAGTAAGATGTTTTCGCTAAAGGTCAACACAAACACCTGCCTGCTTGTCGTGTGCTGATCTGCCTACATTGTTAATACACAGAACACAGTGCAGAGAAAAGCACTGGAGCTTGCAAGACACAGCAGTAAGCAGAGTTTCAGCAGGCTGGAGCCACCTGCTTCATTTGCTACAACACCTCAACAAGTTGTTTAGACTAGAGCTAGCAATTTTATGCTTTATTGCAATTAAGAAGGACTAGGCAGTGAGTGACCTAGGAGCCCCACCCAGGCATTCAGCTCAGTTCTCACTCCAGCCCCCAAGACATGTGTATAATTAAAGCCCTGTTAGAAATAATCTTATTTGCAAAAATCAACAAATCATCCAAATTAAAAACACAAGGTTGGAGGGAAAGGCTAAGGTAATGAATTGCTAGGAAGTAAGGAAACCATTCCCTGGGAAACCATTTCCATTCCCTGGAAAAGACCCTGATGTTGGGAAAGATTGAGGGCACGAGGAGAAGGGGACGACAGAGGACGAGATGGTTGGACAGTGTTCTCGAAGCTACCAGCATGAGTTTGACCAAACTGCGGGAGGCAGTGGAAGACAGGAGTGCCTGGCGTGCTCTGGTCCATGCGGTCACAAAGAGTCATGACTAAACAACAAAGGAAACCATTTGTTTCCTTTATAGCCATCGTTACAGTCTCAATCAAGTCAGCCTTCTCCTGTCTATCCAAACCTTCAGTCCTACAACAATATTAACATGAGAAACGAACAGGAAGAGTGGGTTGCACTGCAACAATCATGTGTTGGTGTTTATTTTGCTGATTGGTATTTTGTACATGATTCAAACTGCATGGAATGATGCTGAATGCATTTGGACGTAATGATAAAAAACTGATTTAAAACTAAAATTCGAGAGACAATTTGCTTCAAAAATTGAGTGATAATCTGAGGGCTGGAATAGTAAGCAAAGTAAAATATTAATAGTTTATATTATATTTTTCATTCAGCCCATGGTGCATGGCTATTATTTTGAAGCACTTACTGGGCACTGGGACGCCCAGTTCCTGTTCTGATTGAAGTCTGGCTTAAACCACCTGCAGAAAAATAATACCAGAACCCAAACTGCTACCAAGTTTTAATATGTATCCTAATCATTTCCTAGTGGTCGAATCACCACAGTGTCAACAAACACAACACAGCTGTGGAGTGGGTGGATGGATGGTAAGGGTAGGTGAGTGAGAACATAAGATGAGATTTGCTGGATCAGGCCAAAGGGCCTGTATCTAATCCAGCATCCTGTTTCACTCTGTGGCCAACCAGATGCCTCTGCAGGACATGAGGACAATAGACTTCTCCCACCCTTGTTTCTGATTTGGTGTTCAGAGACATACTTTCTCTGGTCTGTAAGATGGCAAACACAGTAGTAGTCATTCATAGCCTTATGCTCCTTGCCTATTCCCCCTTTGAAAATATCTAAGTTGGAGGCTATCTTCACATTTTGGAATTGTGACATCCATAGTTAAACTATGAACCATGCGAAGAAGGACTTCCATTTACCCATCCCTAGTCTATTCTGCTTCATTGGCGATCCACAGGTTCTAATAATGATAAGATTGGGCAAGGAGAAATTCCCACTCCTTGTTTCAGGGATGCAAAGTAATGACATATAACTTCAGCTGCACATGGAAATATTATGGGAAATGTTTGCCAAGAGCAGCTTCGAAAAACATAGCCCTTAGCCAATAAACTTCTACCTCCTGGTAAGCAAAGAGTGTGTGAGGAATAGAAATAGGAAGTACATCACTCAGAGATCTTTCTTATTTTCAGACTAAAAAACCTGGTCAGGGAGAAGAATGAATTAATCATGTATCAATTCACTTAAAAGCTTGTTGTAAGGTGGAGCAGATTGGATGAATTCATACTGGTGGTTGATGAAATTACTTTTGTTTGTACTCAGATGCAGAGGGTTAAATCTAAAGTTGATGAATTGTCCCTGATATTATTTGATGAAAAAGCAATAAATAATCATGGATTCATATAACTGGAAGGCACTGTAGGCCATCTATTCTAACTGCCTCTTGTGCATGATAAAGAGTAGGAGAAGTGAAAGGTATCATAGATAGAACTTGGGAAAGGTAGTACAGCTATATGCTGCTTTTCATTTATTTTAGTTCTCACATACGGAGCCTTCCTGCATTATTGTCTATTGCTGTGTGAATCTACTAATGGTATAAATAAATGGGTGGGTGGTTGGGAGAAGAAGGCACACACCAGACTCTGATGTGTTATTCAGAGCCACACAGCAATCTTTAAAACGAAACAGGGTACCCATTGAAAGGAATTGCTTGCACATATTCTGAAACCTTTCTGTATGCAACCCAAGGTATACTAATACACTGTTGCCCTAACAACCAGAAAGAACAAATGTCATCTAGGATAGACATAAGAAAGCCTTCTCTTAGTAAAATACTTATGTGTACCATAGGCGCTAGTTCCTAGGGGCCGAGGCACTTTTGCACACACACCCAATTTTTTTTGAGGGTGCCAGGCCCCCTTGATATTCAGAGGGTGTACAGCTCCACCCCCTGGCTCCTTGCAACGCCATGTGTGCGATGTCAGAATGTCGGGTCAGGTCCCCTCAATCATCTGGAGAAGATGGTGCCTCTCATGTGTACAGCTATTCCTTCGTGAAAATCTATACTCAGAATACTGCACAGATACTCTCTTGGGAATACTTCTGATACTTCACTGAAATTTTTCACCAAGATTTTTTAGGTGAAAAGGTGTGCAAAGTCCCCAACTGAGCCCATACCTTGGTGACTTATCACATTTTTGTGCCCTTTCCGCCTGCTGCTCCAATGTGTTTCTCCTTCTGAACTTCTTTTAGGTCTTCTCCTTCATTGCACAATCCCAGCCACACAGATTTTGCCTAGTCAAATTGGAGTTGGCTACGTGATGAGAGCATGGGCTGCTAAGAAAGGCCTTGCAGCGTTCTCACTCTGGGTGTTGGGGGAGAGAGAAGGTTTATCTGGTGCCAAGGCGGTCCCTGCCTTACTGTGCTGCACTGGCAGCTCTAAGTTATGCCCAGTATGTGTGATTAAAGGTAAGGTAAAGGGACCCCTGACCATTAGGTCTAGTCGTGACCGACTCTGGGGTTGTGCGCTCATCTCACTCTATAGGCCAAGGGAGCTGGCGTTTGTCCACAGACAGCTTCTGGGTCATGTGGCCAGCATGACTAAACTGCTTCTGGCGAACCAGAGCAGCACACGGAAACGCCATTAACTTCTCGCCGGAGCGGTACCTATTTATCTACTTGCACTTTGACGTGTTTTCGAACTGCTAGGTTGGCAGGAGCAGGGACCGAGCAACGGGAGCTCACCCCGTTGCAGGGATTCGAACTGCCGACCTTCTGATCGGCAAGTCCTAGGCTCTGTGGTTTAGACCACAGCGACACCAGCGTCCCCGTATGTGTGATTAGCTGTAGACAAATATAGATGGGAGACGTGCATTTGGTGTACAAACACATGGGCATCCCATTGACACCGATGCAGTGCAGATTACCTCCACATTCATTGGTGCAGCAGCATTTTTTGTTCTCATTGAATTGCTTACTGTATTACTTTCATTATTATTATTATTATTATTATTATTATTATTATTATTATTAAATATTTTTATTGATTTTCTTTTCTCAAAACAAGTATCCAATATCATTGCTGAACATACATTTCCCAATTTCCCCCCTCCCTGTTGACTTCCCTTAACTACCATTTCTGGTTTATTACATCAGATGATACATTCTGCTGTTTATATACAATATTATGTTATCACATTGTTATACTTCTTGTTCTCTGTAAATAAAGTTGTAAATGTTTATTTAAATCCTGCCAATGAGACCATTTCTTTCTGTTGTTTCTGCAAATATACTGTAAAGAGATCCCATTCTTTTTCAAAGTCACTTTTGTCCTTTTCACGCAGTTTGTCCATTAACTTTGCACACAGTAATACAGCTTACTGTATTACTTTCAATGACATGTGCGAGTCAACTATATGTGAGTGAATTAGAATGCATTGGCATTAGTCATGCCATCTTTGCAAATCTGGACATGTTCTTTCCAATGCTAACACCTGTCCACAAAGCCTTTTGCAAAAAAGAAAAAAAGAAAGAAAAACCATGGGGGAAAGCAAGCATAATTTTCTTATTAGGCAAAACAGCATCTACAGCTATTCTTTATTTTTTATATTTTTTAAAAAGACATTTTACAAAGCACTCACCCCAAATTTTGTCCCCAAATTCATATTTGGTGTTCCAAAGCAAGGTAATTAAACATTCTTGCCTTGGCTGGGTGAAAATTACATGGCCAATCGGCCAAGAGGGTGGCCGACTCCTGGCAGCCTCCTTAAATAGGTAATGGGTGGGCTGCTCTCAGCCCCTAAGCCCCAGCTTCTGATTGGCTGAGCAGGCACTGCCTGCCCTTATATGAAGTCCCAATGTGGCAAGAGGTGGGCAGTGCCAGCCACCACCTCTCCCAGCCACGCCGGATGATGGCAGCCCCCCTGAACTCACCATGGCCATGCCATGTAGCAACAGCTGCCTACCTGGAGTCCCAGGTGAGCAGATATTCTCAAAATAAAAATTCAATTACAACTTCAAATGCAACTGATATATATATATATATATATATATATATGCTTTCGTAGATTTTCACGGGTACAGGAATGCAGGTTTTGGTGTCCTCGGGTGTCTTCCCGTGTAAAAGTTGGGGTGTCTAGGCGACGTTTCGACGAGGTCTCACTCGTCATCTTCAGGCTGGTGCTTTCGGCTTCTTGTTACTGGAACAGAGCAGGATCTCAGTGTTTGAGTTCCTATAAATACTGTTGAGGAGGTGTGGTGTATAGCCTCCAATGTTCTGGGCAGAGAGGAGGTTCCCAGGCTGGTGTGCCTTTTCTTCTTTTGTTCCTATATATATATATAACAATGTGATTTTCAAAATTCAAATTTTGATGTGTGAAATGTGGACTATAACATGCATATTTAAAATGCAATAATTGGATCTGGGATTGTGTGGTGTGCTTTTTTTTGGGGGGGGGAGCTCCTGCTTCAGATCTAGTTAGGATTAGTGCAAGGAATTTCATGTGCCACATATTTAAAACACCATCATATCAAATAATTATTGAAGATGTTACAAGTATAAAATCAGCGAACCACCTGTTTGTGATGGAGATGAGCAGGGTTTGGTGTGGATCCATAGTTTACTTTCTTACTTTCCAAATACTGAAGATGCGTAGATGTGTGCTGCTTTTGCTATTGATACTTCAACTTGTTAAAAAAAAGTACAAGGAATAGTCTGCTATAGTGAGCCTACTGCAATGACCCTAGATATGTATTTATATGAAAACATACTTATTTATAAATCCAAAGAAGAAATGTATGATCATCCAAGGCAATTAGTCACAATAATAATTGTCAGCAAGCTATTATGTAAACAGTGAAACAGGAGGTAACTAACGGTCATGCTAACTCAAGGAAACATCAACAATTCTGTGGTATTGAAAAAGGCAAATTCCATGCTAAGGACTATTAGGAAAGAGACTGAATATTAAACTACCAGAATTATAATGCCTTTATATAAATCAAGAATGGCCAATGTGGTGCCATCTTGAAGTTGTTGAACTACAATTCCCATAATGCCTGACCCACAACTTAAGCCAATCATAGCCCTCCAATAGCCCTTTAAAAACTGTAATTAAAAAGGCCATCACAAAAAATGTGGGCAGCTGATATTTCTCACAGCCCTCCTTTGAGTTATCAAGAGATAACTTGAGCATGGTCTATGGCCCTGTTACCAGCTTCCTGCTTTGTCTCTAGCTCAGGAATAGCTAATGTGGATTCCCAGCTGCCATCATCCCAGTTAGCATGGTGAATTTTCAGGGATGATGGGAGTTGTAGTTCAGCAATACCTGTAATGTACCAGATATTGTTGAACTATCCAACCCTCCTTCATATCCCCATTTTCCCCACACTAGTCCTAGTAAACTTGTTTCTGTCTATGTTCCCCTTTTTAGAGAACACTCTACCTGAAATCTGACCTGTAAATGTACTTTTTTGGTCTTAATCCAGCCAGTTTCCCTCAGCATAGATTTATGCAACACCTCTCACCATCTTTGATCTTGCCAAGGTCACCAGGAATGGCCAACTTAACATATTGTCCTATGGCTGGTTTCAAAAACCTTAAATACTTGGACAACTCTTCATGTGGTAAGCTGTTAGTGCAGTGTAAGATCTATGTGGTTTTTGCTAGTTCCAGCCACATCCTGCCAGCAAAAAACTTTGTCTGAAAACGTGATCTCTGCAATCTTCACCCTACTGTTGTTTACAAGCTGGAGAACAAATTTCCCTTGGAAGCAGTTCTGAGGAGGCCAATGATGATGGGCTTGATAAAACTTCACACAAGCCCTGGCTCTTTGCCAGCAGGAGAATCTCTCTCCCTCTCCCTCTCTCTCTTACACACACACATTAATACCACATGGCCTCAACCTGGAGAATAATACCTCACATCACTCAGCTATAGCAAACGCAACACTTCTGAATATTCCGTCCTCACAATTATGTAACTGCCACCTTGTCTACAGCACCCTTTGATCACATCAGAGCAGGTGAAAAAAGCAGGAGCTGAAACGTTTTGCTATTATAATTTAACATCTCTATGTCATTTCTCACTGTAAATATATGGATTTAGCAATCCTTTCCTGGATCCTGAGTAAACTTGTCTAAAGTGCTGTTTGATGCTTTAAAAACTGTGCATATGTTCCCAATTTATGTAACTGCATTTCCCTTTTCTCCCATAAAGAAGACGGAAATGATTATGTTTTGGTTGTAATCCACAGACCAGTTAATCCACAGTGCAAGATTTTCACCCCAAAATCATGGCTTCACTCGAGCTGTCCTTTAAATGAAAGCATTCCAGCTTGGGAGTACTGAGATGAAGTGTCCCTCCATGCACAATTCTCTCATCACGGTAACACAAGACTGGATTGCTAGACTGTCCAATTCTTAGAACTTCTCCCTGCCCCATCTCCCTCCCCCCATATAAGCAGCCATTTGTAAGCATTTTCGTATTCTTGGCAGTTGCAAAGTCTGCCTTTCCTGAAAGTCTCCATTCAGTCCTTCCACTGGACCTTTGCCAGAACCAGCCTAATTCTTCTCCTTTAAATGCTCCTGCTCTTAGACATGCATGTGCGTAATCGGTAATAGATCTGAATTTAACTTTATATGCCAATGAGCTCGGCATATCCGTCTCCCTGATCCATTAGGCACTCGAGAGCACGGAGCGCAGTGTTGCAGACACGCTCGGTTGATACTTTCCCCCATTCCGCTAATACCCTGCTTTTAACTGACATCAGCATCGTGGGATAGAATTATTTCCAGCCTCATTTAAAACAGTTGCACATTTGAGCAGACTTAAAATGATGGGCTCTAGTAATTTGTTGAAGCATAGGTTTGCGTCTGCATAAATTAACCTGGACACAAGCCAGATTTCCCAGGAAGTTGTTCTTGTTTAGCTGTCGATCCAAAGTGGATGTGCTTGCCCCTACCACAAAGGAGCTCTTACCAGGCATGCTGTTGAACTACACAATTTACTTGTGTCCAAGACCGTGGTCTGAGCATAACAGCATTGACCTACCTAGAACTGAAAACTCTCCCTCCATCTATGCTTGCTTCATTTTCAAGCACGTCATATAGCAGGACAAAATCCATTGGTATTTCTCTTCCATGAAAGCCCCTTCGTTTTCTTTTACCCTGCATTGCTTCATTAACTTTATTTTCCCTCTGAACGGTATTAATCTCTTGCCATGGAGACAGAGGTAACCTCCTTCAATTTCTAAGCTTCTTCACATTTAAGAACAATGCCAAATAAATAAATAAATGCATTCCATAGCCAGCATAAAACACAGCATTGTAAAATCACCAAAGAATAGTCCCGCACCTTATTAATCCCCTGCCTTTGTGGCATCATCTCCGAAACAACCAGTGAAATCCTGTCTTTTGTCCTTTGAGAGGCTCCTTTCTGCAAAGCTGGCAAACAGAAATATAGAAATACTCTAAAGAAAATTCATTATACTTTTATTTCAGGGAGGAGGAGGTAGACTATACTTAAATGGCATTTGCGAAAAGTAAGCTTGCTTGTTATTAATTTTAGCAATGATAAATGCTCCATCTAGTGGCCTCACAGTTCTCTAGTGAAAACTATCACTGGTAGGATGGTGATATCACCATCAATAAATGAATACTTTGTTTATGCACACACACACACACACACACACACACAAAATACTCAGGTAGAAGCAGGCAGCTTTTCTTATATGTTATCCATAACTTGAAGCAATGATTATTGTATCATACAGCTTCCCAGAGCATTATTCGTCTTGCTAGATAATACAGCTATTCAGATAGTTCTTTGTTGCCATGGCAATATGTCATAAATATCTATCAACCACCAAAAATAGCTGCAGATCACAAGGTAATAGGGAGGTTTTTCATGGGTTTTTATAGATCTCTCCTCCCTTTTGCCTTCAAAATGAATAAATCAGTCCCCAGTTTTGTAAACAGTCATATCTTTATTATCTTTAGATTATCAAGCCAATCTTTATGACATTCTTTCCACACCACCCGCCTCCTAGTGAAATATTTACAATGTTGAATTGGAATGCAATAAAATTTGCATATCACTTTTTGCTGACCAATTGGGATTTTTTAAAGGAGCTAATTGGTCCTTCAGACCTATTGACAAGCCTATTACCATAGTGGCACATTATGTAGTGGTGGCATTTCCACGAATATTATTCACGATCCTTGTCATAGTTTATAGTTATACCGTAATGTTCATCATGGACTGACATACCCAGTGTCCCAAGTAAAAAGGAGACAGTGCAAGAACAGGAAATTATTATTATTATTATTATTATTATTATTATTATTATTTAAAAAGGAAATGCATCCTTGAATGCTTAGTAACCTACCTGTTTGCATAGCAAAGATGTGTAAGTCCATCATGTCACCTCACCTGTTCTGTCATCTAATTATTACTACAGGCTCTCTCTTCCCCAGCATGATTTTCTGTGACAGGAGGCTTAGCAAGACCTGGCAGCTCATGCTTCAAATATTTTCATAACATGAGTGGGAAATTGGAGGCAGCAGCAAATTATTGTCTAGGAAGGCACTCATATTTTAAATGTGTGTGTGTCAGAGAGAGAGGGAGCGAGGGAGGGAGGGAGGGAGGGGGAGAGGGAGGGAGGAGGAAATTAGCCACTAGCACCTCACCTCTTTTCTGGCTGAAATGCAGAAGTTTGCTATCTTTATGAATTTGCTTCCTGCCTGGTATTCACTTCCATCTCTTTGGTGTGGGGGAAAGCATTGCTGCCAAATCAAAGGGTGTATGTTGTTATGTATTCACTGGAAATCATTTTATCTTGTGATTACAAAACAGCATGACTGTGGCGCTGTCATTTTAAATTCAGCGCTGATACATATTCATGACAAGCAGGAAGAAGAAGTGCTACAGTGGCTTACAGGGAACTTGTGCTGGGTTTCGTGAGGTAACGTGGCCTGACGTTTCCAGTCCTATTAATATTCCACGGAAACCCCATATACATAATGCGGCAGACTCTATAGTTCCTAGCACCAAAGACATGGCAAGGCTTTAGTGTCCCAGAGGGAACAAAAGCCTTGGGGTGCTGGTGCTGGTCCCTATTCATTGACTTAGTCATCTTTGTCTGAGGAGCGTGAAAGGATACTCCCACAACTAAAGGGAATAAAACGCTTTGAGGGATAAAGCTTTCTACCCTTCCCCCATTTCTGGCTTCCACTTGTTTCAGGATAACCTTCTTACTAAATCTGAAAACAATTATGAGTTGGACAGTACAGTCCCAAGCACATTTACTCAGAAGTAGAGTTCACTGGGAATCACCCTTTCCTAAGTTTTACTTGGTCCAAAAGGGGACCAGTTTCTTCTCCGCTGGAAGAGGAAAACTGCATATCCAGGGCAAATGACCAGGAAAGAGTGTGGCTTTGAGATTTTGGGAGGCACTTTTTAAAAAATTACCGGCCATTTTGTGACATAAAAGACCACCCTCCACTGCCACATACATTCTCTCCACAAGCATCCTGCAGTTTGAGCACTGTATTTGGCCTGCTTATGATGTAACCGAAAGGGTGACTGCAAAAGAAATGAAAAGAAAACCACAGCACCAAGCAAAATCCACTGCTGCTCAATATATTACAGCACAGAGCTGGCAGAAGGGTATTAATTCAGAAGTTCCTGTTGTTTGCGCCTGCAACGTTACTGCAGCCAGTTGACATATGTGCCTATTAAAAGGTACAGTTTCATTCAATGACTTAGCACTCAGCAACATAGAATGGGAAGGAGGTTTGCAGACCTTAATCGCTATGAAATCTTGCACAGCAGACACATATTTGCTACTGCATCTTGGTCCCTTTGAGCCAGGAGGAGAGACTACAATTATTAATGCTGCCTTAAAATGAAACCAAACAACCTCATATAGCTCAAAGGCCTGAGGGACACTTAAACAGAGGTTGGGATAAAGTAGAATTATATTTACATAGCATTATGGTGACTTGGGAGACATACAGTGAATTCAGATAGTAAGAAGTTTAATGATAGCCTTTGATACCTCTCGCCTCTACTGGCATTTGGGGACTTAACTAAGCATACTTATGTGGGATGTAAGGCCCCCTCTCCTGATTATGTAGAAATCTAAGCTTCAGCAACCCAATACCACATGAAATTCTTGGCTTAAGCTACTATGAATCCTTACTTCTCACTAAATAATCACATTTCCCCCAGTTGGCTATTCACCCTTATTCAACAAATTTCTTTCAACTGTTCCTCAAATGTAGAAGCACATTCTTCAGCATGTAGCAAAAAAACAGCACCTGTTGGTGACAGGTCGATAGTCTTCCAGTCCCTTGGATGGATTCCAACAATTTGGCAGATGCTTTTGCCAAATGCCTCATAGATGCCGAGTAAAATATGCCATCTCCACATTAGGTGTGAAGTGAATCAGGATCCTATGAGAACGTCTGTCATGAAACTTCCCCACTGCCTTACGTTTCTGCAATTTGGCACACTGAGAGATGCTATACTCTATGATCTGTCTTCTCTTGATTTCAAAATGGTGCCTTGGGCATGCTTAGCAGCATTCAGGGAAGCCATGAACTATGAAAACCACACTTCTGGACACATTTGCAGCCATGGTTAGAGCCTGTAGGAGACACGACTGCACAATGTGGTGTCAGCATTCTTTGTGTCCTCCCTGCCATTTTCAACTTCTTGCTGAGTGATGGAAGACTCATAGCAAGTGCTGTGATAGGCATAGGCCGGAATGAACCATATAACTCAAGCAGGGTCTAGGTTCAGTCCTAATTGGGAGAGTGGAGACTTATTGGGAATCCAGTGTCCAACCCACTCTATTTATTGGCCTCTTTTTTACTAAAGAAAAATGCAGCGGTAAGGCATAATCTGAAAAGCAACAAAATTTCGCAATAGTTCTTTTTGCCTTCCTTATAATTGGAGAAAGACGGAAAAAATATATGGGGGGGCATAGTATGTAAGCAAAAGATGGCATTTGGAATGTAGCCTGTAACTCAAGGAAATATCATGTGTAAGTAAGAAATTGGCATGGCAAAAAACGACACCAACTCCGTGGAGAATCCTGTGTTATTTCTCCAAGCCTATCAAGAAAGAACTTTAGAACGGCTACCCTTGTGCAGCCTCCAAAAGCAGTCTCAATGCAATGCTTTTGAGAGTCATCTGTCAATCAAGCAACTTTACAGATAAAGACCAAATGCCATTACTTTGGAGTTCTCGCCTTCTGTCATGAGCTACTCTGCTGGAAACTGCCACAGTACCTAAAACAACTTTAAAAGTCGTTTTGCTCCAGTGGTGTAAGTGATTTCCTGTGTCGTGGTGCTAGTCATTTGAGAAACATTAGGATGAACCAGTGTTGGCAAGAGTCAGCAAGAAAGTATTTTCAGCCAGTTAATCTCAGTAGCAAATGTTAAGTCAGGGCCAAAACCAGAAATGTATCAAGCTCTGGGAAGCCTTACAGTGATGCCTGAACACCCAATGGATGCTAGCAGATAGCACCTTTCTAGGTCCAAAGGTGCCCTTGTAATATTCTTTAATTAATTGTGAATAGCATTGTGAATAAAGAAGTTTGTTCCTGCATGTGTAGCAGGTATTTATTGAGAGGCTGATGAATGTGAAAGGTCTAAAATGAAATGTGTAAAAACTTGTGCAGAGGAGGAAACCCTATTGGTGTGGGAGCAAACCTGAAACAAAGAAAAGCCAGCACCGTGCTTTGTTTTTGTTTTATCAGTTTATCATCTTAAATTGAGTTTGGCTAACTTTCCTTTCAGCAGATGCATTTCAGCACAACTTGTAATCAGCATATAACTGAAAAGATGGAGGCAGACAATCAATTGATTACATCTCATATTCTAGAGAATCTCTTTTGAACTAATATAATGAACTCTTTCTTTTGATTATCTCTTATGTGTACAATGCAAATAAGCCCTAAAATCTAGTACTGTGAGTTTGCCTAATATCAGTAATGCCTATTTACCATGATTTGATCTGCTATATAGCTGGCCTTTAACATTTTCCCAATTGAGACGCATTTCCGCAAGCAAGCTACCTATTCCCAGAGGGTCGACCATGTTTTATCTGACAACAAAAACAACCAAAGGGTCTCGTGACACCTTAAAGACTGTCCATATTTGGTAATGAAAGTCCCATGCTTTTTTCCACAAGAAGAACATAATTAATGTCCAAAAGAAGCTTTGCAAATGGAAAAGATAATCATCACATACTCTGTTTCCAAAAGGTTGCTCAGATTTCTATCCATTTCCTCTGAGCCTGGTATGCAGCCCTAGTTACTATTATTCTTCTCTTCCCCCTGTTGTAAGAAAATTAAAGTGGAAGTAAGGTGGGAGACAATGGCACCTGAGCTGAACAGAGAAAGAAATTTAATTCAGTGAAACTTGCTATAGGGCTAGGTACTTGAAAGTGCAAGTTTGGTGAAAATTAATTTTCACACATTGTTTTCAAAGGGATTTTATTTTATCTTGAAAAGCTGCCGCCTGCAATTATTTCACTGTGGAAAATAATAGCTTCTAATGAGTTCCAGTTTGCTATAGTTATCTTTTACTGAAGAAATAAAATAACTCCATAAATATGAATGCCTTATTATTCTTGTTCTATGGACTTTCAGAAACTTATAATTTTATAGCTTTTTTAAAATGAAAAAAGTCTTGCTTACAAACAGGAAAGGAATACTATGACAATAATAACAAAAATTATGACAGCAGCAGCAATATTAAAAAGCAAATTGCCCACCAATCAGCAAAAAAAAAAAAAAAAAAAAGCCTTAGAAGCATTGAAATCCTATTTACTGGGGAGTAAATCTCATTAAAGCAGTGGGGCTTCTGAGTGAACATGCATCGGATTAGGGTGCATAACTTTGCTTTGTGCATTATCTTTATGACCTTGATACTTAGATTTTATGACTTCGACTTCCTTATTTAATACATAAATAAGGACTGTGCATTTGGGGGGATGTACTTGAGTGCACATAATTTTGCTGCTGTTAACAAATGAATTAGACTTCCACAACTTTCTAATCAACATTCACACAATTAATGAGGGGCATGGGGAAATATGATGGTCAGCCACATTTTAATTTGCAGTACTACTTTTTAGCAAAATTCTGGGACACGTTTAAAAGAACACAACATATTAGCAACATTCAGACCTCACACTGAATCATACTTTAGCATGGCAGGAATGAGCATATACAAGTATGGCCTTGTGTACCCTCCCTTCAGGGACGCGGGTGGCGCTGTGGGTTAAACCACAGAGCCTAGGATTTGCCGATCAAAAGGTCGGCGGTTCGAATCCCCGTGATGGGGTGAGCTCCCATTACTCGGTCCCTGCTCCTGCCAACCTATCAGTTCGAAAGCACATCAAAGTGCAAGTAGATAAATAGGTACCGCTCTGGTGGGAAGGTAAACGGTGTTTCCGTGCGCTGTTCTGGTTCGCTGGAAGCGGCTTAGTCATGCTGGCCACATGACCCAGAAGCTGTACGCCAGCTCCCTCGGCCAATAAAGTGAGATGAGTGCCTCAACCCCAGAGTCGGTCACGACTGGACCTAATGGTCAGGGGTCCCATTACCTTACTCTCCCTTCACTCAGTGTGAGGAGTCTGGACACTTTTGCTTCTGTTTTTGTTGTTGTTGCTTAACCACAGCTTGTTCAAGTAAACTGCATATTATTATGGCTTTGAACTGTGAAACACAGTCTGCATCCACTTCCCACCCACTCCGGGTGTTAGTGAACCACAACATCCCCAGCCAGCATGGACCAATGGTCAGGATTGATGGGAATCACAGACCCTCCAAGTGTCCCTATTTTCCAGGGACAATCCAGGATTTACAGAAGCCATCCTGGTTTCTGATTTCCTCCCAGAATGTCCCACTTTTCCTTAGGACATCCCTATTTTCATTGGAGAAATGTTGGAGGGTATGGAATTGTATGTGATCCCCGGGCCAAGGAGATAAGTAGCTATGCAACCTTTAGAAGACATCTGAAGGCAGCCCTGTGTAGGAAAGATTTTTTTTTAATGTTTAATGTTTTATTATGTTTTTATATATGTTGGAAGCTTCCCAGAGTGGCTGGGGAAACCCAGTCAGATAAGTGGAGCATTATTGTTGTTGTTGTTGTTGTTGTTGAATAGGACATTCCTATTTTCATTGGAGAAATGTTGGAGGTTATGGAATTGTAGTCCAACAACATCTCACTGGCCACAGGTTCATCATTCTCTGGGGTGATTTCACAGGGACATCCAAGTTTAACACGATTGGGGGAAATAAATAGCATTTGATATGAAAGAAATGTATGATCTATATCAAAAAATAAAATGATTTCAGAATTGGAAGAATACAGTCTGTGTTTGTGTTTTACATAAAACTCGACAAAATTGTCTTTTTAAAAGAGGTATTCAAGTGTTGATGGCACTTCTACACTGAGCCAAGAACTGCCAGACTTGGTACTGAGATGTTTCTACCTAGATAAGTTCCAGGGATAACTCACGCAATAAACTGGCAAGTGATAGATAAAGAGATGAGGGACAGCAATAAACATACAATCATTACTTTCAATAAATGAAAATGCTACACTGATGGCAGCTTTATGGCCCGGGTAATAATTATGTTTATTGTCATAATTTTTATAGCACTTTTGGTGCTTAAAACAAGCATAAAACTAGTGATAAAACTTCCTTTGGCCTTCAGAATCCTTCGTGCAAATATGCTGAATATATCATAGTCTGTGCAGTGAAGGAAATGAAAATAAAAATACATCTTCACTTAAAAATGGTTGATGACACAGTCTACTCTGAATTCTTGTGGCTTTATGTGCATAGTAATGTCACAAATGTATAATGTACCATAGTAATAATATTTAAAATCAGCTGATAAGTTCTTATGGAAAACAGGATGCTACATGGTTTTAGTAAATAAAAGTGGAAAAACATAGAACCTAGAAATCATCTTCATCAACATCATCATTATTATTAGTAGTAGTATTAGTATTAGTATTTCTATGCTGGAAGAAGGAACCAAGAAAGTATAGGTTCATTAGCTTTACTTCAGCCCCTGAAAAACTATTAAGATAGATCACACAGCAATTGATTTGTATGTACCTGAAATAGACTGATTATTTGGCATGAATATGCATTTGTTGAGAACAGAAATGATCAAAGAAGTTCAAAGTTTTGACAGGGTAACTGAATAAGGCCCCAATCCTCTACCATTTTCCTGGGAGTAAGGCTTTTTGAACTCAACAAGAACTACTTCTGAGCAAACACATATAGGATTGCGCTGTTAGATCCAATCTTACCTATACTTACTTGGAGGAAAGTCATGCTGAAAGCTTACTTCTGAGTAAACATTGTTAGGATATACCACAACTGACTCAGTTTCTGGGAAAGGCAACGTCCTTCTTACATGTATCATCCAGCTTTTCTCACACTGGTACAAGATCTAGGTGAAATACACAAGCTCTCACATTACCACCATAACATCAGAAATGGGGTCAGTGAGCTGCCAAAGACCTCCTTATGAGCACAATGCTGAAATGAAATGTGATCCAGAGACAATTCATTCTCTTAACCACTGTACAACACTAGTTATTGCCTTAATTCCCTTCCCAGTGTAAGACCATTTCCTCACTTACAGAATAAACATCAGTGCTTTTCCCCTACAAGGGAGAAAAATAATACAGACTAGTAAATGTGTACCTTCCATTTTAATTATGTTGCAGTGCTAATGGCACCCAAAATCTTAACAATATGGGAGCACTGCATTAGCTTTGCAAAGCTTCATGGAATTTTAGTGCAGAATTAATTTAACTTTATCATTTTGGATCTGTAATGAGCATTTGGTGGGGGTAAAGGGAAAAGATTGTAAGATAAACTTTGAATTAGACTTTCTTGGACTCTACAAATAGCTCTCAGCTATATTAGATTTGTTGCCCTGATTGCACTTTGGAGCGCCACTTTCCGTTTCAAAGCTATCTGCCTTTTCTTTGGACAGAGGACATTCTCTGACCTCTTGGATGACTCATTATTGCTTCTGCTAACAAACCTTTAATGAGCCTTGCAGTTTGCACATGATTGTGCTGGGATAGCAATGGCAGAGTGCAATATTGTTAGTTGGGGGCGGTGGGGGTGGGAAATAGAAGTTGCAGAGAAATTAGGACCCCCCCAAAAAAAGGAAGAGTGAGAAATAGTCACAGAGGCAGAAAATTGAAAGGGGAAAGTGGTTATGGAATAGGAAGGATATGTTTAAACTGTAATGTATGTTATCTTGCATTATTTCTGACTATGACATTAACCTTACAAAAAATGGTATATCATTATCCCAGCTACTTAAATCCCATTATGATGGCCTACTTATATCAAGTGCATAACCAGCCTTTGTCTGCAACTTTCCTTTATTAAATGTGGCAGATCAATAGGTTGTTATCTTCCTCAGCATTTTAAAGTGCATGCAGTTTATTTATCCTATCTATTATCACTCAATCACATTGACTTCTGCTTTGCAAAAATGCGGAGCGGCATTTTTCTTTAATTGCTAATGTTTCTTCTTAAACTTTTCCGTACATAAAGAAACAAAAATGAAGTAAGGCTGCCCTGCAATTCATTCATCACAGGCAAATATTAGCAATTTTCGCTGTAAAGTACGTAAGGTCCATTTCGACAGACTCAATATCATTTTCCATTATTTGCAAAAATGGAGCTAAGTGCCATGATAACAGCACAGGATCTTAGCCTGCAGATTTAAATATCATCCATTTTGTTTGCCGAGCTGCATTTTCCTTTAGTACCCTTAGGTGCAGCTCATCAGGCGCTAGAGATCTGATTTCAGTTAAGAAAGGTATATGTTCCCCTCTTTTCCTATTTTGGACTGCAGTTTTCTCATTGTGCCATTCATTCTGTTATCACCAAGCTGGGCACTACTTTCTTTTTGGTTGAAGACAGACACAAAGTAGGTTTGAGCAATTCCACCTTCTCTCTGTCAACCAATATCATTTTTCTAACTGGTCCACATAGAGGACTCATTTATTATTAATTTTATTTTTATTTCATTTATTAAATTTGTATACCGCCCTTCCTCCATAGATCTCAGGGCAGTTCACAGCATTAAAATGCAAGATAAAACACAAAATACATAATAAAAGCAAGAACAAAACAAAACTCTCCTTGAACGTACTGCTTATTCCTCCTCTTGCTTTGAACATACCTGAAGAAACCTTTTAAAAATTATTTTCTCACAAGCCTGAGCTTATTCTGAGCTTATTCTGTCCACAAGAGATATTGTTATATACACACCCAATCTCTGAGTGATGCGTGATTCCAAGGGTCCCAGGCGCTTCCCTGGGGTTTGTGTTTCCTTCTGAAAATAAGGCACAACTGAGACTGTGATGTTTTTATGATATATGGTTTATTTACATATATATATACAACCTGAGGCTATGATGTCACAGCATTGACACCCCAAGGGGTTCTTGTTTCTCCCATGGCTGCAGACTTGGATGCCAGCAGAAATCAGCCACGGACCTTTGCTCCAGCTTGCTGCGTTTAACAGACTGAAACCATTTTCCCCTAGGTACATCATTGCCAATGCAGTCCTAAACAACTGATCTCCTTTTGTCTCTGCGCCCTATCCCAGAGTTCAAGGAGGGGCTCCCCCATTTGCTGGCCGGCTTTGCTATTAGCCCATTTCCCTGTCTTAGTTCTCTGCTAATGACCCATCTCTCAGGTGATATTTTGAACACAGGTAGCTGAGTCCAACTGTTAAGGGTCCAGTTCAACTATTAAGGACTTCCAGTTTAACTCTCCATGCATTGATTAAATTCTAACACTTTCTAAATCCAGGAATTCTGGGTCTCTTGCAGCCACAAACTCCAAACAACATACTAATCAGTGCCCTGTTTGGGCACAGGTATTCAGACTCTTCCCTGTGTTTGTTGCCTTATACATTTCCATGAATATTTCAGACCAGATGCATGGAAGTATTTCTTTCAACATACATTATCTGTTGCCTATTTTGAAATTAATAGATAACCTTTGAGGATCCCTGTGTATATCATACCTCCTGTTCCCAATATTGGGGTCAATAGATTTGAAAGAAGGCAAACCTTCCAATTAGCAAAGAAGGTTTGCTTAGGCTCATTTTGTATCTTGGGTGGATGGGTGTGTTGTGGGGGGAGAGAAGCATGCATATTTGGCAAACCAAAATGCTGTCTTTACTCTGCATAGATAATAATGCCATTGGTTTGTCTTTTTAAAATCTGGTATCTCTGGATCATGATGCGCACTGATGACAAACAATCTTGTGTAAACCATATGGCAAAAGCAGATAAATTACCTAAAGAAAGCTATATAACATGATTTTTCCATGTCACTTGTGGAGAGGTGGGAGAGGAACAAGAGCTGTTTATGAATAGAACTTTAATTAAACTTAGCTGCAGGCAAACTTGATAAGGTGACAAGGCTGCTAACTAAGGAGATGAAATGCTATCCTGCTAATCCTCATATATGACATTTGTGAAAATGTAGTATTAGACAGTATGCTGGCAAATTAATAAAATATTAAGGAACACATTATGCCACCATATTAATGGCCTTTCATAAAATTATATATTAATAAAAATTAAACCTTGCAAAGATTTATTATGGAGGTGAATATTAGAAGGATATATGAGATATACAACATGGACAGAACATGAATATTAAAACTAGCAGTCAGTTCATACATTACACTGGGCCATTTTTATTTCATTTTATTTCATTGCGCTCATGAGTTGCCTGCATATGTGTTCCTGTCTGAAACCCTGGAGAACTGCTGCTACTCAATGCAGCCTTGTGATTTCCCTTGAAATTCTTAGATATTTTTTTTCTTTACCTGATGGGGAGGCCCTAGTTTTGCTTTGAAACTCCCCACAGCTTTCCATGGGGGAGGGAAAAGATTAGATCCGTGGCTAGATTCTAAGTATACTCCCCGTCATCCACCCCCAAATCACCATAATATTGTCTTCCAATACAGTGGTACCTTGGGTTACGAACTTAATTCGTTCTTATCCTGAAACTGCCCTTAACCTGAGGTACCACTTTAGCTAATGGGGCCTCCCGCTGCATGATTTCTGTTCTCATCCTGGGGCAAAGTTCTTAACCTGAGGTACTACTTCCGGCTTAGCGGAGTTTGTAGCCCGAGGTGTTTGTAACCCAAAGTACCATTTCATTTCTCTCATTGCTGACCCCAATTGCCAGCTTCCCTGTTGTGAGCCTGAGTGCCCCCATATCATATTCTCAACTTTGCTCTACCACATTATCCCTCATGTTAAAATTGCTGCCCCATCTTGTCAGCCTAGAAATCCCATTGATCCAAGTCTCCTTTTCTTCTGGTTAAAGGCCAACTCCATCCATTCTACACCTTTACCCTTGACTGTGGATCCTGGCAAATAATGAACTGCACAAGGTAGCTCTCTACCTTATGCAGAAGCAGCAATTGGTAGGTTCGCAACTTTGCCTTATAAACCTATTACATCTTGGGCCTGAAGATGGTTTGATAATTTGTGTGATGACTCCCCGCAGGGAATTTATAAAGACCCCCCCATACCCTATTTAAGAGAGCTCTCCCCTACAGTGCCATTATTTAAGCATTTTGCTCCCCATCCAGCCCTCTAAATTAAATATTTCATTTTCTTTATATTCACGCTCTGTGACACTTCCTGGATATAACTGTACTAAATCCACAGGTCTGCTTACCACCCACATTTTCACTTTTTCTTTTTTCTTTTGCATGTGCAAGCTTTCCCACAGTTCTCCAAACAATCGAAGGAAAAGACAGATAATTAACTTCCCTATGAATATTCATAGACACTCTTCTGTTATTCAAGGATATTTTCCACAGAGCGGCGGGCCATTGTATTATGTAAAGCAAATGAAAAACAAAACAACTTGTACATTTTGATGGAGACAAAGGAGCACAAAAATGCAGGATTGTGTACCAAAATGTTGGGATGGCAATTTCCTCATTTAAGAAGTATCTTGAGGGGGGGGGGGATCATTTGCAGCAGGAGTTTACTGTTGAGCTAAGAAATCTTTAAGATTAAAATATTAAATGCACTCATACTTAGAAAGCTATTTGTTTGAAAAGCCTATCTGTGAATTAATAAGAAAAGGAATGGTGTGAAATTGTCTGAGTACACAGATGGACTGAAAACACCTAACTAACTTTGAACCACTTGTCTGTCCATGATAGATAGGTATTTTAGTGTGTATTGTTAGCCATCTTTGAGACAGGCTATAAATATTTTAATTAATACATCCAAATATACATATTCATATTTGATTCTGGTTGTAAAGTATTTTGTTTGGCACAGCTGTGACTCATGAGAGCACAGGACCGTATTGCAATAGGACACACAGACCAGTTGCCTTGGTGCTGCAGACTGACCTTCAAGTCCAATTTGCACTACCTAGCTCAGTGACTATGCTCTCAGCATAGGGCATTTCTTGTGAATTAGGAAAGAGTGGAGAGGAATTAGCTGCAGGAAATAGACTTCAGAGAGCTTGTAATTGCATAGATAAGGTCTTGTAAGCCTACAGTTCTCGGATCGTAAATTCATTGAAGCTAGGAACTGTGTTTACCTCTGCCCCTGCAAAGAGGCACTCAGTAGGATCAGTACCAAGTATGCATAAAAGCAGCATTTGAGATGGGGATGTATACACACACACACACACACACACACACACACACACCGTATTTTTCCGTCTATAAGACACCCCCATGTATAAAACACACCCTATTTGGGGGGACTCAGATTTAAGAAAATCCACCCTTGGCACTATCTGTGTATAAGCCGCACCCTAATTTTGGACATTATTTTAAAGGAAAAAAACTTAGTCTTATACACGGAAAAATACAGTATGTGTATATATATATATATATATATATATGCGCACAAGAGGTTTGGGGGGCTTTTTTGCCTAGAAAAATAAGAACATCAGGCCAGAAGTGATCATCAGACGGTCTTGATGACCAATATTTCCCATATATCGGATATATTTTTATCATGTTTGCTGATTTGATTACAGAGTAATATGCACAGACTCAGTAGGACACTGGTCATGTGCATAGCAGGTGGAATTCATTCAGCACAACAAAGCAACCCCCCCCCCCATGCACATTCTTTCTTAGTGTGGCTTCTGCTGCTCAAGCAAACCTGCACCCTGGTTCCTGCTTTTGCTCCCCTTCTTTAATTTTCTACTGAAGAGCCTCACATAGACCAAGGTGGCAACAGATCATGGATAAAGAGGAGAGACATGGAAAAAGCACAGCCTTGGCTTAGCTGCCATCCTGCGCTGAGCTAAAAAGAGGAGCAAGGTGGGTGCATGCTCATCTTTGGCAACCAGGACATTTGTATAGCCCCAATAAGCTATACTTTGGCTTACCGAGATGTGCGAACCAGGCCATAGACATTTCTGTCCTCCACCCTGATGCCTCAGCAGTACTGTAAATGTGTTAGCTCCCTTTACAATAAAGGCAATGACAATCTTAGGCGCATCTGATATGTGAGCAGCCGCGCGCGTGCAATGCACCAAACCATCACCAAAAGAGACGAGGCAGGGGTAGAATAGAGTGTTTGCAGGCTTTTTCAATGTTGTTTCAAATATATGCAATTCCTCTTAAAAGCACGATACCTTGGAATATAACTGTCACATAAATTGGGAGTTGCCTACACTGTGGGAAGACCAGGATTGAGAATGCAATCCAATGAACACTTTCTTTTTTCTATCCAAGATGGCAGCACGTGCAGACGCTGCGGCTGAAAGCTCCCTGGAGGGGAGTCAGGGTTTGTTAGGACAAATTATTTATAAGAAGTCTCTATAGGAGTACATTAGGGACGCGGGTGGCGCTGTGGGTAAAACCTCAGCGCCTAGGACTTGCCGATCGCATGGTCGGCGGTTCGAATCCCCGCGGCGGGGTGCGCTCCCGTTGCTCGGTCCCAGCGCCTGCCAACCTAGCAGTTCGAAAGCACCCCTGGGTGCAAGTAGATAAATAGGAACCGCTTACCAGCGGGAAGGTAACCGGCGTTCCGTGTGCTGCGCTGGCTCGCCAGATGCAGCTTGTCACGCTGGCCACATGACCCGGAAGTGTCTGCGGACAGCGCTGGCTCCCGGCCTATATAGTGAGATGAGCGCACAACCCTAGAGTCTGGCAAGACTGGCCCAAACGGGCAGGGGTACCTTTACCTTTACCTTTTTATAGGAGTACATTGTATTTTAAAATGGGGTTTCAGAGTTTTTAGGGGGTTTTGAATATCTTATGTAGATTTTTCAATTTCATTGTTCTGTATGGGACAATGACAATAAAGATATCATATCATATCATCATACTAGGTAGTAAGTCACATGGAACTCAGTGAGAATTAAGTCTGAGCAAATTTGCAAAGTGTTTGGATTTGATATCCCTTTTTATCACTACCCTAAGGAGACTCAAAGCAGCTAACATTCTCCTTTCTCGTCCTCCCCCACAACAAACACTCTGTGAGGTGAGTGAGGCTGAGAGACTTCAGAGAAGTATGACTGGCCCAAGGTCACCCAGCAGCTGCATGTGAAGGAGCGGGGAATCGAACCCGGTTCACCAGATACGCCCCCGCTCTTAACCACTACACCACAAAGGGTTGCACAGTTCAGTGATAATCCTGTGCACACTTATTTGCAAGCAAGTCTCACTGACCTTAGTCAGAAACATATGTAAGATCTGATTGCACAATGCCATTATCTGAGAGACTGCAGAATGCATGAAGCAGCTCTCTGAATCAGAGAATGAGCGCTGTGCGGTTTTTTGAACGTCTTTTATACAATACGACTCCAGCAAGATCCAAACCAAATCAATGTGATTGCCTAAATATTTAAGTAATTTAAGGAATGAGACTATTGATGATAATTTAAATGGAATAGATGCATTACATGTCGGCGTTGCCCTTCCCTTTAGGTATCTTAAATTAATGGGAGTTCTGCCTGGATAAAGAACCAAAGCAATGGCTCCTCTGTGTTTCCAGTGCTCATTATGGTGGAGTATCGGCTCTGTGTAACAGATTGGGTCTAAGCTGAAAGTGATGTGTTTGATGGTTCATTGGACAGAGTTGCCTCTGAAGGAACAATATTGCTAGACTATATTGAAGGAATGTCAGTTATTCAGGTGCAAGGGGAAAAGAAAATGAAAAACCAGCAGAATCAGAATGGTCTATGATGGTGGTGGGCCTTTGCTAATAAGACTGAAGCAAGGAACAAAATTGAACAGCTTGGCTTTTTAACCATCCTAGAGTAATTAACAATCTTTGGAAACAAGTGAACCCAACATTTAGGCTGCAATACATGTACCTGGGAATACAAACCACCAAACACAGCAAGATTTACTTCTGTGTACAAACATGCAGAAGAATATGAGATACATAGTATACAACACAATCTTAATTGTGGTTCTCCATAGCCCAAAGTCAAACTACTAACCAGGTGCACACCCACCCAGCCTTGCATTGCTACAAAAAGTTGGCACTCCTAGGCAGCCTCATTAGGCACCAATAGGTTTCATTTAAAAACAAACAAACAAAACCCAGCCATAGTTAGCAAATGATAAGTGCCATTGCGTTGGGATTAATGTCATTTTTAGTTGAGATGTCTGAAAAGTGACATGTGCTAACATTCTTCAGAAGCCTTTACAGGGGTTCCTGAGAAATGTTCAGTCACTGGGAGCAATATATGTGGCTGTCAGACATGAACTGGGAATCGTATTAATTTTCTCCACAATCTAGGGATCGCAAGATGCATCTCCCAAATCAAATCTCCTAATTAACTAATCTAGAAAAACACCATGGCAGCCTTTGACTTCTGACAATGTGTTTGTACTCTGTAACCTCTGTAACCACATGCCAACATTACATCAATGTCACACTCTTTGAAAATCCCAGACTGATGATCCAAATACCTCCTCAAGCTGGCTGAAGGCCTGTGCTTGTTTTGTGAGCATAAAATATGTCCTGAACTTCAAATAGTTCAAATTTTTACAGTATGGTTTATTGCAATGATATCGATTCATTTTTTCAAAAATGTGTTTTTTACTTTAAATTCCTGTATTTAATTGTACTTTATTGTGCAAATTTATATGTTATCTCCTTTTCCCTGTGTAGGGTTGTATCCCCCTTGGGAATCAACAGTCAGGGGCTTCATGCTGGCAGTGGGTGGGTCTTGAACAAATGGTGAGTGGAACTGGCACTACCCTGGAATTGGACCAAGACGGTGGGGATCTGTAGATCTGAAGGTGGTTTGCAGCATAAAAATACAAGATAAAAACACAAAATACACAATAAGAACAAGAACAAAGCAACTAATAACCCCTTTCCAAAACTAAGTACAGAGCGGCTTCCTGCTACTGTTAAACCTGCTCCCATATTTCCTTTGCTAACACGACTGCAATTTTACTGCATAAACACATACAAATTAGAGTGGCAGCTGTGATCAGCAGGTGCTGTGGTGTATGAAAAATATTGGCCAATAAAGTACGAAAACAATATGGAGAAGGGTAGGGGGTATAGGAAGAATAGATAGTGATCCCCCACAAATTCTAAAATTCAGTCTAAATACCTCTCCCACATCCCTGTATATACTTTGGGGGCGGCGGCGGGGGGATCACATTAAAATACTTAAATGTTAGAAACTGCTGAGGAAATACACAAGTCAATGGCTTTTTTTTAAAACCAAAAAAAAAGCTCCTTTGTGAGTTGTCCCGGAACTTTCAATTGGAATTAATTATGTTCTCTTGCAAAGAAAAGAACAGCTTCTACTTTAGTAAGTGCTTAATGAGGTGTGCATTTTATCTTTTCCTTGACTATGATACACAAACATTTCAACTCCTGTAGTCATTTTGAAAGTGTTAGATCTGTCATTATGCATTATGATGCACATGAACTAAACTTCAGAGAGATCTTTTGTAACTTATTCCACGGGACACTTTAGCCAACAATAGGAGGCAATGATCTGTGTTTTGCATTTCATTCGGCTGCACTGTCACATTTGATGACAGCATCCCACTCGGGAATTTTCTCCACACACAGCTCTCCACTCCATAAGGATAGGTTGTGTGTGCATGCAGTAGGATCTCCCTCTGCAGGTATGTCCAAAACAAGTGGACAGCATTAGGGCAGGAGGTGTAAGGCCCTTGTTTGCAACCCTGATCTCTTGTCACATAGTCTGAATGGCAGGAGCAAAAGAACACCCAAATAGGGGTAACTAATAGCAGCTGGTTTGGTGTGGCAGAGCCATGGAGCCCAACTAACAACACTGTTACTACAGCTTACCTAGGATGGGCAGGGCAATGATGAGTCCAGGGCTATATGGACTGACCAGTTTTACTGGTACACTTGCATAGCCCTTACCTTGCTACTGACTGCCCCAGCACTGTCTAGAGACTAGAGTGGTACCTTGGTTTACAAACTTAATCTGTTCTGGAAGTCCATTCTTAAACCAAAGCATTCTTAAACCAAGACGTGCTTTCCCATAGCAGCGGGGGACTCAAAATGGAACACACTCAACAGGAAGCGAAAGAGGTTCTGCTTCCAAGGCCAAGTTCACAAACCAAAACACCTACTTCCAGGTTTGCAGTGTTCTTAATCCAAGTTGTTCATAAACTAAACTGTTCTTAAACCAAGGTACCACTACACTGATGAGTTATAATGTTAAAAATGTGTTATAAAAATGTGACACCAGAGGGTGCTGTAGAGCAGCGATCTGTCACCAATGGGAAATTACATTGGGAGCTATATTTTTATAACTTGTATTATAAATTATTTTATAATTTTTATTATTGTTGTTCCTACAATTTATTACCTTTCTATCACACGGGTGGCGCTGTGGGTAAAAGCCTCAGCGCCTAGGGCTTGCCGATTGAAAGGTCGGCGGTTCGAATCCCCGTGGCGGTGTGTGCACCCATTGTTTGGTCCCAGCGCCTGCCAACCTAGCAGTTCGAAAGCACTCCCGGGTGCAAGTAGATAAATAGGGACCGCTTACTAGCGGGAAGGTAAATGGTGTTTCCGTGTGCAGCTCTGGCTCGCCAGAGCAGCGATGTCACGCTGGCCACGTGACCCGGAAGTGTCTCCGGACAGCGCTGGCCCCCGGCCTCTTGAGTGAGATGGGCGCACAACCCTAGAGTCTGTCAAGACTGGCCCGTACGGGCAGGGGTACCTTTACCTTTACCTATCACCCTACAGTCCCAGGGTGGGTTGCAACCATTAAAACACACCATTAATATTAAAACAGAATTTTGCACAATGTTAAAAACATTTTAAAACAACTTAAAATTACAAAAAAAGATGGGTGCTAAAGAAACATCTCAAGTGTCCAAAGTCAGGATAAAAAGGTACATTTTCAGCATTCACCTACAGCTATATAATGAAAGTACCAGACAAAGCTCTGGGTGGGGTGGTGGTGGGTTTTCTTCAGCTTAGGGGTGCCACAGATGTTTTTTATTAGGCTGCCATCCCCTGAGTTTCTGAGGGCAATGGAACAAAAGAGGATCTTAGCGTCCAAGAGCATCTTTAGGGAAGGAGGCAGTCTTTCAGGTATTTGGGCCCTGATTCAGGTGTCAGGAGGGCACAGCTCCTTAGCTCTGCCCCCACCACTCTGGCTCCTAACATGACGTGTGTGTGTGTGTGTGTGTGTGTGTGTGTGTGTGATTGACCCTAGGATAGCTTCAATAATAGGGCCTGTTCATAAATGCATGAAACATCACTTGATTTTTCACAACTTGCAAATGGATGCTATTTACTTAAGAGCTGATAGCAAAGTCCTGTCTGTAGTGTTTGATTGGTGATGCCTCATACAGATGTAAAATTCCCTACTTGCTACTGCGGTAATCAAACAATAAGCATTTGTATGTGAACTGGCCTTTATTATATTGCTATTTACAGATATTCAGTAGCATCCCATTTGGAGTGGCATTGAATTCATTCAAAGTGATTTTCCTTAAGAAAATAAATACTTGGGAGGCAGCAGAAGACATAAAGAATATAATGCTGAACCTCCCTTCCCTCGCCCCATCAACTCGATAGTATTCCCTATTCATATCAATATAAAACAAATATTTGTCTTGGAGGACTACCTGTATTTCATTACAAATGTAAAAAACAAATTAGCAGAATTTTTAAAAAATGAATTTACCAAAGCCTATAACCCCTGTTCTTTAAAGTGGGTACTTTCAAACTTCTTGCTTAATGATAAAGCATCATTCTAAAAGAGGGAGAAGAGCCCATTTGTTTGTTTGTTTGTTGCATTTATATCCCATTTTTTCCCCAAGGTGACATACATGGTCCTCCCTCTCCTCTTTTAATCCCCACAACAGCTCTGTGGGGTACATTAGCCCAAAAAGCAGTGACCAGCCCAAGGCCACCCAGTGATTTTTCATGGCTGAAAGGGACTTTGAACCCTGGTCTTGCAAGTCCTAGTCTGACACTCTAACCATTACACCACACGTGGCTCTAGATGTACCAATAGTTGAGAGACTATATATATGTATCCTGATCCGGTGGTCCATATGAGCTCCAATACTTTTGTGGAGCTCAGTTCATTTGATTGAGCAACTCCATGCTCCTATCCTTTTACATTCATTGAGCTGTGTCTTCCATGGATATGAATGAGGACTCTCTTTCTTGTACCCCTCCCACACTCCTTAGGACCACTGTGCTGGGGAAACAATCTAATGGATAGTTTTCCAGTAACAGCAGTATAGTAATAAATAATTTGCATTTTCATCTTGAGAGCTTATTTATTTATAAATATTAGATCCGCATTCAGGTGTATCATATTATGGTATCATATAGTTTTAGAGAACAGGTCAGAGCAGGATGAATAAACAGTTTGAAATCAATTGCCTTGTGTTTTCACAGTATAAATCTGAATATCCCTTGATTTCCCCCCTTTTTTTTCACTTTCAGTTGAATGTCCATCCCTCCTACTGTTTCCAGTTCTTCACGCCGCAATTGATGTCTGTTCAGTAGATCATGACAGGTGGCTGGTTTCAAGTATTAAGTTTTTCAAGTAGAAAAGCCATCTTGCCATCAATAAGCATTTGAATCGGCTCCCAAAGCAGCAGGGCTACCTAAAAGGAGCTATTGAATGGGAAGTTGTTTCCTTTTCATTCTGCACAGAAACCCCCTCAATACCTACCAAACTCCTAGAGCGCTTTCCCAATACCTCAGATCTTTTATTCTTCACAGCATCTTTCAGAGAAGCAATATTGCAGGCATTAACTAATATCGGATTCATTAATGCGGAGAACACGAAAGTAATGCCTAATATGAACCCGCAAAGGGACAGCAAGATATGAGAGTTGTGCGCGTACACTAGCTGGCACGATGGCAAAATGTGGAGCCTTGAATGAGCGCTGGTGAAAGCATAATGCTTCAGTATCTTTTCTTTTGAAGGGGGTGGGGAGTAGAATTTTGTGAACAGCAGCAGTGATTTCACACATCTTCTTGAAGAGATTGTACCAGAGGCACCAGCAGCAGGAAGTCAAATCAAACCTGAACCTGTTATGAATCCATAAACCTGTTTGGCGTGAAGTGTCACAGTTCCCCTTCAGAAAAAGTGGCCCCAAACTGAATATGAATAAGAAACTGTTAGCTGCCTTGAATTCAAACCGATCTCCTACACTAGAGGTAGGGGAAATGAGTTCCAGCAACTGAAGGTGACTCTCTCTGGCCCTCAGAAATTTCCCCAGACCACAATATTTTCTGGCCCTGTTCAGCACCCTGAATGTGTTGCCTGCCTGGAATACATCTTTGATATCTGATAATGCTTCTTGTTGGTCTGCATAGAAACGACATAGGGGTGTATCATTGTGTGTAGAAACTACCTCATACCCTCCAACATTTCTCCAATAAAAATAGGAACGTCCTATTCAACAACAACAATAACAACAATTTTATTGTTTATACCCCACCCATCTGCCTGGGTTGCCCCAGCCACTCTAGATGATCTCCAACATTTCTTAAAACTTAATAAAATGTTAAACATCAAAAAATAACATTCTCTATACAGGGCTGCCTTCAGATGTATTCTAAAGTTTGTATAGTTACTTATCGTTTTGGCTCGTGACCCTCCAACATTTCTCTGATGAAAATAAGGATGTCCTAAGGAAAAGTTACCAGCATGAGTTTGACCAAACTGTGGGAGGCAGTGGAAGACAGAAGTGCCTGGCGTGCTCCCGTCCATGGGGTCACAAAGAGTCGGACACGACTAAATGACTAAACAACAACAACAAGGAAAAGTAGGACATTCTGGGATAAAATCAGAAACTGGGATGGCTTCTGTAAATGTGGGACAGTCTGTGGAAAATAGGGACAACTTGGTGGGTCTGCAAATGTAAATTTTGAACAAAGATAAAATGCCTGAATTCAGTCACGTCATCCTACTTTACATACACTGTTTGTGTGAAGCTGAACATTCTTGTTCCTCTCCTTCCACCCTAAAAGGTAAAGGGACCCCTGACCATTAGGTCGAGTCACGGACGACTCTGGGGTTGGGGCGCTCATCTCGCTTTAATCGCCGAGGGAGCCGGTGTACAGCTTCCGGGTCATGTGGCCAGCATGACTAAGCCGCTTCTGGCAAACCAGAGCAGTGCACAGAAACACTGTTTACCTTCCCGCTGGAGCTGTACCTATTTATCTACTTGCACTTTGACGTGCCTCCAAACTGCTAGGTTGGTAGGAGTTCGAAAGGGTTGGTGAGCCTGCACTAAGTATTTCCACTATGTTAACTGGAAGGGAACAATGGGGAGAGAAAAACTTGACTCAGCTCTTCTGTGATGAAAGTGACTTTACTCAAACTGGAAAATAGTCTGTTGGATCTTAATTTATTTTCACACAAACCTGGAAGCAGCTGCAGCAATGGGCTGCCGAGTTTATTTAGTGCCATACTCCTTTGTTCCCTTTCCCCCCTCCATGATGCCTCCATTCTGTCGGGCTGTAGGCACTAAAAGTCTTGCGGAAATTTGTGAGGCTACTAAGTCCCAAATCCCGTTTATAGTATTTTCTCATTTATGTCACCCCTAACACCTAGGCCTTCAGAACAAGCAAAGAGATCTTTAAAAAAGAGATGCATAAATTATCACCACAACCCTCCTGAAGTCACAGAGGTATAAAAATGCCTTATTTTAAATGAGAACTGGACTGTAAAATATTAACTTCACAAGTCACACAGCAGCTGTCTCTTCTGTTCAAGCAAGATGGGGCAGAGGATGGAGGATGTAGCATCTGTACCCTTTCAATCACTTTTTAAGCCTAGAAGGACACACAGTTTATAATCTAGTTCACCTAATTTTTGGCGCATCTTGATATGTATGAAGGACATATTGGAGCACATCAGCATGCAAAATCATAGTATGTAAAGTTGCAGTATGCACATGCTATTTATGTGGCTTTGTACTATGTGGTATCACATCTTTCTCACTTCCTCCCAATCCCTTATCCAATTTTAATGCTTGCATTTTGGGTTATTCTCTCCCATTTTTATCATTTGTTTGTGGTCAAAGAGCTGAGTTTTGAAACACATTAGATATTCATCCAAATAATAATTTTAAAAAATAAATTATCATTCTACATGGGTGGTGCTGTGGTCTAAACCACTGAGCCTCTTGGGCTTGCTGATTGGAAGGTTGGTGGTTTGAATCCCTGCAATGGGGTGAGCTCCCATTGCTATGTCCCAGCTCCTGCCAACCTAGCAGTTTGATAGCACGTCAGTGCAAGTATAGTGATGATGTAGTGATACCTGTGCCATTGTAGCTTGTTGGTGTCATGAACATGCTATCTTAACTTCAGTGGCCAAAGGAGAAGAAATGCATGGAATTAAGGCTTGTAGTAAGGATGGAATGGAGGTGTTGACAGTAGGAATCCTATCTTCCTTTCCACAAATGCAAAGCTAAGACAGCAACATACTGCACAAGATGGCTGCCTCCTGCACATCTTCCCTTCCTCCACAAAATGAAGGATAGAATTCTGACTACCAAAGGAACCAATCATGGTACAAGACTAAGGCCAGCAGGAAAACACAGCTAATGTATACCAAGACATTCGGTGTGGGGATATTTAAAACTCCAGCCCCAATTAATATCTTGACATACATGAGGACGCATGGATTTTTGTGATGGGGCACTTTGTACCACCAAAGATCCCACAACAAAAAATGCCACTGCTGTGCTCAGTGATTTCTCCAGTTCCATTCCTACATTGTTTCTTTGGTTGCCTCTGCCCTGAGTTCCACTCCTCAATTCTGATTCAAATATGAGAATTTCAGGAATTAATTTCAGAACTGCAGTGCTCATAGTTTTTGGTTCCTTTCATTCAAGGTCAGGAAACCTTTGGCTATTCAAAACTCCCATCATCCCTGACATTGGCCATTCTGGCTGGGGCTGATGGTAGTTGGAGTTCAACAGCATCTGTTGGACCACAGTTTTCCCACCCTCATTTAGTTCCCTTTTCTCAATGCTACTGATGGCTGATTAACAATTACATTTGGTTAATCACTGCAAACACATAGTATTGCTGTGATTGTGTGTTTGATTGCATTAATATTCTTGTTTGCAATACACATTGGTATCACACCCAATGATGATAAGATTGATACATCCATATGTATGGTAACGTCAAGTTTGCTTCTTCTTCTTTTGTAGCGTTTTCTCTATGAGCATTGAGCAAACATATGCCAGTGATGGGAGATTAAGGCATGAATGAACAGAAAGCAATGAAAACTGGGGTGAGCTGTTGTGAACACAGTGCTTTGTACAAAAGTCAGCTGTTGTTGTTTTTAAATGGAGCAAAATTAATTCATTGCAGGCTGGTCTGCCAAAAGATGGAATTCCCTGGAATTCAGAGAACTCTATGCATCCAAAAGTTTGCCTTGCTCGAACAACAGCACTTCATATCACATGACAAATTTATTTTGAATCCAGATTTTAAAAGAAGTTTGTGATATGGCCTGAAAAGGATAAAATTCCACTAGCATGCCTGAACCCTTGATTGTTCCTTACATAGTTCTCTGAATCTATGCTTTAGTTTCTAGCTTCTTCCACCAAGACATCTTAAAACCAGGAAGTGTTCTTGAATTGGGTTGTTGTGACTGCAAAACTCATTTATCTCTCATGTATATATACCTTCAGTTTCTATTACTAATCAAAAAAGCATTTCCACTTCTGTGGTTTTTGAGAAGAGGTAAGGTCTGTCTAGTACAAATGTTCTCCCAAGTGACTGTGACCACATGGGACAGTGGTGTAGGTTCCCAAGTCCCAGTTAATCACACTTCTGTTCCTGCAGGGCTTTCTAATGTGCATTCATGATGTCTGACAGCTGTCTTTTCCTTTAGTCAGAGAGCGAGTTTGTTGTGCCAGGCAAGGGTATAAATAAAACCCCAAGGGTTTCCATGGTTGCCACACTCAACAGTCTTATGAAACAGGGTGTGTGTCTGCATGGTGGGAAAGGGAGGATTCTGACATTATTTTATGTCAGATGCTACCACTTGTAGCAGAGAGGAGAATGAGTTCCAACATATTTTTCCCTGTGTTGTTATTGAAAATGTATATATGGGCTATAGCTCAGTGATAGAACATAAGCCTTGCATGCAGAATGCCCCAGGTCCAAACCCTGGTGTTACTAGGTAGGTGGGACTAGGGGAAGAAAAGAAACCCTCCTATGTCAATCATTCAAGAGCTACTGCCAGTCATCCCAGAAAATGCAGATATAGTTGGACCAATGATCTGATTTGGTTTAAGGTTCCTACATTTAAGATCTCTTATATTCTTAAGGAATCATTCAGCATAACCCATTCGTAACTCATGAGAAATGTAGATATAACATTCATGGGAAGAATGCCTTATCCAAAGGTGATGCTATTGTTTTAAAGAGATAATTGTGTTAAATATGTAAGGACAAAAAATATTTAAAAAGTTCTGCATTCAAAACAAATTGCAGATTACTTCCTGGACTAAGCTTGGCAGGATACAATATTGTAATATGGGAGGCTCTGTAGCAGAGAGTAATTTCTGGGCTTTTCTTACTCAAACAACGTCCTATTTATGCCATTTGATATTTAGCTCTAGAAAAAGAAGTTCAAAGAAAGAGGAGCAGCCAAATAAGTGACCTCATGACATATTGCTTAATTAGAATAAATTAGCAGAAAATATTGTTTTAACAGGAAAGAATCACCAGAGTTGACTTTAACAAGGCACTTAATTATATACATCAAGGGAAATTTCTTTGGGGAACTCTCTTTTCTTCATCTAAGTAACTCTCTTAATGCAGTTTCTCATTTGCAAATGTGATTGGGGAAAAAGATCTAACAAGATAAATTAGATCTAATTTCACCAACCATAAAAAAAGTTTGTAAAAGTTTGAGCCAACAGGAGGAGTGGTAGGGATGAATGCAGAGTGCAGCTTTTTTTTGCTGACTTTGCTTTTTAAGGTTGTTTTATTGTTAATAATGACTATGTGAGCATGCTTACATTAAAAATGATCTGGACTTACAATTTTTGGGGTAAGTATGTGTCAGGGAACTGCCATCGGAGCCAGAAGGAGAGGGAGGGCTCCAGAGGGATTCCAGAGAGCGTCCCGGGAGGTAGAGAAGCAGCACATCTTCTGGGGAAGGAAATCAGCGTAGCACCAGTGGAGAAGGGGGGCGGATGGGGGAATCGGCGAGGTGGCTCCAAGACTCCTCGCCGGGGACCAGAGGGGAGAGCACGGGTCCTCTGATGCCCACACCCTCCCTGCGCAGAAGGCTTCCGCACAGGGAAAGTAGGCGAAGACTAGGCGTCAAAGAACTTTTATGCTGGAAGAAGTTCAAGAAACTCCCACTGATGGATTCTGCCAGTGATTGAGACAGCCACGGGCGAGTGGCTGTCCAGACAGAAAGGGTTCACTTAGGCAACCCACCCAGGTGTGGTGCCGATTTACGCACAAGCAACCCCTAGAACCATTACAGTATGTATGTAAGATACTGTATATATTTGAAGTTCAGTTATTGCTTTGTTATTTTCATGGCTTAAGACACACAAAGTAAGGCAGATATGCAAGACATTTGGACATTCCTGCTTTAAGAATTGAAGTGATGAATCATGGGAGAGATTTCATATATATATTCATCTACAAATGTGTGAAGTAGATATATAATCTTTATTTAAAAGTATCTATAAATTCATAAAAGTTAGCACTAATAGCCAAAACTCATAAGATGCCCTTATTTCCTTATATTTCTTTATTGTGAAAAATCAGAAGACAACTTGGATCAATTCACTGTTATGTTTATGTTCTTTGAATGGACATAAGCAACTGAAAAAATGAAATTTTGTATTATTCTAAACCTTTTTGCGCGCGCGTGCGCGCGCACACACACACACACACACACACACTGAAAACTTCCTTAGAAGCAGTACTTATTTTTCAAGGGAACTAGAATCTCTTTTGCAGATTATTTTGCTAGTAATATATATTCTGGGTTTTTTCTGTTCCCTTTTCCAGTTCTGATCAGACACAGTGAGTTATGGTGTGAAACTGACAAGAAAGTGAATGCCAACATAAATAGCTCAGCATCTAGATCTTAAGTGTCCTATGAGCTATTGGGTGCTGATTAAGGAAGTTCAGTGGCAATTGACAATTGACAATTTTCATTTGATTCCACATGTGTTTAAATTTAAAAGGAAACACAGGAACAGACGAACTAGGAATGAAAGAATTTCCAGAGCAACTCATGGCTGCATAAGGCCTATTCTATTCCTGCTCATGGTCTTAGAAGGAAAGAAATGTCATCAACAATGGAGAGAAAAAGCACCAACCAGAAAAAAATGATGCTAAACCAACTTCCATCTACATAGCCTGTATTATTCTGAACAAAAACCTGTGCTATCTCTAACTCTCACGCAAGGACACATGGGCAGATATGAACCAAACAAGCAAGTCTGAACTAATCATATTGAAAAGATTATAGAATTCAAGGCAGACCAAGGCCTTTTCTGCTTCAACATGGTTGCTGTCTCATGTCGTATCTTCATACCATATTAGAACGCCTTCAGAGCTTCCATTGAATTTGCAGATATGTTTCACCTGAGGTAGTGGTGTGCCAAAAAAAAAAAATGTCCCTCATTTCTTTTACCATCCTTCAATGAGAAAAGAAATTGCATTTGAAAATGATCAAAGGGGAAGAGAAACTTTTGGAGAAATTATCATGGGTGAGGTGCAGGGTTTTCTGGTATGTAGCTTACTTTCAGTGAGGTGCAGAAGTGCATGAAAAGTTGAGTGTGTCTGCACTCCACAGCCATCAAAGGTTCCCATCTTCCTGGTGTCCTTAGCTTTGGGTTTTTATTGGGTTCTGATTACCACATGTTGTTGTTTTTAAGCAAACATTTTTTACTTTTAAAGAAATCAGTCCAAAAAGACTCCTTCAGGAGGTTGTGGACTCTTCTTCCTTGGAGGATTTTAGGAAGAGATTCGGTGGTTATCTGCCATGCATGCTTTAGATGAATTTCCTGCATTACAGGTGGTTGGACTAGATGACCCTCAGAGTCTCTTCCAACTCTATAATTCTATGATTTAGAAAGGAAGGCATTTATGGTCAGGAAAGTCACAGACCTACTGCAACCCAGAGCAGAGATGCATATTTTCCCTTGGAGATATGGAGCCAAATTGACTATGTAACTGCATCCAAATTGTCCTTTTCCTCTTGACCATTGACCAGATTTCTTTCTGGAAGGGAGGCAGAAGCAGACTTCCTCAAGTGGTTAGACTCTTCAAACTTTACATTTCTAGGATTCTATTATTTTACCTCAGGCAGCAAAATACTTTTGGTTGGCCCTACTGAGGCTGATTCTTCCATGCAAACCTACCCACTCTCTTTCATGCAAACCTGCCCACCTACTGAGATCTTTCACGAAGGCCCTCTTGTGTGTCCCAGCTTCCCCAGAATAATACTTGAGACTGGAGAGAAGACCTTTCCAGTGGTTCCCCCAGGATCTTGAAGTCTCTCCCCAGGGTGGCTTGAATTTCACCAAATGGTTTAAATCTTCCTTTTGAAGGAGCCTTTTTGGCGATAGATGGTTGCATTCTCACTGAATTGAGTGCTCTGTCACTGAACTGCGTTAACTTGCTAATAGCGGTCTGCTTAAGTATTATTTAAAGGGGTGTCGGTAGTTATAATCTCTTTATTCTTCTGTTTTAGTGCTTCACAGCTGCTTTTAATTTTTCACTGTTATTTTATAATTGTTGTAATTTATTGTTAACTGCCTCAAGATAGATTGAGGAAAGGTAGGGCATGTTTTAAATAAATAAATGCATTCTAATTTCCCTACCTCTTTAAGCTAACAGAGGAAAAATGGGACTGAGCTGCTTCTCCCTTCTCTGCTACATAGGGAAAGGGGGAATCCTCTCCTTATCTGCAGAGAATTTGATCATATTAATTTCATTATGCCCTCTTGTCTGATCTCTGAGAAGCTCAAAATAGTAGCTCCAACTGATATCATCTTAGCTCTTGAAGATTTCATAAATGTCTATTAAATCCTTTCTTTCCCTCTGGGATATACAGATGCAGTATACTCAGAACATCCCTTAGCTTCCGAGACGCAGATACAAAACCCTTTTGCACAGCCCTATATTATTCTCAAGTGCTACTGTATCTCTTTGGCAACACACGGCAGAACTTATTGTAGAAGCCTAATTGGGTTCTTATCAAACATCTGTATAATCTTCTTATCTCTTTCACAGATGTATACTTCTGTCAGTTCTCTTTATCCTAACTTCCAGAGATTTCTGAAACAGTTTCCTTTCCAGCTATCCAAGAAGCACGTACCATTTGTTTTGTTTTACTTAAACACACTGTACACGACAATTTACAAACACGACATTATATTCAGTTAATTCAAGCCAACGCGCCATTATATTCCATAGCCACTTGCACTGTTTCATTTTTCCAGATGGAACCCAAATCTCATGAACACCAGTGCCAATACTGAGATGAGTTTTCATGGCTCTGAATTGCTTCCTATGATTATGTGCTTTTCCATTCATTGGCAAGGGGTTTCCCCATTCATTTCAGTGTGGGGCCTCGAGATGCAAGCAATGAATCTCTATGTGGAATGCTTCATTCCATGAGGTATATGGAAAGCAGCATGAGAGGAAGATCCGCCCACATACATTTCTGGCTAGATGAGGCTGGCTGATTTCAATGAGACTACAGCAAAGTAAGAGGACAGTGAATTGGCACATGCAGCAACAAAGGCAGTTGCAGTAAGATGCCTTTAAAAAATAATTTCTGCTTCAATGTGATCTCATTCATTTTTGGGCTTCCATCTAAAAATTAATATTTCTCTGCTCATCAATATGAGAGGTGTATGGCTAATGTAATTCCCCACATCCTTTGCCAAGTGCCAAGCAAGAGTGATATGCCTAAAAGAGCTTTGCTGCTGCAAATGAGCTCTGCAGAAAGGATCATCCCCCTTTGCACCTCAGACTTATAATGGGATTACTAGAGTACTACCCACTCTGCCCCTGTGTTTGGAGATAACTAAATCTTTATGGATGAGCCAGAGACATTTTAAATAATTAGTAATACGGTATGCCAGCAGTTGTACAGCAGTCAAGATGGTGTGTGTTTTAAATTTAACTTGCTGCTTGCTCTTTGGTTGGCTGCTTTCTCAATTTTGAATCATCAACAGATGTTAGAAGATGGCAATTGGTATTCTCCTACATTATTAGCTTTAAGAAGCAGGGAACAAGGATAGAGCACGTCATTTATGTGAACTGCTGCAAAACCATGCCACAGTGCTTCGCTGCCCTTCCCAACCCCATATTTCTCTGTTCTTATGCTACTGGCTCTCAGCAGAAGCACCTGTAGTTTTTGTTGTTTTTGTTGTTTGTTTCTTTGTTTATCGGTAGGGAGAACCTACACAGTTCTAAGCCAAAATTCAAAATATGTAATCCTGTGGATCAATTCTAGGTGTAATGTTGTTGCTCAGACCCTAAATGGATTGATCTATAGCCCATTTCTGAGATAGAGACAAATGCATAACAGAAATATGATTGTATCTAATTCCCACCCCCCATTTCCTCCTTTAAAGCCATATAATTTGAGCTACCCTTCTTCTTGTAATTTAAATTTGCTCTGTGTAGACATACTGAAGAACATGAGGTCTGGAAGGCCATAAATATTTGTAGTATGGGAATAAATAACTTCACCTTTTCTTACCCTGGAATATTTACAAACTTTCAATGGGAAAAAAATTGCATTCAGATTCAAAACTCTGGGCTAGATGATACAGTCAGCAAAATTTTTGCAAATGTTTCCCGGACTATTCCACTTTCAGGCAGCAGGTGTGGTTCATGTTTGAATGCCACTTTCCATTTTAAAACTGCACAAAACCCTTGCACCACTCTTTGCACACATCAAAGCCCTCCCTGCCTTGCCTGATTCCTCCACCCAGTTAGACTGAATGTTCATCATCCTTTGCCAGAAGTGTTCATAGTGACCTCTGGCTTTCAGGAAATATTATCTTCTCCCTCAAGCAATGTTAGGAACATGCAGATAAAATTGTGTCCCTGAACTGATAGCCAGTGAGAGGAGGTTTTGTTAAGGGCATTGTGTTTTACTGACACCCTCCCCCCATACTCTCCCTGCCAACAGACCAAAATGGCACCCCTATTTTGCCACCTGCCTGTCATATAACAAAATTTTCTTGGAGTGAGGCTACGGAACGAAAGATGGCTGTTAGCTCCCAGTCATCAGGAGCCTTGACCCTAAAATTTAGACTCCTGCCCCAGAAATTTCCCACAATTTCCCCCCTCCCTTTTGTCTGACCATGGCACCATCAAATTTGATCCAGACATTCTCTATGGAAAACTTCCACTAAGATTTCATAAGGGTCATAAAGGCCAACTCCTAAGGGCCAAGGTCCCTTCACCCCCAATAAAATATTTGAGGGGGCTGCCTCCCAAGTTGATGGGCATTGCCATTCAAATCATGTGTGCACGCTGCATCTTGTGATCAATTATGTGAGGCATGGCTTACCTGGACCCCGAATATTTTATTCAAGTTGGCATCCCTGATAAGGGCTTTGCCTTGCCTTCTCCCTGAGATACAGTGCTCTGAGTGCAGCAGTGCCCTTTCATGTGCAAAAAGTGACTTCCACTCATGAAAACACTGTTTTACACCTTTTGCTAGAGCATTGTTAGACAAAGGAAAGTCCAGGCACTTTCTTCTACTGCCAGATCTTCATAAGCTGTTTGGAAGCAAGAGCACTGCTGCTGAACTTTCGTATTACACTATGGAGCCAATTAAAATCATCAGAAGGTCTTGTGGCACCTTAAAGAAGAAACTAGCATGGCTGTATCTGTGGAAATTCTTGCATAAGGCTTTGTGGCCCAGCTGCAGTGGCTATTTCCCCCCACAGTTATTTGTATCCAACTCCACATTTCTAGGTAAATGGCGGGAGTCTTTTTTTGGGGGGTGGGGGTGGAGCAGTATTAAAAACATGACCTGCAGCCTAAAAGAAAAGCTTTGCTGCTTGATCTTGATGACTGTATAAACTAACCCCAATATTTGATTAGTTACACCACTCAGCAACAATGGTTTTAATTGTACTGAAATGTGTAATGATGCTTCAAATGCGACTTTTCGTTTTCAATTGTTTTGTTTTTCACTTTCTTCTCCAACACAACACATTCATTCCAGGGCAGAATGTGATGCCCTAAACACTTTTAGCTGTGCATCTTTTTATTATGAAGAGACAGACAGACTGCCGTATGGAGTCAAAAGCCCTCCAGCACTGCAATCTGGTTGCCCAGCTTTTATGGAGAGTCGTTAATGCATTATAAACACAGCCATTATTTTGAGAGTGTATCTGTCTCAGATAAACTGTCAACTAACGTATAGCAAGAGGTAACAGTTCTTGCAGAGTTTTATGGAGTGCAAGTAGAAGTCTAACTCCCCCCCTCCCCACTTTGCATCACAGCATCCTAACAGGGAAGCGAGAAAAATATATTAGCCATTTAACGCCTTCTAGGGTAATTGGCATTTTAAACATCTTACTTATTACTTTCTACAATACCTTGCAGTGCGTTTCAGCTTTTTTAAAAAAAAGTCTTTAGACTTCAAAACATACAATTCTGAAATATAATGGCTAGCTAATTGGCTCAAGGTCAACTGTTATTTGTATACAAAAGGGCTAATCGCAAGTCCTTTCCTAATTGGCAAGTTAAAGACTTTCTTCAATGTGTTAAAAATTGACTGCTTGCAGGCCTTTGTATTATTTGCTGAAGAAAGTGGGGATTTAATGCATATATCTGATATCAAGCTAGAGGCAACTTAGTTTATAATTAAAGAGCAATGATGTGACTGAGCCTTATTAAACATGGGGCTTAGTGGCACATTTGCACACCTGCACCAAAGAAGAATGGGTGCCCCAAGGGGTGGGGTTCACAGTCATTTATGCATTTCAAATACAAAAAAAGAGAAAAAAAAAAAGACTTGCAAATTTAGACAAGATTGCTATAGTTTAAACAGATAAACGGCCTCAGTCCAGTATATCTGAAGGAGCGTCTCCACCCCCACCATTCTACCCGGACACTGAGGTCCAGCGCCAAAGGCCTTCTGGAGGTTTGCTAACTGTGAGAAGCCTTCTCGGTAGTGGCACCCGCCCTCCCATCAGATGTCAAAGAGAACGACAACTACCAGACTTTTAGAAGACATCTGAAGGCAGCCCTGTTTAGGGAAGCTTTTAACATTAGATGCATTACTGTATTTTAATATTTTGTTGAAAGCCCCCCAGAGTGGCTGGGGAAGCCCATCCAGATGGGTGGGGTATAAATAATAAATTGTTGTTGTTGTTGTTGTCGTCGTCATAGTCATAGTCATAGTGAAGAAGACTGTGATCAGGTGACCTCTGTGTCTGCTGTCCAAGTGCTAATGGTCAGTGAGAAAAACTTAGACCAGACAGCCCTTCAAACAGAGAACTAACCTCAGTAAAGTATGACATGTGGCATGTGGAGGAAGGGGGGTACGGTAGGGGCGGGCCACCCAGGTGTCACCTCTGAAGGGGGTGACAAAATGCCGGGCAGCACTCACCGCGGGGCCTGAAGCATGCCCTCCTGGGAGAGACGAGGTGGCTTGGGCGTGAGCAGGCTCTGTGCTGCCCAAATGGTCTGCCCACTGCCTCCCCCTCAGCTGTAGGGTGGCTGAGTGGGAGGAGGCAGGCAGACTCCTCAGAGGCCCCACAGAGCATCCTGCCCCAGTTGGCGCCGCCCCATCAGGCGGCTGGCCTCACACGCCACCCCAGGTACCCAATCAGCTTGCTCTGCTGATGCATGTGCCCCCTGTTTTTGAGGCTCCCTAAGTCTGTTACCATGGCTGATGTACTTACAGAGTTAGGGTCAGGTGAGAGAAGTGTTAGCTGACCTGACATAGCCGAAATCAGGTGTGGGGAGACACAGACACCAAAATCAGGTGTGGGGAGCAGCATCCAGCTCTGATGAAGTGCCCTACCGCCCACAGGCTGCTTTGACAGGTCGGTGTGGCCTTTCACAACAAAATGTGGTGTAACTTCAAAGGAAGAAATGGGAAGTGTGCTCCTGATCCTTCCCTTACAGCTGTAATCTGGCACTTTTTTTCTGTCACTGCAAGTCACGGACTGAATGCATGTGGGATTTAAGAGAGGTGGGGGCATGCATGCCAGCACTGCCCATCGCTCCCCCTGCAAAAACATAATAATAAAAAAATCTCTGCACATGCTGGAGCCATTTCATATCTTTTTTCATTGATGAATGGCATAACAAAGGTTATTCGAGTTGTTCGTGGCATGGATAACATGGTTGGAGAGAAGTTTTCCTCCCTTTCTCATTATACTCAAATTCAGGGTCATAAGGTGATACTGACTGTCAATCATTTCAGGACAGACAAACCAAAGTTTGTTCCGTTCCCAATTCGTGTGTTGGGTAACACGGTTGATGGCTGCTGATTTAGATGGATTTAGATACATTCGTAAAAAAAATAGTCATTTAAGTGGAGGTTACTGTTACGTCCTTCATCAAGGCATTTGAGTGGTCACCAAAACAAACAAGACTGTGGACTTACATGGACCTTTGATCTGACTCAACAAGCCTCGGTGCACATTCTTAACCTGTACAGGGGTCTGTAAAGCCAGTGAAATCTAGATTCTAGCAGATTATGGGCATAGCCCATCAGATTTCTCCAGAATCCACCTACAAACAGCTTTACTCCTCCTGGCTCTGTCCCTGAACTGTCAAATTCAATCATGCCTTGTCACATTTCTCAAACTCTATCACGTCCAACCTCACTCCACCCACAGTCCCTAGGCTCCACTATTGAACATTCTGCCCTTCCCATGATGACCAGGCCTGGTTTGCATTTTAAATCAAGGGTTGACAACCATAATCATTGCATTGTCTTTGGGCCTTTTGTATGTATCTTATTTCTCAGAATTCACCATGATATTTTGTAAAAATAAAAGATGATGGAGAAAAGAATATATTTCCAGTAGAGATACTGCTTTTTCTTTTTTGAATGATTTTTTTTTCTTTCTAAAAGTGAGGATAAATATGGCTTGAGCATCCTGATAAATTTATTGCCTGAGTGAAGTGCTAAATTTAGAAGACAGCCAGTTTTGGCTTTGTCCCCAGGATTCCAAGATATTACTGGCTTTGATAAAACTATTGCAAAACAGAAGGAAAAGCTGAAAGATGGAGAATCTTTTTACTCTAACTGCATTACTTAATATTGTTATTTTTAGCCTACCAAGTTCTTATTTGAGGAAGCAGTCTCTGCAAAATATTGATTGAGTTTTCCAATCAGCTCAAGTTTTAAGCAAAGGTTCCTTAAATAACCTTCGTACAAATCAAGAAACAACGACATCAGCTCCAGTAAGGTTACTGTCAATTTATTTCATTGAGACTGAATGTGGGCTCGAAGCTAAAAATATACACTAGATCAGCTGCAGAACTTTAAAACATTCAGAATAAATGAATACAGCAGAGGTACAATGCATAACCTATTAATCAGAGGAAGAATGTGGAATCAAGGGAGCATATTCTCATTTCATGTGCTGGAAGCGATACACACAATCTCCCTTAAGTGTCAATTAGAGATGAGACTATAACCCTTAGTTGCTGCTATTAGATCACAATGGACAGAACAGCTAATGCATTACATTGCTATTGTCCATCAGTGATAGTATTAAAGCAGTGGATTGAGGGAGGGGAGAGAGCAGCATTCTGCAGGGAACAAAAAAGATTGAAAATGGGAAGTTTACACTGCACTTTTTTGATAAAGCCATAGGCTAGAAAGAGAAAAAGAAACTAAGCTTCAATCCCAGAAAGGTCTTAGAAAAGCTTACAAAATCATTAAACACGTAGCACTGTGGCTTTGAAATGTTGATTCCCCCCCATTTCTTTGGTAAAGATTCAGAGGTGATTTAACGATATCAGCTGTGCACAGAAAAAGAAAACAAGGAAGAAATGAAAGCCTATAGTAAATAGTAGTGCTACACCAATTTTTTTTGATGCAGTTTGATAAGATAGGGAGGAGGTTTGCCATTTGGAGCCTAGCAGGGGCAAAGGAGATTTTGTTTTTGTTTTTGTTTAACCCTACCCTCCACTCCTTCACATTCTTTTTTTTTTTAATCCACAATTTTCCATAGCTATGCTTTTCCTAATATGTTGTAAGGCTGAGATGAAAGTTCTGTGAGGAAAACTTTTACCCTAAAATTGGGAGGGAAGGGCTGAAAGGAGATGAAACCCCTGTTGCTGTTTGTGTGGGGAAAGGGCATCAAGTGTTGTAAGTCACCCAAACACCTTCGGGTTAAGAAGTGGCTAACTAGTCTAATAAATAATAATTATAAACAATAATAATATAGATAATTACAAAATTCAGAAAGAGACCAAAATCCACTAGTTGTGTAACACTCCTTCTGGTGGCCAGAGGTTGGAAATCATCATTTCTGCCCCACATTTCAGGAATATTCTTAAGAATAACAATCAGGATTAAAAGACCTAAAAAGCAAGAGAGGAAGTAAGGGCCAAAACACATCAAAATGCAGCTTGGAATTACAGTGTTAAAAAAATCTTTCCCCAACCAAGTCCCTCAATCTGCATGACACATCAGTGTGTAAGAATTACTGTATTTTTTGCTCTATAAGACTCACTTTTTCCTTTCTAAAAAGTAAAGGGAAGTGTGTGTGCGTCTTATGGAGCGAATGCAGGCTGCGCAGCTATCACAGAAGGCAGAACAGCAAGAGGGATTGCTGCTTTCACTGCGCAGTGATCCCTCTTGCTGTTCTGGCTTCTGAGATTCAGAATATTTTTTTCTTGTTTTCCTCCTCCAAAAACTAGGTGCGTCTTGTAGTCTGGTGCGTCTTATAGAGCAAAAAATACAGTACTTGCTGGGGTAGAGACAGTTGCCATAGGTAGCATTTTCAAGGGGGTTCCTTTTTGTTAATGCACAAGCTCTAAAATTTGGATCCTCTTATGTTTTAAATTTTGTATATTGTATGTTTACATTTTGTAAGCCACTTTGGGACCCAGATGGTGAAAAATGGGACATTTAAAATAAAACAAAACAAAAAGAGGACTGTTGCCACAAATGCAATACAAAGTACATAACTTGCATTGCAGATTTCCATTTCCTCATGACACATGAGAACCCTTAAAAGTAATATATTATTTTTTGGTTTGCATTGGTGAACAGGGGTAGTGGGGGTGATCAGTCAACTGATCTGTGGGACTTATTGATTCTTTCAAAACTCCTTGAGCCTGCTCTACCTGTGGATGTAGAAATGGGTGTTGCGTGTGAAGATCCCCAAAACCACCCCCAAATGAAGACACAATAGACACAGATTTTAGTTTAAGGTTTTTGGCATTAAATTTTGGGCACAACTTTATTGATTACAGCATGTGAGTGGTTGCTTAGCGAGAAGCTGGCTTCGATCTCACAACTCACCCCAGATGTTCCCAGGGGCTCTGGTGTGGCCCTAGCCCCTTGACAGGGTTCAGACAAAAGCAAGGAGAGCCCCTGGATTCCTTTAATGGAATTCCCTAGCAACAGCAATGGAGGGGCAGGCACAGCCAACCACTTCCCCTCCACAAAACATTGAACCAACGCCTAACCGCCAACCTTACAAAGTTGTGACGATTTGCTACATGGTAGGCAAAAACCAAAAGGCACCAGCCAATCAGCCAAAAGGCAAAATTCCTACTGGGCCCCTGCTCCCCTAGACAGGCATAGCAAGGCCATAACAACAAACCTAAATATAGGGAGAGGAGGGTGGGTGATCCGCTGCACCTTGCAAGAAAGTAAAACTCTCCAGCGACATGTAGCAGCTTAAGTAGACCCTCGGCAGCCAATAGCCAATAGCCAACTCACCAAATTTCTGCCCCAGCAACAGAGGGGCAACCAATGGGGCATTGTGGCCATCCAAACAGTCCCACCCCACAACAGGGAGGCAGTTTCTGGTGATCTCACCGCAACATGTACCCATGATGGAGAATTCGACTTCCCCATAGAATTGATGAAATGATGTGAATCAGTCTCACTGTTCTGCCAGAGCATGCCCAACTTTTCCTATTGCGTTTCTCCCAGGTTATGAAAGAAAGCTTCTTGTATCATTCATCTGACATGGAACTGGCCATCTGCAAGGCCTTGTGGGATCCTTTGGAGGTTCTAGCCTCCCCACCCTCCACAAGAGCTTTGTAGAAGCTACCCGGGTGCATCGGAAATCAATGAGCAGGCAGCTTTTGTATGAAAACAGAGCAATCTCGTGCTGACCCAGAGGTCAGCAACAAGCCTCATTCACACTTAATCAAGTTATATCAACATTTGGAGGGGGCAGGGAAAACAGGAGGTCAAAAAGTTCCCCACTTTCTGGTCTTCTGTCTTCCTAGCAAATATTTTGCAGGGACATGGCTGGCTCCTTTATAAATTAGTGAAGCTGCTGCAGAGCAGCATAACCAATAACTATCAAAATAGTTCTAGTTTTAATTTTAAGCCTGCCAAATTTAAAAGAAGGACACTGTGATCAGGAGGACCACCAGTTTAAGCTTTCTGGTGACATATATGCTGCCGACTTCAGTTCCTTCTGCATCTTGTTTCTTTTAAATTTCCATCCATATAGTACAAACATAGTATTTGCTCTGCATAATAACAATGTGGTGTGGTGTGGTGTGGTGTGGTATGTGTGTGTGGTTAACTTCCAAATTTATTTTTCCCCATTCTGGAAAAAGAAAGAAAGAAATGCACAGGGTATCTACATCACTTAAAAGATGACAGAAATGTATGCCAATCAGCAAGTTCTTAATTTCACATGGAGCACAGAGGTGGTTGTGGTGATTTCTCATTAGTTCATAGATACATAGATGGCATAACTGGTTAAAAACACATGTCATACATTAGCTTTGCAGCCCTTCTGACAGTCATAAAATTTGACCTCATGAGCAACTTATGTCACTTTTAATGTTAAAGACCAAATAATCCTTTTTTATACTTGTACTCTGCAAGATTCTAGGTGTTTTAAGGTCTGTTTCCCAATCCCCTAACATGCAGTGCAGTGAATGTGGCAGAATTGAGAACCCCTTCATGCAGGGTTCTATTCCTGGCGCCTCTGCAGAGCACATATCTTTTCCCCCCCCTCCACGTGTTGGCAATACAATACAAGTCAACTGGACGCACCTATGCTGGTCACTGCTAGAATACAGAAAGGAGCTTAAAGGGGTTTTTTCAACTGTAGCTTGACATTTCCAATGGTCCCCAAAATAAAACACTGCAAGGGGGCTGGTTTAATTTTTTTTTCTTTTTCCTAACCCTGGGACACTTCGTCCACCTAACATTGTTTCTCACTCAGTCACCTTTCTCCGCGTCCTGTTAGTGGCCTAGACGGACTCGCGTCGCTAGGAACTGCACCTTACAAGGACCACACTTCGCTTCGTCAGCGGCTCTGAGCCTCGACGTCTCATCCACTCAAAGCATTCACTGGAGTGTCCCCATACACAAATAAATACACATACAAACTCCATGCACCTCCCAAATCCCCTTTACCTATAAACCTCCCAAGACCAGTGGCACTTTTACTGCTCTTCTACTGGCAAACCAGTGGCACACTACTGCTCTCTACTGGTTAAACCCAGCGGCACCTTACTGCTCCTACTGGGCGGGGCTGATCAAACCCCTGACTCCCACAAAACAAGCTGTGGAGCCTACCTTTCCCCTGGGTACCCTTCTCCCGTGCAGCTGCTGTCTTTCTTCCATCTCTGCTGTGTCTCCACTCAGGTACGGGGTGGGGGGCTCCCCCTAGAAAATGTAGGGTGCGCACTTGGAGCCACCAACGCTGACCGAGCTGTTCGCTGAGCAGTGATGCCCCGGTCCTTCGCCCTTGTCCTCAGAGAATGTGGATTCCCGGCCAATGCACCAAGAAATGAAGCCTTATTGGAGTTCACCGATTGGGTCTGCGTTGCTCCGGGACAGGAGGAAGGAAGTCAAAATGACACCAAGTTGGTTCAAAGAAAGAGTTTATTCTGCTCTCCGGATAGCAGAAGGCACTTGCGTGATCAAGTCCATAGCAAGTCCAAAGAAATGACAGTTTTCATGCAGTTTATATATCCTCCAGGCACCCTCTCACTCCTCTCCTAGGAGCCCAACCACGTCGGCCTATGTACACAGGTTGACATCACATATGTTCCTGCTCTGGTACTCTCAATCATAAAAGGATCTTCCTCTTCCTACACTTATCTGGGGAGAGGTAATCATCTCCGGGAACACGCTCTGGCGTTTGTTCCCAGACCTGGGTTTGTGTGTCAGAGTGTGTCCAGGACATAAGATAAAGCACAGACGTGTCTTCTCTCTGTTCTGTTCTACTACCGCTACAGTGAAGGCCATAGTTGCCGTCACAACTGATAAAGGAGAGGGCTCTGAGCACTTGTCTATACAGCCGGGCTTTTGTTTATGCATTGAGCTCAGAGCTCAAATTAATGGATTTTAGCTAAGGAAAAATAGGAATTTTGGTGCAGTTTAAAACTGCCTGCACAGTCAGTTTTTGGGTTTTGGAAACCTATTCCTTCAGTGAAAGGAAATCTTGAGCATATACTGCATGAAGCCACATGAGGCTAGTACCTTGCTGAAGTGAAGCAGCTCTGGGTCTGGCAAATCTCTGAATGGGTTGCCACATGGAAACCACATGTATATGCTTTCTTGAGTTCCATGATGGAAGAAAGGCAAAAAAAAATGAATGTAAGGGGTGTGTGCATGTGCAACATTCAGTAAATGATAACTTGAATATACTAAGTGCTTATCACTTCCATATTATATCCATATCCTGCAGTTTAGCCAAGATTGGCTCATAAAGCAGATTAGGTCATATACAATATTGTATCAGATGTTACTTTGCAAAATTAGTTTTAAGTTTTTGTGAATTTTTTCATGCAATAATACTGTTTCGAATGAATGTAGAGGGGTGATTGTTGATGGCTGTCTTCAACAAGACTTAAGAAGAAAGTTATTTTCCAGGACAGTTGTGCCCATTTGCCTAGAGATACACAGGTAGAGGTTTGGGAAGTTTTACTTGACATAGTCTTTGTAATCATCAGTCTAAAAGACTGAGCAAAGAATATAGGAACTTTGGAGTCATAGACAGCCTTGGGCAAAACCTCTGCAGCACTTCAGTGTGAAGTCTTCATCAGTACCCCTTTATACACATGCTACAACTATCTTCAGTACCAATATCCCTGCAATCATTTATGAATGTGTTGTATGATTAAGAGCACTTGAATAAATGAAATTAATAAATCATTTTAAAAACAAACAAGCACTGGGAACAGTGCCTGGGTCTCTGTGCCTCCCCATGTGCTCAACACAGGTTGTATTCATGACACAACTGAAATCCCAACAGAGGTACAATGTAATTTGAGATATGTTGGGAAAGAGCAATCTTTTCTGGTCTTTTAAAGTTCAGGTTCCAGGGCCTGATAGATACATAGAGGGGCTTAGTTGCTGGCTAAAACAACAACTCATAGGAGCAAGCCATCTGCTGATCTACAGACTTTTCTGAACCCTAGAAGGTGGATGATGCCATCCAGGTTTCAGACTCTTTCCTCCAGAATGGTGTTGGACAGGGAACGGTCCTCAGAACTGCCTTGATGAAACACTTTCTCAGAAGCATAAACAGCCATTCTAAACCCCTGAGAGAGAAAAAAGCACGACAGAAATCTGATAAATGAATAAATACAAAAATTTATCATGCATGCATTTCATGATGAAAATAGGGAGGAGAGGAGATGGCACAAAATGAGATTTGTAATGTTAGCAAATTTACAGAATAATTATAATGGTAGGTTGGGATGGGATAATTTATTTATTTTTCTAGTCTGGACAGTGTTACTTGACTTGGACTTTAATGCTTGATGAAATCTCTCTTCCCGTATTCTTGGAATTAAGGTTAATCACACAAGTAGCTCTGCTCAGTTAATGAAGGAATCTATCCCATCTGTTATGTGGAACTACTAAAAATTTAATCTGAGCGTATCTCATTTTAGCAGTTATTTTAATAAAACTGTACACTCCAATGGCTGTAAGTCCAGTGAGATTACGGAGAGGCATATATAGATTCTGCATAACATCCTGCTGCCACTCTTCTTTTAGTACTTCCACCCATGAATATAAATGGTAAGAGGGCTACTGATGATAAATAAGATTAATCAAAGGACAAAGATAAGATGAAAAGGAGATAGCAGTTTTAACAAGATGAAGGATGGTTTGGTGTGAGTTTTTCCTTTGTACTATGAACGAATCGACATCCAGAAATACATATTTAAAATGTATTAAAAGGAATATTTGCTTTTTCTGACATTTGTATCAATCTATCCATATTTCTCTGAAAATATTGGACTGAGTCGTAGAATCAGAGCACACAGAAGAATTAAGCCAAATACATGTCCTCACTCTTGTAAACAGATACTTGTAAATCAAGAAAATATATATATATATATATATATATATATATATATATATATATATGCTTTCGTAGATTTTCACGGGTACAGGAATGCAGGTTTTGGTGTCCTCGGGTGTCTTCCCGTGTAAAAGTTGGGGTGTCTAGGCGACGTTTCGACGAGTCTGCCCAGTCTGCCCAGCCACGTACATTGGACAAACAAACAGACGAATAAATGCACGGATCGCAGAACACAAGAATGCCGTCAAAAAAGAAGAAAAAACTTCCTCTCTTTTCCAACACATGAAAGAAACAGGACACGAAATTAATTTTGCAGAGTCCAAATTGCTCTTTAACATGGAACATCACCACAAGAGAATAATCATGGAAGCCATCGAGATAGAGAAACACCCTCACAACATGAACAAGCGTGACGACACATCCCGCTTGCCAGACATCTGGAAATTAGCCCTCCCCACAAAATCTGACACCAGATCCAGAGGCACACAGAACGCCATCACCAATCAACCACACCAGACCCAAACCCAGACCCTCTCCACAGATAAATTACAGACACCATCCAGTAGCCAAACCAGGGTGGCACCTCCGGATGCTGCACCCCCCTGCAATCCCTACACAGATCTGGCTGGCACAGGCCACAAAACCACAGCTCGCCCCTATACACGAAGCCAAGCCAGAGCACAACCAAGTGCAGTACAGCCATCTTCTCAGAAAAACTCTTCACAAAGTTCAAGAGTTCAAGACACGAAGGCTTTAGCAACTAATCCACACCTAATGACCCACCTAAGTGGGATTCAGGAAATCACTCAAGAAATCACTCAAGATATCCCTCAAGTAATTAAGGAACAAAAGAAGAAAAGGCACACTAGCCTGGGAACCTCCTCTCTGCCCAGAACATTGGAGGCTATACACCACACCTCCTCAACAGTATTTATAGGAACTCAAACACTGAGATCCTGCTCTGTTCCAGTAACAAGAAGCCGAAAGCACCAGCCTGAAGATGACGAGTGAGACCTCGTCGAAACGTCGCCTAGACACCCCAACTTTTACACGGGAAGACACCCGAGGACACCAAAACCTGCATATATATATATATATATATATGATCATCTCAAAAGCTACCATGTAACACTTAATGAAAATAGGCAAAACCAGTGAAACTCAAACTAGAAATAATACAATTGCTTCCTACAGGGACCTAGTTATACTGAAAATCATATTAACACAAATTAATCAAATGTGGATTTGCAGTTGATCCTTAATATATTGGCTGCAGAACCCACTGTCTTTCGGATATCCCACCACCAGAATGACCATATTAGCGCTTGAAGTTAATAGTGAAAATTGGGAATTAAATTTATTAGACAAAGGGGGAAAGTTTTCCAAATAAAAGAAATACCAAAATGTGAACTGATCCACAGCAAAGGTTGCTTAGAAAAAATGAAGCGTCTCTCTAGTCTGTCTATTCTATTCTATATGTTCTTGTTTTACTTCTGTTCTTATATTTGGTTTTATTGTTTCTTGTTATTCTTATATTGTAAGCCATGCTTTTTTTCTGGGGATATGCAGGGCTACGCATACCCCTAAACATTTTGTGACTCTAAATTTGGCCTCATTGGGGGGGCAGTATTTCAATATGAGTAGGAAAATGAGATTACCCCTAAACATTTTTTTAAAGAAAAAAAGCACCGATTGTAAGTCTGAGACAGCTTCATCTAAAAATGGACAACAACAATTTGGTGGGCACAGCAATCTTCACAATGAGATAGGAAGGCACAGAAGAGTGGCTTCAGCTCAACCACTTTCTGCTTGGGGACATTTCCCCTATGCTTTTGCTCCAGGCTGGTGCAGATGAGAGGCCCACAGACCAGAGTGCTTAGGGAGCCATCAGGGTTTGGGATTCACCAGTTCCTAACCTCCTGAATCCCCCATTTTGGGATCTACCACAGACTACCATTGGGAGCAATTTTCCACCTGCCAGGAGATCAGGCTGACCATCAATTTACAACAGCAGCATGTCAAGGTCCCCAAGCCACCCCTCAAATAACTCACAACACACACATAATTTTTGTTTAAGGTTTTTGGCATAATTTTGGCCACAACTTTATTGAAATACATAAATGTGAGTGGTTGTTTAGGCATTGGTTAAGACTATCTGTCCCCCCGCCTGGGGACAGAACTGACCTTCCGGGCACCACCGAAAGCCAGTAAGGGAAAACAATATTGGGGAGAAATGGAGCTGAGCCACAGGCCCTCACCTCTCCCCGCATGCTCCCCAGGGCTTGCCAGCCCTAGCCCCATTCCAGGGATTCGGATGAAAAGGTGTCAAGCCCCTGGATTCCTTTAATGGAATTCCCTTTCCACAGCAACCTTGGAGGGGCAGGCCCAGCCAATCCTAACCCCTCCACCAACCAATTGATAACCACTGCCTAACCGCAACCTTACAAGTTGTGATGATCTGCTACGCAGTAGGCAAAAACCAAATGGCCCAGCCAATCGGCCAGATGGACAAAATTCCTACCAGGCCCCTGCCCCAACGGCAGACAACCCTATGACAGGCATAGCAAGGTCAACGCAAACCCCCTAAAATATAGGGCGGGTGGGCAGGTGATCCATTGCATGCAGCAAAGAGAAAGCTCCAAGCTGCGTGCCGAGAATTTAAAACAATCGATCCCTCCCACCAAAATTGCAACATACCTTTTACCCCAGCAACCCAGCCATCCAATCGTTGCCATAGGCCTCCTCAGTAACCCTGCCTGGCAACAGAGGGGTGGCCTGGGGGCCCCACCGCAACACGTGCTCTCTATAAGGGAGAACACGCTTTATCAACACAACTGTGTCTATCTGCAGAGTCTAAAGGAACTGAAATCTTTGGCATGCACAGCGCAGAATTTGGATTTTAAGAAATCACTGGAAGGTTCCAAATGTGTTGAATCCACTTTGCAAACGAGACCAAGTAATTTCTAGCATTTTGGTCACATTATGACAGTGCTTTACCAACTATGTTGGTTGCCAGACCATTTCCGGGCCCCTATTTGAAGTGCAGATGTTTAACCCAATAAAGCCTAAATGGTAAATGACCAAGTTACTGAAATATTGCCTCCTCTTGCATACACTTACTAACCAAATGCCCTCACCAAATTAAGTGATGCAGGTTGCTACCTACCAAGGAGAAGACCTTTCAGTAGTGGCACCTCAGCTGTAGAACAGCCTTCCCAGAGAAGCTCACCAGGCACCTTATTTATGGTCTTTTCAATGTCAGGTAAAAACTTTTCTATTCACCCAGGCTTTTTAACCACATATTAAATATGGGCTCCAAATTATTCAATGCTTCCTCTATGCAAGGAAGTGTTTTGCTACCTTTTATTGTTGGCTTCTAACTATTATTGCATGTAACATTTTAAATATATTGTTGCAAGTTGCCCAGAGAATGAAATAACAACAGCAATAACAATGATAATAAAGGAACTATAAAATGTGGGAAGAAATTTGGCCGAGGATATTTTCAGAAGCATCCATACTGCACACCGGCAACAGGCAGAATAGGCTGATGCAGCAAATGGGCCCTGCAAGAGTCACTGTTTAGGGAAGTTTTTAATGACTGGTATTTTAATGTATTTTAATCTTTTGCTGGAAGCTTCCCAGAGTGGCTGGGGAAACCCAGCCAGATGGGTGTGGTATAAATAAATTATTATTGTTATTGTTATTGTTATATTACTTGTGCAGCACAATAGTGGGGACACATGGAGGTGCTGAGGTTCAAATGGGAACAGGGTTCCCTTTACACGATATCCTTAAAACATTTTGGTGAATGCACAGAACTGCCGACATAGCTCAAATATGAATGCCTACTATATGATGTCTACTGCTTTTCAATCCAACCCCATCCATTTTTAAACCATTTATTTTGCTAGTTGGTAAACTCCCATTGAGTTCAACGGTACCCACTCCCAAGTGTGCTCAGGACTGTTGACTTCATGAGATTTCAAATGGCAGGCAACAAAGCAGAGAAAACTTGCCCTACCCCAGACTCTACCCTTGCTATGATTCTGCTGCTCCAGCCATGTTGGTCTTTAGAGCCAAGATAAGCAGTTGTATAATAACTGAGACTAAGGCCCATTGGAGTACCATGGGTGCTAAATTTTCAAAGCCCAAAGGGCTGGTGATAGCAAAACAGAATCATCAGCATTCACAAAAAGAGGTGTGGCCCTGTTCAAAACATTAACAGTGGAGGGAGATAATGAATGCCTTTCAGCATGTTGGCTTGGCTATTCAGATAAAAATATAAAAGAAATGGAATCAAGATGCAGCCTTGGCAGACACTGTGAGATTTATTTTTTTTTAAAAAAAAAGATCAAACAAGGGGCCTTGGGAATTTATTGTAACCCTAGCATAGATAACTGTCTTCTGAGGACAATGTTAGAAATCCCTATGTCTATAAACACAAGGAATTTGTGCCTTTGGTTTAGTAGAAGCAACACTTTAACTGCTGTGCCCCCTCCCCAGCAGAAGAAACTCAGGCAACCAGGATCCCACCCTCAGCATGAAATAAGATTACCAGCTACCAAGTGGTAATGAGAACACTGGTCAGTGTATGTTGTTGGCACACCTCAAACAATCATGTGGCCCATAATTTAAGGAATACTAGCATAGCATAATTATGGCATTTGAATATAACTCCAGTAATGCTTCAGAGGGAGAACAACAATAACAGGAGAAAATGTGAAAAGTAGAGGAAAATTGGCTTTTCCTTCCTTTATCCCTGTAACAAGTAACTCCTCCAACTCTTAAAATATTTTCCTAAAATCCTATTTTAGTGATGCTTCAGTTCCGTTTATTAACTATATGGCTAAAATTCTATGAGTCTCCTGGTCCTGAGAGTGATTTTTTTCCTCCACACAAAAGCATAACTTGGCTCTGCATGATATTGATAAAAATACTAATTTGGTTTATTGGCAGAATTACCAGTAGAAATGAAGATTCATCTGTCACCATCCATTAACTACTATATGTTACTCTAGGCAAAATAAATAAACAAGCAAACAAAGGCAGCCTGCTTCTAATTTTAGTTTGCTTTATGCAGCTCATTTTTGCTTTGAATATTTGCCTCTATAATTGAAGCACATTTTGTGAAAGTTGTGCTTTGCTGGCATTTCATTGTACATGGCAGATTTTCTAGAACCACCACCAGTGAAATCAATGAGATACACCTCCAAGTGCAATGTTTCGGATGAAGCTGGCATGATCCCCATGTGGGGCATGAAGAACTCACCATGCTGTATCCATGTGTGTGGTGAATCACCACCATGAAATGTCAACATGGAGCTTTTTATCCTTCTGGTGGCAGATTTAGACCCTGTACATGAGAGTTTCTCTTGCCAAGAGAATAGGAAAGTTCAGAGTTGATGGTGTCTCTGGACTGCTTGGTATCTCCTGGGAACAGCATAGGCATGATTCTCCTAATTTGTCCCATCGACATACATTTTCCTCCTTTCATGTACTCCTCGGGTTGGCTCTCTTTGTGTGTCGATAACCCCTAGAACAGTCAGGAGGAGGAGGAAGGGGTTCATTACTTCTGGCATGCTGCAATTCATGACAAGGCAGAACGTTGGATATAGCACAATGTTGAATTCCTTCCACAAAGAGCTCCCTCTGTCTATTGGCAATGGTTGTCCAGAGCTTCTGACAAAGGTGCACTCCATGTACACATAGCAAAACAGGAACATGGGTATTCTTCACAGTTTGTTAGTGTACATTCATGGTTACGCCGGAAAAACATTATGGCCGAAGCAACCCACAGATCCAAAATAAATGCAAAATTTTTTACTCTTCTTGTGTGTGGTAGATTTCACCCCATTTTCCCCCACCCCAATCAAGGCATTTTTAAATTGACTATTGAAGATGATGGGACTTGCGAGGAAGGACCTGCTTCCCCTGCTTTCTGGTTTGCATGGTTTTTATTGAGACTTTTTGCTTCTCAATGTTTGAGAAATCTCTTTATACATCAGAACAACCACCTACTTTTCCATGGGACATTTTGAACCAGGTCTCCTAATCTAAAACAAACTTTCCTTTCTACCACATGCTGTAAGTCCAAGACATTTGATAAATAGCAAGCCATTATGTGAACTTTCTGAGAGTCCGTTTGTCAAAGAAGCACTAGCTGCACAGAGCAGAACAACTATTCTGACATTTTATTAAAGGCCTCCTTTTCCCCAAGTCCCTTATCATGTACTCTAAGTTGAAGGGATTTCCCCCACCCCCAAAGCAGTGATGTACTGCTGACATTTTGCCAAGGGGCTTAATCCCTTTATCCTGGTTAACAGCCCATGTAGCCCAGCCAATTGACAGTGTAGTGCAGAGAAATGCATGAGATCTTCCTGTTTATTCCATTTAAATAAGCTATGTTTCCTACCCAAATCAGAGGGAGAAGAGCAGCACCACAGAGCAAGCCAACAGACCACTGCAGTAGCACCTTATTCAAGTTAACAGTGTTGAGACTGTGAGGCAAACATCTCTTAGGCCACAACTGCACCATACATTGAAAGCACTATCATACCAAGTTAACAGTCATGGCTTCCCACAAAGAGTGGTTTAACAATCCCTCTTGCCAGAAAACACTGGAAATTGTGGCTCTGTGTGAGGGGAATAGGAATCTCCTAACAACTCTTGGCATGCTTAACAAACTACAATTTTAAGGATTCTTTTGTGGAGGCCTGGGCTGTTAAAGTGGTATAAAAGGGATTTACGTAAGTATAAGGGCCAACTCCTATGGGCTGAGGTCCCTTTCAGCCCCTGCCAATAAAATATTTGAGGGAGTAGATCCCCACCCCCCAGCTGAAGGGCACTGCTTGTGATCTTGTGATCAATTATGCTGGGGCCCCCAATATTTTATTCAAATTGTCACCCCTGGGTGAGAATGTGGCCTAAGTTGTTGCAGGAAAGAAGGATTGTCATAGTATCATGTTCAAAAAGAATACTTAAATAATTTCAGATACTCTATTTTTCTGCACCCTAGATATATCAGGAGTCATCACTCTAAATTATATACAGTTTACTATATGTAAAATGAATCATTCTCTCTCTCTCTCTCTCTCTCTCTCTCTCTCTCCCTCCCTCCCTCTCTGTGTGTGTGTGTGTGTGTGTGTGTTACACAAACTGGGAACTCTCTTCAGTAATCTCCAAACTCTTAGTTCCTCTTTTCCCCAAAGAAGCCAAGTGTGATAATGTTTCCCACAGCGCCTCACAGCCCACAGAGCTGACCCCATTATAATGTCTAGGAGAATGGGCTAATTCAATGCATTTTGGGAAAGGTCTGCTTTCCTTTACAGGATGATCAATGAACATGCCTGCATAGAAGCTAGGCAACTGTGGCTTGCCCTCTATTCAGGAAGATTGTTCAGAAGGTAACCTCCTGCCTGATATAACCACTGGACACCTATTCACAGAGAGAAACCATTAGCACTTATCTATTTTTCCCCTCTCTCATCAATCTCTTCAGAAATCTGACTGAACAGTGCAGCTCCAGCACGGCTGCAGAAAAGGGAGAACATTTTGGTTGCAACCCTCACCCCGCTGTGGTAATTGCTGTGCTATTAGCCACCTTTGTAACCTTTTCATAGCCCAAAGCCAACATTTAATTAGGTTTTGGGCTTATCCTGTGGAGAAACACAGTGCAGCCTTTTAAGTACTTACATTTGTGTTGGCTATCAACAAATCATCAAAGAAGCTAATACATCAACTGGAAAAATACTAGGGTGTATGTCAGCTTTTCCTATGTGGTGTGCGGGGTGGGGTGGGTGGTCGGTTTGGACTTGTTCCCCCAAACAAGGGTTGTTGCTTGTGAAACAGGCAGAAATTAAAACTATGAAACTTTTACAACAAGGGAGGTGCTGCAGCGAAGCTCCACTTGTAGAATGATTGCCATGCAGAGGAATGCTTGCAGAAATACATATTGCCACAGGGTTCTGTCCTGGGCCTTTTGTTGTTCAACATCTTTATAAATGAACTGGATGAAGGAATTGAGGAGATGACCACCAAATTGGCAGACGATGCCAAACTGGGAAGGGTAACTAATGCCACAGAAAATAGAATCGGGATTCAAGATGGCCTCAACAAATTGGAGAACTGCGCCAATTTTATTTCAAAAATGGAGTTCCATAGGGGCAAATGGAAGGCTCTGCACTTTGGCAGGAAGAACCAGCTACACAAATAGAAGGTGGGGGACACCTGGCTTGCCAGTAGTACATGTGAAAAGGATCTAGGGGTCTTAGTAGACCATAAGCTTAACCAGACCGTCCATGTGTCCTTATTTTCCAGGGACAGTCTCAGTTTTACATAATCCATCCCAGTTTCTGATCTGATCCTGGAATGTCCCGCTTTTCCTTAGGATGTCCCTATTTTTACTGGATAAATATTGGAGAGTATGGTAGGATGTCCATATTTTCATCGGAGAAATGTTGGCGGGTATAGAATTATGTGACCCTGAGCCAAGGAGATAAGTAACTATACAGCCTTTAGAAGACATCTGAAAGCAGCCCTGTATACGGATATTATTAATTTTTTAGTGTTTAATAGGTGGCGTATAAGTAATAAAATTGTGAGTACTATTATTATTAAATAGGACGTCCCTATTTTCATTGGAGAAATGTTGGAGGGTATGGCTTAACATGAGCCCACAGTGTCATGCAGCAACAAAAAAGTGAATCCTTTTCTAGGCTACATCAACAGATCAAGGGACGTAATAGTACTAGTGCATTCTACCTCCATCAGACCACACTTGGAGTACTGTGTTCAGTTCTGGGTGCCATAATTTAAGGTTACTGACTAACTGGAATGTGTGCAGAAGAGGGCAAAAATGATGATAAAGGATCTGAAAAACAAGGCTTATGAGGGAGTAGGCTATGTTTAGCCTGGATAAGGCAGAGAGGTGGGCATTCCTGAGCTGGAGTTGAAATGGATGTGTGCATGCAGGGAGGGGCGGTGGTTTTTGTGGAGCTACACATTGTTGCTTTAGGGCTTCTGTTTCAGGATCTTAAGTTTTGCTACTTGTTTTGAGAAGTCTGCTTCCTTCTACCATACCCAACTTTGTGTGTGTGTGTGTGTGTGTGTGTGTGTATTCGTTTTTTGTAAATAAGGCAGGTATTACAAAGACACTCTATGTCTCAAGTGTTCTCTCATCCAAAGGAAACTAAACCATTCTGTGCTGCACCTGGACTCCTCACTGCTCAGGGAAATGGGGAATTGCTTCGCAACAGATAAAACTATTCATGTGGTGTTTATATTTTTAAAAAATGCATTTAGCAAAACTGGACAGTATTTGGTTCACCTCTCTGCAACTTTGCTTCTACACTGGTGAAATGCATACAAGGTAGTCTGTTTCTTTGGTCACTCGAGACGTTGTCAAAAGAAAGCGACTTGCAAGAAAAACAAAAAAGACAGATTGAGAATTTTAATGTGTGCAGCAGGCATACTGCAGGCCTCTAGGATTCATTTGAGAGAGTGGGGTAGGGTGGGGATGTAATTTGAACCTTTGAGAATAGCAGGAGAAATCTAGACCAAAGCCATAACTTTTTACATCTGAAAAATAGTACACCTTCCTGTAGCTTTTCAACCATACAGGGTAACCACTTGCACACCATGAGAAAGGAAGGAAGGAAGGAAGGAAGGAAGGAAACAAATAACCAAGAAGGGGGGCATTTATTTGCATAAAGCTTGGATATTCAAATTTATATGGATAGATGCAAATTTAGAAATGATTACTATATGTAAGGGCAATTTCAGCTTGGTGTGATTTTATTCATTACATTGATAATGCAGAACATTATCAATACCCCCAAGCCTATAGATAGTAAAGCAGGAATGCATACAGTGTGTTCTCCTTGAAGGTCTTGTACTCCCAGACTCCACCTGTGGACTACTTTGACAGGTGGGTGAATCAACTTAAAAGTGCACTGTCAGCCCATTTCTTCTTTGGAGTGAGTGAATTAAAGTGCAATCCTGATTCTTGCTTTGCAGGCACAGCTTGTTCTGCTTAAACTGTGCCTTCAAGTGGATTATTCCCTTGTTCAGGCTGCCCCCAAAAGATCGCTCCTTTGCAGCCACGCCTTGAATTCAACTGTACGCCCAATTCTTAGACTGTGCTCCTGGTTCTTTTCAATTTGGGTTGTGGATGTAGCTGTCCCGCACCTGATGTTAGGACATGAACAGGGCAAGTGGCCTGGATTGGGCTAAATGGGGAGCCTGGAGGGTCTAATTTCAGCCCTACTATGGTAAACCAATGCCTGTACTATTTAAGACTGCAAATGTGGGCTCACATCAGTTAATATTTCTCCATCCAATACATACCAGATATATATTTCTCCATCAAATATATAACCCTTCCACAAAGAACATGGAGAAACCAATGTCAGAGAGAAGTGTTATTAATAATAAATATGAAAAAAAAATTCAATCAAGTGAGCTCCCAATTGCAGTCTGAAGTGGTGCAAGCCACAGACAAGTTTACTCAGTGAGAATTAGGTCAAGGTCAGGAGGAAATGCAGAACAATGGCGCTGAAAAGCACGGGGTCTCGGTGGGTCTATTTCTCTACTTTGCATTCCCACCATGAACGCGGTGTCATAGAGTACAATTAGGCCCTTTGTCTTTGGCCAGCAAATTGGACAACCCATTCATAATTTTCATTGGAAGCAATTTGCGCTTGGAATGAAAAGGAGCCTTTCATCAAGAAATTTTGCATTCATTAATGTTCTCTTCCAGCAATGAAATACTAATGAAATGAATGCATTCCAAAAGCATGAAGCATACAGGAATTGTAATAACCCTAAATATTTGATTCTTGGCTTTTCTGAAAACTGAATGGTCCATGGCCAACTGATTGCCTATTAGCTTTTCACAACAGGGCAGGCAGTATAATAATTCTGCATAGCAGGATATTCTGATTTAACCAAACTTGGCCTTCCTTTGATATGCTTAACCTGAAAAACTGAAACTAAAACAAGATAATTAAGCTTTTGTTGTTATAATTTTTGAATCACGGTTTATTGTGCAAATGGTATTGTAGTTTACAACAAGAACTTCAGTCCATTGTACAACCCTTCCTGAGGGTAAAATGACAAATGAATCTGTTTTTATATCAAGTAAATTAAGCAAGTCACTCTCTGATGAAATAAAAATACTTATCATTCATGTAGTATTATTTAGAAACATTCCTGAATTCTAAAGACAGAACCCAATCCAAATCTGTTTATGCAATCTTTTCCATAGCCTCATTTCCATATTAAGGAATTCTTGTGTTTATATTTAATCAAAGAGGAACTCTCTCATAGAAGCTTTCTTTGAAAGCTGTCAAGTTCATTATTTTACCCCAAGGAACGATTGTGAAATGGCCCAAAACATTAATTATAATAAACCCCTAATTTAAAAACCCATGCTACACATTAAATACAATAACTTATGTTTAGCCAATTCTCTCCCTTACTGCTTTACCTTGGAGCAGGCTATCATTTATATGGAACAGAGTGCTGTTCATCTTTCTTTTTTAAAAAAAGATACAGCCTTTGATTGCTAAGATGATTATTTTTCCTAGGATCAATTGCTGTGTGTTTGGTAATACGAGAGCTGCCAGCCTGAAGCATACATTTTTGTGCTGATGGTTAAACACACAACACAGCAGAATAATAGAATAGGAGGAAGGAGACAATGACGATGTGATCCAAACATTTAACTGTAGAGGAATAAAGAAAATCAAATAAATGTTCAGTTGGAATGTTTATGCAGAGATTGTGTTACTGCGATATAAAAGTAGTAACAGTGCAATCCTATACATTTCTGCAGAGAAGTAGGGATGTCAAATAATTCTGACAGCAGAAATGGGAGCAGAAATTTCTGGTGTTCCCTTATTCATCCCATTTCCAGAATGTCAATAAATCCAGCATATTCGATCCATATTCTCTGTTGCTGATTTCAGACTGCAAATGATATGTAATTGATGGTGTTTTCCCCCGTTTGCATTGTTTGCTTTGCAATAGGGTGTGCAATGACAGTGCAATTTACACAGTTAATCACATAAATTACGTGAGTGACACAGCTTTGTAACAGCAGACAGCAGGACAAATAACATCATTTTTGATGAAAGATGAACTGCAGTACAATGGAAGCAGCGCTGCATGTGACAAATACAGGGCAGAATGGGAAATGATACTTTCTTATATTCTTACCCAGGCGTAAGCCTCACTGACTTCAACAAAACTGAGGGTATAGTGCTAACTACCACCACCACTGGCAGGACTTTGCAGAGTGACTGGGCATTCTAAATTCCAGGCCCCATTATTCTCTGCATGAGATCCATCAAGAGTGCAAGGTTTCCTAAGACATACGTGGCAACAGAAGGAGTCTTAGCACATGAAGGCATTGCTTCAGAACCTTCACCACATCCTCAGATGCTGTTCCAGCAGGACCCTCAGCATCAGGATTTCACGAGGTTGTTGTCTTGGGCACAACAGGGCCTAAACTTTGGAATGGGCTCGGAAGCAGGATGCTGTGGCAGCATTATATGCCATAATGGAGGATATGGTACCCAACAGAGTGGAAACGGGAAGAGATGTGAGTAGCTGCACCCGCAGGAAGAACTAGTACTATGCTCATCATGATCTGAGCCACATCACAGAGGTAGTTTGGGCTTGAGGATCTGGATAATTTGAAAGCTTGCACATTGTCTTGTGGGGTTTTGGTTAGCCTAATGAAGGTATTGCCCTAATATGGAAGTTGAAATTTTCTTATGGATCTACACAGTTATTTCTACTTTTTCTAGAACTGTTTGAGCTTCTCAAAAGCGATCTAGAAGACAAGTGGTGGAGAAAGACTACTGAAACAGATAGGCCTTGATCTGATCAGCGAAGATCGTTCTTATTTTTCAGAAGGTTGGAGAACCCCACAATGTAGGACACCACAACACACACACACACACCATTTCAAGAGTTAAATATCAACAAACTTCTCAAACCATTTGGCATGCCTATTAGCGTAAATAGAAGACTCAGAGGCCTTATCTTGGGAAACTGCAAATGTACCTGTCAGCTTGGCATGTCACTCATACCTCCTATGTGAGCACAACTCACTGGGGTGTATTTACTAAGGCCATTTCTGCTGACAATTTCCCTTCCACTATAATTTCAGAAGCAGAGTCAGCCCTATGCTGGTATCATATAATTCAATCAAATTACATGTTATTTCAAATGTAATTGTAACCTGTGTTAAACTCAAGCCAATGCCAGTAAGTGAATCACTACTGAGAAGGAAAATTTTGAAAATCAATTTTATTTCAAATATCTGCTATGTGATTTTTAGTAATGACTAATAATTTAAGGTATTTGCATGTAATCTCTCCAGAATTTGCATAAATTTAAACAACCTACAGTTTTAATATTTCAAATAAGGGTTGCAGAGTTCTCCTAAGCCAGGCTGGATGGGGAGCTTTGGGGGCTCATTAAAACTCAGCTTTGAAAAGAGAGGTGATTTTTTTACTGGAAATTTTCTCTGGTTCAGATTAAAATCTGAGCCACAGAAGAACTGCTGGATTTCCTTGCTGACAAGAGCTCTGCATGACCAAGAAAGAGGTCTCTCCTTGCCAGACAAGGCTTTTGCAATCCACAAGTCACCCAGCTCATCTTCAAAGACTCTCAGGAGTGTCTAAGACTGCCTCTCCTGTCTCTGCTATGGCAGCCTCTGCCCCTTGTAGAGGTGGCACCTTCATTGCTGAGCTTCTGTCACCAATTAAAAACCTAATTATCAAGACCTTTGAAACATCCTGTTATGGTAGGCTGTGCCTTAGCATGTTTTCATTGACCTCAGTATTATGTCTTTTTGAGCTGAAATCTGTTTGAATTTTAGCAAGGTTGTATTTTACAGATGAAGGGAGATTGTGTTTTATGTTTTTACATTCTCTGTATTGTAACCTTTCCTGTTGTGTTAACAATGGCAACCTATATATACCGCTACTACTCATTTCGATGGAATGAGTTGGGTATGATTTAGGATGCAATTCTTGTTCAACTGGGGTGACTGGGAGGTGCCATTGGCTTGGCTAGTGCCCTGTGAGAAAATGAATGTGTGTGTAATGATATTTCAAGGAAGCCTTTGCAACAAGCAGAGATTTTGTAGCAAATGGGCACAAGGCAATGGACTAGGGTTTATTTAAGATATAGAATTGGAACAACAATGTTCTGGCTATTCTTCTCCATATACAACTATTGGTTCTCTGCATATGCCTTTTTGTTTGAAAAATCCAGTGCTATATTTTGTGAATGGTCTACAGTGGGAAGAGACTAATATAAGTGCTTAACTAAGGTATTAAATAAGATGTTTTCATTGGGCAAAGGAATGTGCCTGTGCGCATGCCTCCTAAACCAAGATGCATAATGGAGCAAACCTGTACACAGTGCAACCCTTGAACATGCAACACAACAGCAAATTGGGGTAACTTTGTTTGCACCTGCAAGTTTCTCTCATGTTGCATTGGGGAAATCTTCTCTGCCTATGCTCGACAAATACCCTGCTTGCTTGTTGAATATTTACTGCAAAGAGGATTCACAGTAAAGGAGGTATGTATCCAACCTGGCCCCCAGTGAAGTGCACTTTTATCCAACTCAGCTTTGAGAATAAGCTTCAGAAACCTTCTCAACACACATTTGATCAAATCATTGCGTGACCAGGCGGCGACAGCCCCAGACCCCAGGGATCATAAGGAAGGAATAAAGACCCTGACAATGTTATATGGAATTAAAATTAGGCCATAACTTTATTAAACTTCTGAATGTAGGAAGACCTTGGCTTAGGCCTTGGGCGTGTATCCCCCTCCCAGCTGGGGGAAATTGGGGCTCATCAGGGTAAATGGGATATGGGAGTGCTGTGCAAGACATAAGTGTAGCAGGCAGCCAAGCCCATATCCCTGCACGCAGGGTAGTTCATTGACGACCTTTCAGTGTATGACCGTTGACACCCATATATATAACCCCTTTAAGAGGGGGACCCTGGAATCACTGCTGCAGGGGGTGAGTCACCACTTCATGCCCCCACCCATGGTGAAGAAAAGACTAAAGGATTCCACCCAAGGCCATAACCGCCAAAGTTGTGACGAATTGCTACAGGGAAGACAAAACCTGCCAATGCAGGAAAATTTCTTCCCGGTCCTTCAACAGCAACCAGTCAAAGATCGTAGCAGCGCTCGCTAAACAGGAAGAAAAAAGTTAACCTGCAAATAAGAAACATTAAACAAAGGGAAGGGAGGGAGGGTGAATCTCCAGAGCCGACCGCCTGGCTATTCTCGCTTCCACCCCCTATTTATAAATGGGGCTGGTCCCACCTCCCAGCAAGAAACTTGATTACTGAGGCTAGGTGTGAACCTCCAAAAATCAACACTGAGAGGCAAGCCAGCCCCTGTTTGCCAGTAAGCCCCCTGGGAACTGTAGCACCACACATGATCCCACAAAGGGCACCCACAATGTAAAGTGTGAGTGCTCATTATCAATTCTCTAGATATGGGCACTGTTCCTTTCCCTTTGGCCGGAGACAGAAAATTCTGTGCTTGGTAAATATGTGCTAGCAACAGCCCACATGACAAATGAGTAATGGACTTCACATTACTAAAATTAGACGCAAACACAACACAGTAACCGCCTTTGCGCTCTTGCACTATCTATCTTGCATTTGGGGTGTCTCAAGTTTCCTGCACTAGTCAAGTGTAGAATAAATATAGTTTCAGCTAATTGGAATGTCTTTTTAATTTGATGACTCATAAGTTATGCTTCAGTGACCACTCATACTTTTTATTTGTTAGGCAATATCTACCCACTCAATGACAGTTTTGCTTTGCATGTTGCACAGAAGCAGCAGTTTCCACACTACTGGATATTATGCACAGACAAAGCAGTGCTGCAAGGGAGAGCCGTGAGTTGTACTGCACTGGGGACACACAGGAAATTCTCTCTTTGTATGAGTCATTTTTGCATTCTCATGGCTTCTCCCTTGGAGCGTGCATAGATAGTGCCTGTGACTTGGGAAAGTCAGTAATATCTCTTCACTGAAGCTTTATAACCATAAATATTCAGTGAGGCTATGTGCTTGAGTCACCCACTTTGCTCCAGATTAACCACGGGCTGCATGAAATCTGCAGAGACGTGATGAAGTTTTTCTGGAGACAATCAGGATACTCTCTACCAGAAATACAATGTGCGAAAATTTCTGTTTTAAGACTAAAATTTTATGCTGTGATATGTTTTATTTATATGTAGCTTTTTGGCCCAAAGACCCCCAATTTGAGGAAGAGATTATTAAGAAGAACGAAAAAGGCAATAACATGCAATGAGATACAACAGAACAAAACTATATCAAATAGCAATTCACCAAATACCCACCAATAGGTATGTGATCAGGGACTGCACTCATGTTTTCAACATAGATGGAGCTTCCCAGCATTTCACGTCATTTGGAAGCCAGGTTAACTCACAAAGCTACCTCAGTAAATTTCTGTTGAAGCACAAGATGCCTAACTAAAATGCAGGCCAACTAAAAATAAAATAAAAATCAGTATACACACTTACTGGAATCTGAAGCTAAGTCTTAAGAAAGGAATTTATAACTGCTGAAGAAGGCTTCTGGGCTTTTTCAGATCAGTAAAAAAATGCCAGTCATTACCTTAAAGCCATATGTGGCTTTTGGATGCAGATATTTTTTGGACTATTTCCACCCATTCCACAGAACCCATCCCTTGAGACTATCAGCTGAGGTTCTCCTCCAGGTTCCCTGCAATCTGAGATAAGGTTGGAGGAGAAAGTATTTTTTGTAGTGGCACCATGGCTCTTAAATGTGCTCCCTGGGGAGGCTTCTACAATGTCACCTTGGTACCAAGGTTATTGCTATTTTTCTGTTCTCAAACTTTTCAAACCCTTTAGGTCACTGTGAACATCCTCCCCCCCCCCCCACCACCGCCATTATGTTTTGCCTATTGTATTATTCCACTGTCTTATGAGGTTGGTTTACTGCAGAGCTTGCCAATCTTTTTGGACCAGGGACACATTTTGACTTTTGTGAGAGTGCTGGGGACTCTAGCCACTATATGGCTGTCATGGGGGGTATGGCATAATACAACAGAGGGTACAATTGTGCTGCAGATTTTCCCATAATTGTATTTTCATATGAGAAAAGGCTTTACCTCTTCTATTTCTGCCTAGAAAATAAGACAGAAACAGGAGAAGTGCATTAAAAGGGAGGATTGTTGACTTATATTGGGTCAAGCCATTGTATTGCATAAACACCCTGGCAGAGGCTTCCCAGGGTTTCAGAAATGGGAAATTCTCAACCCTACCAGAATATGATGGGGAATAAACCTGTGTCCTTCTGCATGCACAGCAGAGGTTCAGTCCATGAGTTGTGCTCCTTCCCTATTGAATTTCAAGGCACTTACTCCTAAAGGGGTCTTGGATTACAGCTTTAAAAGCTCTGTAGTGTGCCTTCCTCAAAATTGCACTAGTAAAATCTTTGAGAATAAATATCTACCTATCAAAATTGCCACCATACTAAGAAAATCTGAGAGGAACTCAATAGCTACAGCTTTTTTATATATATACACATTCTATTACACTTCACTACACTATGCAATAAATAATAAGATATGTTTATAAGAAGACATGATGCATTCAATAGACCCACTATTTGGGATTATACTCTTTTCTTCACTTGAGTACACTTATTGGACATGCTTGCTAGCACAGCTGAATAGGTATACTGCATAGTCTCAGCAAGCTGTGGAACTATGATGTAATTTCATTGAATATAGAAAACAATGTGTACTACGAGACTGTGTCCTTCTACCATACTCTGAAGATTATCATTGTGAACACTCCACAGTATGAAAGCCATTACAAATTCAATAAGGTATTTTGACATTAGAATAGTAAATTACAATTAATGCGGCAATCACTTTAATATTGGTAGCTTTTAAAGGTTTTTCTGTCAAAAGCAAAGACTTCCATGTACATTTATGTGGACTGATCAACACTAGCATTTCATTCGATTTTTAAATATATATTTTTTTAATACACTGAATATTTTCAGTACACAAATGCATCATACCACAAGTATGGATGATAAAATAGTGCGCAGCATCCAATGTCGGCCATTGGGTCTAGTCTGGGTATGTTGTTGGCATCTGTCTGTCTCGAGAGACAATGGAGTGTGCCTCCGGTCAAACTAAAGTGACCTCCGTGGGACACAATCCTGGGCAGTGGCTATGGAGGTATTGGACTGCTCAGACAACAAGACCCCTCTGTTGGCCTCACTGATGTGGTCCAAAGGAAAGGAGAGCATTTATGTTTGGCATCAGCTTGGCTGAAAGAGTAGCCAGAAGGAGTCGTGCAAGGTGCCATCCAACTGTTTTGGGGACTCCACTCCAGATTTGTGTAAGGTTTACTCCTTAGACTTTCTTCTCCTGAAGATGTCCCTCAAGGCAGCATAGATTTAAGATCAGAGTTTTCCTTCTTCTAGATGGGCTACCATCCCAGGTTGATGAGTCCCATCTCTGGGCATGACTTACGGTAGTTGGATGTTGCTCCAAATAATTCAAGTGTATACATAAAATATAAAGAATCAAAACCTACAATAAACTAAGGCATAGATTGGTTACATAAGGGAAGTCTGGGGGATTATCCTAGAGGAGCATTCATGTTGTGTGGACAACCTGAGTTGAAACCTTGGAACATACTATATTGTGCAGTTGTCTATCTGATTGTCTGATTTATTTTGACACGCTTAGGGGACAAAGAGAATTTGATATCATATTTGTTTATGTCATTGGATCATTTTTGATCCAGTGAGTTTTCCAGCTGTGTCTTTGTCAAGGAGAGCAGATTTCAATACAGCATTAGTGATAGATATCTGAAAGCAGACCCCTGGACCTATCCATCTTTTCAGATATCTATAACCCAAATGCTGTGAGTGACTTTTGGAAGCAGTGGGCAATATAATCAGATATCAAAACTTGACTCCAGAGTAAAATACTGGGACCATTTTAATCATAAGCTTGAATGTTTGTCTCTCAAATATTGGAATATGAGAAAACCCCTAAGGCGAAACACGTACAGGTAATGGTAAAAAAGAAATACATAGTAAGGAAAAGTTATATCTATTCAGTGCTCAAGTTCTCAATATGCAGTAGAGCAAACCGTTGTTTTCAATTTTGAATGGGAGGTCAGCCATGAAATCAAGTGCAGTCTCATTCTTCTTTTAAACAACAACTCTCAAAATTCCTTTTCCTCTCCAACAGTGTCAAACCCAACACAGTGATTAGAAGGTTTTATTGACAGATGTGTAAAATCTTTGCTCACCTACTAAAAGAGTTCTTCAAATCTGCTCTAGCATTCACTATTCTTTTCATGTGTATCTAGTGTGTACTTCCAAAATGTATAACCGTGTCTTTCTTTTCCGAGTTTCGCAATGTGTTAGTGGGACTTAAGACCCAAAATCCGCCACCAATGAGGATGTGTAGAAAACAGCTTGTGACCACAGGACTGGCTAGCAGTTTCCTGGAAGAGGCTGAGGTAGGACCCTGAACACAGCATCCTTTGCACAAATCAACCATTTAGTCACACTAAATGGTTGCTGCTCAGGACTCTACAAGATGGTCTACTGGAACTGGACATCAGCTGTTCTGAATTACTGTGGCATTTGCTAACAGTCTGGGATTTCCCCAGCTGCAATATCTGAAAGTAGGGTTCTAACTTAGGTGTGGGGAACCAGTGCTGCTCCAGAAAGCAACACCCATTATCCCTGAGCACTGTTGATGCTGGCTGAGATTCATGAGAGCAACAATATTTTGAGGGTTAGGCTATAGGTCTGCCACCCCTCACCTAACCAATAAGGGTTTTTTTGTTGTTTTTCAAGTGGTGGGGAAACATTGACTCTGGCACTAAGACTGCACTCTTCTGAATGGCTACCTGAAAGTAAGGAAACATGCATAGGAAACATACATAGGATTGCTCTGTAAATGAATCATATGATGTTCCAATCCATTGTAGCACAATTACAAATCATAAGCTGCTTCTCCTTACTGCAGAGAAACCAGATTAATATGCAAATATGACATTATTGCAGGGTTTCAATGAACACTGAAAGAAAAATGGATGCTTTTGCTCCCAAATTAAATGAACAGCTGGCCATGCATTAGAAAGCATATCGGGATTGTGACTCACAAAACAGATGCAAAGGCAATCTTATTTACCTCTGACCTGGATAGAGTAAATTACAAAAGAGATCTGTATTCTCCGATCCGGTAACTGTTGTAAAATACAGTTTTGTGTTTGCCTTTAGCAAGAGGATTTTTTCAGGAGGCTGAGATGTTGCCTCATTTCACCTGAGCCTGGAGAACAAGAGCATTTGGGATTTGCACATGAAAGCTTTTCTGAGTAGGTTACCCATGATGGCTGTGACTTATCAAATCAGACCTGCTGCTGGACTAGACAGTTTACACGACACATCATATATGCAAAAGTTGGAGCAAAAAGCACCTTGGCAAAATGTTCTTCAGGCACTTCAAAAAAAAAAAAAAAAAAAAGCCCATTCAAACATCTTCCCGATTCCAGTTTCTGGGTCCTCAAAAATAAACATGGAACACGGTTTACCATAAAAGTCAATGGCCACATTTACAGAGGGAAGGAAATAAAAGAGGCCAAAAAACACCCAATTGCTGAAATTAAATGGGCCACAACTTCTTCAAAGGTACCTGGCATAATACTGAAAGCTATTAAGACCAGTGGGGAGGGAGTGGGGAGTGTAATAATACTTCCTGTTACAATGCCCAGGCAGACTAGCTTCCATAGATAGCCAGCATGTTCGCTTGGCACAGTTCAGTTCACCCCAAAACTGTGCTTATTATTATTATTATTAACAAAATGTATATACCACCTGTGTGACCAGTCCCAGCTTTAAACCCTGGCATCTCAAGTAGGGCTGAGAATGCCCCTTGCCTGAAACAATGGAAAGACAGTACTGAGCTCGATGGGCCAATAGTCTGAGTTGATAGAAGCCAGCTCCCTGTGTTCCTCATCTATGCCTTATTGCCATACTGAAAGCAGATCAACTTCTATTCCTGTTGTATTACCCACCACAGCGCCATGGGACCATAGACTGCATATGGATTCATTATCTTCTGAACACATTCCCATGAGATGCTCTTTGTGACAAGTAAGACCTACACCCATTCCAAAAATCTACCAACAGAATCTTCCGTCACTACCCCATCAGTTTTAGAAAAAATGGACTGCTATTTCAGTCTCTTCAAACAGAAGTGTTCTCTACCGTTAGCATTGTTGAAGGTTTCTTTGAAAAATCACTGAGCATTGCACAATCTCAGATGGAAGCAGAATAGAACAAGATGGGAGTGCTGGGATTTTTTAATACACTGGCAAGGATAGTGAGCCAGCACCAGGTCTTTTCATACATCTATGGAAATCTAGCCAATCTTAGAGGGAAATATATATGCATTTTGTTGAATGAAAAACTGATTACCCTGTCACGATACACTTCAGCATATGGCAAAACTGAGTGTGACGCTTTCATACATGACCTTTCCCTACATTCCCTTATGTCTATGTATACCTGTGTAGGAAAAAATGAGATGCTGGCAATAGCCTAGATGGACATATCAAAGCAAGCCATGCTGCTATTGGGAGCTTATGGGACACTTAGAAATATATTAGAAAGATGTGCAAAATTAAATGTCTATATTATAATTTATGCTCACAGAGCAGCAAATGAAGCCAATAAGGGAAAATGTGTATTCCCTGGATGGAAATCTGTGGCCTGCCAAATGTCAGCTTTCCATTATGCAACCGCTCTAGTTGAGTTTTAAATTGAGAAAGATAAAGATTTGAAATGGGGGAGAGAGAGTCGGCGATTGAGACCAGTTGAGAGACTGCCAAGGGTAGTGGCAGAAAGTATCACTGCAATAATAGAGGCTGGTAAAATCTATTGCTTCAACATAGCTGACTCTGAGGGGAATGATAATCATAATAAGAACTAGTTCAGAACACTAAAATTGATACACATTCCTTCAGAAGGCTCATAATGAAAAGCAGCAGACAGAAAATGTTATACCAAAAAGATTTGCTTGTCCCTCATTCGAGGAATAACATAAAGACACCCACACACCCAAAAAGTCCCAGGGAAGACAATTATTTCTTCTTGCCCACTCTGCAAGAATTCCACATTCTCAGATCCATTACAAAGATGTGTGGTCAAAGAAGTCTTGTAGTAGCTGTTGGAATGGTGGAATGGAAAGCCAGCTGGACAGGCCCCAGTTGGATCATCTCCCTTCTCAGCCTTGCCACTGTGGAGATCCATTAGTCATCCTCCAACGTGCGACTGCGACTCATGCTGGCATGCATGAGCACATGTTACTCAGCAGAGTAAACACACAACAGATCTGGCTCAAGGTGTGGCTACTAGGCTACTTTTATTGTACATAAATCAGGACAAAGAAAACATGACTTCTCTCCTTGTCATTCTTCTCAGAGAGAGAGAAAACAAAAGCAATACAGAGCGGATGTTCCACTCATGAGACTCCAACAATCTGTGCTGGAATGTAAACAGACATGTGACATATAACAATCCCACACATCTGCAGCAAGGGTGGAATGGAATTCCCAACATCCTCCCCCATTCCATGTAACCCGCTGCAGCAGTATTTCAGCCTAACTGCAACTGCAGTACATAAACCTGAAGCGGTTGCCTATCAACAACTTTTGACAACAGATCAGCAGTAATTTCCTTTCCTGACATGTAGGACACCTGAATGAGTCCTTTCTGGATACATTCCCAGACATTAGCACAAACTGATGGGGCCAAGCAGACATGTGTGCAGGGCTGCCTTAAGCATATGTGGCTCCGTGGTGCAAAAATCTGTCTGGCACCACTTCCCCCTTCCCCCCAGGTTGCCCAGAGTTGTTAACCTTTTTTTAGGGGGGCAGTACACTCTGGGCCAGCCGTTGAGGCACGCAGGCAGGGCAGAGCAGGGCACAGAGGAGTGTGAGGAGGCGGTGCTAGGCCGGGGCACCCCATTGGGTGGGCAGCGTGCCCTGGGTGGGCCTCTCCATGGCCCTATGTCAATCCCAGGTGTGCAGGAGAGTGGAGCCAGCTGGCCACCTCAGTGCCTAGCCGGCTCGCTTGCCCCTGAACTCGCGGCGCAGAGCCACCCGCAGCAGAAGAGCCCACTGCAGTGCTCTGACAGGCAGGCTCTTCCCCGGACTCCAACTCTTGGGCCCCGGACTCTCGGCCTGGTGCCCCTGAAAGCCCCTAACACCTATGTTAAGACAGCCCTGCATGTGTGTCCACATTGTGCCCTTCTCTGGGCAGCAAGTAGTGAGCAAAGCAGGGCTGGTGTGAGGTATTGCTCTGGAGTGGCAAATAGAGAGGCCTGAAGGGCTGTATTTGGTCTTCCATTGTGCTTAGTTATTACTAGTTTGCCTGGAGTTAAAACATTTGTTATATTTAAGCACATATGATCTGTGTTAACTTATTGAATCTTCCTTTTAGGGAAAACTACAGATTTATAGCAAAATCAATTACTAAATTAACACTTTCTTCCTTTCTGCAATTGTCCTTCTAATTTTCCTTTTAAATGGTCCAGGTCAGATAGAAATTAACTATGTCTTCAAAATTTAATACCAGGTGGTAATTCAATTAATTCAACCATCTAGAGGATATGAGCTGACCCCTTTGAACATTCATAATCTGCGAAATTGATTATTTTGTTCTCTAATAAACTATCTTATGTGAACAAAAAGACTTCTTGGTTTTCCAAACGTATTCCTTTATGTTATGAAATGTGCAAAATATAAACTTTAAACTGAATAAATTGTAGTTACTTTGTTTTTTCCTTAATTTGTTCACCTTTACATCTATCATTTTATTTGGTGACAATGGGTAGGGCTGTTCTAAAGGGATCATTATTTTATTTAAGGATTGGATAAAAATGTTACTTCCATTCATAGAAAAACTCATCCGATGAGCAGAACTCATTGTGCATAGCTAACTTTTTCAATGTTTTGTTTGCTCATACACCCAACATACTCAAACATAAAATTATATGCTTGTATACTCCTGTATCTAGCATTAATCCCTCAAGACTCCAAGTAGGTGGGGATGTCAGAGAATTCCGATGAAAACAGAAAAATATGTGTTAATTGCTGAGGTTTGTGGTCAAGACCAAAAATCTGCCAAGTGAATACAATTGTTATTTGTTCACATTGTTGTTCTTAAGTCTTCAAAGAATAAGCAGTTAAAGACTTTTTAATATTGTTTTGGCATTTTCTTCACATTTGCCACGGTCCGGTTCATGAGTGATCAAAGTCCCAGCTGGGGACGTCAGGACCGGGGGCAAGATGGTGGGGTGGGAGCAGGAATGGGAGTCCAGAAGCCAGGAGTCAGGAAGCCAAGAGTCTGAGGGTCAGAGAGCTGGGAGTCAAGAAGCCAAGGGTCCAAGGGTCAGGAAGCAAGGAGTTACAAAGTCAAGGGTCTGAGGGTCAGGAATCAAGGAGTCAAGGAACAAAAAACAGCAAGGCTGGGAACGTGTTGCTGTGGCAAAGAGCTGAAGGGAAAATGCTGACCTTATATCCCTTCCTGGCTCTTTCCACCGGGTGCTGTGAGTTACCATTTGGCCTCACCTGTGTGGCCATGCCTTGCCTCTTCAGAACAAACTTAGGAAGGCCCCAGTCCTGCGAAGCCCTACTGGTCACAGAGCCTGGCTCCTGCACGCACACCTGACAACATTGAAATGAATGCAAGTTATGCATATAGCTACTTAAATAACTTAAAGTAAATAGGAACAGCAAGATTAATAACCTAGTATTTTACAGAAACCAAACTGCAGCAGAATGGAAACAGTTTTGATTAGGATAAAGGCAGGTTGGAATGGAAATTGCTGCCATTTTACATCCTTACAAATAGATGGGCAGAGCTGGTCTTTCTCATTCACTTGAATGGAGGGGTACGTAGCTCACAATATGCAGAACTGTGTATCTGGGATGCTTGCCTAAAAGAATTCTTGTTACCAGAAGAATATGCTGAATAGAGGCATATTACTGGTGGCATCTAACATAGCCCATATCAGATTGTGTAATCTGAGACTAAAGATGGTGAACTAGGAAATTTGTTCCCATAAACTAACTGAGATGAATAACTAACTGAAAGTTCAGCCGCCTTAGCTCACTTTGGCTCATCTCCCTTTATAGTTAATTGCTGCAGAAGCACGACAACACCAAGAAAGTATTGATCACCAGTATAATTGCAGGCAGCATCAGCCTATTTCAAGTGGGATTTCTTTTTCAGTATTCAGCTAATGGATCATTCTGACTATATCTAAATTTTGGTACATAATTCAAGCAATGTATGTAAGTACATGGAACTAATTACGCTCCACTAGTAGGAAAGCACATTTTCCTTGGCCTAGCATAATTACACTTTCATTATCTCACTGGATTTATTATTCTTTCTTCTCCCTTATCTTCTGACAATCCAGGTTGAGCTGATTAGCTTAGATGACTTCCTACCTTCTTTTGCCAACCTCTCTGCAACATATGGCTGTCTCTGCTCTTTGCCATGACTAGATTTATACACTGTGCAGGATTGCAGAGTTTATCCAGGCTATCGCTACCACCATCACCAGCAATTTTTTAATCACCTTCTACGCAATAAGCTCAAGTCAATGTACAATAAACATTTTAAAACACACACACACAAACAGCTGATCCATTTAAAACTAAAACAATATGCAATATACACCCTCATGGCAAAGACCCATTTATGCAACTGGAAAAGCCTGTCAGAACAAAAATGTCTACATTTAGTTCCAGAAAGTGCAGATAGTGGGAGCAATCCACAGGAATAGCTTGACAGGAATGCTATTCGACGGAACAGAGGTAGCTACAGAAAAAGCCCTGCTCCAAGTTACTATGGAGTAGACTTCTGAGATCTTTGGAACTTGCAGGACAATCTTTCCACAGACTACAGGGATCTACTGCATACATATGGGAGAAGTAACCTGGTCCCAATCTGTATAGGATCTTAATACCCATACCTTGAACTTGGCCTGATAGCAGATTGGGAGCCAGTGCAAATCCTGTGTTATACGAGAGCAGTAGCTTGCCCCCACAAGCAACCTGCCATGTTCTGCACCATCTGCAGCCTCCTTGGCAGTCTCAAGGGTCTCCCCATATAGAGTGCACTGCAGTAATCAAACTGTGAAGTTACCAATGGATGTATAACTGTGATCAAGCTATTCTGGTCTGAGAAAGGTAGTAGCTGTCTTGCCAGATGAAGCTGGTAAAAGGCGCTCAGAGTCACTGAGGATACCTGTGCCTCCAGTGACAGAGCTGGATGCAGGAGCACCCCCCCCCCCCCCCACACACACAAGCAACAACAAACAATGCACTTCCACTTTCAGAGAGAGTACAATCCTATCCAGGGCAGGCAATGTACTGACTTCCCAGACCACTCATGTACACAGCCTCCATCTTGCTGGATTCAGACTTAGTTTATTAGCACTCATCCAGCCTACCACTGCAGCCAGACAATGCCTCCTCAGCCATTCCTAGGTCAGAGGTTGCAAATAAATAGAGTTAGGTATCAGAAGCCTATTGTTGACACCTTGCTCTAAAACTCCTAATAACCCCTCCCAGTGATTTCAGGTAGATGTTAAATAGCATTGGAGGCAATATAGTGGCCTGTGGTACCCTGTAGCTCAAGAGCCTGAGGGCTGAGAAGCACTCATTCAATGCTATTTTCTGGACCCCTCCCTGGAGGTACAACTGAATCGACTGCAGAACAGTTCCCCCAATAACCATTTCCCACAGATGGTTCAGGAGGATACCATGGCTGCTGGTATCAAAAGCCAATGAGAGATCAACTAAGAGCTACAGGGTCACACTCTTCCTGACCCTCTCTTGATAGAGGTCCTTCATCAGGGCGACTGAGGGAGATTCAGTCACAAACAGGAGTTTGAAGCCAGATTGCTGAATTCCGTCTTGTGCACTGAGGTAAACACTCAATACTCAATAAACACCAGATTGGCCCATGGAAAATAGATCACATTGCACTTTGAGGCAAATTCAGAAGTGAGCAAAACATGCCTTGCAAAAAAATAAATTGAGGGCCAAATTGTAGATATCCATTATTAGAACTCACATCTCTTCAAATTTGTGTGTGAAGGGGGAACCAGCTGTTGGGGAGAGGAGAAAAGTTAACCTTTTTCTCCATAATTATTTTCCCCAACCCCACCCTGCCCTACCACTAAGTGCCCAATTTTGGGAAACAAATGGGTGTATGTACATTTTCCCTTGTGTGGCATATAGGAGTGGGCAAATCTATCAATTTCTATTTCTCATTATTCCAGTCATTAAGATCAGATGTCCATATTTCCGCATCAGTTTGTGATTTCGTTTGTGGATGGCTAATAAGTAAATTGATAATTATTTTTAGCAAAGGGTAGGTAATAAAACTGAGTACCACAGAAGCAGGTTGTCGTTTTGCTGGCTGGCTGTTGGCTGCTTAGCAATTGAAAATAATAATAACAGTTTTGCTGAGTCCTCACCATTAATGAAAATGTAGTGGTTTCATCTGTCACAAATTCTAGTGTGTGGTAAAGGTTGAGAGTCTTGTGGAGTGGTAAGGCTTTCCCACACTTATTGATCCATTTTAGAAAAGTTCTGTCCTGCCTTTCAGACCCCAAAAGGAGCTTGCCCAAGGTGCCTTCCAGATTGGAAAAACAACAAGAAGTAAATATAATGGCATAAAAACAATTTATCAAAACAGTCATTAAAACAGCAGCAGGAGAGAGACATAAAACAACTGAGTCTCTCTAAAAATTCATTGCCACAGCAGGACTTTAAAAACAGATTAAAGGCACAGTGAAATAAAGAAGTCTTTGTTGCCCTTCTGTATACAGTTGGCAAATTGGTTGTATTAGGAATCCCTGGCAGGTAATACTGAGTAGGGAAGATCATTCCTCCAAGTAGTGAGTCTTACAGTTCTCTTTTACAGTTCTTTTTCCTGCTTTTTCCCACGGGGTTCAGTTTTTAAGATTAATAATTATGATTTTTTCTGAATATCAGTCGGTTGGGTGGGGTATAAATAGGAAAATTATTATTAATAATATTATTATAGAATAGGACGTCCCTATTTTCATCGCAGAAATGTTGGAGGATATATGAGGTTGTTCACCCCGGTAGTTTCCATTACTGGCACTAAGCAGATCCAGAACTGATTAGCTTTAGCCAAATTACTGCATGACATGCTGCATGGTGTGCCTTCAGATGTCCTGGAAAATGCTTTAAACAAAGGCTGTGTGTTTGACTGTTCCAGGGTTTCAGTCAGGGCTGTTTCCCAGAAGTACCCGGAGATGCCCAGGATTGAACCTAGAAACGCTTCCATGTAAAGCAATGTTGTACTCTGAGCTTTGGCTTTCTCACTTGTCAAGGGGGGTGGGCTAGGGAGATGTTTCATAATTGTTTAATGGGGACCGAAACAATAGTGAGGGAGAAGAATCTGTTGCCCACAAAAAGAAGCTCTACAATCTAGTGATGGACAAACTCCCCATAGGATAGTTTGCAGCCTGGTCACTAATTATAAGCGGGAAATTGCCAGGTGAGTGGAGGAGTGTGTTTGTGTATATATATATCTTTCATGCCCAATAAATCTCCAGAGATATTAACTCTGGTTTACCCAGCCAGTACTCCCAAAATATTTGACCTTCTAAAAGGAGTTCAGACTCAACTCCCTGAGTCAGTGATCCACTGCATGGGAATAAATGTTTTATCTCTTTCTTCATGTTTATTTCAGTGCATGTTAGCAGTAGTTTTTACAGAAATCTAACAAGCAAATAAGAGCTGAACTTTGTCCTCTGTCAGATAATGGTGAGGGAAAATCTTCTCCCTGTTAACAGTTACTTAAATTGGTGGCCAATGTTAGTAACCTGGGTTTCACACCAGAAATTGGAGAATCGTTTTGAGGTGGTATTAAAGGAAGGAAAGCCCCACTTCCTATTAAGAATGGAAAACAAAAAACAAAAAATGCTCCTGTGGCTGCATGAGTGCCTTCTGGGCACAATTAAAGGTACTGGAGTTCACTCATAAAGCTCTTAAGGACTTGGACCATACCTGAAGATGTTCATATTAGCCTCACTTCCTTTTACAAAGTTCCTGCACTATCACCTCCTTGGAGGTAACAGAAAAAGATAGACTACAGCATCCAAATCCTGCTCTCTGTACTAAATTGTCACAAAGTACAAGGAATCAATCCTTGACACTCCAGAAGACCCTGCTGGCATGTGTGAGGGGAATGGCTAATAGAGCTGCCTCGTGTATTGTGCAGAATGGTGCAGCTAAAATAAAAACTGGCTTTGGGAACTCAAAGGGGTGAGGATCCACATACAAATTGAAAGGGGAATGGAATGGAGTGTTTTGAGAAAGGGCACTCTTGGCTGGCTGGAGTTCTGAAGAAGGAAACTTGGTTAATTTCATTGTACACAGGTTGTACATTGACAATAAAGTTGTTGTTGTTGTTATCTTAATCCAAACCCCATTTGTACAGCGTGCTGGGATGACTTGTACCATTATGAATTCAGCCATTTGAACTAGGGAGTGATTATCCAATACATATGAAGCAGCTGGGATTTATTGTCCAAAACACAGTTGGCGATGACTAGTTTAGAAACTAAATATTATCCATAAAGTCAGTTGAAATGTAATTTTATATTACCTATATGGCTAGATAATATATAATATTATATTATTGTTATTTAGGGTATAGATGATGCTTATTATCTAAAGTATAACTTTAATCTGCGTGTGTAATATCTTTTACACAAGCCTTCAAATGAATGCTGCAGTGGACATCCAGCTACCCAATCATTTTCTGTTCACAACAACGTCAGAAACAGAAAATAGTGGGAAAGTTGGTTGGTTGGCTGGTCATTCATTCATTCATTCATTTACATTGCCAGTGAAGGTCCTTGTGTCTGTGAGAGCTTCAAGTCCCAATCAGAACATCCATGTAGAAGAAGCTTTTGGACAAATGACTATGATGAATTTCAAAATGTATCTCTTTGAGCACTTATAACTACTTGACTGTTTTCTTTCACCCACATTAAGGAGCTTTGACTGCGCCATAGCTGAAGCTTCAAACATACGATTGAAACCATTTTCCCCCATGGTACTTAAGAAGTTAATTTTAATAGGCATTTGTCATGGGACATATTTACGTCACCCCACAAAATAGATATACTTGATCATGTTCAGAAGATTTATATCCATGTGAAACCAGTGAACTTTGGAAGGTGAGTTTATTTTCTGTTGGGGATGGAGATGAGTGAAACAATACCTCTCCGGGGGCCATCAGATTTGCTTGCAATATATGTTGAGGGTGATAAAGAAAAAGCATCATAAAAGCCAGCTAAGCACAGTTCATTTTAATTAGCTGGCACCTAGCAGTGGCGTGTGATAATGCATATGAAAAGATCATTCACACCTACAAGCTTTCTTTCACACTGATTGAGGGTGGGGTTTTTTTGTTCTATCTACGTGACTCCCAGGGGGGTGTATAATAAGTCCCTAGGTGAAGTTGTGCTATTTCTAAGAACTTTCATGTCTGTCTTATATGACTGCAACTTTGCACCCTGCATAATTTCATCTCTCTTAGAATTCACCTGTCATCTCTCTCTCCTTGCCACTCAGTTCTCCTTGGAGACAGTGTCTTTTTTAGTATGAAAACTGATGCTCTTAGGAAACCTTTTTTTTTACTGCAAGTTATTTTCTTCTTCCAGTCCAACCCAGCCCAGCCCTTTCTGCTTTTAAATGCTTATGTTTTTATACGCACCCTCAAGTCAGAAAAGTAAATATTTTAATCCCATCCATTTTTGTGTGTCCTAAGTAAAGTTTGAATTTCCCAGAGAGGACAAAAATGAATAGAAATAGTTGTTTACCTGCTGCAGGCATCTATATCTCCATATTTTTTTTAATTCTGAATGTCTATAACTAGAAAAGTAAACATTTCCTCTGAAAATTGGGTATCCTGTTCATTGTGCCTCAAATAATGCTTTCAAATGTCAAAGAAAACTCTTTCATTTTGACAGATGGAAGGCTTTTACTTTCATCAACAATGAAATGACTCCCTTGAAAGGTGATAGAATCTTCTTCATTTGAGATTTTTAAGCAGATGTTGAATGGCCATCTGGCATGGATGCTTTAGTTCAGATTCCTGCATTTCAGGGAGTTGAACTATATGACCATCAGGGTCGCTTCCAACACTACAATTCTGTTGTAGGATCTACAGCTTCAGCAAAAACCCCACAACAACCCAATATCATGAGGGAATATGAAACAGGATTCCTGGTAAACCTACTGCCAATAAGGTGCTCTTTCAGGTGTTGCTGACTCCAACTCCTATAATCCTTTTCTGTTGGCTATGCCAGGAAGGATTGATGAGGGCTGTTGATCAAACATCTTAAGGGCACCAGTTGTCTACCCCAGGTGTGGCATATTGACTGGCCTGTGAAAGATACAGTCCCTGGCTCAAATCTAATCTCTGCCATGAATACGCTAAAACTCAGCTCTCTTATCTGTAGCTTTGGGATAATAATATTGACCAGGGATGTTATGAGCATTTGAAGAGCAGCGTATGAGCAAATATATCTCTTCAATGCCCATAAGCACCAGTGGGGCAAATATCTTTGCTTACAGTCTAGCAGGGCCATGTTTACCATGGTACTGTGTCTCACTGCCCATGTCTCCTCCGTCTCCTGATTGAAGGCAAATAAACTTAACTTTGGACCGGTGAAGGCAAAGTAAGATGTGGTAGCTGCAGCTTTCCTCACTGAGCACTGGCACTAAAACAACACATCCCAGCATCCCCAGCAGGAATGTGAAACTCTATTAACAAGGGAAACTTTTTCTTGATGGGAACAGTACACACAACATCATTTGCCAAAGATGCAGAGATTTGTAATCCTAAAGCCAGCCATCAGCAGGGAAAGGCATTCTAATAAGGGAGAAGGAAGCTGAATTAATCATAACTACCCCTCCTGCCCTTAACTTCAACAATCCGTAGGTAAGTTTCTTCATCTTAAACAAGGTGTGGTTTTTTTCTCTTTTGAACCAGTGATCAATATTGTCTTAGAATATTTTCCACCTGTGTGTAGATCCTGAAAATAAAGTATATAAAGCATCTAGAAACTTGAACAGTTTCGCTAAATACAGGCTATCACCCATGTTGCTTTCCCAGCTACGTTTGAGAAATGACCTGTACAAAGCACAAAAACAGCATGGTTGTTCATACTTTTTAAGTGAACTTGCAAACCCTGCTATTGACCACTCATATTCCTTTTGTTATCATATGCCTGTCCTTTGCCATTCTTGATGTCTGGGCCATACATAAAAAGAATGCTGATGACATTTGCAAGTAAGTTTTTCCCCCAGCGTGGCTGTCAGTTGACACACAGCACAAAAATTGCTCCTTCACTACTCCATTCAAGCAGTACCGAAAAGCAATGCACAGCTCATCTGTATGAGAAATATCTGGTGTAGAATCAACAATAAGAGAAAAGGACTTTACCTCTTCAATCTCCTGAATGGTTTACATATGAACCAATTCGTAATATGTATCTGCGAGGAAATGTCTGAAACATAACTCTTCATTTCATTTCCATGATTTTTCAAGCGCTGCTCAAGAAAAGGATCAAAGTCAGCAATGACGTACAATAATCTAAGGTAATTGACATTGTGGTGTGATCCCAACATCTGGCTGCCACCATATAATGGAAGTCCTATTCCCCCCCCCCAAAAAAAGATAACAGCGGCACCAAAACGCTTCAGCATTCCTTTACAATATTTTATTTCTTGATGCATCTGCCTTTCTCCACTGTGTTTGTTTTGTTCTTTCTTAAAATGCAGGTCATAATACATAATAGTGTGGAATGCTGTTTCCATGCTTCTTGATTTATATTTCACATATTCCCGCAAATTTGATAAACCTCCTTCCACAAAGGCAGTTTTTATCCCTCTAGATGAGTGAAACAGTTTGCAGGCAAAACAGAAAAAATATTTCATCTTGAGCAGAATATAACAACCACTTCTGATATTGCTCCTCCCCATTTTTCTAATAAAAGGTAAAGGTACCCCTGCCCGTACGGGCCAGTCTTGACAGACTCTAGGGTTGTGCGCCCATCTCACTCAAGGAGGCCAAGGGCCAGCGCTGTCCGAAGACACTTCCGGGTCACGTGGCCAGCGTGACATCGCTGCTCTGGCGAGCCAGAGCTGCACACAGAAACGCCGTTTACCTTCCCGCTAGTAAGCGGTCCCTATTTATCTACTTGCACCCGAGAGTGCTTTCGAACTGCTAGGTTGGCAGGCGCTGGGACCGAACAGCGGGAGCGCACCCCGCCGCGGGGATTCAAACCGCCGACCTTTCGATCGGCAAGCCCTAGGCGCTGAGGTTTTAACCCACAGCGCCACCCGCGTCCCTAATTTTTTTTTTCTAATACTCACACTTTAATTTTGAATAAACTTGTGCAGAAGTTTGAAATTCATACCTTCTGCTACTGCAGGAATTTTGAATTTCTTCAGTAATTTCTGAAAACCGTTAAGCAGGATCCCTGTTCACATAAGGAAAGGTGAAAGGGATTAGTTGTTCTGCGGGTATGTTAGACTCTGGAATACTGTCTACTTTGTTTTTGGAATTTGTGAGTTCTGGGCCACCATGGTATGACTGATTTTGAGAGGAGGAGGATCCCTAAGGAAATGCATGTCTTCTCCAAAGCCTCTTGGTATTCTTTCTGTGACAGGATGCAAGAAAGAAACAGAGACAGAAAGATAGAGTGTGTTAGAGTGTTTGGTGTTTTTTCATTGCTTCTTCCTCTTATATTTTTATCCTTTCTTATTGCTATTAAAAGTGGTTCCAAGGTGGCAATAAAAAGAAGTGGGGAGAGAGGGCACCCCTGTCTTGTCCCCCTTTCGATGCTGAACTCTTCGGTGATCTCATTATTTATTAGCAATTTTGCTTTTTGGTTATCATATATCGCCCTAATTCCATTAATTATGTGTCCTTTTATTTAAAATGCATCTCTGGGTTATTTGTGGGGCATAGGAATTCATTCATCCCCCCCCCCAAAAAAAATAGTCTGGCCCACCACATGGTCTGAGGGATGGTGGACCGGCCCAAGGCTGAAAAAGGTTGCTGACCCCTGTCTTAGGTGTTGTTGAACTACAACTCTTGTCAAACCTGAGCATTGACTAAACTACCTGGGAATGCTGGGAATTGTAGTCCAGCAATATATGGGGACACAAGGTTGGGGAATAATGCCATAAAGGGTTAGGATGTATATGGAATACTTGAGTACTGTAAGGATTTTTTTCAAGAGTGAGTGTTATTATTACTACTGTCTTGGCCAAAGTCTATTTTATTTACTTATTTAAACAATTTATATATTGCTTAGCCGCAATTGTCACTAGGTGATTGAATAAATATTTAAAATGGTATAGGAATATTGCCAAAGAAAGCCTGAAGGAAATGAGAGGAAGGAAACTGACCTCCTGAAAGATGGGGAGTCACATTTTCACTATTGACCTGACAATGTAATTAGTGTACAAGAAAAGAAGTATTAGATTATCGAAGTTTGCTGTAAAATAAATAAATAACTGCTTGCGACTTGCTTTAGCGCCTTGGCTCTAATTAACTGATAAATAACTCATGCACCCCTATTTATCAATTAGAATCTAATTGTTCTTTGCTACAGGGTGGGACTATTATTAGCTCAGTGTTCTGTGTGTGAATGAATAGCTCTCTTTTAGTCTACGGAGACTTTGGCCTCGTTTTGACTAAAGCTGATCTACGCAAGACCAAGGAACGAAGCAAAACAAAACATAAAGCTGGAACAAGTACAAAACCTGAAGTGCATTTAGCCGTCTTGGATGGAGCAGCCTATACTTAGCAAGGAGCTCGTGAACTTGCAGACAACTGCAAAACCTCCAGAACCTTTTATACACCTTCCAAAGACCAACAGGCTTGTCTGGCGCTCTCTCTGGGGAGCGAGATGGCTGCTGTTCTCCTAAGTGCTTATTATTTGGAAACAAATATTCCCCGCTCTCTAACAGAACAATTTATTTGAACAATTGCCCCCATTAGCCTCTTCTCGGGTGATCCATTTTAAATAGCCCCAAGGAATGATTGTATGTCAGGGAATCTGCAGGGAAACAGCCTTGGTGTGCATCCAAAATTATTCAAGAGAATCCACCTCCATACAAAGCACCACCTTGTATTTATTTAACTTTTATCTGATTCTTTGTTCCTCAGAGCAGATTGCACACACCTCGCCCGTGCAGCCTCCCTGAATGAGCCAAGAGACCTGATTAGCTTTAACAATACAGCCGCAGTATAAGTCTCTCTCTGCGCACCCCAGAACAAAATCTTGATTATTTATTTAACTCATTTGTAGGTGTCCCACCCAATTTCCTTCAAGGAACCCAAGGGAAGCAAATGACTCACATTCAGGTACTTACTGAATCTGTTCAGTTCAGAGAAGCATTTACATTAGTCACTTTCCAGCCACCTTCTGGGGCCTAGAGGTTGCCCATTTGCTAATAGTATTGTTATAGGTTTTCTGGGAAGGAATGTAAGTCAGTGACAGAACATCTACTTTGCATGCACAAGGTCCCAGGTTCAATCCCTGACATCTCCAGGTAACGTGGGGAGAGACTGAAACCATGGAGTTCTACTGCTGATCAGTGCAGGGATAGTCAATTTTGGTTTCTCTGCCATTTTTGACTTCTCATTTTCTCCACATTGCCACATCAGTTTGTCAGCATTTTAGTGCCACTTTCTCCTAATAGACACATTTTGGCATCCCCTACTACTCTTTCCAAGGGACGTGGGTGGTGCTGTGGGTAAAAGCCTCAGCGCCTAGGGCTTGCCGATCGAAAGGTCGGTGGTTCGAATCCCCATGGCGGGGTGCGCTCCCGTTGTTCAGTCCCAGCGCCTGCCAACCTAGCAGTTCGAAAGCACGTCAAAGTGCAAGTAGATAAATAGGGACCGCTTACTAGCGGGAAGGTAAACGGCGTTTCCGTGTGCGGCTCTGGCTCGCCAGAGCAGCGATGTCACGCTGGCCACGTGACCCGGAAGTGTCTCCGGACAGCGCTGGCCCCCGGCCTCTTGAGTGAGATGGGCGCACAATCCTAGAGTCTGTCAAGACTGGCCCGTACGGGAAGGGGTACCTTTACCTTTACCTTTACTACTCTCTCCAGCAGCAGTTATCCAGAAGCACTACTGCCTCTAGAGCATAGCTATCATGCCTAGTAGAAGTCCATAGTCTTATTCTCCAGAACTTCTGTCCAGTCCTCTTTTAAATCCATCCAAGTTGGTGGCCATCACTGCTTCCTGTGACAGTGATACCCACAGTTTACCTGTGCTCAATGTGAAAAAGTGCTTTATTTTAGCTGACCTGAATCTTCCAACATTTAGCATCATTAGATATTCACAAGTTCAAACATTGCGTGCTGAGGTCCCCCAAAACACCCTAACCCAATAACTCACACTTCACACATTATTTTTGTTTAAGGTTTTTGGCATAATTTTGGCCACAACTTTGTTATCATACAAATTGTGAGTGGTTGCTTAGGCATTGGTTATGACTAGCTGTCCCCCCCGCCTTGGGGACAGCACTGACTCCCGGACTCCGGCGGGAGCCAGTGTGGAGGAACAAGACCCAGGGATTACTGGAGCTGCGCCACAGACCCTCAGTACCATCCCTGCCTGCTCCCAGGAGCTTACTCGGCCCGCACCCTGCACCAAGGGTTTGGACGAGGGGGATGGTAAGCCCCTGAATTCCTTTAACGGAATTCCCGTGCAGCAGCAGCATTGGAGGGGTAGGCACAGCCAATCCACACCCCTCCACCAACCAATTTTAACCAATGCCTAACCGCCAACCTTACAAGTTGTGACGATTTGCTACGCAGTAGGCAAAACCCAATTGGCACACACTAATCAGCCAAAAGGTAAATTCCTACCAGGCCCCCGCACCAATGCAGGCGATCCCTAGACAGGCATAGCAAGGTCAAAGCGCAAGCCCAATCAAGGGAGGGCGGGCGGGTGATCCGGTGCCCACAGCGAAAGAGAAAGAGAAACGCTGTGCACCTTGCTTAAATAAGCACTGATCCCACCCCTAAATTTGCAACATCAAATTTACCCCAGTAACACCAACCGCCAATCAAGTTCCAACCCTTTGAAACTAGCCTGCCTGATAACCCTGGGTGCTTTGTCTGGCCCCATCCGCAACACGTGCTCTCCTTTATTGAGAACATGCTTTATGAGAGAGAGAGAGAGCATCTTTTCTCTACACAGTTTCTATATGCCATTCATAATTTTATAAACTTTTATCATGTCACCTCTTACTTGCCTTTTCTCTAAACTAAAAAGTTTCAAATGTTGCAACTTTTCCTCATAAGGACGTCCCTCCATTCCCCTTGGTCATTTCGGTTGCTTTTTTGCAACTCTACAATATCCTTTCTGAGGTGTGGTGACCAGAACTCTACACAGTATTTCAAATGCTGCCGTGCCATGGATTTGTACAATGGCTTTGATTTATATAACATCATTGTTCACATAATGCTTAAATATGTTTTGTTGTTGCATCTGAACCAACCCTTAGAAACTTACCTCATTCATCTTAGCCAAAGAGATGTCACCTAGAGTCCTACCTCACACATTGCATGCTTTACAGCAATTTCTAAATATCTCGGTTTGAGAGTGGCAGGGATTGTAGTTATTCCTTACTTATCGTTTCCCTCCTATAATTGCTTGAGGTCATCCTTGTCATACATATGGAACGCATCAGCTTTTCCATTGCCTTTCCGCCCCTCCTTCACATGGTTATTTTCTTATTTATGCCCAGTTAAATTGTGTAATTAAATTCCTCCATTACTGAAAAAGGAGTTGGAGGGGGAAATCATTCATATTCATTTGAAGTGTAATTAAGATTACTTAATTATTATTAAGCAGGCTTTTGTTTTGGGGAAATGCTGCATTTCATTTGCTGCATGAAAATTTCATGTTTCCTAAGTAAAGCAGACTTTAGGGGTGCTTTTGATCTACATTTGTTTTCCTTGAGAGTTTTAATAGTTTTTTATAGTTGTCTTTTACACACACAAACCCATAAAAGATAACACACAAACAAACACACATTATGAAATTTCTTCATGATATGAAAACTGCCTTGGGAACATTTGCAATCAAAGCTGATATGGAAATGCACTTAGAACAACTGTTTATATAAAGAAATTATATAGGGAGGGAGGGATTTCCACAGAGCTTACCATGGAGAGTGAGACCCTGTGTGCATGGCCCAGAAAGAATGGGATCCTAACCAAGTAAGATTAGGAATCCTGAGTTTTTGTCTTGACTCTTACCCCACTTTACACTGATTTCTTCGCTTATTAACTTGGAAATGTGAAAACGCTATCGTTAATTAATATCTGGATTTCTAGCTAAGCAACGAACGGTGAGCTTCTTTTTCACATTTTGCTGAAAAGTTGACTGAATGGTAGAAGCAGATGCTGCAGATTAAGTGCGCACAGTGCTAAATCAACAATTCCCTTTGTTTTGACACCTTTTTCTTCCCTTTGTCCTCTCACTATGGCTTGTCAAAAGATCTGTGACACAAAGATTTCCACATGAATATATTTCCAAGGTTTCCTCTTCAGGCCAGTTATTTAAGATACCCCCCCCCCCCCGCAACCAGGATCAACCCTGTCTCACATCCCAGTGCCTCCTCCCCGTCTGCTTTGCTAGGCCATGGATGTCTTCATTATTTATTACTTTTCTGCATGACTGTCAAGGCATCTAAACTCCTTTGGAATGAGAGATGACTGCAGACAGTGGCAAATTAAGATTCTCAGCACGTTCCCTTCCTTTGGCCTGTTTGATATAATGCCGTGCGTTCCCCCTCCCCTTTGCATTTCTCACGGAATTCCTCCTATATTTCAGTTCACTAATTGTCAGGGCATGCTAGCATTGCAGAGTTTCCCTTTGACAGAAGGGTAATATTTGGCACAGAGGGAAGCAAGGTAGGCAGGGAAATGCTGGGTCCCGAATGCAGCAGGCATTGTCTAATTTGACGCTCTCTAAGGCCTGGTGCAAATCCAGGCCATTGTAAAGATTACCCATCTAGAAACAAGCTAGTGGGGAAACAAAATTTCATTTCTAGTTTCTTAGCTCTTTACACAAAAGGATGACACGCACTTTTGCGAGCATCTGCCTTTGCTTGGTTAGGTAGCTGTTAACTCTGTGGCTTTAACTAAGCCTCTTTGATCTGACGGCTTCATAATATTGATTATATTAAAAACACACCTGTGAGAATCATTCACGCTTTCATGTGAATGGAATCAAAGAGCAAAGCAAAACAGTGGCACTATTCATTAAACTGAAAGGCGAAACGAAATTAGTGGATGGCCTTTCGCTATTGATAGCTTCTCCGTCTAGCTTTCATACGAAGGGGACAGTTTCGCTTTCATATCTGTCCTCTGATGTTTGAATTTCAGATTCATCTGCATTGATTCAAAAGTACATTGTCATACTTGCATACTTGCCTAATAAGACACAGGCCTTTGACAGATTCAGTTCATCCTTATGGGTTATAGTTCCCTGCTTGACAAAGTCATTTAAACAAATTATTGATAGGTTGAGTAAACCCAAATGACCACCTTCTCTGATTCATGGGCAAGTGTGATCATCTTTATGAGAATGGCGCTTTCATGCTTTGGGCTGACATATGCCTAGAGAATATTGGCTTTTTCTCCACCTGTGTGAATATATATGTATATTTATAAAGATAAAGATAGATGTCATGGTGGCAACATCCCTTCTATGTATCTAATATGTCTATCACAGTTATAGCCCAATGAGTTCAAGGCAGCAGACTTGCCCCCCCCTTTTATCTTCATAGCATTCCTGAAAAGTAGAGTAGGCTGATAGATGGTAACTAACCCAATGTCTCTTCACTGCCCTTCATGAATGATCACAGATTGGAACCTAAGCCTTTGCATTCCCTATCCACTATGGCACATTGAACCTCTAATTATATCCACTGAAAAATTCAAGCACTAATTGCTGGTAGTGACATGTATACCTATATCAGGCTTTCTGGGGTTTCTGGGTCCACACTGATCCTGATTAGGGCACACAAAGATTGGAATCATTTTGGGAACTTCAGTTGAGGAGGAAGATTCACAAGAGATGACCTCTCAGGTAGAAAGCCTGGTGAAAAATATATGGAAATCCTTTAGCTATAGAATTCGCTGTGAATGCATCTAACTGTAAAATAATCAGTAACCTATCCAATTGCAAACGGAGAGCTATGGCTTATAAACATTCTTTAATATTGCCTGTCTTAGAATGATTTCTGTGCCCCAGTCCCACCGTATAGTATTCAGTTTATATTCTCTGTGCTTCCATATGCCAGTTTCTGTAAATCTAGATTGCTAAATCAGTATATTGTATAAGTGTGGCTTCAAGCAGATCTTATGTCTCAATTGTGTTACATTGTAGGCAGGCCACAGATGCTAGTAATAGTGTAATTTCATTAGGCTATCCCAGGGACTATTCATTGTTCAGTACCTAAGGCTGCATGGAATTTAAAGATAAGGAACTGCTAAGCAAAGGAGAAGTGAGTGCTATTTGTATCTCATATCTTGATATTATTGTGGTAAAAATAAAAAACCTCTGCTGCTTATTCTCATGTACAATGTAGCCCAAAGATGTCTACAGAAAAGTAAACCCAATTAAGTTTAAGGAAGTGTATTTAGTAGCACAGCCCTTTTAAAAAATATTTCACACCTTGCATGATCTTGTACAGAATTTAAAGTAAGCATCACACCAGACTGCTATTGTTCACCAGTCACATCTACATGACATTGATAAGAGGGCTAAACCAAAAGCTGTGTGTGTAGAGGGGAATCCTGGAAGAGGATTTTCCAAATATTTTCATCAAATGCAAGATCAGACATTTCAGGAACTATTTTGCCCTCTTAGGAAGCAGAACATTTGCTCTGAAAATGTTTCTGGGCAAAGATTTAGTCCTGCCCTGGTTTTGAAAGAGGCAATGTGCACCCAACATACCTACAGGTCCTGTTCTCTAGGTCTGTACCCAGAAGAAAAAAACTGTCCCTTAATTTCCCCACAACACTGTAGAATCCAGGTAGGTCATGCTGTCCCTATGCCCCCTCAAGCCACTCCCACCCCTCACTCATTCAAGATGGTCCTCAGGGGACACTCCAGTGAACTTGAAGTGCTACCAATGGGAGAAAGAGACATGAAAGTCATCTTCTGCCCACACACCCTGAACCCAAGCCTTTTAAGTTTAACATTTCTTCCAATATTGTTTAATCTACTGCTTTAGGTGTCTCGAGGTTCTTTCCACTATTCTCGAACCACGTGCAAGTTTATCAGATGCAATATATCCAAAGTATCTGGTTTTATCTGATGAAGTAAATTATTTTAACCTGAGCATAGCATTTGCTTCCCCCCTCCCCTAGGATTCTCTTCCATAAGTACTTCAGTTCCCTGATATGAAGTCAATGCCCAGCATTCATGACAGGTAACTATGGTTTACGTTGCCAAAGCACCCTTGGTTTCTTATAAAACAGGGATGGGAAACCTCTGGCTCTCCAGCTGTTGCTGGACTCCAACTCCCATCATCCCTGACCATCAGTCATGTCACTTGGGGCTCCTAGGTGTTGGAATAGGGCCACAGGTTCCCCTATAGAAGGATGCTGCTACTGAATAATAGTTTCCTTTGTGAAAGGATTTTTTTTTATACCTAATGAAACCTTGCAAGCAAGCTTGTGTCATAGCCTGTTTATCCCCAGGGTGTTGCAACCCATACTCTTCATGTTTGGTAATGAATGGAATCAGATGTGGAGCCAAATTTAATGAGTTGCTAGAAAGTGCACATCTACATGGGCTTGCAGAGCATAAAGCATCAAGATACTATAAGTGTTCATGCATATCTCTCATCTCTAACAAGGGAAATTGTTAACACGCTCTGCAGATTTTACTTTTAAATTGCCAAACAGTAGAGAGAAAGTAATTAACTTGGCCTGAAGCATACACTTACCTTGGGAACTAGACTGGCAGAAAAAGAAACATTAACAGTGCAGTCTGATACATGACATAGAATCATAGAATTGTAGAGCTGGAAGGGACCTTGAGGGTCATCTAGTCCAACCCCCTGCAATGCAGGAATCTACTAAAGCATCCATGACAGATGACCATCCAACCTCTCCTTAAAAACTCCCAGTGAAGGAGGGTCCACCACCTTCTGAGAGAGTCCACTCCACTGTCAAACAGCTCTTACAGTCAGAAAGCTATTCCTGATGGTTAGTTGGAATCTCCCTCTTATAACTTGAAGCCATTGGTTTGGGTCCTACCCTCTGGAGCAGGAGAAAAAATTTTGCTCCATTTTCCATGCGACATCCCTTTAGATATTTGAAGGTGGTTATCATATCTCCTATGTGGAGATGGGTATCTACAACTCCCATCAGCCACAGTCACCATGGCCAATTATTATAGATGATGAGTTTTGTAGTCCAATATATCTGGAAGGAAGAAGGTTAGCGATGTCCAACTTCTCTTGCTGCTAATCACCAAGTCATCAAAACTTTTCTGTTGGGAGTCACATGTAGAATGAAGTGGACTCCAGACTTCCCCTCCATCTCTGCACATTTGTTACAATGACTGAACAGAACTAACAAGGAGAACATTGGAAGCTTCCTTGGACTGTTGGTCCATCTAGCTCATCATTATTTACGGTGACTGTCCAGGGACATTCCCAGCCCTACTTGGAAAAGTCAGGAATAGGACCTCGGATCTTCTGCATGCAAAGTAGATGTTCTACCATTGAGCTTTGGCACTCCATCAACTTCTGCATGTACAGCTAAGCACACCTGTGCAGCTATATAAACCACCCTATGATATTTGGATGAAGGGCAGTATAGAAATTAATAATAATAATAATAATAATAATAATAATAATAATAATAATAATATACAGCCAAGGCTTCCAGTTGCATGGATATAACCCAGCACATCTGTGTACATATCTCTTTGTGTGCTTTAAATATGGGGGGGGCATTGCCATCTCACCCCATCCATATGCCTTTATTTGATGCATGAGTCACATCTGAAAAAGGCTCAAGTAGTGAACATATGCACCTGTGAGATGTTTCCAAATGCTGATGTACATGCCAAATAAAATGGCTTTCACCTGCACCCTGAAGAAAGTTCAAACTCTTAATAACTCCCGATTGATGAACTGAAGCTTAGATATATTCCAGCAACTCTGACCCAATGAATGGTGTGAATACGGAACCAATTTCAATAAACTGCTGTGCAGCTTGTGAGTGTTTGAGTGCCTGCTCTATCTTTCTAACTGTGAGCATCATATAGGGGAGAAATTGTACTGGTTACTTGAGAAACTCTCTATTACTGAACCGGTGCAAAATGATTTCCAGTCAGATAGAGGCTTCCTGGGTCTTGCACTCAAAAGAAAAGGAAAATCTATGTGTAGCTGGACTGAAAAACAGAAACAATCAACTATTCGTAAATATTTATGAACTATTGTTTTCTATATTCACTTCTTTCTGAAATGGTATAAGACATAAAACACCCCATGTTCATGAAATGGTAGAGTTTTAAAACAGATGTTTTGGTGCTACAAAGTTTTAACTTATTGTAGTTTCTCTTTCCCAGTTATTCTTAATTTCATTTGTTCAGATATTTTTGGCCTTCTCTCACACCCTGCAGTTTAATTTGTTTATATGTCTGAGCATCACCCCTCACTAAATTCCTCAACCCCCAGAAATATTCACATGAATGCAGAGTGGACAGAAAAGTATTCACTGTTATTTATTCATACAATTCATACAACTCATCAGTAGATGTTTTTCAGCATCAGTATCAAATATTTCACAACACCTGCCATTAAGTATTTGCCAGATGTCAACTATGTCTTCTGCCGTGCAATTCTATTTGTGTTCACTCAGAAGTAGGTTCCACAGTGTTAAATCAGACTGTGCATAGGATCACTGTCTTTAAGTGCATATCTGGGATTTTAAGCAGCTCAGAGGGATATTTGTTTACTTCATTGAACATAGGATATTTATAACAAGTTCAGATTTGTCCCATTCTACTTTTGGTTATGTATTTCAAACATCTATACCCTGCCTTTCCATTGAAATACTAGGGTGAATTACAGCTCTAGTTAAAACAGAAGCACGCAACATAAAAATAAAAATAATTGAGAGAAAGAGTAGCAGGAAGAAGACAAATCCTTAACAGGGAAGCTTAAAACATCAGCAGTTGGACAGGCCAAATACCAGCTGACAGATAAAAGTATTGGTTAGCTGGTAGAAGTAGGGATGGGTTTCTCATTCCCCCCCCCCCAATCTTAAATGCAGTTCTGCACATTCCCACATCAGTTGCATTTTTTAAAAGTCCTTATGGCATTTTATTGTGAATTTAGCCTTATCTACTCATTTTGCATGCAACTTTGTCTAGCGTGCATATTTTTGCAAAACATATTTCCCCTAATATTACAATTTATTTTTTTTGTTATTCTCACCACCCTATGCATTTTTTGCACTCATTACCTTCATATATGCATTTTTCCACAAATTGCTTGCAAAATGTGGAGAAGTGAAGTGGCTGTGTTTTGCTTTGCATGGTTCAGAGTGGTTTAACAGTCAGTCCCTCTTCCCAGGGAGCCCAAGGAATTCTAAAATTGTTGGTCTGTGTGGAGGGAAATATGGGTCTCCTAACAACTCTCAGCATTCTTTACAGACCACAGTCCCCAGGATTTTTTTGGAGGAAGCCATGACTGTTCAAAGTAGTATGAAACTGCTTCAATTGTTTAGTGCAGATGAGCCCCTGACCTTCACCCAGTCACCCATCCCTACCTAGAGCTAGCCACAAAACTCAAAACTGTTTAGACAGGGAGAAATGGTATCAGGATCATGGGGAAGCATGAGTTAGTACCCTTGAAATATGAACTGGACTTTGGTGCTTGACTATGTTCTTTAAATGTGTATACATGCAGGTGGGTCCTGGGACAGACTTATGAATGGTGCTGACATTTACAGTGCATGACACCACTAGACAGCTGTTGTGATGCTGTAAGAAATAAATCAAGACATGTAAAGGGTTGAATACTACTTAGTAGCACAGGCACAGCAGGTAACAGATTGTGAAGGGTAACAGATTGTGCACTAAACTCCACTCCAGCAGAGCTTCTTTTTGCAAGTTACAACTGCCTAGCACTGTTCCAAAACACTATCACACTGGCTTTCTCCCCAAGGCTCCCAGGTCAGGCTAGGAGAGAACTGGGGGGGGGGGGGGACTTTCTGATGACTCGACTGAGGCATGCTACAAATGTGAAATTTGCAAAGAGGAGTTCCACTCTGATGTTATGGGATTTTGCCGGTTAGATACAGAACAGCCTTAAAAAAATAAAAATCTTTGATGCATTTCGCTGTGTTTTCTTTAAGAAGTGGGTTTCAGCAATCACTAAAAGCAAGGGTTTAATATAACTCATGCATATTTAACTACAAGAACAAGAAATCAAAGAATGGGAACAAGAATTGTAGGTGGAAAAAGCGGGCAGGAAGAAAACATTATTCAAATGTCTGTTTCATTTCAAAGATTACCAGTGTACCCTGACAATCAAAAGAAATTAAGAGCTTAAAATGCTACTTTGGCAACCATTCAAAGTTAGAAAGTCAAGAGGTATCCTAACTGTACCTTTAATTGCTAGCATTGTTGACTTTTAAACTATCCCACTGTGACAATATTATAAAGTTTAAATGCTCTGAGTTCCCCCGCCTCTTTTCCTCTGATGTTCTTTCTACCCAGATGTATTATTGTTAAAGTAATCTTAGACAGTCTAGAATGTTAAACATTTTATAAAATGCTACTGAGCAAATAACTAACTTGAATTGCTTTTTGAGATCTGCTTATGAAAGGAGGGGGAGCTGTAAAAGGTTCCCCAAAGGGGATTTTCTCTTTTATCTGTGGAAGAATTTGTAAAATTAGATGCACAGGAAAGCAAATGATAATGCACCTTCATGAGCCAGGTGGATAGATTTTGGGGAAAATACAGTATAGCCATGTAAAAGTCAATGTTACTATTTTAGGTAGGGTACAGAAAAGGAGACTCCAGAATCAGATCTGGCACTTGCAGAGAGCCTGGAGGCAACAGCAGTGTTTGAACAAAACAATGGTTTGTAGAAAGAAGATTTGCAAGCAGTTCACTGCTTCATCGTGGTATTTCATAAAAGGTAAAGGTAAAGGTACCCCTGCCCGTACGGGCCAGTCTTGACAGACTCTAGGGTTGTGCGCCCATCTCACTTAAGAGGCCGGGGGCCAGCGCTGTCCGGAGACACTTCTGGGTCACGTGGCCAACGTGACAAAGCCGCACCTGGTGAGCCAGTGCAGCACACGGAAACGCCGTTTACCTTCCCGCCAGTAAGCGGTCCCTATTTATCTACTTGCACTCGGAGGTGCTTTCGAACTGCTAGGTTGGCAGGCACTGGGACTGAGCAATGGGAGCGCACCCCGCCATGGGGATTCGAACCGCCGACCTTTCGATCAGCAAGCCCTAGGCACTGAGGCTTTTACCCACAGCGCCACCCGCGTCCCTCATGGTATTTCATACAGGAACGCTAATCAGAAAGTCTGATGCTCCCTGTTGCTGGCAAACCTGGGTTTCTTGCTGTGTAATATTGTTGGGAAATGAACATATTTTTAGGTGCCAGGCAAAAACATTTCTCTTCTCCCAGGCCTTTGACTAATTAAACAATCTATGGCCTTTTAAACTGTGTATGTGTGGAGGTATTGTTTCTGTTGTTACTATGCTATGTACTTTTGCATTTTTATATTGTTAACCTTCCTGTGATCGTCGCATGAAAGCCAGTATAGAAACAACAACAACAATGTGCTCTTAATTTGAAAGCCTTAATTAGGAGACACCCTGATTTTCCACCCCACCCCAATATACAGTACTTATATACAACTCCTTGATGCATTGCCTCTGGTGAGTTAACAATTTCATTTGGAGGTAATCCACTGCTTTAAAACATGCTGATTTACAGTTCCTTGCACTGCTAATATGTTGGCCTTTTATATGTCATAATTTGGGGGGGGGTAGACACCTGTGGTAAAGGGTTTTCTGTTAAAGATAATAAGCTTAATGTGCATTAAATGTAATGTTTCTATGTACTGAAGTTTTTTTAAAAACTCACATAAATGTTTGAATTTGATGAGAGGTTTGCATTAGACAGGAAGTTAAACTCTAGGGAAATGCAACAAGGAGAGGTGCAGATTTCAGTTTTCAATGTACATGCTAAGTGATGGTTCATCCCTCAGAAACCTAAGAACTCAGAGTCTTAGTCTTTGGAGCCAGCAACTCAGCTCAACATAGTTCAACGAGCAAATTGCTTGGGAGCTCTCCCTGGGACTGTATTAAGGACTTAAAGAAGACTGGACCACATTGCTAGTTTGTTTAATAGCAGAGTGTTACTTGGTATTTTGCAAAGTTTATTTTGTAACTAGTTTAGGAATGTTTACAGTAGCCTTTGGAACTCTGTTCTTGTGGCAAAGTCCTTTTCTACTCTGCACAAAGCCCAAATCAGGGATTCCATTCACAGCAACTCTAATACTTTCCTCTCTCCTTCTTTCTGGTTCCCCTCCCAAGGGTTGGCACATCCTATGAATTATGCTTAATGTGCTGGAAGCGGCTGCAGTTGGGGAGGAACTGGCAAAATCAGGGAATTCCCCTTTGTAAAAGCAGAGAGCAGTCCCCAGACTACATCAGAGAACTCACTATTGTAGCCAAGAACGTTTTGCCAACCCAAAATGCAAAAAGCGTCAGGCTATATATGTCAAATCTGCATTTTATACACGTTGCAGTGTTCTAGTTGGCCATCAGCTCACAGTCCTGATAGAAGATAATGGACTTTCAATAATTTGTGAGACTAAGAAGATTAGGGGATTTGAAGCACAAGCTTTTGATTCTGAGCAACTGGGGACTAGACTGGTGAAGAAAAAGTGATTTATATGTGCTGTATATGTGATATAACATTGTGCCACCAGAAGGCGATGTGGAGTCCTGTTTTTCTTTCCCTGTTTTCCCTGTTTATAATGCTTTAAACTGAAACACTTGTTTGATGTGCCTAGATCCAGCCTGGGTTAACCGTCTTGCCCCAGGTCAAAAGAGAAAACAAGTTTGATCGTCTGCAATTATTCCATCAGAACTATTTATCACAATCAGAACATTCCCTCCTACTCTAATTCTTTTCTTCTATGCAAAGATCAGGTTTGGTTGTTGCATGTAGGCAAAGCCCCTATGGGAAGTTCCCTTTGGCTTGTCTGAAATGAATAAATGATGCCAAACACTGGGATTACACCCAGATGCACAACTCTGCCTTGCTGATGAATCAGATGCTGCAGCTGACAGATCTGCCTTGATCCAGCACACATGTACATGCCTAAATAATCCATTGATTTCGATAAATTTAAGTGTGCCTAACTCTGTGTTGGATTACAGCCCTGGCATGGTGGGTATTAAAGACTGCAGTCATAAAACTAGAAATGGCTTCATGCTGCTCTTTCTTTAAAATATAATTGTGCTGGAAGAGCGAGTGGAAGAATGATTGACATTGCAGAAGTTGAAAGCTTGATGAGAAGGCAAGCTGTTTTTTTCATTTTAACTATTTCATTTTTTTATATCTTGCATTTTTATCGTGTGAACTACTCTGAGATCTTTTCATGAAGTGCTGTATATAAATCTTAATAATAATAATAATAATAATAGATGCTGGGCCCCTTACTTATATCTTTGATTATATTTTAACTGCGTTTTGGTCTGGATCCCAAGGTTAATATATCTCAGTTCTGTGTATTGTGTAAATGCACTTTCATAAGAAAATAAAGGCTCACAATAAGTGGTGGAAGAAGAAGAAGAAGTTGTTTAACCTAGTATCCTTCAGATGTTTTGGACTACAAGTCACAATCGTCCCTAATTATTGGCCCTTCTGACTTTGGCAGATGGAAGTTTTACTCCAAAACATTTGAAGAACACCAGGTTCAGAAAGATTGATATATTCTGGCTCATAATGTTGCTCTGGGGTTGGTGTGTGTGTGTGTGTGTGTGTGTGTGTGTGTAGAATATAGGATATGCTTCCTTAGAAATGAGCTTAGGACCAGGGTGTTTGAGCTGCTTCACACAATAATACTGTAAATAAATCCTAATATGTGTGAATACAGGAAATCCACATGAGTGGCATCTCATAGTATTCCCACCCACCCCCATGGGGAAATCCACTAGTCCTTGAAGTACAATCCATTCTCCTCCTAATCTGATTTATGTCATTGGATATTTCTTAGAGATCACAAGGACATGGAGTTGTCATAGACAACTGGGGGCAAATAAAGATCTATGCATAATGATCCCACATCTGCCTCCTCACAATATTTGTGGGGGATTTGTGACCATTGTTTGGCCTGCCCATTAGGGATGAAAGAAAGAGCAAAGGTGTAAAATCACAGGGCAGTATATTTAGGTTAAATGTTTGGAACAGCTTCTTAGTGCTGTTCGACAATAGTTCAGGAGATCACAGGAAACTGTGAAATCTCATTCAGTACAGATTTTCAGAAAAAAAGCTGGAGAAGATCCTATCATGATGGTTTACTTGAGGTAATGGAATGAACTGTATAGTATATTTGGGCCCTTCAAAGATACTGATTTTGTTATTCTACCCATGGGTGCACAGTAGCATCTGATTTTTACCTCTTAGTTGCAGTGCTATTTCTGCTGTACCTTGGGGGAGGGGGCACATTTTAAGGCTTAGTCTTAACATTATCATTGTTGTATGTGGATTTTGTAATGCTCATTTGATACGCTCTATTCGTAGAAACATGCAATACAAATCGAACCGATAAAATAAATAAATAAGACAGGTAGCGATTCTGCTCATTTCCATCGCAAGAGACAAAAGAGATCTTCACCACTTTTATAATGCGGGCAATATAATTTCAGCAAATAATTCTTTATTACATCCAGTAGCTTCTTGTGGAGTCAGTCTGTAACCTTTAGAAAGCATGAGGTAGCTTTCCTATGAAGCTGTCAGCTTGTGTTCCACACTGCAAAATATTATGGTGGCGGAAAAGCAGACTTTGAAAGTCAACAAACTTGACTTGTGCCTCAGTAATGAGCAGTTTCCTCAACCGAAGTACTTCTTAAAGAACTGCTTCTGCAAACTTGAGCTGGTCACCTTCACGAATATCTACAGGGAAGTGTTTGTGTGTGTGGAGTGGGGGAAACTACATTTAAATCTGATGATAAAACCCCAATGAAGTCCTAACTCTTGCAAATCAGTTCCTGCTATTTAGGAATGCAATAAAGTTCATTTAGGTTTTTGAAGAGCATCCATCCATCAAGGTACTAAGTAGTGTGATATCATACTGTGAGGTAAAAAGCTTATTGTATTGATATGGAGCTTTAGTATACTCTGGTGTTGCCTCTGATTCACAAAGCAATTAGCCAATAATGTTTAAAAGTTATGGCTAATTTAACTAATGGTTAATAGAGCTTAGTAAAACTGTCAGAGTTGATGAGCCCTGTGAGATTTTGTGCAAGAACACACATTAAACTTAGGATCCTCATCTCATTTTGGCAGTTTAATCGGCAACCTGAATGATAGCCTGTCTCATGATATGAAAAAAAAATATGCTTTTTGAAAAATTATCTTTAATATTTGATTGCACGCAGTTACACAAGGTTTGTCTTTAGATGTAATAATCGAGGTTGTATCTAGGAGACAGGTCCCATATTACCTGGGCCCACTTTCTGCTGTACTAGAATCATCTGTTCTTCTAAACCAGGGATGAAGAACCTGTGGCCCTCCTGATATTTGTTGAACTACAGCTCTTACCATTCTTGAGCAATGGCCAGGCTGATTGAAGCTGATGGGAGCTAGGACTGGGCGATATCTGGTTTTCAATATCTGGTCTTCCCCAGAGTGGCTGGGGAAACTCAGATGGGTGGGGTATAAATAATTAATTATTATTAGTAGTAGTAGTATAACATTCTTTAAAAAGAAAACAAAAAAACCCACCATGTTGCAAAACATTTTGGCTTCATAACAGTGTACCTTTGCTTCAACAAGTGAAGCCCTTCTGAGCATCCCATCCTCAAATCTTTATAACTGCCACCTTGGAAACAGCATCATTTCATTTTTATCAGAGCAGCTGTTGAAGGCCGAAGCCCAGAATGTTTTGCCACATTAATAAAAAATACTCTGTCTTGTTGATAACAGAGAAGAGAGCACATTTTTTAAAGGCTGTGCATGCTCTCCAATCCAATCCAGAGCCCAATCCAGCACCTTGGAAAGCCTTCCACAACCTGACCCAGATCCAGTCTCTGAACCAAACTGAGGGTTGTGTGTGCATGGTTTAATTAGGGTTTGACATTTAAATCCATAATCCTTGATAGAAAATTATCGCAGGCTGTGCATGTGATCAACCAAAGGAGGTCAAGCACTATCACCCCCAAACAGACAGTCAACATCACTTCTTTCTGTGAATTCCATTTAATCCATTTAACAACAGCTTCCATACTGGGTTTTTTGTTTTGTTTTTTAAATAGACATATGACCTTAGTATTTCTTCCTTTTTGGCTTCTTCCATAGAATGTCTGGGGCAAGCTCACTGCCATTCGAGGGACAGAGGGGCAGGATAATTTCACATGGAAACTTTTACTCACGCATATAATACAACTCAAGCAGCTAAGCAGCCCAACATGATGTGTAAATGTTTAGGGCCTCAAATCTATAGCTTGAAGCACAGTGGTGTGAAGGATAAAATTGAACACTCGCATTGCCCTCAGACCAAGTGCTATCGAAACAATTTATTATTATATTCCGGAGCTCCTGAAACCATTATTCTGCAATTGATCTTGATGCATTGCATCAACAACTGCGGTAGGATTTATTTCATAAATCGTTGGGAGACATAAAAACTCTCAAATGATTAAACAAAAGGGAATTGTGGGGAGGTAATCTGAGCCACATTTCCCACACAAAAAGCAATAACACGACAACTATAGCGTATGAACGGCATTTTGGAAGCCCCTTGTCTGGAGGAAACGAGCCTTCTTGAATGGGCTTCATGTTTTATTCATGCCGCATAGTGCGCTTTTACAAGCTGTTATGCCTTCCACAAGACTCATGTGACAGAACAGATTCCCTTACCTTCAGAAATCTCAGCACCCCACTGTGTGAAGTTCACTAGCTTCCAAGCATACAAATACACAGAACGCACCAGATAACTCCGGTTGCAGGAAGCAAAAGTTTTCCGGGGGAACAACAACAGCAAAAATTCAAAACTGCAGGCAGAAAATAATCACTGCAGAAAATGTCGTGATTAGATAGAATAGGGAATGAAATTATGGAACTTTCTGGGCACAGGGGTTGAGGAAGACGAGCAACCAAACTCACATCTTCCCCTACCTGCTGGGATCCAGGATTCAGCCACTCTGCACACTTTCTTGCATTAAACAGGAATGGCAAGCAACAGTTATCAAAGAGATATATTGTGCTACAGTGTAGATTCCTCCTCCTTAAAAAAATCAGAATATTTCATGCTACCAGGGCCTGTCTAAGACATTTTGCTGTCTGAGGTGAAGGCGAATATGGTGCCTCCACCCTGTTCCATGTGCAGAAGATGATAAGACTGGAAATTGAAGCATATGTTAATACTGGCAACAGGAGAGCATCCCCACTGCATTGTAGAACAGCAGATTAGCTTAAGTGGTACAGGAAAGACTAGTTTAGGTGGAGGGGGTAGGGAAACAGTGGTGGGATCCTTTCCCTGCAGGATCTGACACCTGAGTCAGCTGCTTCACTCTTCTTAATCATAGGGCTGGCTCTGCATTCTGCCTTTGACAGTGTCATGGTTCCAGTTATGATCGACCTAGCAACATATTTCAGTCCCCTTTCAGTCTCCCCAATACTCAATCACAGATCCGTTCTATCTTATTTTGTCTGGATATTTTTAAAAAAAGACTGTGTTAAAAGTCTGCACTTAATTTGCACACATTTTCCAACCACACTGTACATAAAAGAGCACTTTTTGATGCTTCCCACCCACTGCATTTTTCTGTAAAACATTTTGATGTTTTTGATTTATTATATTTCTATGCCGTGTTTCATTCAAATGAACCCCAAAGTGGTTTACAGACAATAAATAATAATAACTTGATAGAACAGAATAGAACATCTCAAATACAGCATAAATCATATAAAATAATTAACAAATCATTGGTGAAACAATTACAACCTATCAAACACTGTTAACAAAGCAACAGCTAAAAAATAAGCTAAATAACACAATTAAAGCAAACGTCATGTTATATGATTAACAAAACAACGTAGCATTTTCATAATCTATAGAACAATATTAACAACACTAACAAAAAGCAACCGGAACATAAACTAAGCACTGGTTTGTACACAAACCAGATATTTTGCACACCAGAAGTGCAGTGCAAAATCTGGAGAAACCTGCAATCTGACTAGGAGTTGTGTTGTGACTCACAAGCAAATTCAGGAGCATTGAGTTGGGTTGGCCTGATGCAAAAAGGGGGGGGCATAACTAAATCCTACCCATCCCAATGACCCAGTAGGGTTTATGGCAGTTGCATGTACTTTTAAGAGATTGTTTTGGAGAGAAAAGGAAAGAGAGAAAGAATAATTAGATGTGCCATTATTATGTCCTATTGTCAGGAGCCCTGAATGGAGCTCACACAAATTATTTTGTTATAAATTTTGACACACAGTGCCCTTCCTAATTTGTCTAGAAGCTCTAAGGTTTTCTGCCTAAACACCCATCTCTGAAATGAAAGAAAGCATACCATGAGCAGATGGTGCTTGCAAAATAAACACAATAGTAAATGATGATTATTTGAATCCGACTGAAACCAAATTGCTTCCGATGAAGGCTGTATGTCAGGCAATAGACTCATTTCTCATTTTGTATTTTTTTATCTTTGAAAAAAGAGGTCAGCTTTATTTTCTCACAACAGGAATTTGGTGATGACATTGGGACTAGATTAGCAGGGCTTCTTATCTTGGTATGGTCTCTAATGAAGAATGATGGAGGGAAATAAGAAGCAGTGGAACATCGCTTCCAATCAGAGGGAAAGTCATAGAAAGCTGAAAAGGCTTTATTGCTTCCTTGAAGAAGTGGCATTTTGCACACTGTTGGGAACACATCAGTGACAAATGAAACAGAAACAAGACATGGGGAATTCCACGCTCTTTAGATCATTCAGCAATTACCAGGGAGAGAGATTAGTAGCACAATCCCACCGTAAACTAGGCAGGTAACTGGTAAATCTGTGCATGCTTACGGTACTCAAAAGTCAGTCTTATGTGTTTAATGGAGCTTACTCCCTGGTGAAAGTACAGATGGTTGCAACCGTCAATGTAGATTTTCCTTCTTTTTATCATTATATTAATTCCATTTTAGCTACATCACCCTGTTTGACTCTTCAGCAAATACCAAAAAGCAACAATTGTATGTGTTAGGAATGATGTGGTTAGTATGCATAACAACTGACCCGTGTGAAAATTAACCAGGCCTTGTCTGCCCATGAAGAGGGGATGTTGCACATTTCCTGGTCAATAAACATAATTGACCACTGTTATTGGGCTGTTGGAGGGCATGTTGTGGGCCATGTAAGATTGGTCAGTGGACCAGAAACAACCCAGGAGGCACAGATTGCACATTTTTGAACTAAAGATAGAGAAAAGGGGTGTATTTCTTGGAGACGATGCATATTCACTGGGTAATATGCATATTGACAGCATTCAGTAACTCAATATGTTTGCCTGTCACAGCTATTATGTTTATAAAATAATTATCACAACTAATTAAGGCTGTAGTCCTACGCACTGGAGTAAGTCCTATTCAACTCATTGTACTTACACCATGCCAAACATATATATGTGCTCAGCTTTGGCTTCATCTTAATTGTGCTATTGATTGTGCACTGCTCAATGTGTAAATGGTACTGAAATGAGCAGCACATTTGTGGTATATTCAAAATGGAAATGTTAAGTGTAGCATTTTGCATACACCATAGCAAGTTAGCTATGCTCAGCCACTTCCAGTAACTCTGACCTCCCCTTGGAGAAATACACTGAAGTGTTTGTTTTGCTTTGCTCTTAGAGCTTGTATTGTTTTATGTTGTTAAAACTCTGACATGCTATTTTAAGGGATGAAAGCTGCAGTTTTATAGCAGACATTTCATATAAACAGTTTCCAGAACACCACTGAGTTTATCAATGCAGCCATCCCCCAAAGCAATGAGTTACCACAGAGAAACTCCTAACAAATAAACTCTTCATGTGCAAACCTAGGGTGTGTGTGTGCTGATGTATATATGGATGTATGCATGGATGTATGTATATCCTACTGTTTTCTCTGACAGGGACTCAAGGTGGCTTACAAATTAGATAAAATAAGAAATAAGTGTCTCAATCGTTGAAATTGATCCCTGAAAGCCACAGATCACTTAGGGCCAGCAAACTTAACTTGAGGAGATCTGTGGGTGGGTGTACCCAACTCATCCAAGTTCTATCAAAGATGCCCAATTTGGTTTGGTCCTCGTCATAATCTAGTGCACAGACCTAAGCTTTGTGTGTATGCAGACTTTAACCTAGTGATTTGTACCCTGCAAAAACAGAGTACACAGATATACATAACCTATGTACACCTGGACAAACATTTGGGACCTGTGGTGCTTTGGGGTGGAAGCAGGTGGGCACATTTCCAAGCCCCCGCCAATGTCCTATCCATAGTGTACCCATTCAGAATATTGGCTTATGGCTAATATTAATTGAGCTCCCGTTGCTCGGTCCCTGCTCCTGCCAACCTAGCAGTTCGAAAGCACGTCAAAGGGCAAGTAGATATATAGGTAGCACTCCGGTGGGAAGGTAAACGGCGTTTTTGTGCGCTGCTCTGGTTCGCCAGAAGCGGCTTGGTCATGCTGGCCACATGCCGCTCCCTCAGCCAATAAAGTGAGATGAGCACTGCAACCCCAGAGTTGGCCACGACTGGACCTAATGGTCAGGGTCCCTTTACCTTTACCTTTAATATTAATCAGTGAGAGAAATAATCCAGTTCAGAATTCTTCAGTATGTGGCTTCATGAAAACTGTAATGAGAACTGAAAGGATGTCAAATTTGAGATGAGATGATCCAAATAATTTGAAGGGAGGGGGCAGTATTTCACTCACAAACAAATAAAGATCTTTCATTACAAAATATTTGATTTGGGAAAGGACTGTGAAAACAGGAATGAACCTTCTTCTGCTACAGCCACAATGGGCTTCTAACTGAGCCAACAGCTTAGCCCGGCTTCTGCTAGTATAGGGCAGCAGGAGAGGCAAGAGAGAGAAAGAGAAAAGCAGGGGGAGATCAAATTATACAGTGTAGAGTTTACTTTTTTCCTCTCATTAAACAAGAAATGGGCAAACACAAGGCACACACCCCTTTGTTTACAGAAATCAGTCGGTAACATTTGCAGTTTGTGCGCAACGTAAGATGAATTAATTTATCGCATACCTTTCCTCCCTAAAAATATTGCATATGTTCATCTTGTTTCTCTTGAATAGCTTTCCTATTAAAACCCACACACATGGCAATCCAGCAGCTTGTTTAACTAACTTCAATAGGAGGTCGGCTAGAAAGCTCATTTGTAAATGGCCCCTTAATGAAAGATTTGCATGCCAGCTTTTGGGATACTTTGCCAAGGGTTTAATATTGAAATGGGTGATTGAGGATGCAGCTTTGTACAGTCCCTAATCGCCAGTAATATGCTGACTAAAGATTTTTCTTTCATTCTCTTGCTGTCTGTGCAGCTGCCATTGAAATGAATGATTTTATTAATTTCAGTAGGAGTTTCGGAATATTAAGATGGGGCACATGCATGATAGTCATTTTCCCAGCTGCCTATGCTTAGAAAACTGTTTTCGGTCCCAGAAGAGGCTAGGTGAAATGAAATATAGTTAATTCACTTTTATTCTCTCACTTTTTATTCATCATTCCCATCCCAAATTGATTGCCACAAAAACCCCATGACACAGAATATGACAGGTTTGAGGTTACCCAGTGAATTTCATAGCCGAGTAGAGGTTCAAACCCTAATATTCCTGGTCCAAATTCAATACTCTGTCTACCACGTATAACACTGGCTCAATCCACATGTTTCTCCACTTCCCTCATATTATCAGGATTCAAATCAGTTACTTTTAAGACCGGCACATACATTTGAAATGATTACCTTTCTGGAAACAGCCAAGTTTGAGCTTTCTAAAACAACAGTATTTTTGAGCACTGATTCTGTCTCTCTCTGGAGATCTGATGTGGAGTTTGGCTCTGTGTTGGGGTAATTAAGGTACACGATCCTCTACCTCAGGGGTCGGCAAGGTTTACCTCGCCTGGGCCGGTTCACTCCAGCGGAGATCCCTCCGTGGGAAGGATTGCGCACACCCACCCATGTTTTCCGGTGTCTGCGTCTGTGCAGACACGATTTCCAGCACCGCAGAAGCGAGTGCCCGTGCTGCACTGTGCCAGTTTAGCGCAGCGCATGGGGATTTGCTGTCACGGTCCGGTTCACAGGCGATCAAAGTCCTGGCTGGGGACGTCGGGACCGGGGGCAAGATGGCAGGGTGGGAGCAAGAATGGGAATCCAGAAGCCAGGAGTCAGGAAGCCAAGAGTCCGAGGGTCAGAGAGCCGGAAGTCATGAAGTCAGGAGTCCGAGTATCAAGGAGCAAGGAGTCAAGGAGCCAAACGCAGCAGGGCAGGGAATGTGTTGCAGTGGCAAAGAGCCAAAGGGAAATGCTGACCTTATATCCCTTCCCAGCTCTTGCCACCAGGCGCTGTGAGTTACCAATTGGCCTCACCTGTGTGGCCGTGCTTTGCCTCTTCAGAACAAACTTAGGAAGGCCCCAGTCCTGCGAAGTCCTATTGGTCACAAGGCCTGGCTCCTGTACGCACTCCTGACACTCAGTTCGGGGGCAGCTCGGGGCCTGGTTAAACGACCCCCGTGGGCTGCTTGTGGCCCATGGGCCTTAGGTTGCCTACTCCTGCTCTAAATAATCTCAACATGCATATTTGTAAATAAATGTTACCAAATGCCATGTGGATATAGTAACTTCAAAGGAAATTGTTCCACCCTGGAAATTCTCACCACTTGGAGAAATGTGTGTGTGTGTGTGTGTGTGTGTGTGTGTTGAGCATAACAATATTAAGACACTCTCATCACCATCAAATCAGATTCAATCAGATTCTCCTGCTGCCGTTCACACACCAAGCAGTAACTCCCCACTGTCTCACGCCTCCCTTTCTCAGTAACCTCCAGTGATGCTCGGCGTTGGGAAGCCAGGTGAGCAATGCTGCCCTGCCTGCGCTATCCTGCCAACTGATACAAGGTATGACTCAGTATCAGTCAGTTTCACAATTAGGCTCCAGAGTTAAGTTCTGCTCATTTGAGTGTATCTGCAATCTATTCAGAACAGGTTGTACTGCTCCCACTAGGAGATTATTGCTCTGCAATCTACTCAAATTGCTGAAATTCACCAGAGGGTTTAACCCCACCAAAGGTCCACTGAAGAAAACCCTGCAGCTTCACTATTATAGATTGTTTAATTCAATATTTGTTAGCCTAATTGTGGTTCTGGTAAAATCTGGTTTTGTTCTTTCAGCTTTTATTGCAGTGCTGTCTGCCTTGCCTCCACACAAATAAATGCTTTTGGGAGCTCATGATTTCATACAGAATTTCTCCCAACCCCTGGCTCTACAGCATCTAGATATCTGTGTCTCCCCTGTGCTTCTGAGAACCATCTCAAGTATCAAGAATATTGATGCTAGAACATCAATAACCTTCTGCACTCGTTGATTACCATCTATTGCCTTCTCAGTTCAGTATGCTGCTGGTGCTGGCATCATGACATGTTTTGCTTCAGCTGCTGAGCCCCAGGTTTCTTACAAGATGCGAGTAGAGTCCCATTATGGAGCTAAGCAGTTGTGGGAGTTACCAATCATGATCATACCTGATGTTGATCAGTTAGCCAACCGAGGAGTGCTGCTGAGCTGCCATGAAGACATGCAGTTTGAGTGGTATGGGGCAAAGTAGCAGGAAAGGAATACTCACCATAATGCAGTTTTAGGGGCTAGATAGAAAAGTAGTTCCAGACATCAAAAGAAAAGTAATTTTTATTGAAACAATCCAGTAGCTACTGGGGGGGGGGGGGAGGGAATGCATCTGACTTATTGTTGACCACAACCTGAATATCTTTTTAAGCAGAATAGAAGCAAACACTAGGTGTGGTTTTTGTGTGTGTGTTTTTTTAAAGATGCAAACAGGGATGTTAAGAAATTAGCATGTGTAAAGTGGTATCAATTAATACTGCTCCTGGGAAGGCCGGCCCAATACATTTTGCTGCCTGAGGCACAGTACAAGATGGCACCAGCTCATTATTCAATGTACAGAACCCAACTAGACTGGTCATTGAATCTTAATATCAGTACTAGGGATAGGAAAGCATTTTCTACAGCACTGATGCCTTGCAGCACAAATAACTTTGTCCTCCAAGAGCAGGGAATGGCCCTATGGCTTAGGAGGAGGAGCCCCAGACTGAGCCTCATCCAGGCTTGGTGCAATGCCAGGGCCTCCAACTCATCTTTGGCTGAGACGTGACAATTGTCTCCTGACTATGAGAGGTTCTAGACCATCACTATTTTGGGGTGGGATATCAAACAAATGATACCTTTGAAAGGAAAAACATTGCTGTTTCTTGGGGAAATGTTTGTTACCAGTCCTTAACATCTCTTCAAGTGTGTGTGGTTATTTTTCACAAGATGGGGAAATTAAAGAGTTTTTCCCCTTTCTTTTTTTGTTGGGTGTGGTGGAGAATATCCGAAAAGATCTGGTTGGTTTCCATGTCTGATGCTGGCCTGAACTGTGGCCCCCCAAATGTAGGCCACGGAGAGATGGTGAACAGATATTTATCTAAACAAGGAGGTTGGTTTAGAGGAGGTTGGTTCCCGTTTTCTAAAGATAATGAATAATTAGATTAACATAAACTCCTGAGGCATTTATCTCAACTGAAAGGAGGAAAAGGCCTCCTCTCCTACTGGCGAGTGTATTTGTTCACCTTTTAAGATCTATATTCTCCCAGAAGATAAGTAGTATAAACTGACTTGAGACTCTGAGGATGGATATGTTGGAAATGATCTATTATGCAAGTGCCCGGTTGTGAATGAGCAGTTTTAGTCATTAACTTCTTCATGCTCAAATAACTTCATTTAATACAATCAGAGCTGAAAGGGATCTCAAGAGGTCATCTTGCTCAAACCTCAAACTCCCACACTGAGGCAGGATTAATTCTAACTAAACTATCCCTGACAGATGTTTATCTGATCTATTTTTAAATACTTCCAGCGTTGGGTGATCCCTGTGGCAATTTGTTCCGTTACCCAATCACACTTGAAACCAGAGCTCTTCATAATGTGTGGTTTTAATCAATCATTCTGCAGCTTAACACCGTTAAAAAAAACAAAAAGCTCTATCACAGTGAACATCAACTTCCAACACAGAACTCTGATTCTTTTCTTTTTTTTAATGCTGATCAGCTAATAATTTTCATTTTTTAAATTATGTGTTTGTAAAATAAAAAAGTTATTTGTTTTTAACTCTCATATTGTTGCCAAGGGTCTCTTTGATTCTCCCCTTCTTCATTATCTTAAAATATATTCAGCAAGTAAGGAGAGGATATAATTTACACTGTGAAGTAGGATTTAGTGTATTTATTGCACTTGTTTGGAGCATCTTTTTGAGGAGGTGCAGAATGAAACCCATCCATTAGACCTTAGTGTATTGGAAACGACATGGATTCCTTACATTTTTATTTTCACAACATATGTCTCCTCTGTCTCCCTCCTGGCTAGCCTATATTAATAGCAAGAACATTTTTATTTCCTTCCTTCCCAGCTCTTCTCCAGTAAGCACGCACTTCAGATTTGTCCTTTTTTATTACTGTTTCTTCAATATTGGAATGGATGTCTGACCCTCTTCCGTAGCAGTAGCAAATGTCAGGCTGCTTAGCTGTTTGTTGTATCCAATTTGCTGTTAAGCATTTGATGTGGTACATATTTTATGGACATTCCTCTCTGTCTTGGCCCTGAATATAATGCTACTGCTTCTTACACTGTTGTTGCCCTTGGCGGGAAGACGTAGTCCTTTGTTTCTGTAGATGCAGTGTTTCCAGTTCAATATTTATGGCAGAAACCCGTTTTGGTATCAATAGATGCCCCAAGGTAAGTAACAACATCAAGGCGGCTGTGAGAATGGGCATGCTAGTTCCACACTTTGTCACTATTCTGGTAGCCCCCCAAGACGCAGGAGGGCAAATTACTGAGGGAGGACACCTCCTGTTCTCATGGCCATCTCTCGCCACACCACATTTTAGAACCCTGAGATTTTGAAGTCAGTTCACGTAAACCAGGCATGTCTAAAGTCCGTTTCGAGGGCCTAATGCGGCCCCTGTGGCAGTTTATTTCCTGGGGTAAAATCCTAAAAAAAAAACCTAAACAACTTTGATGTAAAATCATACAAAAAGCTCAACAACTTCAATCCTAAAAAAAAGGATAAATAACAACTTTGGTCAGCCCTTTGGTCGGCCCTCATGGCCCTTCACTTCATCAAATCTGGCCCTCTCTGAAAAAAGTTTGGACACCACTGATATTGTAAACCTTCTCTCTCTGTTTTTATGTTTGTATCTCTATACATCACACTTCGAGGTTCTAAACATTAAGTAATTTAGAAACATTTTCAAATAAATAAATAAAGCAGGCTTTCCCTTGCAGACAGCCATTTGGATGGGTGGGGAATAAGGAAGCTATGTGACCTTCGAGATAGGCCAAAAGCATAGCTTCAGAACCCTATTTTTCACATGGATGCATTTAATGCATACAGGAGGCTACAATACTGATGCCATTGCTCCTCTTGGATAAATCCTGACCCCAGTGCTATTTTTCTAGAAAAAGTAGTGCTGGAACTCACCATGAATGCCTCCCTTCATCTCTTATAATGGCAATGGTGCTATGTGAGAGGTGCCGGAACTGAGTTCTGCTGAAAATTCCAGGATTTTGCTGAGTTCCTGCTGGGGGGGGGGGAGCCCTGCCTGACCCCAGCCTTCTTTGGTAGAATGAGCTAGATTCTGACCTCCAGATTGATTTAAAATCCTGGAATTTTTTTGCAGAGTTTATAAAGTGGTTGGGATACCTACCTTTCCACTATCCACTGGCAAGCCCTCCCTAAGCCTAAGGATTTGTCACCCTCAGGAAATTGCTGCATATACCTATTGTTAGATACGTTCTAAACTCGTGACATTGAAATATTCACCCTTGTATCGTTTAAGTTGTGCAGAGACAGTCAATATGCTTTGTCCTATTACTTTGCGTTCAGAGCTGTAGTACTTTGTTAAACCGCCTGCTAATTAAACCCCATTTTATTCAACAACCCAGTTGCTGATTCATTAAAGCTATCACCTGGAGTGTCCATCACACGCACTGCCTCTCAGTAATTTTGCAGTCTCTGTCCTAGTTTCCCTGCATGATCTGTACTTTAAGGTCAAGAGGAAGGTGGTAGTTCTTCAGTTTTGATATTATCTACTTGACATTGATTTATATGAAAAGCTTCAGTCTAAAATTAGACCATGTCATGCTGTTGGGACTTCACATTAACAGGTAGCAATGGCATATTACTTGCTGCCAATTTCAGGAGGGTTGAATTAGTACTTTATCATCCCCTGTTTGGGGAAGAGTTTATAATGAATCCTTTTTTATAATGAATACTGGAAGTTTCCCGTGCATATGACAGAGTGGTTCTCCGTTGAATATTTTCTCATAATTTAAGCCAACAGTACATGCATACTTTTAATTCATGGTTATCATCAATCTAACATATTCCTAAGGCAGGGGTGGGCAGAATTGAGGTACCTACATTATTTTATACCAGAACCATGAGGTCCAATAGCCTCTGGTAGGGATGCTTGATGAATTTGATCTTCATGAATAGGCCTGATCCACCTCTCCTGGACTAATATGGAGACCGAAACATTTCTCTGAAATTTACAATGCAGTCCCTGGCTTTAATAAACATTCCAAAATGTGAATTAGAAATAATAATCATATTTTAGGATAAAATAAATTTGTATTTTGAATTAAAATTTAGTGAGAAATGCATGGCTTGTAAGAGAATACATCAAAATATGTATTTAATGCAATTTTGTGTGGGGGTTTTTCAAGCAGTAGATTTGGATGGAACAGGACAGGATGAAGTTAGAAATGAACTAAGTAAATATAAAAACATGTAGAGTGAAAAGAGACTGAGCTATCCCTCCCTCTCTCTGATCAGTAGGTTCATGGGTAAGGGAGCTAGGTGTAAAATGGTGGCGCAAGGATAGAGCCAATTATCTACTGCACTCCAAGTGCCATAGCCTGGGTCAACCTGCACATACAGGTACTAATCTACATATACATGACTAGGGACCAGAGATTCCCATAGCCTAATTCAAAAGAAAGCCTTGTTGCTATAGCTGATCCCAGAGCTCTGCTGCAAATCATTCCACAATCTACCAGTAAATTGCAATCTGCTTTCTGCTCGGGACAGTGATTTATTTTGGATAGTATGAACTGAGGAGGGGAAACAATCAAGATTTATTAATTTTCTTACAGATATTAAAAAACTACTTAATCAAAATTTCTAAGCAATGTACATAAAATGTTCAGAAAAATGATAGGAACAATTAAAATTCATCACCAAAACAGAAAACTACCTTAAAATGCCTTCTCAAATAAAGAAGTATTTGTCATGTACCCAAAGGGTGCCTGTCTAATCTCATTTGGGAGGGAATGCCAAAGGCTTGAGCCCATAACACTGAATGGTTGGCTTCTGGTGGTTATGAGCTGGGCAACTGAGCCATGGGAGATGACCAATAGAAACTCACTCCAAGATTTCGGTGCCTGTTGTCCCAGCTACAAAATTCCATCTATCAATCCAGGTGTCTGGAAGGAGCATATGTGCTCACAACTGTACATTCAATAAAGGACAGAGTCCCTGATTGTGAAGAAAGAGTTGACACATATGCAATCATATGGGCAAGCTATGTATGTACAGATTCTGAAGCAACATGTTAGTCTGAAGCAGAAACATTGCATATGATCCTAATTCCTCCCTCTAGTCCACAACATTCACTAAGGATCTGCACAAACCTGTATATTTCATGGCTGTCATCAATGTCATAATTTTTGTCATAAACGCTATCACCATCAGCAACACCACTGTTGGAAATTACTAAAAAAAAATGCTTGTTTCACGGTAAAAAGTGTCAGTTTTTGCTCTTTCCATTCTTTCTTTGAAGTATGTTTTTGCATTTGTAGACCTTTCCACTAATCAAGCTTCTAATTAGCCATGATGTATTTTTGCTGATTGAAACATTCATCTGTTTGTTATTTCTCAAGTACAAAACACAGTTGCACCAGCTTTTTATTATTATTCACAAACTTTCCAAAGTTTATACTACTTTTAGCAAAGTACCCTGAATACAATTTTTAGAAGGTAATGTTTTTAGGTTATGTATTACTGAAGGCTGCAGATTTGAAAAGTAATATGTATGCCTCAATTCGATGAATTAGTTGAATTTGCCCCAGTGATTGGTAATATATTAATTTAAATGTAAAACGGAACATATTATATCTAATTATATTTTAAATGATCTCAAACCCTGATGACCAACAGGCTTTCATGTCACCAATAAACTATCAGGGACACCAATTATGGGGTTTCATCAAACATTGTTTGTAGTCATTTACTCCACCCATGGAGTAGTCTAATACTTTTACACAGACAGAAACTCATCTATGATTTTGGCACTTCCAAAAGTATGTTCCTAGATCACATTATTTACCATGCCTAAGGATAATTCAAACGTTAGGCCACTGATGCAAAGTTTTTAGATAGACTCCTTACTGTATTGTCAGCACTGGCAATTGTGGTCTGGTATGGTCAAAGTGGAGCTGAGGGGGTGGGTATCACCATCAAACCTTTATTGGCATCACATACAAACATTCAGAATAAATAGGCCAGTGCGATCTCGTCGCCATTTCAACTGTACAGTCATTTGCCAAAGGGAAGAAGAGGCGAGCAATCTATTTCATCTCTGTGGATCTTCAGCAAGGGCAGGATCCTGTAGTGTACTTTGGCAGCAAAAAATCAAACTGAGGAACTTAGCTACTGTCTTGGTGAGCTCCTGGTCTCTCCCCTGTAATAAGAAGCGTATAACCTCTGTCTGTGGCTTCCATGTTGGGATACATAGATGGTCTAAAAATTGTTTACTATGGTCTAGTTTGCCATAGTAGTGTCTTTTCCTTTCCTCTTTTTCACAGAAGTACGGTGGGTTTTTCATTTTGAGGGTTATTGTGTTCTTCCTTTTACATACTAAATTATAGAAGGGGGGGGACCAAACATCACCAGTGATTGATGGCTGAAATGAAACTCAAGCTCTTGCCTACATTAAATGCTTGAACCCAGCACAGATAAATGAGTTTGCTTTTTTCTAATCTAATCTCAAATCTATTTACCTTCAATAAAGATAAAGGATATATTACAGGGCCAAGCAGCAACACTTTGAAGGCACTGACCTATTTTAACAAGTGGGAAATTCCTTCTTAATACTCAACCTAGCATTCTGTAATCAGTTGGACTTTGGGCATGAGCATAATCTACCCACAAAATATCCCTGATGATTTAGGATAATAAAAAAGGTGTTGACTCTCACTTCCCTTGCTATTTGATAGGGGGAAAGCAACATTCTGGAATTTGCAGTCACTTCCAGATTTTTGCAACTTTGGCATGCACACCAATGGGTGCCCATAGGCCCATTTCCAGCACAATCTTATGCATGTCAATTCAGACATAAAGTCCCATTGCATTCAGTTGTAAGAGGCTGTAGAACAACAGCCTTAATCCCCTCCCACACACACTTTAAATTCAACAATGCAATGTATTTACATATGATAAAGGTAAAGGTACCCCTGCCCATACGGGCCAGTCGTGTCCGACTTTAGGGTTGTCTGCTCATCTCACTTAAGAGGCCGGGAGCCAGCGCTCTCTGGAGACAATTCCAGGTCACGTGGCCAGCGTGATGAAGCTGCTCTGGCGAGCCAGCACCAGCGCAGCACACGGAAAGGCCGTTTTCATTCCCGCTATAAAGCGGTACCTATTTATCTACTTGCACTTAGGGGTGCTTTCGAACTGCTAGGTGGGCAGGAGCTGGGACTGAAAGACGGGAGCTCACCTCGCCACGGGGATTCGAACCGCCGACCATACGATCGGCAAGTCCTAGGCGCTGAGGTTTTACCCACAGCGCCACCCGCGTCCCTTTACATATTTACAAACTTTAAATATTTTGTATCATTTACGTATGATACAAACTTATATTCATTTTCTACTAATTTAAAAATCCTGTGAATTGCTGTTTGGTGCTGGGAAAAAACTCTTAACCCCTGCTCCCTCTCTACTTTCAACTATATTTGTTTTTATTTCTTCTTTTTTTACCCTTATGTTTTCCATACATAAATGACAATAGGTGTTTTTTTCCAAGAGGATCTGTGCTCAAACTCCCTTAAGCTTACTTTTCAACTCTTTCTTATGACAGAGAACTGTCAACAACAGAGGTTATTTAGTGAAACGAAATATTTTATTTATTGTGCTTTGCAGAAATGCTTTAAAAAGGCAACCTGTCCTACCAATAGCTACAGCAAGCATATTTTTTAAAAAGATATCCAATACAGAAATCCATCTAATGACAAACAACACAATTGCAATATAGCTAACACCCTGAGACCTGCCTTAGAAAAATCCCTCCTCCTCGCATTCTTGGTTAGCTCAAATCAGGGAAGAGAAACTATTGTGAAAAACTAACATTAGTCTTCAATATAGGAGAAAGTGCTCAAAGGCTGTAGGGCATTTGTGGAATAGGCACTTCTTTATACTAGTAGTAGGAGTGAAATTTGAATGCTTTTGCTTATCTCAGCTATGACATTGTGACGTGGAAATATGTATTGTATACTGAATTCCTTCCTCAATATACTTCTGCATTCTGAATGCTTAAAAAAAACACCTCCTGGAAAGTTGCTAATGGAGCGAAAGCATTCATTGTCTCTAGGCTGCCCCAAATGTATTTGGCATGGCAATGAGACCAGGTATTCCATTCCTTAAGCAACTGGGGGGTGGGGTGGGATTTCTGTGAACCATGTTTGATTCACAACAGAGAGCTAGTGGTATCAGGGTGCAGCTTCTTTCGCTTTCTCTCCCCACACCCGGCTCGCACACAGACTTTAGGCAACTATAAGCACTTTCTTGGGCTCCATGATTACTGTAGATGGCGACAGCTGTCACGAAATTAAAAGACGTCTGCTTCTTGGGAGAAAAGCAATGACAAACCCAGACAGCATCTTAAAAAGCAGAGACATCACCTTGCCAACAAAGGTCCGTATAGTTAAAGCTATGGTTTTTCCAGTAGTGATGTAAGGAAGTGAGAGCTGGACCATAAAGAAGGCTGATCGCCGAAGAATTGATGCTTTTGAATTATGGTGCTGGAGGAGACTCTTGAGAGTCCCATGGACTGCAAGAAGATCAAACCTATCAATTCTTAAGGAAATCAGCCCTGAGTGCTCACTGGAAGGACAGATCCTGAAGCTGAGGCTCCAATACTTTGGCCACCTCATGAGAAGAGATGACTCCCTGGAAAAGACCTTGATGTTGGGAAAGATGGAGGGCACAAGTAGAAGGGGACGACAGAGGACGAGATGGTTGGACAGTGTTCTCGAAGCTACCAGCATGAGTTTGACCAAACTGTGGGAGGCAGTGGAAGACAGGAGTGCCTGGCATGCTCTGGTCCATGGAGTCACGAAGAGTCAGACACGACTAAATGACTAAACAACAACAACAACAAGCACATAAAATACTTTCCCAAATCTTTTCATTCATACCATTTGTTTCCTTACTTAAGAGAAGCTCTAAAGTAGTGAAAATTCAATGGGAGAAAGAGATAAAAATGTTTCGTACGGCTGGTAACAGTACCTATCTCTCTTAGTCTCCTTCTATCTCCTGTGTTTGGGGAAAACATCTTGCAAATTCAGTATCAGAGTCAGGGTTTTTTGCTCATTTAGGGCCTGTCACAAAGAATGCCTTCTCTTAGGCTACTGCCCCCTACCACAAACTCTGAGACTGCTTTTGCTGATCTTAACATCTGAGAAGTTCTACAGACTCTGTTTTAATTTGGGACACTTCACAATAGCTTCATCTCACATAGCACAAAAAAACAGGAAAGAACCTAAACCACACTATAAATAGCAGATATTTAGCTCTCAGCGGCAGAAAAAAATGAACTGATTTTTGTACATGGAAAGGAGAATGTGGTTAAGAGATATAAATTTATTTTCTGGTGTCTTTGAGGTTTAGTCCACTTCTAAGGGCTTAACAGTTAAGGAAAATGTGATTTCAGTAGGTCTTATATCTTACCTTTCTGAAAATGTTCAATGCAGAGGAGACACAGGAATCTTCCACCAATGTGACTAACAATTATCTAGCAGCACTATATTTGAAACCTTCAACTATCTTCTGTCACTGTTACAATTAACCTAATAACCTCTAATTTATGGTTTTGATCATGCTGTTTCTTTCCCATTTCCCCCAGAAAAGCAACTCATATTCCTAGCTACATATGTGTGTAGGAGAGCTGTCAAAGGTAGAACAAAAAGAATGCCTAATTTTGCATAGTCAATTAAAAAAAATTTTTTTTAAGTTGTCAAAGGGCCAAACTAGGTGAGATTAAAGAGACATGGAGCCAGTTTCCCATTATTTCTATTTTTACTGAGCAGCAGTCATGGAGAAGGCTGAGAATTTGATCAGAGCAGTGAAAGGAGCATGTGTGTGTGTGTGTGTGTGTGTGTGTGTGTGTGTATGTGTGGTGAATGATTAATGAAAGACCTTCATAGAAGAAGGCTCCAAACACCTTGGGATTCTTTGCCCTGAGAAACTGACTTGACTCCTCCACCTCAAGACATCAGCTAAAAAACAGAATGTTCAGATATGTATTGAGTCAGGATGCATCTTAATAATAGATCATTGCCTGATGCATTGTTCTTGATTTCATGCTGTTTTTATTGACATGTATGTAAAGAGTGTTAGAAGCCCTGTGGGTCCTGTTATTTATAGTGTGTAGTGTGGTAGATCTGAGGTGCTCGCCTGAATTGTCAGCAGGTGTGCCAAGGTTTGCTCACAGGGAGGAGAGAAGGCAAGGCAGTGCGGTAGGCGATGCAGTGCAAATCAACCAGCAGAGCCAATCTGGTGCGCCTGCTGGTGCGTTTGCACCTCACCACCCTCCCTGTCAGCTCTGCCCCACCATGCTGTCCACTACTACCTTTTATTGGTTATAAATGAAAGATACAAGCATAAAAACAAAGGCTTTTTGCCTTTTGTATTGTTTTCCCTATCAATGTCCAGTGTTCACCACTAGTAATTTCATACCTGTGGGAGGAAATGCGTCAGGGAAGGGCCATAGCTCATGGGTAGAGCATCTGAATTGTACTCAAAAGGTCACAACGTCAGTTCTGAGGATGTCCTGGTAGAGGAAGACTTCTGTGTGAAACCTTCAAAAGGTACTTCCACCTTGTTTAGATGATATTGAGTTAGATGAACCTATGGTCTCACATAGCATAAATATAGGAAGGGCTGAACATAGATCATTAAGTATTCTCTCTCTGTGTTGTTCCAGAGGATGTAGCTTATTAAGGGTGCAGAGAGTTGTTAGGAGAGACCCATTCCCCTCAAAGAACTACAACACCCAGAGTTCCCTGGGAACAGGGATTGACTGTTAAACCACTCTGGGAATTGTAGGTCTCTATGAGGTATCAGAACCCTTAACAAAATATAGTTCCCATGATTCTTTGGGGGAAGCCATGATTGTTTGAAATGGTGTGATACTGCTCTGACTATATAGTGCAGATGGAGCCACAATAGTAGGAAGAACCTATTTACAGCACAAGTTGTTCAACAGCGGGACACGCTACTCAAAAGCTACTGCACTTTCCTTCATTAGAATTTTAAAAACAGATCATGAATAGCCACCTGTCAGGGTTGCGTTATTTCTGAGTTTCCTGCATGAAGTTGAACTGGATGACCCTTGAGGTTCCTTCATATTCATTGAGTCTACGATATGGCATACTTCTCCAAAGCAGTCAATATGAAACCAACTACTGCAGTGATGCCTTACTAAATCAATTGTACATTGCTCAGTGAACAGCTTGTATAATAATTGATTTTGAACTATTTGGCCACTCTCTAACAAAGTTAAATGCACTGAAGACCATTGGAATCAATCGGATTAGTCACACTTAACACTCTCAGATCGTGTGGCTCTTTGCATTGCAAATTTCTTCTTGGCACTAAAGAAAATTTAACATTACTGGTTTTTGTGGGACTGCCCCTTTCATCCATCAGGAGCACCTAGAAAACTACATTTCTCAGCTGTACCAGTGTCTGGCTTAGAGCTGTAGTAGCCCTACGCATCAGTTGCCAGGGAGATGGAGGGAGGGACCCGTCTCCCTCTCTTCTGTTCCTGGTGTAAGCAGAAAAGCAGTGAAGTAAAGCAGGTAGCAGATAGGAAGGGTGCTAGTTGGAAACTTGGAAATGGAGGGGGAGAAAAAGGAAGAGCCATAGCTCAATGGCATAACAACTGCCTTTCATGCAGAAGACCTCAGGTTCAACCCCTGATACCTCCAGGTAGGGCTGAAACCCCAGAGAGCTGCCGCGAGCCATTGCGGAGGATACGGAATAAGATGGATCAATGGTCTGATTCAGAATAAGGCAGCTTCCTATGCTCCTATGAGACTGAAATCTAAGCTGGAGAAAAACTCAGGGGTTTAATGATCACCTCCATTTGAAGGGAGCATTAAGAGTCAGCAAAGTTCATATTCTGATCTAGATGTGTCTCATTAACATAGCCAAGGATAAAATCCAATCTGGTTTTCTCTCAGTTGTGCAGTTTCTACATAGTCACTGAGCACATGAATTCATTTGCCACTACTGTGAACTGCTCATAATAGCTATGTTCAAAACAAGCAGTTTATTTAATTTTCTCTTCTTGGGTGAAAAACACAAAGAAAAACCAACCCTCTTAATACAGTGAAGAAAAATGGCACTTGGAAGTGAACTTTCTTTCCCTGCAATTGTACCAAAATTAATAAATGACCACTTTTAGCAATATTCAGACAGCAAGGAGAAATTGATATTTCTGGACTGGAAAAAAACAATTATGTAGGCATGATGAATTAAAATCAATTGGTGCTGACAAAATAGAACTCTGCAGAAAAAGAACAGAAAAGAAAACTTAAGCATTTCATACTGGGCTGTTTCAATTTTTAAATGATTGGTTAAAACAAGGGGGGTAATGTGCTGTTGGTTTCAATAATATTTCATTCATTGACTTTAATGGGATTTTGGAGAGCACAGTGTGATCAGTACAAGTCACAGTGATGGTATTCACAGAGCCACTCCTAAAGTGTAATGAGAATTAGGGCAGGGATAAATAGATATTTGAAGGCCCCTCTTTCAGGAGATCCCTCTCCTGTAACCATTTCAATTCATTTAAAACCAAATTCATTATAGGTGACTTTAACTTAACATTTCTGTTGTATCTCAAATGGAATGAAAGCAAGGGTGTGCTGGGTTTTAACTATCTTTTTCAAAAGAATGACCCACCTCTGTGGAGAGAGCAAGTGTGCATATTTTGAGATTATTATTATTGTTGTTGTTGTTGTTGTTGTTGTTGTTGTTGTTATTATTATTATTTTATTTATACCCCGCCCATCTGGCTGGGCTTCCCCAGCCACTCTGGGCGGCTTCCAAAAAAATATTAAAATACTATAATACATCAAACATTAAAAGCTTCCCTAAACAGGGCTGCCTTCAGATGTCTTCTAAAAGTCTGGTAGTTGTTGTTCTCTTTGACATCTGGTGGGAGGGTGTTCCACAGGGAGGGCGCCACTACTGAGAAGGCCCTCTGCCTGGTTCCCTGTAACTTGGCTTCCCGCAGTGAGGGAACTGCCAGAAGGCCCTCGATGCTGGACCTCAGTGTCTGGGTAGAACGATGGGGGTGGAGACGCTCCTTCAGATATACTGGACCGAGATGAATGAACATCATGTTGCTCCTCCATCCCACTTAACATAAGCATATTCCTTTCCTGTACGAAGACACAGGGCTTGGGCAAAGTGCTTATCAGGTTTCTGTTTCTGCACAACCACCACCACCACCCCATCTGATCTCTGTATATGTGCATATGATTGAATGCCCAAGAATTATACTGGTTCATTATGGGGAATGGGGGGGGGGCTGCATGCCTCTCAGATTCTTACCCATCTCTCTCCTTTCTGATTGGCCAAGATCCTAAAGCAATGGAGCTTAGCCAACTTGACCCACTGGTGTGGGAAAGGTGGAGGTGGAGACAAGAGGAATGCCCAAGCCAGCTTATCACAAAGCTGCAAAATTCAAAAGCATGCAGACTTCCACACTTTTTGACACTAGAATCCCAATCTAGAACCCAGGGTGTAGATCATTTGACAAGCAAATTACATCTTGTGTGCACACACGTCTAACATTTTTCAATCACGATGAACTTCTTTCTTTTCAACTAATTTATTGTGAATTCAACCAAACCCACGTTCCTTACTGTGGGCTATGTGTGTAGCAAGGATGAACTTTAGAAAGAAAATCATTTTTTAATTATTCAAGAGCTTGAAACGCTTTGCTCTTGATGCCACAGACACATGACTCAGTGGAACGCTAACAACTTTTCCACAAAATAATTACTGATGAGTTAAGTACAAGCTTGAGAAATGTCACCAAAAGGGTAATTTTGAGAAGGTTGTAAGAGCTGGGGAAACTGTGGAGCAGCATGAAATTGTCTTCTCAGTCATAGTTCCACCGTCACCAGAGCAATGTTATAATTATGCTTTGATTGAATCCAAAATCACAATGAAACGGAACCCTTTTTTTACTCCCACATGATCATCATGGATTCATGTTAATGCACATACTAATTCTAGTTGTATATATGGCAAGAATGGAAGAGTCGTTTGGAAAATGCTGCATCCCCTAATAGGAATCCTAATTAACAAGTGGTGCTCCATCATCTGAAGCAAACGTGACTGATGATGTCCAAAGCATGTATAATGTAAACACTCATTACTGACTCCTTGCAGCAAAGAAAAAAAATGAGTTGTTAAAAATGAATAATTTGTCCTGCAGTGATACAGGACATTGATTTTCATCTAACTGTATTAATTTTTTATTTTTATTTTTTTAAAAAGATTGTTACTGAGTCTGATTGGCTTCCATCTGTCTCAGGAGACAATGAAAGAGTGTGCTTTTTGAAGTGAAGTCAAACCATTGGAGAGTTGCAGTGCCTGCTATGGTTGTAGAGACTGATATGGGATAAACATTGCAGCTGGGATAGATGAAGGTGTCCGGTTGTTCTGATGCAGGTATACCATGGCGTTTCTTCTTTCTACATTCCTCCCGGTGGTCATTTCTCCTCTGGTCACTGCTATGGTTACAGGACTTGACTGTCTGTCTCCAGGCACTACGGTTGTCCAGCCTTCATGATACATTTACAGACATCTTTGTAGTGCAGAGTTGGCCTGCCAATGGGTCTGGAACCTGAATCCAGCTCCCCATAGAGAAATATCCTTGGAGATCCTGCCATCTTCCATTCTTCAGATATGACCAAGCCAGCGTAGATGTCACTGAGACAGGAATGCAAACATGCTGGGAATGTAGGCTTGGGATAGTGCATATTCTTGTGGAAGGAACCAATCATCTTCTGGAGCTGAAGTGGGTATCCTATCTTACTGAGCAGTGTGAAGAGTCCTTTTCAGCTGACCAGGTCAAAGGCCTTCATCAGGTCTCTGAAAGAGATGTACAATGGACACTTCTGCTTTTGGCATTTCTCCTGCAGCTGATGCAGTAAAAAAACATAATGTCGAATCCTTGACTCTGAACTCTCAAACCTCACTGTGATTCGAGATGGACTGAAGAACCAGATCAAAAAACTTCCTAAAATCATCTGTTTTAATGCTGACACGGATGAGGATCATTTTGCCATGGGACATTTTACAAGGATCAGTTCCATAAACATATGTGCTGAAGGTTGGAAACCTTCATTTGATCTTAGATCTGGATTTATTATGACAATTTATTATGGTGGGATGTTCATTAATAAAGCCAACACACTCCCATTATAAATGATACTTAACAGAACAGTTTTGCATATGGTTGAACATACACTTAATCATTGAAATTACGACATTAATTATTGTGACGTATGCCCCACATTGTTTCACACACACATTGTATATTGTATGTCCCCAAGCAGTTCTCATGAACCTTATCGTGGATGAGGGGGCTAGAGGTGAAATAACTGTGTTTATGAACCAAAGTATCTCGCTCTTACATCTGATCAAGTCCAGCTCACCATCTGCCATAGTCTCACAGTGGTTCCTGAGGATTTTAATGTGTTGTTTGGCGTGTTTCATGATTTATAAGGTACATCTAACTGTTACTAGACTGTTGCAAATATTATAAGGCAAAACAGCCTGAAATTTACAAGGTATAATAAGTATGAGTTTGGAGAACAAAGGCGCTGGGTAAAATAACCTTTGCATCAAGATCACCAGCTCACTGCAAAATCAGGATTCAATTAATATGTATCACTGGTGTAAGGAAAATGGCAACCCTCAAATTTGGAGGTAGCTTTTTTTTTTAAAAAAAAATCTTTTTAACCTGGTGAAGTGTACTTCAGACAAAATTCAAAGCGATAGACTTTGGGATGCAATACTGATCAGGAAGGAATTCAGTTCAGTTTGCATGTAAAGGTGAACCTACCTAATTCACACTTTTTGGGACATTACACAAACTGATACACAGCATCCTTTGAAATGTGCACCTCTCCAAATTCTGCAGTGTAGTTCTCCAGCCAAGTAATGTGTACAAAAAATGCAAATATTAAGGTAAAGTATGCATAAAATGCAGATTCTAGTGACCATAGCAAACAAAAATGCAATATCTGAGGAGAAATTCCTTTGCAAAAAATTATATATTAGTCAAAACTACACACAACAGCAATAAAAATGCATGTTGAGGGAAATTTGCACTTAACTGTTAATCACTTTTCATGAAAACTTAAACTTTCTTTCTCTTTGCAAACTGATATGGAAATCTGGAGATTTGAATTTAAGATCGGAAAAATGAGAAATTAAATTGACAGATGTGATCATCCTTAACTTCCATATACTCTCACTGTATTTCATCTAGGCCTATCTTCACAATGCTGCTTAGCAATTCAGAAATGTAGAACGCTCTGTGTTTCCATTGGCAATGCTTGCCTTCTGAAGGCTGAGAAAAATATTAATGCCTGTTTGAACTCATCACTTTGTCAAATTGATCATTCTTCACACACACACCCCAACTTCAGCTTTACTTTTCCCTTTCACCCCCATATGTGCTTTGTTGTTGTTGTTTTGTTTCTGTTTTCATTTGTAAACCTGAGGGCAAGTCCTGTGACTCATTTTTAAATTGATGTGAGCCACTTTGGAAGACAATATTCATTTGGAAAGTGGGATAAAAATATTACATATATATGTAAAATTTACCTTCATCCTTGCAGAAACCATGAGATAACTTGCCAAAATGTTGAATGTGAAATACTCTCCATAAGCTGGGCATGTATTTCTGGTACCCTTTGAAGAAATGATGAACCAGTGGAATGACCAAACAGAAACTGCCTGCACAGTACCTTTAAGGTAACCATACAATTCATTGGAAATGTTCTTTGTAGCATTGACCTGTGCTTTGGCAACTGGTTGAGTGAATGCCAGTTGTTTTAAATGATCCCAATACTTAAAGAAAATTACTTCAATCATACAATGGGCAGGAAGGTTATGTTGTGCACAATACTCATTGCTACAACATATAGAGCTTTTGTGCTCAAAGGCAGATATGGAACTCTTTCATTCATGGGATCTGCATGAATTTCAATGGAGGCACCAAATCCATACATGTAAAAGAATGCATGTACAGAAGTGATGAATGGGAAATGGTTGGAGTTCCTATGCTTTCAACAGATTGCAATAGATTGCTACTTAAGCATTAAGTAAATCAGTGCATTTTTAAAAATTATTTTCTATTATTTATTAAATTCCTATACTGCCCTGTGATCCTCAGATCTATATCTATCTATCTATCTATCTATCTATCTATCTATCTATCTATCCATCTATCTATCTATCTATCATCTATCTATCTTTCTATCTCTATCTATCTCTATCTATCTATCACTATCTATCTATCTATCATCTATCTATCATCTATCTATCTATCTATCTATCTATCTATCTATCTATCATCTATATCTATCTATCCACATAAACCCCACCACAACAAACAAATTTTGTAGCAAACAAAAACATTTTATAACAAACAAAATAACACCCCTCCAGTATTATTTCTGATTTTCGCCTCCCCTTTATCATTGGAATGATAAATTCTAACATGTTAAGCCCTTTCTTTCAGAATTGTCATATAACAAACTTCAATCGTCTGTCTGTTGAGCTGTTCTTTTGCAAAGCTGGTACAACATCATTAAATGCTGTAAAAAAATACTTAACGTAGATTAATTAGTAATTGGTTGTTTTTTTAATTATAAAAGGCAGTATTTAGCAAAGTGAAATATGCAATTAATGCACACAAGCTAGATCTTCTTAACAATGGTAAATCTTAATTATCTGGCAGTATGTCATTTATATTCAACTTGTAACATCCAATCTTGTCATCACTGTACAGATGTCATGGGTGAATTTGTCGTTTGCATTCTTAAAGCATAGTTAAGCAACCTACAAAAGAGGAAATAAAATGTTTCATAAGTCATTCTAAAGGCTCTGTAGATTAAATAAGAATGCAAGCTTTCAGCATTATTGAAGGGCTCCAGCTCTTTGACCCTGTTGCAGAACTGCTGAATGCAGCATTTAAAATTTGGCACAATATGTGCATATTTATTTCAATACAAGTGTGTTGATTTCCCCTCCCCACAATCCAAATCAGAATCTTTAGATGTATCCAACTGGTTTCTGTTTACTGATGGACAGAAACCATCGGTGGGGCAAGAAGGAAGGGAATTTCCCGTCGTTCTGTAGCCAACGCACCAAGAAATGTAGCCTTATTGGAGTTCACCGATTGGGTCTGCATTGCTCTGGGACAGGAGGAAGGAAGTCAAATGACACCGAGGTTGGTTCAAAGAAAGAGTTTATTCTGCTCTCCGGATAGCAGAAGGCACTTGCGTGGTGAGTCCACAGCAAGTCCAAAGAAATCAGAGATTACATGCTTCCTCCTTCCCCAGGACTCCAACCATGTCAGCCTATGTACGCAGGTTGACATCACATATGTTCTTGCTCTGGTATTCTTAAGCATAAAAGGGTATTCCTTCCTGTACTTCTGACCATAAAAGGATCTTCCTCTTCCTACTTTTATCTTAGAGGAAGAGGTCGTCATCTCCGAGAACGCACTCTGGCTTTGTTCCCGGACTTAGGTCTGTGCGTCAGGGTTGTGGTAAGATAAGACCTAGAGTGTCATCCCTGTTCCATTTTAGAGTCTACTCCTCCTGATACAATGACAGCTTACCTGAATTCTGCAATATAGGAAAGTTTTCTCAGATACATGATTCACTGTGCTGCCTACAGAAGTATTTGATGGTCATTTAAAAGGAACTCAATTACAGAATCCTTGAGAAGAGGAATTGATCACTAAACCACTCTGGGAATTGTAGCTCTCTGTGAGGAGTAGGGGTCTCTTAACAACTCTTAGCACTTTCGACTACAGTTCACAGGATTCATGGGTGTTTAAAGTGGCATGATACTATTTTAAATGTACAGTGTGAATGGGGCCAAAGTTGTGTGTGTTTTCTCCTGAACAACAGCTCTGATCATGCCATAAATGGGTAGGAAAAAGGCATTGGGGGTCACACACAATCTGATCTCTGCATTGAAACACATGCTTTTGTGCTGGAGACAGTATTTCTTATGCTCCATAATCATACTGTGTTTCAAATGGGATATTTTACAGTCATATTTTCCGCTCAGTGTTTTATTTTCTCTGTCTGACTAACAAGACTACTGCAAAGTGATAGTGAAACAATGTTGTTCCTTAAAGAAATAATCATCTGGATGTCAATATCTTAACCTACTCACTCGTAGTGCAAAAAAAAGCAAAAAAATATTGAAAGAAGAAGAAAAAATCATCAGATGGCAGAAAATTATATAGCAGAAACAAGATCATTTCCCGAGAAACATTATTTTGATATAGTGATAAAAGAAAATATAATATAAAAAGTGCTAAAGTATCACTTTCAGGGTTTTTAAAAAAGTCTTTGACAAAACTTGTCATTAGAAAAGCTTGTGATGAAAATATTCTCAATATGAGAAAACTGTCAATGACAACTGCACTAGCAAGGTAGAAAATAGACTTTGACACAGCACATATTTAAACTGTGACATATGCCGAACGATGTCTAGGTGAAATCTCCATTTGATGGAAGTCATCGGCAAATTCCTGACTAATTAATTCTCACTCATTAAGGGAAGCTGGACTTTACTACCAGGTTTCTAATGGTGCATAGACTAATGATGGGCCAAAACACACCTCTGCTTGCCTCAGATGCTAGTCATTTTCTTCTTCTTCTCAGTTTTCCTAGATGTTATTTTTAAAAGGCTATGGCAGCAACCCTCAGATCCTTGTGAGATGTTTCGTCCCAAAAATGTTCGGTGAGAAAACCACACAAATGTGTAAAGCAGCTCCCTAACCCCACTCCACCCCAATTCATAGGCAAAACAAAAAAAACCCTAGAGAAGATGGAAAAGATGTTGGCACGAGTGGGGAGGGATTCCTATAGGCAAGAGAGAGTAAACACATCATGGTAGGGAGTATAAGATCTGTAGATTTATTTGCCTCTTAGACTGAATCAGGAGGCAGAGCAAAGTACAAATAGCAAAGTGGGGGTACATTGCATTGCCTGTACAGTGGTACCTCAGGTTAAGTACTTAATTCGTTCTGGAGGTCTGTTCTTAACATGAAACTGTACTTAACTTGAAGCAGCACTTTAGCTAATGGGGCCTCCTCCTGCTGCTGCGCCGCCAGAGCACGATTTCTGTTCTCATCCTGAAGCAAAGTTCTTAACCTGAGGTACTATATCTGGGTTAGCAGAGTCTGTAACCAGAAGCGGATGTAACCTGAAGCATATGTAACACAAGGTACTACTGTATAGCTGAGCATCTCTGCATGAAATCTCGCAAGCACAAATGTGGTGTTGGTCTGTTGCAAGCTGGCTGTGTCTTCACCAAGTATTATTGTTGTTGCTGTCATCACCACCATCATCATATCATCACTAGGTTTACGAATCAGCTTTTATACGTGTGTCAAAGTGATTATCAGACATATAATAAAAAAAAAGCTAAAGCAGTGTTAAAAGCAGTACCCAGAAATCCCCCAAACAACAATACAGAATGAACACCTGTGTCAAAGACCTTTTCATCCTGCTGGAAAAATTCGTCAAAACAGAAATATCTGCTGCTGCTTCCAAAAAATACAGAGAGTGAACACCTGTTGCATCTCAATGGGGATGCTGTTCCACAGAACCGGGGCAGCCACACTGGAAGCTTTGAGGTACTGTGGAGCAGGTTTCTGATATTTTAGGGACTTGAAAGAGAAAGTGACCTACTAAGTAAAAACACACACAAAAAAACACAGTGAGCCCAGCAAGATGATTCAGAAATCCAGGGCACCTCCAGATTGTCAGCATTTTGCAGGAGGAATTCACCAACATATGAGGAAATTTAGGTTTGTGCAATTAAAATGCTCTGTTGCCTCAGTATAACAGATATAACACTTTTAAAACAACATGGACTTTTTGTGGTTAGGAAAGTGATGGGGAAATGCATTGAAAGTGTGGAATGAACAAACAATTCCCAGGAAAATGTATATACGCTCCACAAGCAAATCAGGATGAATGCTCACTGTAATACAACATTCCTGCAAACAAATGAGAATGGATGCTCAGTAAAGACCAGATATAATCCACGTTGGCTCTGCTCAAGCAAACTGGGATGAATGCACAATAAATATGTCATCTGAAGAAGCCTTTACACAATCCATTACATTCAGTGATCTGACATCTTATAAAATGCAAATTATTAATGTTGCTGTTTTTTAAAAAAAGCCGCACAAAGTTATAGGAGATATCTCAAGCCAATATATTTCGTATGCTACCTGCAGGAGTTGGTAGTAACACAAAACGCTCCACAAACATTGTATGTTTATAAGCTGTTAAGGCGATTCTTGAGAAATTTTTATTTTTCCAACTGTTTATTGCTCACCAGCATCTCAAGACATTATGGAACATCATCTAGATATCTTTCATTACTATGTCAAGCTGCAGATAATCCAGAAATCCAGGAGCAGATGCTGTTCTCACACTTGGAAATACCAACCACCAGGACTCCCTTTAACTATTGCTTGTCAAACTCCATTAAGTTGTGGCTGAGCTAACAATAGACTACGGATGTTGTTCTTTTTAATTAGACTGTACAGATATACGCAAGCTGTTGCAGTAAGGAAAGCATTCAAATGACTTTGGAGTGAAACTGCTTAAAATGCTATACTGTCATCTTTAAAATCTTACATTTATAAGAAGGTGACACTGCCTGCCACTTGGGTGTTGAGCCTCTGGTTGGAACTACTTGTTATTCTGAAATCACTGAGTCTCAACTTTTGGCGCTACTTCCTCCTTCTCGCACCAGTCCTGGATGTAGCTTTCTTACCCACCTAAGCCTTCCGGCATCTCAGATCTCTTCCGGCCCTGCTTCTGATGTGCTATGACAGTTTGCCTCTCCCGTAAATCTTCATCTGCAGTTTGTGATTAATTAATATGGGTGTCCATGTGGAGATATAGTCTTAACCATGACACAGACTTCTTTTCTCTGCTCAGTGATGAACTCAACGAGTTGCCACATTCAACCAGCATGTGAAAGGGCTGATGGGGAACCTGGTTGGGCTGGGGACCTCCTGTGCAGATAGGGCTCCTTGACATGCCAGCCAAATGCATGGTCAGCAGGTGAGCATGGTCACTAATAACATTGGGGCCTAGGTACAGGGCTGGCTCACGTGCAACCCCCACCCCACATTTTTTCAGCATATCTGAACCTCACAGGGTTATAGAGAGCTGATACATTTAATCATGTAGTTTTGCAAAATGTGCTATATAAATGTTCTTTGGTTGTAGAAGTCATAGCATTGACCATCACTAAGCTAAACAAGCTGACAACCTGGACCATAACTGAGATTTGCTGATCAGACTATTCATGAAAAAGTTCTCCAGACTCTGCTCCAGGAAACGAGCAAGCTTATTATAATTTTCAAGGAGCGCATTGGCTTACTAGTTCAAACAGTAACCTCCACCTTTTTGAATCATATATCACATCCTGTGTGTGTAAAGTCCTAATTAAGTTTGATGATATCTGCTCAGTGCTTAGGAGATAATTTATATCACAGATTCTCGACATCTAACGGTTTGGCACAGTTAGCTTCTTTTGATTAGGAAAGGCTCAGAACTGAGACAGCATAAACAGTGAATTGTATCTCGTCCCTTAAGAGGGAGCCCTTTATGTTCAAAGCTTGGAGCTACTTGATGCAGTGATACAAACCATTTTCACTTGGCCTCACTAGGAACTTTAGGAGAACCATCTAAGGTGACTTGCCGTGTTTGTACTTTCTAATATCTTCTTTGTAGAATTATGTTGATCAGCCTCTCACTTGGCTACATTGAAGCATGGTAGAAAAGCTCAATTTAATGGTATTCAGATTATTTCTAATCCCTGCTGGGGGGTTCTCCTGCAGAAGGAAGATGAAAGGATGAAAGAGGAGCATTGTCCCTAGACACAAAGAAATAATCATGTGGAGATGGAAGGTTAAATGCTGCAGCCAAACCAAATCATTCTATTCCAGCATCTCAAATTCAACACAGTTCTTGTTGTCTATTACTAGCCTCTATGGAACTCGGCCACTCATCGCTTCTCAGCAAGTCAACTGCGGTACATTTATGCTTGTCAATATGCTATTAGGATCTAGTTCACAAAGGAAGGCTTCTACAAAGGATTTGCTTAACAAAAGAAATTTCTGTACACACTGTGTTCAATAAGCAACGCCATGCGCATAGGCTTTCTTGGTAAGGAATGCACAAGTATGCCTCATGTTCACCCCAAAAGAGTGCTCATCAGCATCCTGTGAGTCCCTGACAGGCGGGGAGAGAGAGATGTGGAGGCACTGGTTCACAGAGGAGTAGCAAACATAATCTTGCTCATCTTCTTTGTAGCAGATTGAGCACAGAACTATGTTTGCCCTGACCCTGACCTCATGCAAGTGATTTTCCATTGCTCTCCTGCTTTCAAAACTCACCTTTTCTTTAAGGCCTGCCATCACGAATTCTGTAACATGCAACCTGCTTTGCATAGAATTTTGTAAAGGCAGAGGGTATTTTCTTTTGTTTATTCAGATAGGAGATTGGAGGACGGGGTTTATTCATGACTTGCCAGCATGTGTACATATAACCTGAAACCTTTGAGCCCAAGCAGGTGCATTATGTGACCCATGAGAGCAGCAAAATAATCAGACTATACAATGGTGATGGGATGAAATCAGGCTAAAGCTTTATTGACAGCAGCAGGCAGGGCAAGGATTGGCATGGCATTGGGTCCTCATCATTCCACAAGCCCCATGTTGATGGAATGGATTTGCCAGGTTTGGACCACTCCAAACCTATTCCATGGGCGTTGGCCAGTGTGGAACCCTGTGGTGCTGCAAGCCAAGCAAGCAAGGTCCCACTGGGGTACCAGGGTGCAGATTCCAACCAGGCAGATACTGAACCCAAGATGGGTTTGCCATGGTCAATCCTCCCCCCAGGCCCCTTACAACCCCCATACTATGTTGATCCTGCCCAATGCCATTTCTGCCCTCATATAAACAACATTTTTCAGCCTAACAAAGTGGGTGGGGGGAGCCAACCAAGTGCCAATCAGGTTGTGAGAAAAAAAAATCATTTTCAGCCCTGTCAACCAACAACCCCAAATTGCTCAGTGAAGGCTCTAACATAAGGGTGGGCAGTGGGAAATTCTCAAAGCAAAATGGCTCTGAGCTCTAGGAGAATTAGACTTCTATAGGCTTGCCTGGTATATTGCTGCAATCTATGGGCCACAGCACCACCAGGCAAAGGCATCCCACACTTAGGGGGCATAGAATGGGGCAAATGAAGAAAAAATCAAGATATCCTATGTAGAATTTTATAGTCATAGAATCATAGAATTGTAGTCTGTCCATTAGCCCTTATAACAAATTACTTTTGGTTTGCAGACTGATACTTTGGTGCTGGAAGCCACCTTCCAGTGTGAGATGGCACCGTGAGCACATTTTAAAATGATAATACAAGGCAAGTCATTCTCACTAGCTTATGAATACTCAGTTCTCAGCCCAACTTGCTAGTTGGTTTGGCCCTTGCTGAACACATTATTGTCTACATTATCAGGCTTCAATGCATCTGTGAAATTCACAAGTTTCTTCACACTCCTCTTAAGAGCTTTGGTTTCTTGGAAATTTCAGCCAAGTTTCCATTCATATTCTCTCAAAGGCAGGTTGAGTAACACACACACACACACAGAGAGAGAGAGAGAGAGAGAGAGAGAGAGAGACAACAATCATTTCAACTTAAGAGCCTCCCCCAATCTGATGATGGTTGTACCCAGATCATAGTCGAATAATAATTTAAATTAAGTGGCAATTCTGTTTTTGCTCAAACCATTGTTGTTTCCCAAAGCATTGCTATACAAACAAATATTCTGACTTCCACCCTGAGCCCAACCCACCCTTGATCTTCTATTTTTAGAAAATGGTTTTGTGATTCTCTCCCAAGTACTAACAAGAACCCCCCCCATCTTGCCACCTACCTGCTCTCAGGCCAAAAAAAGTTCAATAAAACAGCAGGAAGGTGTTTGAATCACACAGTTCTTGCAGTGCTGCCTGTAATGAAGCACCCCCCCCCCATGTTCTACTGTATTTTTTAAATTTAAAAGGGGGGACTTCTAAGAGAATAAAAATGAACTCCCCTGACAAACAAGAAAGTCTGTATGCCTGGGAAGATTTTAACTCTTCAGAAAGTTCGGAATAGAAGCTAAAATTATCAAATGCTTAAGGAATTTCCGTTCAATATTTCACTGAATACCTCAAGGTAAAGATGTTAGTGAGAGCATCTTCACATAATGACTGCTTAATCAGGCAGATGGTTCCTTTTCAGAAGAAAAAACAATTCTATACTTCTTTTTCTAGCAGAACATGTTTACTACCTTTGTAGCCTGTCCCTCAAAAGAGTTTGGGGTTGAATTCATGGGATCTTCTCCCCCACATTTTATTGTCACAAGAACCCCATGTGATAGGTTAGGCTGAGATATCAGTTGTTGGGTTTCAGGGCTGAACAAACCAGAACTCTCTTAACATAACTCAGGGAAAAGGCACAAGAATTCTATGCAGGAAGTCCCAGGTTTAATCCTCAGCATCTTCAGGTAGGGCTAGGAAAAGACCCCTGCCAGGAATGCCAGAGAGCTGTCAGATGGACCAATGGTCTGACTCTCAGCACAAGCATCTTACTAGGTTCCTGTACTTTATCCGCTGTGCTAAAGGGCTCATTAGCATCTTGCAGAAATATCTCCAAAGAGGTGCTTTTTTTTTTTTTTTTTTTTTTTGTCAGCACTGAAAACTGACATGCACACACATCACATAGAACAATGCCACTTTAAGTGGGACGTTCCGGAATTACAGAAGCCATCCCAGCTTCTGACTGGATTCTGGGATGTTCCATTTTGGCTCCCACAAAATCATGCCCCCCCCCCAAGATGTGTGTTTTGGGGAGACACGTTGAGACAGCCATGATGGTGGTGGCAGTGGTCAGGGCCCCCCTGGGCACTTCTTTGACCTGCAGCCCTCTCCTCATTCCCTTAAAAAGCCATACTTCTGAGTGTGACGGTCATTATGAATTTGCATTGAGGATATTATAAGAGATCATATTTGCTTGAATCTTTTGTAGCTGTTTTTTTTTTTAAAGATTCCTCATTTTTGTAGAGTTCTTTTCTCCATCTGGCTTGCATGCTACTCTAATGATATGTGACTCTGTCAAGGCAACGGGGGGGGGGGGGGTGAGGCAGGCCAAGGACTGGACTGAAGTTGTTTTGTCACCCTCAACAGCTGTTTCATTGAGAGCATTATCTGCCTGCCTAGTGTAGCAAGCTGAGCACCAGCTTGTAATGCCCGATCTGTTTCTATGATCTGAAGCACAGAGAGAAGAAATGTTATGGTACATCTGCAGCAGCACAACCGGACGCCTTCATCTGCCCCAGCTGCAACAAAACTTGCCTCTCCCACATCAAGCTCTATCTGTAGCTACAGCATGTGCTGCAACAGCTTGACCTCATTCCCAAAGGCGCACTCCTTCATTGTCTCCCGAGACAGATGGATGCCAAAAACAATAGGGTAGATTATGCAAAACATCTACTTCTGCTTCATTGACTACACAAAAGCCTTTGACTGCGTTGACCACAGCAAACTATGGCAAGTTCTTAAAGAAATGGGAGTGCCTGATCACCTCATCTGTCTCCTGAGAAATCTCTATGTGGGGCAAGAAGCTAGAGTTAGAACGGGATATGGAACAACTGATTGGTTCAAAATTGGGAAAGGAGTATGGCAAGGCTGTATATTGTCTCCCTGCTTATTTAACATATGCATAATTCATCATGCGAAAGGCTGGACTGGATGAATCCCAAGCCAGAATTAAGATTGCCAGAAGAAATATCAACATCCTCAGATATGCAGATGACACAACTTTGATGGCAGAAAGTGAGGAGGAATTAAAGAACCTCTTAATGAGAGTGAAAGAGGAGAGCGCAAAATATGGTCTGAAGCTCAACATAAAAAAAAACTAAGATCATGGCCACTGGTCCCATCACCTTCTGGCCAATAGAAGGGGAAGAAATGGAAGCAGTAAGAGATTTTACTTTCTTGGGCTCCATGATCACTGCAGATGGTAACAGCAGTCACGAAATTAAAAGACGCCTGCTTCTTGGGAGAAAGGCGATGGCAAACCTAGACAGCATCTTAAAAAGCAGAGACATCAGCTTGCCAACAAAGGTCCATATAGTTAAACCTATGTTTTTTCCAGTAGTGATGTATGGAAGTGAGAGCTGGACCATAAAGAAGGCTGATCACTGAAGAATTGATGCTTTTGAATTATGGTGCTGGAGGAGACTCTTGAGAGTCCCATGGACTGCAAGAAGATCAAACCTCTCCATTCTGAAGGAAATCAGCCCTGAGTGCTCACTGGAAGGACAGATCCTGAAGCTTAGGCTCCAGTACTTTGGCCACCTCATGAGAAGAGAAGACTCCCTGGAAAAGACCCTGATGTTGGGAAAGATGGAGGGCACAAGGAGAAGGGGACAACAGAGGACGAGATGGTTGGACAGTGTGCTCAAAGCTACCAACATGAGTTTGACCAAACTGCGGGAGGCAGTGGAAGACAGGAGTGCCTGGCGTGCTCTGGTCCATGGGGTCACGAAGAGTTGGACACGACTAAATGACTAAACAACAACCACAATATTATGCAAGACAGTATTCTGAAATCTGAAGACTGTCACATTGCTTTAGAAATCCAGAGATCTGTACGAGTGGTAGAGACAACCTCAGATTGAAATAGAAAGAAAAAAGGGGATGCAAGAATCAGACAAAAATGATGGTCTGGCTTCCCAGAAGAAAATTAGTTCTTTAAGCTTGAAGGAGCTGGAAATACCCTGGGGTCTGTTTATTTCTGCAGCAGTATTTACAGATGCAGGTGAAAATGGAATTGCTAGAAGTGAAATGACACTTTTCCATTCCTACAATGCATTCCACTTATAAAGCAATACCCTGCACAGCTATGGGGTTTGGGTTTCTCAAGCACTAGCATCATTGCTTGCATTTATGCACCCCACCTAAATTACCACAGCCTTAAAAAAAAAGAAAAAAGTATTCAGGTGAACTCTATGAAACTTCACTGTTCCAAAATAATGAATGGAATGTTTTGTATTAGATACATGTTCGCTGCAAGAGCTGATTCATGAATAGGTTTTCCTTTTCTGTCACTGATGGGAAAACTATGGGTTCATCCCGTAAACACCAGAGTTTGCTCGGGGTAACCGTCATGGATGGACAAATTTTCACAATCTCATCACAGCTGCCAGGAGAGCAGCATGAGCACATGCACAGACACACACACACAGCAGCAGCAGCAGCAGCATATGGAATGTTGCAATCGGATGCTGTGTTTCCTTCAAGTGAATTTACAGAAGCTGAGTGTGGATCACAAGTCTAATTGCTATGATGGTGCTTTAATGTTGAGGAACACCCGCCCACATGTATTCAGCAAACAACTCATCAAGCTTATTGGCTCCCTATAAGAGCTATAACATCCACAACTTAATTTACAGTTCTCCAAAACACACATAATTTACAGTTCTCCAAAACACAGGATCAAAGAACAGCCATAAATCCAAGTGTAAGAATAATAGTGTTTACAAAAACAGCCAACTTGCTGCCATTATTATTACTGTTGTTGTTGTTGTTACCACTACCAATCAATGGATGGAAATGTTGACATCTCCACCGTATCTACAAGCAAGCAGTCTTTGTAGTCAATAATTCCAAAATAACACAATAGACAAGGTAGAAAGAATAAAGTGAAACACATCTCCTATTATTCTGGGGGATATCTGAACCACAGTCTGGCAAGCTGCTTTTGTGAATACTAGGGATATTCAGAATTCTGAGGATTAACTTGTTCAAAGGAAAGTGTGATGGTCACTGAGCACTTAGGAGGGAATCAGTCGTGCCTGTAATGTGTGAAGTGGCCCTAAATGTATCAGCATCAGGATGAAGGGAATGTTTCCATCACCTTAGAGAATATATATATATGAAGAAGGCATGCAGGAAAAGTATCAGAGAGTCTTCCACTTGGCCTGTTTATTGAGCATTCCTCCTGATTTATTTGCACAAAATATGTGTGGCAGTTATATGGTATCTGGTAATTGAGCATTCATTCTGATTTGTTTGGGTGGAGATTATATGCCATTGCGTGTCTTCGTTGTTATCCCACACTTTGCGACCTGTTTCCCCATCAGCTTCCTTGTTGCGCAAGAGTGCCAAATCTACTTAAACTGCTCAAGTTTAATTTGCAGGTACACAAGTGTATCATACCCACAAAATAGAGACTGGAAAGAAATGCCCTAAGAATGGCTATTCCACTCCTTTAGACTGCAATCCTATGCTCATATGGTTGGGAGCAGTTCCCACTGAACTCAATGAGTATTATTTCTGGGAGGTGGGGACATGTATGGGGTTGCAATGTTAGGGTGTTTGTTATTGTTGCTCTGACTATATTTATTATTGTTGTTTCAAGGATGTCAGTGGTGCATTCCAGAGAAACTTAGCAAAAACAAACAAATAAAATGAACATGTCCCTTTGCTAAGGAAGGGCCATGGCTCAGTGTTGGAGCATCTGATTTGCATGCAGAAGGTCCCAGGTTCAATACCTGGCATCTGAAGGTGGGGCTGGGAGAGATTCCTGTCTAAAATTCTTGAGAGCCACTGCCAGTCATTGTAATAATCATAATCATAATCATAATTATAATCATCTATTATTTATACCTCGTCCATCTGGCTGGACTTCTCCAGCCCTCTGGGCGGCTTCCAACAAAACATTAAAATACAGTAATCCATCAAACATTAAAATCTTCCCTAAACAGGGCTGCCTTCAGATGTCTTCTAAAAGTCTGGTAGTTGTTGTTCTCTTTGGCATCTGGTGGGAGGGCGGGTGCCACTACCGAGAAGGCCCTCTGCCTGGTTCCCTGTAACTTGGCTTCCCGCAGTGATGGAACTGCCAGAAGGCCCTCGGCACTGGACCTCAGTGTCTGGGTAGAACGATGGGGGTGGAGACGCTCCTTCATATATACTGGACCGAGGCAAAGTATTGTATTGCAGACAATACTGAGCTGGATGGACCAATGGCCTGAATTGGTATAAGGCAGCTCCCTACATTCCTACTAGAGATTCATTTTCCAGTACCAATCTGAGGATTTGCTCTTTTGCATTTGCATTGTTTTGTTTTGTCCTGAAGTGTTTGGGCTGTTGCATGCTAAGCAGCAAAAATACTTAGACCTTCCATGCTTGTATATGTGCCTGGATCTCTGACTCTAAAGATCTGGGGATCTAAATGTAAACATGGAAGAGAGGAGTGATGCATGCAAACAAGGGTTGAAAATAAGCAAATGAAACTGTATATCTGGATTTCATTTGCAGGTTACATTTAGACAGTCATAGAAGAGATTGATCACGGCTGTACTAGTATAGTATAGTATAGTATAGTATAGTATAGTATAGTATAGTATAGTGTATTTTAAAATGGGGTTTCAGAGTTTTTAGGGGTTTTTGAATGTTTTACGTAGTTTTTCAATTTCATTGTTCTGTATGGGACAATGACAATAAAGATATCGTATTGTATCGTATTGTATGCTGCGCTGAAAGAAGACTTGACCATCCGTCTCTAGATCAGGGGTACAGAACCTGTGGTCTTCAATATATTCTTGGATTCCAACTCCCATCAGCTCCAGTCAGCCTGGTCCATGGTCAAGGATGGTGGCATTTTAGTCCTGCAACATCTGGAGGACCACAAGTTCCCCATCTGCACTCTGCAAGCATACCAGCTATTTTCAAGTAGCTATAATAAATGCTTTAAAATTCCACGAGAAGCCTTGCTTCCCATGCCCAAGTTTGAAGTGTTAATATTTGCTTTTAATTAATGAAAGGGCACATGAACACACCATAAATTGCATTTAATTCTAAGTACAATAGAAGAGAGCGGGAGTGGTGCTGGGTGGCATACAAATAAATCACAGCAATTTTCAGTGCAGAAAGTTTCATCTTCAACAGCAAATATAGGTCAGCAAAGGAAATGAGTCTATCACGCAGATATATTTGATACTGCAATGCAATTATTTAAGGTCTGATGTTCTGAAGTACTAAAGCATCCAGGGAAAAGATGAGCAACTTTGAAATTCCTATTAGCTTTGCTGGGAATTGAGGATTCTTTTCACATCCCAGGAGTCACTTAAGATCTAACAGGACCCAGTCCCTTGTGTCAACATGTCAAAATCAATTTCAATTATTCCGAACCCTTACGGGATTATTTAAATAAATGTTTGCAAACAATCATGACTTTGTGTGTGAACTCAGAAGATATAGTGTGAAATATGAGAGGCATAAGGTAAGATTCTTGGGCAACATTTCATAATATTCCCTTTTGGGGCAGGGTATTTGAGAGAGGGAGTGCCCAAGAGTGACATTCAGCTACTCTTGAGTGAAACTGATTTTCTGGATCCATTTCCATCTTGTTTTAGGGGTTTTTTGCACAGAAAATGCTTGGTCTTCCTAACAGATGACATATGCCAGGAAAAAGCCAGAAGGGTATGATCCTGCACATTCTCCTAAGCCTCTCTGTGGCTTTTGGTACCCTGGTATTCTTCTGGAGTAATTTCTATGCATTGGGGGTACAATGGGTGGGATTCACCTAATCAGGCCCATCAGTGAAAGCCCTGTGCTAGGACTTCTGATTGTGCAGTGGGGTTTCCCCACTGCCTCGTCATTCGTTCATAGGGGTCAGGAGAACCCCTCGGAACAGTTCATGGGAGGAGGAGGAGCTGGGTCATTCCATCTGGAAGCTAAAATGCTTGGTCAGAAAGGATCGTTGGAAGAGTGAGACACTGAATTCCACAATGTGTTCAGTGGTCTCACTCTTTCTTAGGATGGTCAGTTCCTAAGGAGGTGCTAGAAGATGACTGTCCAACACTAGTTTTCCTGTGGAACCCATACACACTGACAGTTTGTTCCTGCCTGTCAGAAGTGTGTGCAGGAGCCAGGCCCTGTGACCGGTAGGGCTTCACAGGACTGGGGCTTTCCTAAGTTTGTTCTGAAGAGGCAAGGCACAGCTGCACAGGTGAGGCCAATTGGTGACTCACAGCACCTGGTGGCAAGAGCCGGGAAGGGATATAAGGTCAGCATTTCCCTTTGGCTCTTTGCCACAGCAACACTGTGCTGGTCCCAGGGGGAGGTTACCATGGGGCGAGGTCCAGGACCTGGGTCGAGGGTCTGTAGACTGTCCTCCACAGGCGAGGTGGGGTCCGAAGCGAGGAGCCGGGCAAGGATGAGAACTTTGGAGGAACAGGTCTGGGTGCTGGCCGAAACAGCTCTTCAACGACATTGCTCCCGAAACCGGGGGCCGAGCTGACTGGCCTTTATCTTCTCTGAGGCCAGGGGTGGTCCCGGCCCCAGGTGACCCACCTCTTCTAGCCTTAAGGCGAGCACTCCTCCTGGGAGAAACCAGTTCCCTCTGCCTCTCTGCCCTGAGCCTCTGCAGCTCAGGAGAGGCTGGAGGGTTACTGGACCCAGGGGGAAACTCGCCTTCCCCTGACAGGGCCGGGAGAGGCGCACCTGTAGGCAATGTATCCTCAATCCCCTCCGGAGCCAGAGTAGATTCACCTGGTGCCTGCTCCTGAGGATCTGGCACAGGTGCAGGTGCCTCAGAGTCAAGGCCCTGCCCCAGTTCAGCCGGCCCTGGAGGCGGGGACTCCTGTGCAGGCTGGAGTTCCTCCAATTCGGCTTCTGAATCGGATTCCCAGGCCATCACAAACACGCTTCCTGCCTTGCTGCATTTGGCTTCTTGACTCCTTGCTTCCTGATCCTCGGACCCTTGGCTTCTTGACTCCCAGCTCTCGGACCCTCAACTTCCGGACTCCTGGATTCCGGACTCCCATTCCTGCTCCCACCCCGCCATCTTGCCCCCGGTCCCAGCATCCTCAGCCAGGACTTCGACCGCCCGTAAACTGGACTGTGACGCTGCCTTTGTCCCTCCTCCTTAGATTAATTTCTTCAATCCTCTGCCTGGAAAGAACCATAAGAGGCAATGGGTAAAAAAATGAAATGTTGCTCTTTTCCACTTCTTTCTTCTACTCTATGGAGTTGATTGGCACCCAAGCTGCCAATTGACAGCCTGTAAAAGCCCAGAGGAGAGGAAGGAAATGGAAGCAGTGTCTCTCAAGACTGGCATTGGACAACCAAGCTCAGCCTAAAAAAAGACTGCAGAAGTGAACACAGAAATTGAGAAAATCTTGCCCTGCTCCACTCTTTCTCCACTCCATAGCCAGTTTTTTGTTTGTTTTGTTTTTTGTGGGGTGGAGATACATTCAAGGAGAGATCACACATCGAGTGCCACTGCCCCACAGGCTTCCTACATGTGTCCATAAGGATCATGTTTCCATTTTGTGGGTGCTTATGGGAACAGCACTAGTGATATACATCTAAGTTCTGACTGACACATGCTGCATTTCACTGGCTATGGCTTGGTTGCCAGCTGACCCTTCCTGGACAGTGAGAGCCAGACCATAGCTATCCATGCCCTGGCAATATTTCAGTAGGACTGGTACAATGTATTGTACGTGGAGTTGCTTTCGAAAACTCAGAAATTCAGTATGTTGGCTGGATCTAGAGAAGAACAGGTTTAAAATTAGCAAACAGCTCCTTATGCCAAAGACAATCCTCTTTTGGAACAGTATGTAATATTGCATAAGAATCAACTGTCCACTTAAAAAGGGGGGAGAAAGAAAGTTAAATGCATTTGCTTTGATCCAGGGGGGAAACATATCTTTAGTTGGGTCTAAGTCTAAGAGCATTTGCTGTTGCAACTTTGTCTTATTTCGGCTTAATACTGCTGTAAAAAAGAACTCTTGCTTGGGTAGAGGGGTCCCCTGGGCATGCCTAGGACCCTAACAGAGATTTTCACCACTGCCAAGGTGTAAAAGTTCAAGCAACAGTTCCTGAGCCTGAAGAGGAACATGCACTTGCAGTATCCAGTAATGGTGTTTTCTAGTCAAATCTAGTAATATCTAAGGCAGTCGAAAAGGCTGCTGAAGTACAGAGATAATGAAGATAAAAGCATCCAACTACTCTATATTACAGCTTCTGATGTGAAAGCATAACTGCAACTGAGAGAAAAGGCAAAAAAGCTGAACAAAAATGGATGAGGTGACAAACAATTCATTTTAAATATAGGGGTGTGAATTGTCAAGGGGTGGGGAGGAGGAAGGGTTGATAATGGAAGAGTTCTTCACAACTGAGCACTCCTCCCACCTCAATACACAGCATCTAAATACAAACATTCTTTGAGATCTAAAAAGCATATTGTTATAGCACAACACACATTGGCAACACTGAACCCTCTTGCTTTGCTCAGCATGGCAGATCCATTCTTTGTCCATCATTTTATGTCAGTAGCTATCTTTGCATTCATTTCATAATATCAGTGAATAATGCGCTGGCGGCTCTTCATAGAATAGTAACAATAAAAAGCCCCCCCTCCCCAATTTATCACCTTTCTTTGAAATCTGTTGTCCTTAACTGATGAGGCCTTCCATCTGACAGTTCAAAGATCTTGTGCAGTACTGGGTGGCAGGCAGCAAAGAAATATTTAAACCCTTTTGTAAAGCAATGACCTGCCTATATTGGCTTTTTGTACAGTAAGCCCACAACTTACACACATTTGCCACCCAGAGTGGCTGGAGCAACCCAGCCAGAGACTGGGATACAGTAGGAATCAGCTAGCATGCCAGAATGTTTTGTTGTGTTTTAATATTCTGTTGGAAGCTACCCAGAGTGGCTGGGGAAACCCAGCCAGATGGGCAGGGTATAAATAAATTGTTGTTGTTGTTAATTATTATTATTGCTGCAGGGGTGCATTTGGTTTGGAGGACAGGCCTAGAATCCTAGAGTTGTGTCTTGGGGCCCAGAGCTTCAGCAGACCACATATGACACCTACCATAGGCTTTCTACACTGGACAGCTCTTTCCTTAGTGTCACTCCAGGGCATTGTGGGAAATTAAAATGGCAAATTCTATCTGCTGCCATGACTAGTTCCAGGTAAGCATGAGAGGATCCAACAGTGTAAGAGAGACCCAGATTTATGCACCTTGTCCAGGATCCTCTCAAACCTAGAGCCAGCCCAGTTGGTGGGTCCCATATTATGACATAGGCTGTGCAACTGTTCAGATCCAGAAAGGAGGATATAAGAGTTAGGCAAGAGTGATTGGAAATACCTGTTCCCCACAATGTGGCCGTAGTACAGGAGCGATCCCTTGTGATGAAATGTTGTATGGTTTTCCTTGAACTCAGTGGTATTACTGTGGAGCAATCGTTCAGCAATGACACTTGGTAAAATATTTATTTGGTATAATTCTGTCTGGCAATATAAATGATTACAAGTTCCAGGATAAAATAAAATAAAATGCCAGCTCCTTGACATGAATGTAAAATTTGGGCAAGTCAATTAATGACACTCAAATCCTAAAGTTATAAGTAGTCACTGCAGCATGTGAAGTGGTTTGTGCCAATCTTAAATCCTGCCTCACCTCTTAAATCACCTCTGCTTTGCACACAGTTTATAATCACTATTCCTACTATTTTTGTTATTATTACAGTTTATTAGTCTGACCTTCAACTTCTGAGATGGGATAAAGCACACAGAGCATAAACAGTTAATACAGCAGCTCACATAAAACAATAAAAACACACTATCCAAACGAATTAAAGCACTTAAAATAAGAGAACATGTTAATCAACTGCCAGCTTAAAAAAGATTACAATGCCTCATCATTAATGTTAGTGGAATGTGGGTTACCATGACAACATTATCCCTGTCCAGGAAGGGTCGTAGGTTCTAAACCAGCCAAACCTTGTCAAACGCTTTCTGTGCCACTAAGACCACCTGGGCCTCTAATGGCAATACTGCATGCAAGAAAACCCCCAGTAGTCTGCTCCTTCAATGGATGTGTGATCCCATCTAGAAAAGGGCTGCATACCCAGTTCCCAGGCACCACTTACCCACAGCGCATCCATCTCATGAGGATTCAACCTCAGTTCATTGGCCCTCGTCCACTCCAATACTAAATCAAGCACTGGCCTAGCATTTGCACAGCCACCTTCCAAGTATGAGCTTGGAATGATGTGAATACAGTGGTACCTCGGGTTAAGTACTTAATTCGTTCCGGAGGTCCATTCTTAACCTGAAACTGTTCTTAACCTGAGGTACCACTTTAGCTAATGGGGCCTCCCACTGCTGCCGCGCCGCCGGAGCACGATTTCTGTTCTCATCCTGAAGCAAAGTTCTTAACCTGAGGTACTATTTCTGGGTTAGCGGAGTCAGTAACCTGAAGTGTATGTAACCTGAAGCGTATGTAACCTGAGGTACCACTGTATGTGACATCTGATAATACTAACTCTGGGCAGTGGAGTGACACTGAAACATTCCATTATATTGGCATGAGTAAGGTTGCAATGTGAGTGCAATGACACTGATTATGGCAATGAGTTTACTGCTCTATCATCACTGCTTCATTTGTGGTATTCAGGACACTGCATAGGACCAAAGCATTAACCCCCTTTATTAACCTGTGCCAAGAAATGTAGGATTACTGAGTAAGTAGACTGTGAAACACTCTGTATTGAAGTACATGTATGTGATTTAAAAATAAAAATAAAAATTGCATTTATATTTTCCAAGGAGCTCAAGCTGGCATATTTGGTCCTTCCTCTCCTAATTTAATCCCAACAACAAGCCTTTGAACTAGGTTAGTCTGAGAATCAGTGACTGGCCCAAGGTGATTTTCATGACTGAGTGGGGATTTCAACCCTGGACTCCCAGGTCCTAGTCACACGAATCACACTGGTTTTCATATGAAATGCTTCTATGTGTGCATCATTGTGCATGTGAAATCATTTATTACTTCAGTGTGAACACTGCCCATTTCCCAAAATACACAACTTTTCTTTTTTAAAAAAGCCAATTTGTGTCCAAAAAGCATTTGGGGGAATTTGGCCAGAGGGGGCTGCTGAGATCCCAGGTGTACATATGAGTTTCTTTTCAACCGTAGCCCATAAGTTTAAAATTCAGTTTTGCGTGGTTAAGGATACTCTATAATTGAGGTCTAGCTTTATTTCCCACTACAGGCTAATGTTTGTTTGTTTATCTCTTTTACACTGCTATTGGGCCATTTTTCAAAAACTAATATTTTGAATTAATGTGGGCCAATGCAAATTTGTTGGAAGACTCAAAGGGTGAAAATTGCAAGCCAACCAACCTCCGTTAGATTGTGTTGCAGCTGATAGATAAACCCAAATAAGATTTCAAATATGAATGCATTCATAATAGAAATAACTATGCTTAGGATCCAAATGGGAACACAGTCTATTTTTAATGGTAAGGATAAAATAATATGCAGTTTATGCTCCAATCCCTACTATTTATTAGAAGGCTGTTGATTTACAATCCACACCTCCCTCGTTTCTTCCAGAAGTGGGAGCAGGGCATTAATACTATGCACTAATTACTGCAGTTAAATCAAGCAGAACTCTTTCTTTTTACACACGTTGGTTTATAAAAGTGCCAATTAGCTGAAACTAAATAAGACAAAGATAATTTGATTTGAAATTGCTATCTGTAGAAATGTGAGATGTATGCTTACTTATAATCAACTTTAATGGTGGCTATAAATGTTAATTTTGCTAATTCAGCTTCAAGATTAAGCGTTGTGGCAACCTTCTTATTAATTTACTAAGGATTAGCAAACAGTTTGGAGCATACTTGAAAGGGAATTTAATGCAGCAAGAATAATACAGACCCAGATAAAACCAGATGTTCCTTGCAAAATGAGCCAGGTGTTCTCGCATGTGCAGTGTTTTCTTTGCAGTTTAGGTATCTACTCTGTGGGTGATGCTCAAAAACCTGAAATGATTTTAGAATCAGTTTTAAATTAATCAATTTAAAGCCCGATGACAACATTTCTTTCTGTCATGCATACAAATCTTAAGTGCCACTTTCTGAGCCATGTGCATGCCTCTCTCTGTGTGTGCTGGGAACAAATTAGATATTTCAGATGATAGAATTCTAAGAAGTGATAAATTGTGGTTCATAATCCTAGTTCAAGTGCTTTACTTCAAGACAGCAGTGGGGAATCTCCAGCCTGCAGTTTGCATTAAGCGGCGGTCATAATTTAGCCTATGTGACCATTTCCCCCCCAAGCAAAACTTACTTATATGATAACAGGTGTGTAGGCCAGGCAAATATGCATCTCTCTGCTGAAAGCTGAGCTTCCACCTGCAATGCCTGTGCCTTTGTCCTCATGGTTTGATTTAAAACTTTAAGGGCAAAGGAAGCAGGATTTGCGGGTACCCAGTCAGGATCAGATGACTGTTTGCAAAGCCCTGTGCGTTTGCTAATAATGCAGTTATTTAAGGAATAACAGCCTATTAACGGAGAGCTTGTGATCGCCTACCATTTCTTTCCACATCGTCTAAATATAAAGCCTATTACACCTACACTTGCGAAGCGAAGCTGTTTCACCCACAGAGGAGATGCATTTCTTGTCTCCAAAGAACCACAGACAATAAACATTATCGATGTTCCATAGAAGGACTAAACACACACAACTCAAATTTACAAAGTGCAACAAAAGCCTAGACAGCTACGCAGTAGACACTTTCTTAAAAAATAGAACCCAGTTTCTCTTTCGGAGATTCCTATTGTTGCTAAGCAGCTTCTTCTGCTTTCCTTTTGACTCATTTTGTTACAGAAGGGTTTACTACGCATTAAGAGGAGACTATGCATTCCTTTACTATGCATCCTTAAGGAGACAGCACAATCTACCTCTGTTCCTTCCAATTAACCCAAAGCTGGGTCCATGTGTTGGATTCAGTGGCCCAGCTCTGCTGGTTAAATGGCCTCCTATCTATTGTCAGCAATGGAGTGATGGAAATTCCACCACTGCAGAGCTCCCTCTTCTGCTCTAATCTACAGGTGGGTGGAAGTGCTGCCAGAAGGATCCCTCCCCCCAGAAGTTACTTGATCAGCAGCTGAGGTTTAGGTTGCCCCTAACATTATCTGTCTGAGTAGGGTTGCTGAAAATAAAAAAAAGAACCTCCCAATACATTGCAGTGTGTGGCCTGGAAATCACCCAAAACCTTCCTGCAGGTAGAAATGGGAAATATACCTTTCAGGAAATCTTACTGATCATTGCCAATATTCTCACTGAGGAACCCCTGGTTCCCAAAGTACCTTAAAACACAGTTTGAAAGGCATGGTCATACCCATTGAAAGGCAAGGGACTCATAACAGAACTGGTGACGATCAGCATTCAAAAGAGAGGCGTCGGGGGAATGGAGATTCCTATAAAACGTTATCTGTATGAAACACAATCTTTTCTTCATCTTGTGGAAAAATTGATCTTAGCTCTCCCAACCATGCAGTCATTTAGCCAAACTAAGATGAACGCTAGCATAGTGACTTCTTCCCAGGGAGAATCCGCTCTTGGCAGAAAATCAATGGAAGTTATTTGAAATGGAGGAGTTATGTAATTAAGTTTCACAAAACAATTGGTTTAATATTACCGCAATATTTACTGAAAAGTGAAACTTTCACATCACCACAACATGCTCCTAGCAAGCAGTGGATAATGGCTGTGGTGATTCTGAGGGTAACCTTCGTATAAAAACTTCTTCTTTTTGTAGTATAGTGTCACCATATATTTAACAAGCTCTTTCTTATATGTCCCTGGTCCAGAGCTCCCACATATATATAAACTTATTTGTACACTGTGTTGCAAGGAGTAGCTCTGCCTTTGAAAGAGAAAACTGTTAGATGCATTCCAGCATGCAGGTTTTTGCGAATATTTGTCTTCTCTGTGAAATACTTTCCTATATGTATATGCATTTTGCCACCCAGTCTAGTGACGTCTACTCAGAAGTAGGGGTATGGTTCACTGTTCTGTACCTGTTTGTCTTTTGATCACATTATTGTTACTCAAAATTGGACTGTAGAAGTTACATTTTTTTAAAAAAAGTTGGGTGATCTTACCCTGTTACAGCAGTTTGTGAAAATAATATTTTTTGTTTGCAGTTTGCTGATGGTGAAGTGGTCACCTCTTACATAACAGGTATCATTATATTCTAGTATTATTCAATATTTATAGTACTGCCACTGTTAATGACTGTCCACTATCAGTAATTGTTTGTGGTCAATTATATACGTTTAGCACTTAATAATTGGATTCAGGGCCAGCCAAGGTATTTTACAGTCTGAGGCAATGGACAAAATGCCCCTCAACCAGAATTGGGATTTCTGATCCTTGCCACCTTCACTGTAGCCAGTCATTAATTCATTCTGTCCCATTTTCTGCGGATTTTTTTTAATGCATGAAAAATCCACATTTAAATTGTATGCATTTTTATGTGTACCGTCCCCTAAAGTACAATTTTTCTACAAATCTCTCCCTAAAACACACATTTTTGTACATATTTTTCCTTGTGAGATAATATTTGGAATGCATTTTTGAACTGAAACTGCAGCACAGAATTCGGTACACTATGTGGTCCGATTATTCACTGTTTCATGATCTGTGTATAAGTCCAGGAACTGTGAATTACATCAGTTCACTTTAAAATGTAGAATGAATTGAATTCTGCTTCACCCTTAATACCAGGGGTTGGAAGCTTCAGTCCATGATGAGCCAATCTTGGCCCACTTGGCTTCCCCTTTTAGCCCTTGAGGCCTGTATTGGGCAAGCCCTGCCCTGCCCCACATCCAACAACCATACAGTTGCCAGGAGCCTCTGAAGCCTTGGTCGGGGAAACCCCCAGAACAGCATTTGGGGGAACAATCTAGTGTGATGTTGAATTCACCACCTACTTAGGATGTAAACTGAGAAAACAGGGCATGATGGTGAATACAATAACCTATTGAAGGGTAAGTCCCTAAGTGAAGCAATAAATCTGAGCAGTAGATTCCAGAGAGGCAAGGTTTTCAAGCCTGCACTCTCCATCTTTCTGTGTTGCTAAAAAACTATTTTAAAAAAGGTCATTATCATCATCATCTCCTCACATATCAAAGAGAGAGTCCAGGTGGTTTACCAAAAATTCTCTCTCTCTTCTCTCGCCCTATACATTCTTAAAAAAAACCCCAAAGCTAAACAGCTACATTACCAAATAAAACAATACAAAAGCAAAACATAGGAGCACATTTTTACAACCTCTTAAAAGTCAAGGATTAAGGATTCCTCCCCTCTTCACCTTTGCTCTTGCCAAGACACATCCGGAATGACAAAATGCAAAATTCACACACACACACAAACAAACAAACAAACATACACAACATGCAGAGAGGTTCCATGTACTTCCCTATGTCATAAACACAAACCATCCACTACCATTCATCCCCTTCTATTCCCACACTTCACACAAATCCACCAGCCCACCCAATCACTCCAAAATTTCCCCCTCTGTCATCAAACCACAATCACCAATCACTTTATCCACTCCACTAAAAATGTACTGGAAAAACCACCAGGAGAGAATGTAACCCCTCATTGACAGAACCATATAAGAGGGATGTCATCTTGACATTTTGCATCGTGTGTAAAATGTCTGAAAGCTGACATTGTCCTATTTGAAGGAAAATGAGATAGAGTAGTAGCTAGACAGCTGTCCTTTGGCATTCTCCTTGACCATCCGCCCGCTTATGAAGATGAATAAAGTAGGAATTCATTCTATTCAGGTTAAAGGGTAAAATGAATCCTTAGTTAAACATCCATGTATTTAAATAAATATACAGGGTGATGTTTTTTAGATGGTCAGGCAGCAATTCCTTCACTGATTGTCTCTCCTGTTTACTTCATCAGTTGCCCTGCTATTTACTTAACAACTTGCAAATTCATGTTAGAGTGGCAAATTATCAATGGCAAAGAATCAATTATATTGCAGAGAATCATAGAAAATGGAAATGAACCTAACTCTTGGGTCAGTGAATCAATGTGTGAGATTTTTGTTTGCTTTCTCTTTCAAGTGCTAATGGGAAGCTTTGTATCTGTAGAGGCGCGCACGCATGCGCGCGCGCGCACACACACACACACAGTGCAATGCAAAACACTGTGTACTTCCTTACGGACTTCAGCTCCAATATAATTTGCAGGTGTGGACTTTGAATGGGAAAGCACACAGAGAATGGTGGATTATTATGAGAGGTGCAAGATTTACAGATGATACATCTCCACATACATGCCAGTTCCCTCTTTTTCTGGGAGAAAGTAATAAAGCCGAGGATATTGAAGAATTTAGTGGTGCTCAAGTCAATGGGAGATGAAGCTCAAAGTCAATGGAGGATGAAGCTCAGCAAGCATATGTGGCAATGCAAGTAGATAAGGTAAAGGTAAAAGACCCCTGGATGGTTAAGTTCAGTCAAAGGAGACTATGGGGTGCAGGGCTCATCTTGCTTCAGGCTGAGGGAGCTGAAGTTTGTCTGCACACAACTTTCCAGGTCATGTGGCCAGCATGACTAAACCGCTTCTGGTGCAACAGGACACAGTGATGAGTTCCAGAGTGCACAGAAACGCCGTTTACCTTCCTGCCACAGAGTACCTATTTATCTGCTTGCATTGGCGTGCTTTTGAACTGCTAGGTTGGCAGAAGCTGGGACAGAGCTACGGGAGCTCACCCCGTCGGGCAGATTCGAACCGCTGACCTTTCGATCAGCAAGCCCAATAGGTTCAGTAGTTTAGATGACCTCGCCACCCACTCCCTCACCAATGCAAGTGGCAAGTGGTGGCAATGGATGGGTGGAGAATGCAGATGAAGATCCAAATATTGAAGTAAATGGGAAAATCCATTCCTAAACAGGAGCTACACGTGTTCACTGGAGCTGAGATTGACATCAGGCCTGATTAGGCATGTGTGTGAGAGAAAGGCAAACTCAGTCCCCTTCAGTCCACCATAAATCAGGTCCAGACCCTTCTCAGCTTGCTTTTGGCTTGCAGTGTGATAGCTTGCAATGGCTTACCCTCACTGCTGCCACTTGCTTCACATTGTTCCTTTGTCATCCAAGCTTACCTAATTGTGACAGCAGGTAAAGCTTCTGGAACCCTTTCTCTTAGGTTTTATAGCCTCAGAAACCATAGGAAATACATTGTACATAGTTCCTGATGTATTGGGTACTCCTGTGTATAAAAGGGGGCTCACAGCCACATAATGAAAAGCGGAGGGACAGTAAAGGGGTTTGTGGGGAACTGGTGGTGGTTAGAGGATGGAAGATAAACCCTGTCCTAGTCCATATATAAAGACAGTGGCAGGGCATTCAATTGGAACTGGGCTGAGTTTCAACCAGTTTAGTAGCCCAAATTAAATTGCTTGAGTCAGCCCCACTGAAAATTGCACTGGAAGGAACTTGCTCAGTAGCAATCAAACCATATATCGAAATCCTAAGCCAAACTGATACACTTAAATAAGGTATTTACAGCTGTTGTTTTGAACGTCTAGAAATCCAATATCTTACGCTTTCTCCAGGGCACTCTTTTATGATCTGTAATGTTTAATCTTATGAATACTTAGATGGCATTCATCTCACATCCTAAAAAAATGTAGCATAATATTACTCCTCGTTCCATATTTCTTGTAGAAAATTCCAAATATATCTTTTTGTTTGTGTGTTTGTCTGTTTGTTTGTTTCATTTACCTATTGAGGAATAAACTCTGCTTACCTTATAATGACTGGTCTAAAACCTTACAATGGTTTTAGGGAGAGTAGCATTCTCATGGCAAGTTTCCATTCTCCCCTTGAACCATTTGAGGGGTTTTTTCTATGGTATATAATTTTTAATGCTCACTGGAAGGACAGATCATGAAGCTGAGGCTCCAATACTTTGGCCACCTCATGAGAAGAGAAGACTCCCCGGAAAAGACCCTGATGTTGGGAAAGATGGAGGGCACAAGGAGAAAGGGACGACAGAGGATGGGATGGTTGGACAGTGTTCTCGAAGCTACCAGCATGAGTTTGACCAAACTGCGGGAGGCAGTGGAAGACAGGAGTGCCTGGCGTGCTCTGCTCCATAGGGTCACAAAGAGTTGTACACGACTAAACGACTAAACAACAACAACTTGCTATGTGAGTTGGGGTGATCATAGTCGTGGTTGCTGCCTACAATTCACATCACTTGTCAATAGGAATGGGGGAACGAATGATGTGCTGGAACCAATCCCATTTTATATCAGTGTCTCATATCTCAAGATTAAATCAAAACTGCATTTAGCAAACCAATCCTAACCCAGCCTAGCAACATCTACATCTAAAGCTCCGCTGGCTCCTGCCTGTCAAGGCAGAGAGTATGCAGAGATGTTTGGAAGGGAAGAGGGTGATACACCACCAGGCCTGTACAGCAGAGGGGCCTGGAAAAGGAAACGAGCCACCTTTGGCTCCAGTGCATCCCTGGCCAACCCAACTCTACCTCATCCCACCCCTAATGGGAGGTCAATGAAGGCAGCCTACCATTTGCTCAGGTGAAGGTTAGGCCCCTGCAGCAGGGCATCTTCACCACCAACATATCCACCTCCAGCATCTCTGCTGGCTGATACTGCTGGAAAGGGGCTCACAATGCACCCTAACCTTTCCCAACCATCAGAAATGTGTAAGATTGCTACTTCAATTACTTAATATATTTACTCATCAGTACCTTTGTCACTCTGGAATCCGGAGATTCCCATTTTGTTTCTGACCAATTTTAACTTTCCTCAAGATATGAGGATCTACTTTCATGGTCATTTGATATGAGAACCACAGGAAAGGGTAAAGCCATGATAGTTTCGAGTTGCCATAGCCTGTACTGAACTGGCCATATGTGTGCTATCTATCTGCTGGCTTTGGGGATGCTAATGAAATCAACTCTAAATGATGTCTATGGTACCATGCATGGTACATAGGCACTTGGCAGGCTTCTATTAGGTTTTTCTTTGAGCTTAACAGCCCTTTCCCATGGGTCTCAAGAAAATAACCTCTGCCGAAAAGTCTTCGCAATATTGTACTTATGAGAGCGCAATAATTCGTTTAGCTATCAATCTCAAAGAAAGCTCATCATTTGGAAAGAAAAATTAAATCCTCACTTTCTAGCTCTTACGGTTTCTTTTATACTTTGAAATGCTAGCTTATACGCCCTCCCAATTCTATCTCGCCTGGACCTGAAACAAATTTCCCCACATTCATTATAGTGTTGCTAGCAAGATCTTAATGGCTTCTTCAAAGTCATTGACATGATAAACCATAATGATTCTAGTGAATCCTGTCGATGTGTACTTCGAAGACATTTATTCTTCACCATCGCCACCAGAAGTAACTGTGTGCACTAAACCCCAAATGAAATTTTTGATAAAATGTAATTACTATGCTGACACTGTAGCTTATTTTCTAAGTTAAATAGCTTTCATTTCAACTTAGTGATGGGAAGAAAGCAATTCTTTTTTACTCTGATATATATATATCTTACAAATGTCCAAATGAGGCTTTACCAAAAGTTTTAAAATAAACAGATTGTCTGTCATGTTCATTCGAAGACTGAAGTTCTGCCAAGTTTCAGTGAGAACAAATTTGAGACATAAAGCTTGCAAAAAGGAATTTAAAGGACATGCTTAACATTTTTTTAAGCGTCTTAATTTCTGAAGTTACTTTAGTTGGTTAAAGCAAATTCACTGATTGTATTGCTATAACTAGAAGCTCCTCCTCCAAAATAAGTATTAGACATGCCATGCTATCAAAGGGGAATTCTGATACACCACTCGGGCAAACAGTGTCCCAAGTTAGAAAAGAATCCTGTGTCTGTCTATTTGGAAATAAGTCTCATAATGTTAAATGGGGCTTACACCTTTATAAGAGTGTTTAGGTTTGCAGCCTCGGTGTCCTTAAATGGAAAATGACAGAGAATGTACATACACATTATGTAGCTTCAGTCTGGGGATATTTGCATTTTGAATTGTATTATGAATGCTACCCCTCTAGTCTTGTGGCCCTGGTGCTTTTTTGTGGGATACAGATCACACACTGCACTCTTGAATGAGCCAGGGTTGGCCAGTGCTTGTGAATTCCCTGAAGGGAATAAACCCAAGTGGACCTCACATTTGCTCATATTGTTTTGGAAAATACAAAGTTGATCATTCAGCTTTAAATGAGAATGAACCAAAAAAATATTCTCCCTCATCCCTACTGACCTGAGGCCATGCTGGCTAAGAGAGATGGGGGTCCAACAACATCTGGAGGGCACCACATTGGCCAACCATTGTTTAAAAAGATGAGGCAAAGGTGTAAGATGCCCAAATGAATGCAAAGAAAGAGAAAGGGCCAATGGATAAAGAAAGGGGAGGAATATCACGAAGGAAGTTGCATGTTGCTCAGTGGCAATTATACTGATAGGTTCTTAGTCAGTGTTTAACATGACAGAATGCCTGTATTTCTGCAAACACGGCAGAAAAAGAAAGCTCAATAAGAAAGCTCAGTAAGTGTTCATTTCATAGCTAGGGATGAATTAAAATGCCATTTGAAGAATCTTTATCTTTCACAGACTTCTTTTACTAAAACAGCTAATCAAGCATATCCAAACTCTTCCAGAAAGTTATAATATCTTTTTAATGCCGTAATAAATAGGGGTCCATAAAAATTGTTATTGGCAACAAAATGTTACAACGTAATTAAATTTAATAAAAATGGCTACATAAACGAGGTGTTTTGTGAACTCCAGCAATTATTAATAAGCTTTTTATCTTTTAATGATACACTTACGAAAACATTCTGCAACTCTGTGAACTGAGAAATGAATTATGATGGTGTCCGTTTAAGAAGTGCATTGAGGGGAAAATCTTTTATGCCCTGATCCTATGTTGTGGTGGTGCTTCACTGCCCGAGCACATCCAAGCACCTTGAATAGGTTCCTCCTTGGCCCGTGTTTTGGCACATCAACAGGTGTAGCAGCAATACAGACTTCCTGTCATTGTGAAATAAAAATATTGTGCAGGTGTATCTGTAAGGGAAAGAAGGGAAGCAGTGTAGCATCATAAGGGAAATCTTATCTTTATGTAGAATAAAGTTCCCACTGTTCTATCATACTCCGGTCTAACTAAGAAATGGAGCTTTAGCAAAAGAAAGAAAGAAACCACCCATAGCTTCCCAATGCACCACAAGCAGCACATCACCGGAGAGTGTTCCTTCTAGCAAAACCCATGGACACAAAGAAACTCAGGAACTACAGAGAAATAGTACACAGAAAAGTACAGAGGAACACAAGGCTTTGTTGGGGGCCTGCTCTGACCTGAGGCATGCTGTTGACATAGTGGTTCAACCATAGAGGGTTAATAATGCTCGGAATCACAGATTTGCAGCATTATTTGGCCCCAGCACTTAGTGGCTGCACGCCCCTATCAAATGGAGACTCTCTATAAGCATGGCTGGTGGGGTGGGTCCTGCTTCATGTCTCCCTTCCTGCTGCCACCAGATGGAGTGGCTGCTACTTGCTACCTTGAGGAGCAATGTTGATTCTGAATCTGAGGCAGGGAACAGGTTTAGGTCCTACTCTAATGTCCTTGAAGGCATGCCTTTATTCAGTATAAGTGGATTGTTGCCATTAGCTTTTGTGGAAGAAACAGTGTTGCACTTAGCGGGGGGGGGGGGGGAAGATGAAATCAGAGGGTTAGGGGCATGTCATTACTAAATCAGTACACATACATGTGTTAATATGTCTGGTGACCTGTTATTCCTCAGCAGCTTTCTGGATGTGCTGCATGAAATTTAGTTGCAAGTACATATACTCTAACACTTTCAGAGTAAGTTTGTGCTGAAGAACAGCAAGCTTGCCAGTGGCTTCTTAGCAGAACAGGTGAAGGTTGAAACATGATCCACTGTGGTACTGAGGCGCAGTATAAGACGTTGCATGTGGTGGTGCTTTACATGCATCAGCACCAAGGTCCACGGCTGTGTTTCTCTAAAGGCATAGATCCAGTTAAACTTCATTTGATTCATGGCAGGATATTGTACAATAGACAGAGTCTGCTTTTGTGGTTCTAAAATGACATTGCAGATACCCGCTGAGTGTGCTTCACAACCCATTACTCTCATTCCAAAGGGGATTCAGCCCAGAGGTTTACAAAAGGGTTGTGGCACAATCTTCCCAGGAATGTACAACTTAAGAGTTGCTTGCAATTCAGAGGTGCACACTCAAATACTACGACACATTTAAATTGTGGCCTAAATGTGAAACATTGCATGTCATGGGAAAGGATTGTTTCACTGCTCCATGAAATGCTAGTTTTCCACCTGCACTGGTTTTTTGTTAATCTGTTTGTTTTTGTGTGCGCGTGCATGCAATGCCTAACCTCATTATCCAAATATAGTTACCTCCAAGTTGGATTGGGGATACCACAAAGTTCTTGAAGGGCAGGAGATGTTGCTTGTTATGGAGAGTCCAGCAAAGACTGCTTGTTAAGAGTTAGGGAAGGTAAAATAGAGAGACCCTGACAAAGGAACTCTCCCACTTGTGCCTTCTGCTGTCACTGGTATTGTGGCCTTGCAAACCCAAGGGGACAATGAGGCCCAAAGCAGTGTATGTGTAAGAGAGACATACAAAATGAACATTTCACATACTGAGTTGAGCTAACTACAGACTTCTTTGCAAGCTTCTATTTTTGGTTGCTTTGGGGTTTGGATCCTTGAGCTGCTATGGGCTAAAAATAAAAAATAAAAATGAATGGCCAGCTGAAGATTAGCTCACTTGGATGAAATTCATGTGTGGAGATTCTTCTGAGTCAATAGATTCCAAAGGAAGAAAGGCAACCAAGTTACAATATTAATTCTGTGTTTTCTTCTTTGCAAGTAGTACTATGCTGAGAACGATTTGAACAAATAGTTTGAAAATCTTGAAACATTTGAAACAAGTACAATGCTGCAGCTTAACAGTCCTATTGATGTCCACATAATTAACATCCCCCCCTCTGAATAAATCCCCCCCTCCTTTGAAGCCCTAAATCCTTTTCAAATCAAAACACTTTGTTTTGTTGTGAAATGTTTATTGAGGTACAACTGACTTCATATGAAAAGGCTAAATTGAATTCCAATTCCAATCAGCAGAACCTTATTTCAAAGAAAATACAAAATAATGGTTGACTTTAACTTGTCCTCAAAATAAACATTATGTAGAAACAGGGCTGGGGAACCCACGGCCTTCCATAGGTTGTTGGACTTCAGTTCCCATCAGCCTCAGCCAGCTGATGGTCAATGTTCAGGGGTGATGGCAGCTGAAGTGAAATAACAAGAAAGGAAATTCCATCTGTCAGGGTGTTCTTTCGCAGTGCATTGCAGGGGATTGGAATAGAGGACCCTTAGGGTCCCTTCCAAGTCTAATTTTACGATTCCATGATCTGCCACTGAGTGATTTCCTGTACCATTTTCATTGAGATGTATGGGAACCAGGTTAACACGTGGTCATTCTTCCTGAACCCTGTTAGTGGGGTACATGGGCTTCAGGGGAAGCAGGAACTGGCAATCATCATCATCAAACCTTTATTGGCATCACTTACAAACATTCAGAATAAACAGGCCAGTGCAATCTTGTCGCCATTTCAACAATACAGTCATTTGCCAAAGGGAAGAAGAGGAGGCAAGCACTCTATTTCACCTCTGTGGGTCTCCAGCAAGGGGAGGGTCCTGTAGCATACTTCAGCGCAAAAAATCAAGTAGAAGAACTTAGCTACAGTCTTGGTGAGCTCCTGATCTCTCCCCTGTAATAAGAAGTGTATGACCTCTGACTCTGGTTTCCATATTGGAATACATAGATGGTCTAAAAATTGTTGGCGGAGATCAATTATCACCTCCCTCCAGCCTGCTTGCAGAAGCATCTCATGATCAGAGTTCACTCAGAGGAACTTGGAATCCAAATCTATGTCTATAAACTGCAGGCAGCTTCCTCATATATCCCAAGAGAAAAATCCCCCCCACGGCAAGTTGCCCAGGCAATCAAGCAATAGGTTGGGAAGGAAGGGTTTTTATTTAAACCATTATACAGCCACTTATGTACCCTGAATATTTGATATGCAATATCTTCTGCCTGCAATACAAACAATATTTGATTAAAGCTGTGCTTCCCTGCATGCTTCAATGAATAAGAACGAGAGTCTATTTTATAAGTAATGTGCTGATGCATCAGTCCATACCCAAGAAGGAGATGACAACTCAGTTTCCAATAAGCAAATTAAGGAAAGAAGAGGAGCAAATTATAGAGAAAGTGTTTTCATTATATTGTACTTTTTCACAAGCAGAACAGGCGATCTTCTCATCTTCATGAAGTATGCACACTGTAATGGCCTTATTACCGTAGGAAAATAAAAGTAAATTGAGTTGTAAGTGAAATTGCTGTTCTCTTCCACATATGATTGGAAAATGAAATACTTCTACACCAGGATGACATTAGATCCAAATCAGAAATTTGCCTTGTTAAATTAAATATTAACATAGAGGCACTTTTTTTTAAGTAAGACACAAAATCCGTACATAGACGGCACAGACTGCAGTCGATTTGAGGTGGAAGAAGTGCTATCGGGTCAATCGGGTGGTGTGAAAGATTGCGCTATTTATAAAAGACACAGGGCGGGGAAGGGGAGATGCAATGGAGACGAGGAATTTCTTGTGCTGAGGTAGCAACTGTTCTGTTTGGACTGATGGTCTTAGGAATAAAGAGCCAAGGCAAAGCCAGGGTCTTGTCAAGGAACCCTGGACAGCTCCATGTGGGGCTTTGGCTAGAAACTCCATAAGAGCTGATCTTAGAGGGAATGCCAAGAGTGGAGAGTGGGTAATTTTGCCAGGGGGTATAGGATTAGTCAGCAATGTTCCCTAATGAGAGCAGGTAGCTCCAGGGGTCAGGAGCATGTAATTTTGCCCCACCTTGTAGTGTGAGCTTAATTTAGGCAGACATCCGCAGACATGAGAATCCTATAAATACAAGCTTGTATATTTGGTGGATGAGTCTGGTTGTCTCCTCTGCATTTTTCATTTTCTAGTTGCCACTATGGCTCCTGTGTGTTGGTTGGTAGTTGTTTTAGTGGTATACAGGTGCCTCCTTTTTTTACACACACACACACACACACCAAAGCACTGTCATAACATGACTTTGGGAGTAAATGTGATGTCTTTAGGAATGCAAAAATAAACCACCATCTTATCTATCAGGGCAGTGCTTGGCACCATGTGTAGAGGAGGGTTGGTGGAGGGTGGTGTTTTGATTTGTTTTTGGCACCTCCAGTGAAAAGATGGAAATGGTGCTTCCCAAGCCATTTAAGGGAAAGGAGGATGCTCATTGTGCTACTGACAAGAAAATGGAGGCTCCTTTTAGAGTCTGAAGCATGAAATTCAAATTGTGTTTTAAAGAAGCACAGGGGAGATCATTATTTACCTAAACATTGCTGGCTACTTGCCTTGTACTCAGGTGCCTGGAAACTAGACAGAGCATATGCGCTAGGACTGCCAGGCACACTTTTACAGCACTAAGCACAAGTCCTGGCAATGAACCCTTTACCCAAAGCCACCATCAAAGGGCTATGCCAACTCTGCACAGCTGGCCAAGAGAGTGCACGGGAGAATGTATGTGTTCCTTTTATTCTGCAGTGACTCTGAGGAAGTGTAAAGTTTTGGAAAATTGCAGCCTTTGAGTGTTTTTTCTTCTCTTCGTGCTAAGGAAATGTGTGTAGGGAAGCGACTGCAAAAAGAAGAAGAAAAGGTGTGAGTCTTTGTAATGCAAGAAAGGTCAGACATGAACATAAGACATTTGCCTGGCAGAGCTCATCATTCATGCACCTAATACTTGCATCTCAGAAACTGACATGAGAAAGCTGAAAGTCTTCATCCCTTTTCTGCCAAATTGCCTGCACTGGAAGGTCACTGATAACATCAGAGCCAGTGACCTACAAGAACAGGCAATTTGGCAGAATATAAATAAGCATTTATTTGTGCATTAACTTTAAAAAATCCCTTTATCCATCTTAAATATCGCCCTTCATAGATAAGGCCCTAGGGTGATATACAAATAGATAGATGGATGGATTGGTAGATGATATTATAAAAATATTTTCAAAATAATTAAATATAATTAAAAACAATATTTTCAAAATTAAAAAATATTTTTAAAAACCCAAAATAATTAAATATAATTTAAAGCAATACCCTAACTCCGAACCACAATAGGAAAAGATTGTATTAACTTGTTCAACAATTCCATATGAATCAAACTGTGGAATATTAACTAACAGTTATTTAGCTTTAGAAATAAAAGTTTCTTAATTTGCTTCCCAAAATATATAATGAAGGGGTTAGATGCACCTCAGTGGATTGGGGATTCCACAGGCATGGAGCCACTGCTTAAAAGGCCCTTCACTAAACCTTCATGCTGTGTGAGCACTACCAGGAGGTCCTCGTTTGCAGATTTCAAAGTATAGGCAGGTACGTATTACAGCATACATTATCCCACCTTTCTATGGTAAAATCAAACTCAAAGTGGCTTTCAAATAAAACATGTATTGCAAGCAGAGCAGAAAACAAATGTAACGATCAAAACATTCAACTAGCTGAAAAACAAAAACAAAACAACCACATGAGCCAGACTGAAATACGTAAACCAAAGATTCAGCTGCAAAATGTCACCTGGAATAAAACAGCCTTTTAAAAACATGGGGCCTGGTGGGCTTCTCTTCGTTGGCTATTCTGCAGCTGAGGAGCTATGAAAATGGCCTCCTTCTCATTCCCAGCCGTCACTTGTTTGTTGCCAATGGGACACTAAGGAGGGTCTGAGAAAGTATGGACAGATCTTAAGCAGGATCATATGGGAGGAAACCATTACTGAAATACACTGATCCCAGGCTATTTCTGCTTCAAACTTCTGGGATGTAAATCTATACGCCAGCATTTCATGGAATGTAAATATGGCTGTGTGGAGTTGAAAAACATTGTGTTTTGAGTTCACATGAGGTGGTTGGAAAGTGGTGATGGCTCAATCATGACATATTTATGTGCTATATAGACAATGCTCCTTGGATGTTTAGAAATGGGTCCTAGATTCAGCCGAAGGATGCTTTAGAACAAAGGAACTTGATCCAATCAGATCTCTCTCACACACCAAAATCCGGTCTCATGGATCAAGCAAAACTTGAGATTCTATGCAAAGTTCCTGAGTTGTGGTAGCAGGGTTTGGTTCATCACACCTAGTACCTGCAAGCAGTACCTAGAAGCAGGTTTCTTTCATCAAAGTTTCCTAAGCATTTAACATGCTGATTCTCAGCTAGAGACAGAGTTCAGATACCCTGTCTGGAAAACTGTGTCTACAGATGAAACATCAGAATTTGGCAACAATACCTGCAAATGTAATTTTAAAATGTTAATGGAAAATGGTATAAGGAAGAACCATTTGTAGAGGAAGACAGTTAAAATGATTTATTTAACCAAAGGTATATAAAAAGAATAGAGTGAGCATCTCTCACAGAACTTGGATAAATTCACATTGTATACTTAAAACTTTCACTTCCTTCAGATATTCATCTCTATAGTTCCTGGCTAATGCAACTGACAACGTTTAAAGTTTAGCATAATTAGCAGCTATCAATCATACGGTGAAGTTTATGGTGTCTGACTAGCTTTTAAAAAAGAAAGGGGGGGGGAGAAGTCCTCCATCAAGCCAAAATTGCTTTCTTTCTTATGGCCCTATAAACCCTGTGTGTGCATCTAGTAAAGGTCAGGCAATTCCTATGGAAGGGAAAGCTACAAGACAGACTGGTAGAACTGCTTCATTAAACATGTTTAATGCAGCAGTGCTTTCTATTTTGCGAGTATCAAACACACCTGTTTTAGATCAAGCCTTTCTCTCATCTCTCCATGTGAATTCCAAAGGGGAAGATTGCGGTGAATATCTTAAAGACAGTATAAGTAGTGTAGCTGCTCTCCTTTTCTCCTTCTTTCTTTCTCTGTGGTGAATTCTTCCAAAAATCAAAAGTCGAAATAAAAAGCTACCTTATGAAAATATATTATTGGATCATGTAAGGGGGGATAGGACTCAGGCCCACCCCTTCCAGGTAGACCAGGGATTCAGTCCCATTGCCTTCTCTGCCAGAAAGTTGTGACAGTTGCCATGAGGTAGGCAAAAACCTCAGGCAGACTCAATTTGTTTGTAGGCAAATTCCTCCCTTGCCCCCAAATAGGGTGAATGAATGATTTCATAGCAAGGTCCTCGAAACACTTTGACTGTGGCAACCACAGAAAAAAAGTGATGGGTGAGTGGAGATTCCAAAAACTGACTGCACTGCTGAGAGCAGGTGCAGCCCACCTTTATGCTTGAGCAGCAAACTTGACTAGAGACAACCAAGAGTGCTCTCCAGTGAGGTCAGACGCCCCAGAACCCACCCCTGAGGCAGCCCACGATTGGATAATTTAAATTTGAAATTTTGGCGATCTGCCACCGCAGCAGCCACATGTTGGCTGCATGGGAAGAGGGCACTCCCTCCCCCAATCCAGCCTTGGCTTTCCGCAGCCACACCAGACTGCAGCCTCAGTTCCAGAGAGAATAATCTGATAAGCAAACTTTTAAGAAGTAGTTATTGATATATTTATCTCTGAAGGTATGACAGGGTGTCCCCCTCACTGGCCCTCAGTACCATTCTCACAAGGGGACAGGGGTGGCGCTGTGGTCTAACCCACTGAGCCACTTGGGCTTGCCAATCTGAAGGTTGGTGGTTCGAATCCCCGCAACGGGGTGAGCTCCTGTTGCCCTGTCCCAGCTCCTGCCAACCTAGCAGTTTGAAAGCATACCAGCACTAGTAGATAAATAGGTACTGCTGTGGCAGGAAGGTAAATGGAATTTCCATGCGCTCTGGCTTCCATCACAGTGTCCTGTTGTGCCAGAAGCGGTTTAGTCATGCTGGCCACATGACCCAGAAAGTTGTCTGTGGACAAATGCTGGCTCCCTTGGCCTGAAAAGCGAGATGAGCACCGCACCCCATAGTCGCCTTTGACTGGACTTAACCATCCAGGGGTCCTTTACCTTTGTTTACCTTTAGCATTCTCACTTTTTACAGTTGGAATACAAGAGGGGGTGTTGTTTGGGGTTTTTTTTAATAAAAAAATGCTTCTGCTAATACATAAAAATATAACTATACTATACAAAGCAACAGCTCTGGAATTTAAAATATTTAGGTGCAATCCACTAAATGCCAAATGAAAATGAAACAAAAAGTGTTTGGAATAGTTTCAAGGCAGGCATTACCATTTTTATTTTATAGATATATAGGTTTTGCTTTTTCTTTTCTTTTTTACAAAAAGTATTTTCTATAATTTCAGCTGTTGTCTTAATTGCTATGTTAAATCTGCATTGCCAAACATTGTAGCTAGTTTCATGAGCCAATGGCAGACATTTTCTAGCTTTTCAAGCCATTCTGCCAGGTATTTCTTGGCAAAAAGGGGGCATTGCTTAACATATGCCATAAGGATGTGTGAAGCCCCTCTGACAATGTTTTGCTAGTCTTGTGTAAATTTGTTTGGCACCCTTTGAAATTATTCATATGTTCACCCCAAGTCTGCAGATTTGCTAGGTCAGTTGTATGAAATATAGTCAAGATTGCATAAACTGGCTTTATAGCCTATCCATAAACAGAAATTGAGGTACAGCTGTCCTATGGCTGCTAGTAAAGAAAATATACGATTTATAGGAAGGTCTAATCTACATGAAAGTTAATGTTGCAGCAGTGGCAGCAGCTACCAGCTAATGCTATTTTACACATGCCCTGCTTAGACTAAAGGCATTTTATTTTAAACACTTAGTTTTAACAAATCCTTCTCTCACCCTCTGATGCTCATTCTCTCCTTATCTGTCTGATCTTTTTACATGCGTGCTTCTTGCTGTTTCATTTCCTCCTCCTTTTCTATAATTCTACCCTTTCTTTGCAGAATCTAAAACATCAAAGGCCTCAAAAGCTTAGAGAATTTTCTGTGTTCTTTTGCTACCTAGCTTCCCATACAACTGTTTCTTCCAGCCCCATTATAACAACCACACATATTGATGCAACAGTAGCAGTGATGTCAATGTAGTGCAAACATGCCAGCAGACGCACTGGATTAGTTCTGCCAAAGCAGTTCTGCAACCCTAGACTCCCCCTCCCACAATAGTCGTTCACTGCTCCAAGAGAGAGACTGCTTTTGGAAGGCTAGGACTACCTCCACCTCACCAGCCACTGCTGAAACTAATGCAGTACAGTACAGAATACCTTATAAATGAGATTCCAAACCACATGGCCAAAAGTAGGAGAATGGGCACTTCTGAAACAACATAAAATTGGTTTGCTAATTGTAAACTGTACAGGATGCAGGGGTGTTGCATCAGAAATTAATTTAATTCCTTTGAGTGAACCATTTCACCCAACAGGAGGTTTCACAGAGGCAAAGTCTGAATTTAGCCCTACACCATGGGAATTAGCTCACAGCAATCAGCCTGAACCTTGGTTGCTGAAATCCGAAACCCAGGATTAAGGTTATTGTTCTCAATCTTGTCTCCATATCAGCTTATTAATATCATCAATGCTAGGCAATTAAGTGAAATAATTAAACATTCTCATTGATGAAAGGTGATTGCGAGGGAACCTGAATGAAATGCATGTAAATGATTAACACCCCATACAGTAAATTCTGAGCTGGCAGGCGCTTCTCATAAAAGATAAAAGCTCTGCAGAAAGAAAGAAAAATGAGTGCCAAAAATAATCTTAAAAAGCAGGGCTTAAGTAAGCACATCGCTGGTAGCAGTGAATTAAAAAGTAAACAAAAGAAGGTAAAGGGTAGAGAATTTTCCCCATTTTCCGTCTACCCAGGCAAGGACATGTGCCAGTAAAGGCAGCTTTGAATCTGAAGGGTTGGAGGCAGGTGTGAAAAGAAGTCAGGGAAGAACCAAAAGCCAACATTGCAAAGGAGAAGAAAAGAGAGCAGGAGCTTCACAAGATAGACCCAAATGAACAGAGGCAGTTTTAGGGTAGCACAACCAGTATGGCCACAGGGGGTGCCAAAGCAATGCTGTAGAATGGAGATATCCAATTTTAGTGTCACACAGGGTGCCACTGAAATTTGAGAGCCCAAAGTCCACCGCTGATAACAAGGCTAGTTCTCAGGCCCTGATGTGCTAGGATTGGTCCTTGGGGATCAGCTGACTGCTGGTATTGCTCTCTACCAGCAACCTTGAAGCCCATGTCTCAGTCTTCAAGCCTCCTAACTGTGGTGCAGAAGGTACACCTATAGGCCCTGGTTGCCAGAAGCTTAGACCTCCAGGCACTTTAGACTGCAATCCTCTTCACACTTACCTGGGACGCACTTTTTCCTAGGCATGCATAGGACTGTGTGCTGTTAGAGTGACTGACAGGGCAATCTTAGGATGTCAAAAGCAAGTCTCACTTATAACACACACACACATTTACCTCTGGAAAATACATGGCTATTCTTGATTTTTCAAATCCAAATATATTTTAAATGACGTTAAGAATTCTATAAGCAAGCTACTGTTTGTGTTTCTGTGACCACCTCTATCTCAAGAAAAATATTCGAAATGCAAGCAAGCATTTTTCATGCACAGCCCAGCCGGCTCTTCATCTTTCTCCCTCTTTTGTACCAAATGCGCCTTCATTGCCAAGGGAGATCATGTAAATGGAGCAGGTGCATGTTCTAGGGCGGCAGGAGCACAACTCAAATTCACTTA